>NC_065918.1:3125000-3750000 GCF_905147045.1 Nymphalis io | reverse complement strand
AAATGCCCAGCTGTATATATGTATGTAAATATATGTATACCCTTTGCTTTGGTGACCGGTTGAACGGTATAGTAAATGATGCGCTGCGGTTTGCGGCGCGTCACAACATAGCGGTCTGTATAAAAAGCTTCTCCATTAAAAATTCTTTTATAAATTACACATAATTATTTATATGCGCCAACTTTTATGGCATTAGGGTGAACAGTGTTGAAATCTATTTATCTGAAATAGATATATCAATAGATAAATAAATCCTTACTTATATTATAAACCTGAATGTGAGTGTGTTTGTTATTGAAAGTTTTGTTGTTTGTTACGCTTTTATATCCTAAATACTCAATCGATAATCATAAAATTTTTTTTTGAATTCATGTCGTCGTCGGCAAAGTCGCGAGCGGAAACTAGTCAGATACAAACATCGTTAAGGCGCTAACTATTTCTTAAATACAGATAGCACATTTTAAAACAAAGTTTGCGTATCGCGTAACCAGCCAGTCGTTAAATGTAAATAAAAGTCAATTCGTACGGAAAGATTTAATCGCCGTGTGATGGCGTGGGGCGCCGCGTGCGCGAGAGTCCTTACTAATCCTAGGGGACGCACAGGCGGCGCAGCGTGACGCTGAAGATCAGACTGTTACAATGTTTGTTACGTCTGCTTAAATAAAAACCAAGCTTAGAATCAATTCTATAAAGAAACGATACAATTATTTGCTTATTAAATCATTCACTCTGTAACTATTAAAGCGTAGTTCTATTTTATTAAGGTAAAATCTTAATCATCTATAATAATTATATATAATAAAAAAAATCCTAAAGTAACTCTGTCCGTTTGCTTATATAGTCAATTTAATTATTAATTGATAAATAATTCAACATCTATATATATTCTATACTAATATTATAAACAGATATAATTTGATTTTTTTTGTATGTTTGTTTGTAATGGATAAATTCAACAACTATAAAATCAATTTAAAAAATAAAGCTTCATTATCAGCAAGTGACTGCTATATTTTACTAACAAAAAATTAGGAATCCCTACGGAAATTGCAATAATGTAACCTAGGGTATCAAAAATTTTTACAACAAATTATCTACCAAGATATATAGTTTTTCAACTCGGACGAAATCGGGGGAAATAAATATTTTCAATAATACATAACTAATTAAAAAATATACTAAACTAATACATAAACTATACGGTGAAGGAAAACATCGTGAGGAAGCCACATGCAGGCTTATAATCTAATTTCACTGAAATTCTGCCACATGTGTATTCCACCAACTCGCATTGGAGCATACCTTCTCCTCAAAAAGGGAGAGGAGGCCTTAGCTCAGCAGTGGGACATTCACAGGTTGTTACTATTACTTATCACTATTACATAATTAATAAAACAAATTTTGAAAATAATATAGTTGATATTTTTTTGACAATATTTATCATAATAATATAACAAGATTTTTTAATGAATGTAAGTTGTAAGTAATGATGGTAAGTTTTTTAATTTTAGAATACAGAATATTAGAGAGAACAATTATAAGAATTAACTATAATGTTTAAGTATTTATGGCACACTAGCTAATGCCACTTGTAAGTTATTGGTGTTAAGACAGAAACTTACACGTGGTTACATACAACAACTGTACAAAGTTTTAATTCAATTGATTGTCAACGCATTGAATTACAACTAAATTCTTGATAAAAACTCATTAAAGGAATAAGTATCGCTTGACAATCAAACATAGCCCATATTAATGACTAATATCCTTCTGACCGATTTCGGCCAACGCGGCCAATCTCAAGAGATATAAGCCAACTGCGATATATCATAGGTCACAAGTGAGTGCGCAAACACAGTTGCACTCTCTATTCCCTCTCTCTCATAATCCGATGGGACGGCAATTCGACACGACCGGAAAGAGTACAAGCGTAGGATCATTTGCATGCTTTTCGAGGCACGGGAGTGTACTCTCTTCCGGGCTGGTTGTGAGAAGACCTCGGGATCTGCGGCCTTAGATCAAACTACAATACCGACGAGGTAGTCAAAAGTATTAATATAAATTACGATACCAATATAAATATATCTGTATATATTTATTTATCAGTTAAATACTAGTAATGTTTTGATGTGAAACATCTATAGCGCCTCGGAGCCATGCCCTCTCCGCCTCCTCTCTGTACGTCCCTTGCGTATACCTACTATAATAAAATTCGATGCTGATTATAATAATAAGTAAATAAATATTTTGTTGATTAACAATACTCTTATTTTTTAATTATTTTACATCATTATATATTCATTGGTTTTCTTTAATTATAAAATAATTCAATGACCATCGATTTCGATGTGTTAACATCGATCTGTCGGAAATCCCGTGACTTTAATTATAAGTATTTAATAAAATAATAACAGTCAGTAACATTAGAATACAATCTTGTTACTATATTTAAAACGTGACACTCGTATAAAAGCCTTGAACATGGTATTGCCGAAATATTTTAATTTCAAAATACTTCATCATAAATTCTACCAAAACAAAAGTTCTACGTCGCCTGTAAAAGGCAAGTTTGATTCATAAAAGTTGCTTCAAAGCCTGTGTCACTATTTTATTTACTTTTATAACGTTATTTCAATTTCAGCGATTTACAATTTAGGACAATAAAATTGACTATTGAGTTGAATTGAATATATTAAATGTTTTGCAATGCTTCGGACTTTACACAAAGGAATATATGGTTTCATTAGTTGCAAAATATATTAAATCGCTGAATATAAAACGTTCAACATATAAACTAATATTATAAATGCGAAAGTAACTTTGTCTGTTACGCTTTTAAATTTCTGGGCTAAACCACTGCACCGATTTTGATGAAATTTGGTATGAAGCAAAATTGAACCCAAATGAAGCATGTAGACTAGATTTTGCATACCTATTATCTGCCCCGTTGGGCGAATACAAGTATTCCATAAGTTGCACATGTCTTTGTCATTGTCAAGACAAAATTAGTATTTAACTCCCATTACAAATAAAATAACTTTTATGTAAAAAAGGGATTGGTTTTTGTTATAAATATGTTATGTTTGTGTGTGTCTAAGAAAAAATAAACGATTTTAAAAATTATCAAAAGTAAAATCTCGCTGGAATTAGGACGCATATCGATAAATGCTAACTGAGGAAACAGAGTATGAAAAGCCCCCGCCCTCTCTAACACTAGTGCCAATTTATCTAAAGACGTATTATTTGATACCTGAAACTAATTTTTTTTATGAAATTAAACTGAAAAAAACTTTTGTTTTCTAAGAGTTATCGGGTTTTATATTTTTTAAACCAGAGTGTTGTGTTATGTTTGGATAGTTATATTATCATAAGATTAATTCGTGCGAAAAAAAAAACGAAAAAAATATCACAGAAGAGTTTGGAAGGAAAATCTCGTAAGCCACGACTTTGTTTCACACGTACTCGTACGTTAATAATATTGAAACTAAAACACCACATTTAGCTAATTAATAATGAAAATTGTTGAAAGTATTTGATGAATTCAGGAGTGCGTTGCTTCTGCTAAAATAATAGTAAGCATAAAATGCATATTGTTTTAGTGTTATCTATTGCTTAATTTTTGTGTTTTGAAAATACTTATGGAATTTGTATTTACTTCCTAAATCCGCAGACTGTGATTGTAAATACCGTCCAAAGAATTTTTAAATTCAAAAGTATAGAAACCTAAGTTATAAAGTGGTCCAAAGCTATAGGTACTGTTCACAAGCTGACTTGTAGCCCGAAGCAGGCTTGTTTCGGGCGGCATGACGAAAAAGGTGCCTATGTGTACTCATCTTTAAAAACTCTTTAGACAAGAGTAAAAATAATATTTGTACATCAGTGCAACATTCAACAGCTTACTGAATTAAGTTTGACGATATAATAAGTTGCGTAAATTGCGTTCCGCTAGTAATTTTATTCATGCTTAAAGGCGAAAACAGGTGACATATTTATCTTATTTGTAACATAGAAATTCAATATGTAACTTATAGATGGATAACGTTTAAATGAATGGGGCGGGAAGGTTTTAGTTAAATAGTGTCACGTGGCTGTCACGTGTCGTGCCCGTTGGGGGTAGTTTACAAAGCCAAAATATAAATAGCTCATTTTTGGTTACCATTTAGTGATTTTATCATAGACTTGTCGACTTCTTTGACTTTGATCGCGTTCAACTATAACAATATAGAATACATTTTTAATTTTTTCCTTTTTTAACAATCAAACGTAATCGTTTCGTTTTTGTTTTTTTTTTTAATATATTTACTTATCTATTTGTTTAGACTTAATATAAAAATCCGTAAAATGTTAAAAATAATTATAATGTTTATTTCTTGAACTGTATGAGGAGAAATTATTTCATTAGCTTTGACGTGGTGCGAGCATTACACGCGGCATTTCTGCTTTGAATAACGAAACTAGTGATGTAGTATAAAATTAATTAAAAAATAAACGCCTAGTGACGCAAATGTATGTAAAAAAAGAATATTTTTAAACGATTTTATCTACTATAATTTATCTGCAAAAAAAAACGGTCGTTATAACATACGAATAAAAAAGAGAAATTTCTTTATTTTAAAGTCGGTTAATACAAACATTTTCGTGAAAACGTTTCGTTTCCATGTTATTGATCGTTCGGACCCTACCCGACTTTATTGAATCTCTTTCAGCTATAAAACCGTTCGTTTTGTCTCTACTTGAACGGCTGTGGGCCGTAGCAGACCGCGCTTATTGACGCAAAGGGGCCAAATCTGAGTAAAAGATCGGTTATTTTATAATAGTTAATAACGTCAGCTTTGCCGTAGGTCGAGATTTTTATTGCGTTTTCTACAACGACGCGGTTAACATTGCATATTTTTTAGAATACACCGAGCGAATCCATGAAATATTTTGTTATCGTTATATTTAGTTCTTGAAATAAATTCAAATTTCGAATTTGGTGAAGATTTATAGATTTAGTCACGGTATATTCATAGAGGTAATCAATTTCACATGTAGGTAATGAACTGCGACATAATAAATTTTTTCTAATAAACTCCTATTTTATTTAAAGTCCATATCCAATGATCTCGCAAAGTCTTCCAATTTTTGAAGTCATTTTATTATACATATAAAATATTCTAAGTACCTATTAGTAAATTTTAAATTTCAAAATTGTAGAACTTGTATACAAAACATCATTCGTGATTTCACCCTCTCGATAGGCAATTAAAAAAAAACAACTTATGTCCATTCTAAGGGTTCAAGCTTGCTTCGTACTCAATTTAAGCAAAATCGGTTCCGTGGCTTAGCCGTGAAAGACAGTAACAAGGATACAGAAAAACAGACAGTGTCTTTCGCATTTATAATATTAGTATCGATAATTATTTACTATTATACGCATTTATTCATTTATATGCATTTTAGTTAAATCTATAACTTTATGTAATCTAAAGCTCGTAAAAAATGTAGTAGTACATAATTAAAACTTATATGATAATAAACATCAAAAATTTAAATTAGGTGTTATTCATTAAAAGACATAAATAAGTTCCCTCAATATAAATATATAGAGATATTGCACTTGCAAGTTACAACACGGAAATTCAACTTTATAAATGTATTAGCGGCCCGCCCTAACTTCGTCTGGTTTGAATAATGATTTATCTTAGTGGATATTACGAAAGGCTTATTTATTTTAAAACTAACATACATTAAGAAAGCCACCGATACTGAAACGCTCTTTTCAGGTCTCTTAGAGTTCTGTCTGGCTTCTGTGTGTGAGCTCATCTTCCATTCATCCCACATTATCTGACAGAACTCTTGAAATGATCTTTTTATTTTAATTATAATAGGTAGGCACTGGCATTTGATTTTACATCGCACCACCACCCATATATATTGACACTATAAGAAATATTAACAATGGCTTACATCGCTAAAGCGCCTGTAATTACACTGACTCACCTTTCAAACCGGAATACAACAATACTAAGTATTGCTAAAAAGCCGAGATGGCCTAGTGGTTAGAACGCGTGCATCTTAACCGATGATCGTGGGTTCAAACCCGGGCAAGCACCACTGAATTATCATGTGCTAAATTTGTGTTTATAATTCATCTCGTGCTTGACGGTGAAGGAAAACACCGTGAGGAAACCTGCATGTGTCTAATTTCATTGAAATTATGCCACATGTGTATTCTACCAACCCGCATTGGAGCAGCGTGGTAGAATAAGCTCCAAACCTTCTCCTCAAAAAGGAGAGGAGGCCTTAGCCCAGCAGTGGGACATTAACAGGCTGTTACTAATACTTAACTAATTTACTAATACTTAATAATTACTGTATTGCTATTTCGTGGTAGAATATGTGATAAGTGATACCTGTCCAGTTCTACCACTGGTAAACATGGTACATACGAATGGAACATAAAAAGCTATTGTGACTTAAATAGTTAGATATCTATATAGCCTCGCGGACTTTCTGTAGGTAATGATAAGTACTATAAACATGTAATACATTGTTTTAAATGTCATCAATAATTTTCTCAGCGCGCGCCAAGTAATGAATTTGGTTACATTTATTGCAATTTTCGTAGCGATCTCTAACTTTTTGAAAATTAGCCTATGTTACTTGCTGATAATGTAATTTTCTGTAGGTGAAAGAATTTTTTAAATCGGTTTTTGAATTTATCCATTACAAACAAATATACAAAAAAATTAATTTTACGTCTTTATAATACTAGAATAAATAAATAGTGAGTTTCGATTTATATACAAAATTTTCAAGGCGCTGGTTTTGCCTATCACAGGGGATTTTAAGTCATATTATTGTCAGGGCATTATTGGAGCCCCGTGGTGTATCGCCGCCCTTAAGGCGCTGTTCAAACAGTCGGTCGAACATTGGCTTATTGCTGTACTGGAATATGTGTGCAATAAATATTTGTATATTACTTGTTTAGGTTTGTATTTAAACGCATGTTATATCCATACATAAGTATATATGTATATTATTTACTGTGTTTTATTGATGGTTTACATGCAATAACTTTATAATGCCACGGCAAAGTGCAATAACTTTCGGAAAATAAGAAGATATTGTAGCTAATAGGTACTTAGAAAGCAATAAAAAATACATTTATTTATTTTAAAATTTTAAAATATTTACTATATACATATAGAAATAACATATATAAATGAAGAGATTGATTGAGTGAGAGATTTTAAATGAATAAATCTCTCTCATATTGGCGATATTCAATAGAGATACGAAGTCAAGAGCGCCGCTGGAGTCTTTATGAAAGGCCGCCCAGAGCGCCTGACCGCTCAACGATGAGTGGCGTCAATCAAACCGGTCATTTCATACGACAGTTAGGCAAATATCATGACGAACGAAATGGAAAATAATTTAAAAGTACCAAATTAACTCCGTAACTAATTGTTAAACTCCGTTTTTCAATCGTATTTCTTACCAAAACAAAAGGTATTGTATTATTTGTAGTATTATGTCGAAGCGCTGCCAAAAATGAGAACTTACTTGACAATCTTAGAAAATTCGCTTAAATTAGCACTACTCATGTATCGCGTCTGCAAAACATACCACTGCTAAAAATATTTAATTGTAAAGTGTAAAGTAACATCCTGTAAAAATTCCACTGCTGGGCTAAGGCCTCTCCTTTTTAAGGAGAAGGCTTGGAGCTTACTCCATTTTTATTTGATTCATAGTTTTTGGTAAACTTTAAATATTCTTGACTTCATATTTCAGCTTTAAATTATATATTAAATTACTGTATGTTGTATGTTGTTATTGTTCTAAACTACGACTAAGTTTGAAGGACAACTAAAATGAAACATTTACGCTTCGTGGAATTGATACCTAAGTTATGTGTTCGTAACTGGATTCCTGTGGCAGGAAACTATATTTAACTTAAATCACACATATATTTTTTCTCATTTAACTATTTAAAAAAATGCTTCAATTGATTATCTACGAGTAAAGTTTTAAATTTAATAAATCTTACAAAACTTCTTATAAAGACAAGATGTCTTTCGGCCGAAACACAATTCAAGTCTTGTACTCGTAAAAATAAATTTGAAAAACATGTTTTTTCAATGAAGTCTTCAATATCGTGATATTGTCTGCGGCGCAGCTGGCGTGATGAAAAATACGAAATGTATTCCATTCCGAATTTTTCATTATTTCGATATTACGTTTCAATGGGGCCACCGTTTATGGATGTAAAGTTTCAAGATTACAGGTGGATTACTTATGAATATCGTTTATGACGATGATGATGAGATTTATAGAGAGAGTCCTTTGCCCAGCTGTGAGACATTTACAAGCTTTTAATTCGATTTGTTTTACTCTGAATACTACTTGAAGGTGGTGTCACTTAACAATGATATCTTTAATATTTAAAACTTGTTTCAATGAATAAAATTGACTAAAGAAATAATAATTTAAAGTACGGAATCGCGAACACGAAACTATACGGAACTTCCCCACGTCTTCAGTGAGACATCGATGAGATCAAATTCTTGCTCACCGCGAAAGTTCAAAAGTTCTAAGTTGTTTGTATTGACTTTAGTTGGTATCGATGTTTCGGAAATCGAATCGCAACCCTTCGTCAATAAGACTCAACATTTCTACCAATTAAAAAAAGATGTTTTTTAATTGGTAGAAATGTTGAAGATTCTATCTTATGTTTTGACTCATCCAGTACAATCATTATTATTTACAATACAAATATTTAATTTTTTGAATTATAACGATTAACTAGCGAATAATAAGGAATCCTTCTTATCTCTATATTTAAAATCTTGACATTTATCGTATTTTAATCAATGTTATGGTTTTAGGCTTTTAGTACAATTTGTCGATAAGAAAAAATAAATACATAATTACCTTACAACTTATATTTAGCTGGAAAATGAAAAACTTAACATCGAATGTTTATATCTATCATTAATGTGTCTTCGCAATAGGCGGGATATTCTCGATCAATGTTTTTTGCATAAAATTATTCACAATAAGGTGCGCAGCGACCAACTTTATCAAATATCCTTTACTGTTCCTCGCAAACATCCTCGAAACTAAAATATTCCATATCCCTATCACGAAAATTCGTCTTGGAAAGCTGGCTGGCTGGCTAGTGCGCATATCTGCTCGACATAGTGAATTAACAAAAGATATACATGGCATTGACATTTTTCATGACAGCTTCATTACTTTTAAAAAAAGCTAATTTATCAGCGAGTCCATCATCAAAATAGTGCGTGCGTTGAGATCCTGTTGTTTGTTTATTTTTATTTTTTTGATGTATTTTGTATTTTCTTTTGTTGTATTTATGTTAATGAAGAAAGCATAGGTCAATAATAATTATTTTTTATTTTATTTTATTTTGACGCGATACTTTGTAAATGTTGTGTACACTTAATATCAGAAGTTGATTTTTTCTCTTTGGATGTTATGTATGCCACCATTTAATATGTATATTGTTAGTGTTCCTATTAAATAAATAAATAAATCATTGATTAAATAATAGCACAAGATAAAATCCGTACAAACTCGAGTAAATATCGAGTAAATACGTTGATATCCAGTCTGAGTTTTCCATTGACACATATTTACGTAGATACGGTTGCTTAGCGCAATCAAAGCATTGACTGGCTTTTATACTAACGTTCGTTAATTCAATACGAACTTGTAGCAAACGTTTGTGGCCAATATTGTGACGAGAAGACGCACGTGGTCTAGACATTTGTATGCGTTTTGCGTTTGCGTTTTTAATAACACTGCTATATTATCAAGAATACACGGCTACACGAATATCAAGATGAACGAACGCCTTTCGTTTACCGCATATTTTAGCATTCATTTTCGCTGAACTTGACAGAGACAAAACGAGAAATAACGTTTTTGTTTTAATGAGATAATAAAATATTTTTTTTAATATAATATTAAAAACCTAAAACCAAACATTTTACGAAGCTTATTCTAATAACAAGTACATATAGAGGAAGGAGTCACCTATCACATATATTTATATAGGTAGCATTTCCCTTTGTGTTTTGTACTATGAAATTCTGCAATGCAAATTGAATTCCGTCGAAAATTACACATTACAGTTAAAAAGTACCGGCTTAATTTGAGAATGCTTTAAAAGTATTATGTTGAAAGAAAAGTATTTTAAACAGATTAAATTAACTCTTTTTTTGATAAAATTTTGATAGTGTTTAAATATTTGCTTATTGATTTTCAAAAATCTACTACAGATTCGGAACCAAATACCTCAAACTTTAAGCAATAGAAATAGAGCTTCTTTTGTTTTTTTTCATCTTTTAACAAATAAGATAATTTAATTATATGTATTTAAATTTAATTCTTAATGTGTATTATCTCATGAAGTAACTTGTACGTAAAAAGCAATAAATAAAACAAACGACATTCTTTAACAAATAATAAACATTCTTGAACGTTCTAGGAAATTATTGTAGAAGCTTTTATTTTGTACCACAAAATAATTACTAACCTCGTGCATTTGGATAAAAGAGATAAGTTCATTCCTGTACGATTATAATTTTAATTTCTTCGAAAGTATAAATTCCTTTTGTGAGTACTCATGTCGCATGAGTACGCCACGTACTGGTGACCCCATTACGCCTACAAAAACTGTTATGTAATAATGTCCTTCCTTCTGTCACGAGTATTATATTATACTCACTAGAGGGTCCCAACCTTTATTTGCTATGTACAACTTGATAAAGAATAAACTATTTTTTCATTTTCATTTTCAATGTACTTACTGTTAATCCATTTTATTTAAAAACATAATACTAATAATAAAATATTATACAAATTACTTTTTAATTATATAAACACGTAATATATAATGGCATAACGTATTTGAGTCGTATTTTGTGTATCTATTTAACTGAATACCGTAACAGCCTATGAATGTCCCACTGCTGGGCTAAAGGCCTCCTCTCCTCTTTTTGAGGAGAAGGTTTGGAGCTTATTCCACCACGCTGCTCCAATGCGGGTTGGTAGAATTCACATGTGGCATAATTTCAGTGAAATTAGACACATGCAGGTTTCCTCACGATGTTTTCCTTCACCGTAAAGCACGAGATGAATTATAATCACAAATTAAGCACATGAAAATTCAGTGGTGCTTGCCCGGGTTTGAACCCACGATCATCGGTTAAGATTCACGCGTTCTTACCACAGGGCCATCTCGGCTATTTAACTGAATAGATTAACATAAATAAAAGGAGATGCTATTGCTTTCTCAGTCTATGTAAATTAACATACATATTTATATGTATACATATATGAAGTTTTATAATAACATAAGTACGTAATATTTGAAGGTCGGGCTTGTGCAAGCACGTCTGAGTAGGTACTACCCACTCATCAGGTATTCTACTACCAAGCAGCAGTATTTAGTATTGCTGTTCCGGGTGAGTGAGCCAGTGTAACGAATAGATATCTTAGTTCTCATTAGCGATGTAAGGATCAATATTTTTTACAATGCCATATGGGCAATGGTGACTACTTACCATCAGGTAGCACATTTGCTAGTCCACCTATCTTTTCAATAAAATAAAAATAGTATCAATTACTATTAATCTATTACAAAAACATTTAAAACATTATTTTGGGTAATTGGGTTAGACGTGGTTTTAAACTAAAACGCATAACAGATTTTATCTTTGATGTCAACCTAAAATTGACAAATATATTTGCATGAATGGACACTGAAATGAAATGAACGAAATAATAATTAAAAAATAAACAAATAGCTAGGTTTGTATGTCACGTCGAATAATTGTTAAAATGCTTTTACCAAAGTAAGCTCTATTGATGCGTTGGCTCTGAATTATTGGAAATATTTATTCTGTATGTTCAGATTCTTTATTTTACATGTTGAATATTATTATCTTAATCATTGAATTTAAATATTTTATATTAATTACATATTTTTTCATTAATACATTTTGTTGGTGACAACTTTTTTTATTAGCTATAAATGTTGTATAAATTTGTTTGTACGGATATGTTCACTGGTGGTAGGGCTTTGTGCAAGCCCGTCTGGGTAGGATCCACCCACTCACCAGATATACAACCGCAAAACATCAGTACTTGATATTGTTGTGTTCCGGTTTGAAGGGTGAGTGAGCCAGTGTAATTACAGGCACAAGGGACATAAAATCTTAGTTCCCAAGGTTGGTGGCGCATTGGCTATAAGCGATGGTTGACATTTCTTACAATGCCAATGTCTAAGGGCGTTTGGTGACCACTTACCATCAGGTGGCCCATATGCTCGTCCACCTTCCTATTCTATAAAAAAAAAGTACTTGTTATTGTTGTGTTCCGGTTTAAAGGGTGAGTGAGCCAGTGTAATTACAGGCACAAGGGTCATAACATCTTAGTTCCCAAGTTTGGTGCGCATTGGCGATGTAAGCGATGGTTAACATTTCTTACAATGCCAATGTCTATGGGTGTTGGTGACCACTTACCATCAGGTGCGAAATTAATGGTTAGGTATTAAAATTTATTATCAAAGAAATCATAAATAAATATATTAATTAAAATATACATATATACTTTATTATTATAATAATATATATACCAAAGAAATAAGTAGTATACGCACAATGCACACCCATGAAGGGTGAATGGCTTACGGGTGGTTGCCGACGCCAAGACCCCCCCGCCCTCTCCTTAAACGCGACCGAAGCCGCAGGCAGAAAGTAGTTTGTTACAGTTTGTGTATATTTTGCATTACGACTGCTAAAGTCCTATGATGAGTGAAAAAGTATAAATAATTCTAATATAAATCGAATATCAGATTTCACAAATACCTTGTTTGTCACGTGGCGAAATTCTTTTGAGTGCTAAACTTTCAAGGCACTCAAAAAGTAGACCAAGTTGCACTGCCAGGTATTCACAGCGTTCAATGTAGGTATATAAACAATAAGTAGAAAAAAGCCTTACGCTTTTGTAAAACATTTAATCTATACAAATAAATAAAATTTCAGTGTCTCTGTGATTTCAATATAACTTTCTCTTTTAAAGTAGACTAGTAGACCTTTTTTAGAGTAGACTAATAGAACAAAATTACAACCGAGTTAACAATGAAGATGAGTTTTTTTATATTAAAAAAAAACATATTTAAAATATAAAAAATATTAGCGAAAAAATTATTACTATATCTGCAAATTAATTTTTACAATTTTTTAGTTCTTAAACGAGTTCTTAAATTATTTTCTGGATCGACCGACCGCTAGCTCGCCCATACAATTTCCCCAGTATTTTTGCGTTATTCTTGATTTTATTTATATTTCGGTTAATATAAAAAAAAACTTTCATACATCTATTATACAGTACCTTTGTATACTAATTCAACAAAAAGAACTTAAGAAAAACTTAGGAAAACTTTTTTCATATATATTATTAACAAAAACAAGTAGATATTATTGTGATAAGAATTTCCATGTGAATAGTAGTTTTCAAGAAGCCTTGTATTTATTTGTCTGTCATTTTCTAAAAAGAAAGTCATTTTAAATGGTTCGACAATTTGAGAAGATTAAGGTGGTAACGACAAAGTTTTGGATAGTTCTTTATAAGTGCGCATCTATATAGCGAAACAGCGGTCTCAAGATTCTGTAAATTTCTTACACTCGTAGTTTAAGCTTTGTCTTGAAAGTAACTCAGTAAGGATTTTATTTAAATATTAAGATGTATTATTTTACGTAGAATATTTTTCTACAATTTTTTATAAAAAATTTATAATTTCAATTACGGTACGTTCCAGTTTCAATTCCAATGCAATTTTGACTATTATTATTTATTCGGATCATCACGTTTTGAATTAAACGGATTATGGTTTCTCCGGTTTTTAATAAAAAAGTTGGCAACAGTGTTTACAGTCGCTAGATGAGCGTGGCTGACAATATATATCCCTAATAATACTAACGTTACAAGGATTGTACTTATTGATATCAAATATTGCAAATACTCCCATGCCTGGCATGTAGCCTAATTTCCCATACAAAGATTCATTGTAACAGATTTGGAGTAAACAAATAGGGTGTGATAGACATAGAATAAATTTATTCAAATTGTAGAAACGCATTTTCGTATATTATATATAAAATAAGCATATTTTTTGTATTTGTATTTAAATTAAAAATTATCGTGAGCTTAACACCATAATTTTTCTAAGCTCTTTTTTGTCGATGTCGAGTTTTTTTTTCAATTTTCTATCCAGACATTCTTATTATTATGCACACTTCACTTATAATATTTTTTTTTTTAGTTATTTATAGTATAAGAGAAATAGTAGAAATATCTTAACAAAACAAAGCAGGAAGAGATTTATTTTTCAAAACAGTTCTTACCTCTAGCCCAGTCTGTATAATGTTTTAATCTACACAGGTACGAAGCGTGCACGCGCCACCCGTGAGAACGCGCGCGCGTCTATAGCACAGATAACATCTATATTAGCACTTGTCCCTTAGCGATCGAAATTTAAACGCTTTTGACTGCCCGTTGACAAGCGCCAGTGAACTCATGCATGCGCGTCCGCTTTTTAAACTTGAAGACCGATAATGGGATAACAGTTTCATTCCCATCCCGAAAATGTTTTTTAACTTAAAATTTAATTCTACATCTATCGTCTGTGAAGTAACACTTATTTATAGATATTTTAAAGTTTATTGTATATGACATTTCTAACGAAAAAGGGCTAAATTTTTGTGACATTTAGTGAGTTACCTAGCAGATATAATAAATTAATTAATTTGCTTGGTTAATACTAATAATCATAAGTATAACAGCTTACTAAAAAATAAGCATAACCACTGCAAAGTTTGAATCTGAAGCAAAACTTTGAAACCAAACGCTGTTCTATTATTCAATAAAGCAATAAATTACTAACATCGTGTAAACAAGAATGACGTCAGTGGGAATAGTACATTTGGCGATAAATTCTAATAGTTTACCGTTATCTAGCTTGTATCATTGTGCTCGGACGAAATTATCTACAGTATTTACGTTAGCACCAGATAACGATTGACGCGTAAACCGAGGATGAATTTATTAATGAAAATACACCAAGCAATTATCACCCTTACTGACAGGATTATAATGATATGAATGCCTTGTAAAGCTACAATTAGTTTGAATAGCCTCAGTTACGATTCACTTATTTATACAGGTGTTATTGAAATTTCGATTCGAATGGTAAGTTTTTTTTTTTTTGTTTTAAGATTTGTGAATTGTCAGCCGGTTGTAAATTTTATTATACAGATTGATGCATATTAGTGATTCAGTAAGCTTAAAAGCAATACTGATATTGAGGTAATATATTAAGTAATTATACCTACATATCTCAAATCATTCTTAGACGGCTCCAATTTTATAAAATAAATAAAGGTCTTTGCTTTATTAATTTTCTTTAATATTCATTAACATAGTACTTTCTGAAATTTAATATTGCTTTTAATAAATAATGATAAAATAACTTCAAAACGCAACAATTTAAATTATAATGAAAATTTAATATTAATCCAGAGCATAGCGTATTAATTTTGCAATTTTGTCCTAACCAATATATCCACGAGCTACAAAATTGAATATGGTTGCGAGTTATATTACTCTGTTGCAATTTCATTGACATAGCATTTGTAAATACGTTCGCAATCAGCGTACAAATACCGCGAACCGAGGAAAAATATTGTTTTTCCCAGCAGAACGGGTGACACTATTTATTGAAGGTTTATTGGACCCAACAATGGTTACATCCCAGGGCAATAAAGCTGGCAAACACGGGGTGCAGTCGAATTATCAATCGCCGGTTGACGTTTAGTGGCGCTCGGCGTATGCGCTGGCTTAAGGACGTGTGTCGCGCCGACGGCGACACGCGGCGGTAGGTATGCTTTCAAATAACCATTTTGTGGATATTTGCAGAATAAATATCCTTATGATGCTATTATTTAAAAAGTCAAAATTATTAAAAATATAATCTGCATTTATGAAACAATTTTTTATAACATTAACATTATTTAAAACTTATAACATAGTTAATTACAAAAAAAAATTTAACCGAATTTTCATTGGCTTACATACATACAGACAGAGAGATAATTCAAGTAATCATAAACAAGCTTATAAAACAGCAAAAACAAATAGCAACGTATGCAACGCAATGTTCAAATTTCAGGTGCCTGAAATTATAGAAAAGTTAACAGATGCCAGATGCATAACTTTTATTGCTACTTTATAACTAACTTGCTACCCAGCTCAGCTTCGCTCGAGAAGAATAATAGCCTACATAAAACGTTTTTTTAGCATATGGGCTACCTGATGGTAAATGGTCACCAACGCCCATAGACATTGGTATTGTGAGAAATGTTAACCATAGCCAATGCGCCACCAACCCTGGGAACTAAAATGTTATGTCTCTTGTGCCTGTAATTACACAGGCTCACTCATCCTTCAAACCGGAACACAACAATACCAAGTACTGCTGTTTTGCGGTAGAATATCTGATGAGTGGGTGGTAGTAGACAAACCTGCACAAGTCCTACCACTAGTATATAATATAAGTCATGATAAAGCTGACATAATTATATGATGAAAAAAAAACAGGCATACATGTCAAATTGTGAGTGAAATGATTGTAAGACAATATTATAATAGTCAAAATTAAATAAATCTTTGCATAACTGAATAAAGTTTTTTCGTATGTATAATATATTATTAGTATATAATACTATCAAAGATTTTTTTTTATTTTCAGACAGGCGGAGTTAGTTTCGCATTTATATTATTAGTTTAGAATGATTTACGTTGTATTGTTTTAAATTAATGAAATATTTTAGACAGACAACTAATAAAATACGTTAGATTTGTTTGATTACGCATAATTGTTTCAAATAACTTTTATTAAGTGTTTGATTTCATTACAACATTCTCATTAAAGAGTAACAGTTGATATATATGTATATATATATACACAACTGTATTTACATAATATTATAATAAATTATGTTAGTAATAATATATTTAAATTGTTGATTGGGACCTGTCTTTAAAATTCTGCTAACTTGGTAACCCTACTCCACCCGTCACTACGCTCGCACCTAACAACCATGCCAATCAAACACAACATTCAAAACAGACTTTAAAAATATAAACACAGAGTGCAGTTTCGCTTGAAATATTATTTTAATAAAATTATTTATAATTGAGCTGTTATACTTATCATAGGGCTCAAAATGGCACAGTTAATATGGAAGAATTTTTGAACGTAAGTTTTAAAGCCTGGGTCGACGGCAACGGAGACTTTATTGTTACTGTATAATATAAAATATGACTACGTAATGTGCGGGTAATAGCTACGGATTAACTACTGCCGATCGTGGCTAACACTGTCATACAAAACTGTATGAATTATTTATAGCGTAAATGTGGGAATGTAATGCGATTAATGCACTCCTTGCATTAGTTAGCTATTGCTCATATTTAATAATGATTCGTTTGTTAAAATAGGCATTACTTGAAGTATATAATATTTTAATGAATAAAACAGTAAAACAAACAAAAAATATAGACAATAATTCGTAGGAATTTTTTATTTTATTTACAATACATAAATATGTTACCTGATGGTAGATGATCCTCACCGGCCATAGAATTAGTACTTACTTCGCGAACGTTGGGAACTAAGATGTTAGGCCCTTATGACTGTATTTACACTGGCTTACACTCCTTCCTACCTTTTTGGCGAACATGTATTCTTTGGGTGGTACCTACACGCATGCACACCCGAGCTTGCACATAGTCCTTTTACTCATCTCTACTCTAAGAAGAAATAGTAAGATATATGTAAATAAATAATAATATTTTTTTTTTTTTTTATTTATTTGGGAAACATACAGCATAATATAATACATAAAATTTAGTAACAAAATAAATTTCACTTAAGCCAACAAAGTTTCCACTTATACAAACAAACATGGAGTGAACCTAACGATAACAAGTTATTTAACAATTTATTAAGATATATGAATAAAGTATTAAAAATAATTTAAAACAGAAAAAAAAAAAAAAAAAAACGATAAGTATATTACTGACAAATACAGTTTTTTAGAGCTTCTTTGAACTTAAATAAATTTTCGTTAAATATATCTATACTAGTGTAGCGTTTATTATGATTGTCACATGCTCTTACTAAAAAGCGATTTTTAGCATAGTTCGTTCTACACATTGGGACATAAAAGGTATGTTTTGAACGGGCAATGGAATGTGAGCACTTGATATAAATGTTGTTGACTAAGTACATTGAATCGACAAAATTATTTACAATTTTGTAAAGAAAAACCTGATCTTTGCATTCCCTGCGTTTCTCAAGCGACAAAATATTAAGCTTATTAATAGCATTGGACCCAAATTTACGCGTTAATCTTCTAATAAATTTATTCTGAACATTTTCGATAGCCATAACATACTTAGAGTATTGTGGATTCCAAACCGTTGAAGCGAATTCCAAATTAGATCTTACATACGAGTTATACAACACATTATATGTATTGATATGCTTAAAGTCTCTTCCCTGGCGAAATATGAAACCCATCATACTGTAAGCTTTTGCGATAATTTTATTCACATGCCTGTCAAATAATAAATTAGAATCTAGAAGCACTCCTAGGTCCCTAACCTCGGTTACCCTCTTAATTAAATGATTGGAAATTGTGTAATCAAATAAAATTGGATTTTTTTTTCTAGAAAATGTTATTACATTGCATTTTTCAAAGTTAAGATGTAGGCCATTAGATGAACAATATTGCACTAAAATATCCAAATCATATTGCAAGTTTGAGCAGTCATCACTTCTTTTTATGATTTTAAATAGTTTTGTATCATCGGCATATAGAAGTATGTCAGGATTTTGAAAATTTTTTAGTATATCATTAATGAAAATGTTAAACAATAGGGGACCGAGGTGAGAGCCCTGAGGAACCCCAGATGTTATGGGGACAAAACTAGAAATGTGTCCCTTGACAGCGACTGCTTGAGTTCTGTCACGGAGATACGACGTTATCCATCTTAGCAAATCGCCGTGTATACCAGTATATGCAAGTTTTTTAATTAATAGCGTATGTGGAATTTTATCAAATGCTTTTGAGTAATCGGTATACACAGCGTCAATCTGATGTCCTCTCTCCATATAGTGTAAGAATGATATGTAAATACATCATAAGAAAAAAGTAACACCTGTACACATTCCACTGCTGTTCAAGGCTAACTATCCAATGCATTCTTCTTTAAAGATTCACGTGTCTCACCGTTAGGCCAACAATGTGCCATGTAAATTAATGGTACCATCTAATGTACTAAGGGGTACTAGCACAGAGGAGAGGTAATTTAATAAGTTAAATACCACTTATACATACAATAAGTACTATTTGTTATATTGAATCCTTCGCTCCTTGTTATCGTTCTCAAGATGATCTTCTAATTAGGCTTTATAGTTTAAGCGAATATGACGCTTATCTACCATGTTGAGGGGTTACCTTGTGAAAATCTATTAAGAATTTGATGTTATTTCAGTATATACGCGTTTGTTATTTTGAAAAAAAAAATTTTACTTTAACAAATAAGTCATTTTAATTACCAGCTTTCTTGGTAAAAAACGTTACCGTTAAGTGAAGCCCAACACACATTAATTGAAAATTGATACCTCGAAATTGATGGTTGTTTTAAGAATTTATAATTTAAAAAAAAATACTATACATATCGAGTGAAATTAATAAAAACATAACAAAACGTTTCGGTAACAAAATAAATATATTTATCTTATCCGAATACTGCTAATTAATTCTTAACGACCCCAAAAAATTAGGAGGTTACTTATACGATTTAAACTTAGTTCTATTGTGGTAGGTTTCCAAGTTTCATATTTTTTTCTTTGTCGTACAATTGACTGTTTTTAACGAGTCGAAATAGCATGTATTATTTAGCGGGCGATTGTTCACTTTTCCTTCTTTCTTTTACTTCAAACTCGGTTAAAGTAATTTAAAAATCAACCTCACTGCGCAGGCGCTCTATGCTTCGAATAAACTCCTGAGTGAGAACCTCCCGAGAACTCCTTTCCTCGTGATAAAAAGTAAACTTCATTCTCACTAAATCCTTCAATTTATATGACGATTGTGATTTTAATAAATTACGCCTTCCTCGTCGAGGGCACCCAGCAGCTCATTACCATTTTATTAATTCCAAGCGTTAATTTTATTGAAACTAAATTAAATGAGTCCACGTTAATAAAATGAAAATTGACGCTATTCGCTTTTTATACTCATTCATAATCATGAGCGTTTTATATTTTTAACATCTTTTTTTTTTTAATTTTGTTTAATAGAATATATTAAATGATAATACGATGCGGAACTCAAGTTAAAATGGAAATGATACTGATACTGATAACGAAACGCTATTTTTCCATTTCGACAAAACCTGCCCTTGTAGGTATTTAAAGTGATAAATAATTAAAAGTCATAAACGAAAGCCAATGTGAGTTTGGAAATGAGTTGAGAAATTGAAAATATTTCAGTAACATAGCTTGATTCACAAAACAGCTAGGTACTTACTAAACTAGAGTATATTTAACTTAAGATTTTTATATATATTCTATATAACATTCCATCAATGAAAATTAAGGATGAATTAATCGCGATTTTTATTTTCCATCGATAGCACGCCGCTTCGCGTTCGTAATGTGCATACGAAAACTTAGTTAAAGAACACTGAACAGGAAGGCATTATATCCCTTATCGATAAAGCAGCAAACTCGTCTGGACAACAATTGATAAGGAAAACGTATTTTTTTTAAACTGAATTTTATAATGCAACTTAACTGATAAAGTTACAGATAGGTATAAAATGGTTTCTACAAAACGATATTTATTACGTACTTATATTATTACTAGCTAAATCCGGCCACGTTTTGCTGTTGTTACGTGTTACCTATACCAATATTATAAAGAGGTAAAGTTTGTGAGGTTGTAGGGGGTAATCTCTAGATCGACTTAACCGATTTTGAAAATTATTTTACAAATAGAAAGCCACATCATTTGTGAGTGTCATATATTGAGGCTATATATTAACCCGAAAAATGAAAAGACTTTTTCGTAGTAGTGGGATTAGAAAATTATTCGGAGAAAATACGGTCGAACAAAAACGTTTCTTACGAACGCGGCCTTAACGATGAGATATAATTGAGTTCTAGAAAAAAATAGTTTGTTTTTTGGTTGCATAGTTTAAGAGATAATTTAAAATATCAAATACGCGAGACAATTTTACTAATGTTCGGCCACTCGATCACAAGTAAACGAAGTGGGCACGGGTCAGCTAGTATGAAATAAATAGGAAAGTAACTGAAAGCTATTTTACAGAGCGTTGATTCACCGAGCAAATCATTCAATTTAATATTGTTGCAGTTTATATGCGCTGTGGAATGAAAGGAAATAAAGAAGAAATTTATTTTAAAAAAATTGTTTTTTCCGCGTTTTCCGCATGAATACCATCTGATCTACAATTTAGCTGTGTCAGTGACGTTGGAGTATGCAACGTGTTGTTGCTCATGAAAGAAGAGAGAGAGAAGCTTTCGTTTTCTCACATAATTATTAGATGGGAAGCTGATTTCATTGCATGCATGCAATTCATGCATCAACGTGCAGATAAAATATTTAAAATTGATTAGAAGCGGCTAATGAATCTTCGTTTTCAAGATAATTAAGAACCTCGCTTGCACGCCAATACTTATTATGTATTATTCCATCCACTGCGAGCATATGTATAAATCATGTTGGACCACGAAGTGTAATCGGAAGCAAATAACAGCATGCAGCGTTGTTGAAATGTACAGAATGTATTTTTTCTAAAGCATTTGCTGAGTATATTCCATGCTGTATAAAGCAAAGCAAAAAGTGCTTGCCTCGTATCTAACGAAATGGTGATTTCACATCAAGCCAATAGAAACGAAGGACTTCTTTGATTTAAGAATTTAATTTTATACAACGTGCAATCGAAAATGAATTAAAAATATATGACCTTAAATATTCATTGTGATTTTAAATTGAATGAAAATAAATAAATCATTTGCTTGACATGAAACTGCGACTCAATTTAACGGTGACTTAAAATTTAGGACAAAACCGCATTGTTCCGAATCCAACACATTCCAGGAAAATCACGAATAACCTGCATTTCAGCGGCGCACTGCCGATGTATGTAAATTTTCCCATTGGCGTACGTCTAAATGTATTTAAATTAAATATAGTCACAATCCTCAATATATAATGATTATTTAGAGATTTCACTGTCAAATTTACTATTTTATTAATAAATAATTGATCAACTTCAAGACGCCTTAAAACTACCGTCTGACGTTGAACTTCCAGTAAATATGAAATCCCTCCTGACATTATTTTATTCTCCGTTTATTAAATAAAAGCTGTTGCCCGCGGCTTCGTTCGCGCGTAATTGTAAGTAAAGGATAAATAGATTTATGGTCTGTCCGTGATTTTAAAGCCAGAAGCATAAAATGTTTTTCTGGTTAAAAAATTAATATTAAGGGATGTTTTTTTTATATTTTGGATTGATGATTATTGTTTTAATAAAAAGCATTGAACTTACAGTGAATGCTTAATAAATTTTATAGTGACCTAAATGAACAAAAAATTACTTTATACATGTTTTTCGATCTACGATGCTGTAGCTCAAATGCCCCGGTCCACGCCGTTGGTTATAGTTAATGTTAAAATAATAAATGAGCAAGTGTATAAATATTTTTATTCTAAAATACTCAAATTAAACAAAACTATTTAACTCACTGAAAACTATATTTATAATTAATAATCGAAGCACGTTTTGTTAACGACGGTTACGGGGTTTCCTATTGGGGCTAAAATCACTAAGTGACTAGCATAGCTCACTCTGAAGCATGCGCCATAAAACTGTCCATGTGAGAACAGTCTTCACTAAAATCAATGCCAGCCATTTTGATGACTGGTCTTGGGACTAATTCATTGTCGTGACGAAGCACACTTTAAAAGGGAGGTACATTCTTTGAAATCCGAATGAATATTCTGATGGATAGTATTCTTAGAATGAAGACTACTTCTCCTCGAGCACATCTTAAAATAAATCTGTGGAAATTGTGGGTCATATTGAGGTAAAATTTCATGCTTACCTTTTGAAAGTAGAAGTAGTAGGGTATAGATCCATCTTCTATAATTTCTTTGTCTCCAAAAAAAGTCATTTGGGAACATTGATACTATTTACGCTCCGTGAAATGTTGTGTTCAGGATGATTAAACTATAAAGCGGCCCAAGTATAGGCTTCATTTTATTAAAGTACATTATATTCGTTTAATATAAATTAACTTATCAAGAAATTCTTAAGTGTAATTATAAAATTTTTAAAACTGAGATATCTTTAACACAATTTTCTTTCTAAAAAGCTCGAGCTAACGGCTTTCTATCACATAATTGCATTACGTTCGCAATTCTTAGCGTAAACGTTTTAAAATAGCTTCTCGGAAGTATTGCAGGTATTTTAAGGAAGACAAACAAAATTTTTAGAATATTGTATTTTATGCTTTTAAAACTATTAAGTATTTCAAATCTCAACGATACTGTTCTTATCTATATATATAGTATCTTAAATGAATACATTTGAAAAATGGCAGTTGACTATAACAGTTCTCCACCACAGAAGAGTCAAGGTGGGTCTTAGGGTGTTCTCGTAAATCTGAGACATGCTCAAGGCATTGGAGACCTGACTATCCAGGCTAGCGAAACGTCACGGCGGCATTCGTAAATGGAGAAAGCGGAGAGGCAAACGCAGCGTAGGACGATCTTCAACCAGGACGATGACCTGAAGAAGGTGACGAGATCCAACTGGATGCGGTTGGCGGAGTATTGAGGAGAAACAAATCTTTCAATCCTATCAACTAAAAGGAAGTCTGGAATGCAATCCTTTAATAAAATTGGCTTACGATTATCTGTGGAATAAATTTCATAGCTCTTTTTTCGGTACACTTACTATAGAAAGCGATATACAAATTATTTAAATAATTGGATCAACTACCCTTTAAAAAAAGTGTTTTATCGTTACAAATAAAATAAAATATTTCGTTTAAAATTATCAAAAACTAAAGAAATCTCCAAGCATAATAAAAATAGGTATCTACTTAGATACTGTGTATCTTCTGTCGAAGTAATATAAAATATAACTTAAGATAAATATATAATAAGTAATTTAATTTAAAAAGCGATTATACATACCTAATATGATTAAATACTTCAAACGAAATATATTATTCTCAATAACAGTTTATGAGTTGACTATAAATTTGTTCGGCACTTTTAATACATTGTAATAAAGATTATTTTAAAAGTACATGTTACCGGGATACTTTGAAAATTATGTTTAACAGATGTGCATAATCGGATTAAAAAGGACAGCGTGACATCAGATCACAACACTGGCTTGGATGCTTTCGCACATGTAGGGATTATAGTAATTTCATTGTGATTTCCAATAAAGTTTTAGCAAAACTGAATATCCTAAGAGTTTTAGAATTTATGCTACCAAACTGAATATTCACTACGATTTTATAGCCAGTATTTTTTATTGAGAAATATTTTCGTACAGGTTGGTTGATCTATGATTTCTATTTTTACGGAGTTAATTAAATTCCTCGTGATTGAAGCTATTATATTATATCGCACAATTAACGTATGTCATTTTTGTCCTTTAATTTAAGCCATAGTGCATTATTATTATAATACCTACTTACTCACTGTTTATAAATATTAAAGCAACCATTAGACTATGTCTTCTCTTTAAATTTGACAAAGGAGGTGAATACGATACGCTATCTTGAAAGGAACAGCGCTTTCAGGATTTTCTTAGCATCGTCTACCGCATCTTTATTAAATTGAAAAAATATATATAACAAACAGCGGAAAATAAAAGATTAAAATAATATATTAATAAATATATTATTTATTTTAATCATACTAAGAAATTAAATTGTTACAATATGTAAGAGATAATGACGCTTGAAAATTAAACAAAGACTTAAATCTACACAAGTTGAAAAACGGATTATCTCGAATGAAACTCGTGACGTCATAAGTGAAAGGGTCAAAGTAGGGGCAGTAACAAAACAAGTGACACTAATTCGTGTTATTGATGATACATTCTCGGTCACGTTCGACGCACTTGCTCGCTAGCGTTATTAATTGCCTGTCAAAATACGGATGGCGAACACATCGAGAGTAACATACATACGTGCTTTCGATATATTCCAATAGCACTACCTTAAAATTCCTACAATTCCAATCCTGAATCCTAAGCATTCTTTTATTGTGAACAATTCTCATAATGTGCAATATTTAAATGTTTCGATTCTTCAAATGAATTTTCCATGCCGATTGCATTTGACTCATATTTTGGATTTTTATAATATCAATTGAAAAAAAAAATTACAAAATCATAATAAATATTTTTATATTTTGACATTATTTTGAAAACACTTAAATTATCTTACATATGTGAGAATAATTTAAATTGAGGCGTTAAGTATATGCAAATAAAAAATAAAAGTAGGTAATGTAGAAACCTTGAAGGCGATGAATTGTTGCAAGAATTATTGCATAATTTCCTACAAAAAATTAACCAGTTCCTCAGTCACCAATAGCGACAACAGCACGAAGTGTTTATTATACTTTTAATAAAGATTTTTGCACTGTTACTCCAAAGTCCAAGGGTTTCTTCTGCAAACGAAACAAGGACAACTTTGAAATAAGAGACGAATATTTGCCTCGTTTGTTCGTTTCAGCTTTTTGCATGGCGACTCGGCCTTTAAAATTGCTTTGCTGGTAAGAGATGGAGCCAATATGTTAAAGCACGTAGCGTCACGCACAAGGGCCCGTCATAATTTCCTAATTAATTATATACCAAGTTCTACAGATCTAATTATAAATACAATAAAACTCGTAAATATTAAATTTGAACGTATAACATCTCGTATTCAAAAACTTATATTTAAATTTCCTTTGAGTAATTATAAAAACACTTTATAACTGATATAATAAAACAAATTTATATATTTATGTACACTATGGATAAAATACGTTTATATTTTAATACTTTATGTAATTTCTTTTACACTGTAACTATGTAATACATTATGTATAATATATTACATAATGATTAAAAATATTCTTTATTTGGCTCGTAACTGCACTTTAAAATATTATTTTATGATTTTTTATTATGATTCAATTAAATGTACTTCTAAGAAGCACAGCTATAGCTATCAACTTCTAATATTTATAAATTATACATAAAGTATTTTAATTAATTTCAATTTATACACCCGTCGTTTTGTGCAGGCAAAAATATTTCAATAAAAACCCTCTATTTCTCTGTCATATACAATATGATGATAGAAATAATAATACATAGATAGAGAAATAACAATTCTTGTATAATATACAATATATACATATATTGTTTATCTCGATAACGGCAATAAAGATTTTCTGTTTACATTTAACAATGAAACCTGAAAAATAACTGATTTTTAAAAATAATACGAGTTATTTAAATACGAAATGAACAAAGCTCGCTGTACGATGTTTTAACATTAAGTACGATCGAATAGATCGGTTGCGAAATATTTTTCTCTCATTATTGCAAATAGCACGTGATAAAATTATTATTTTATCCATGCGAATAAGGCTTGCTAGCTATGATATATAATTTATTACTGAGCTATAAGTTAGTAGTGTATTGGAATGTTAGATTGAGGTGCGACTTAACGCACACTATACACCATTTTTTTATAATGCTGGAAAAACGCGTCACGCGTTTCCCCCACGGAAACAGTGCGGGGAGGGGGTATGTGGGGCTCGCCGGTGCCCAAAGCGCCGAGTGCACCCCAAACATCGGAATACCCAGTAAAAAAACCAGCGGTACCCTTTCCGTCTTAACGAGGAACGCCACGGGATCGCTTTCGCATGCTACCGTGGCGCTCAACGCACACTACACCTAGACTAATATATAGTAATGTACGATATTTATTTAACAATATATAAGTACTTAACATTGATGATTCGTAACATACGGTAACTTTATTGTATAAAGAGCTAATGTCAAAGTATTTTTTTTTTATCTTTAATCTTCTAATAATTTGAACCGCACAGCATGAAGGCACCTGTTACATTAAAGTGTCCCCATTTTTGTACCAACAGTAATAAATTATATTACCCCCTTTATAAGTGTGCGGACAAATTTAAACCATAACCTATTCGGCTTAAATTTTAAATTAAATTAAATAAGAATTTGTTTCATTTTTATTAAAATCCGATTAATAGGAATCAAATGCGTCTGAAAGTTTTTTGTTTAATTTTATTAAATTATCACTGAGAAAATCAAAGTTATGATTGTATACTTCGGAATATGCAATGTTAAGCGTTATGTCTTATTTAGTATAATATGCAAAGCGTTTTTTGAATTGCCGTTGTAATTTTTAACGCTATAAGGCACACAAAAAGATTTTTTGCTTTTGCTTTTCGTGTAAAGGAATATTTCTTATTTCAAAACTCTACTCCAAATATGGATTCGTGGATAGAAGATATAATAGATTTTCATCAGATATACGAAGGTATCCCTAAACATTCTTTCGTCAGCATGAGGAAACTTAAGTGCTCGCCTGGAGTTGAAGTCGTGATCTTATCTATGACGTATAATGTAACACGTATGTATAAAATATAACACGACGAATACTTAAATAATTACCAGAATCCTTTCCAGCAGTGGCTAGTATTTGGTTTGGAAGAAATTCATATTTTTTTATAATTTAAATTGAAATAAAATAATTATTATTAATGAGAAAACGAAATACTAAGAATTCGATGATTTCTCAACGTATATATAATGAAGAAGGGATATAACATGTCGAAGTCTTCATGGGATTCAGGTCACCCACACAGATGCGCGCGTTTGTGTTAGTGTATCTTTGCGCGCACGTGACGCCGTGTCGTCGCCGTTGCGATATTAAACCGACGCTCAGCGCTCCCCAAAGTTGTATACTCTCGTCTGCTGCGATTACGTCTGCTAGCCTATATATGTGAACCATTAAACAGACATTTAATGATTTGCTTGTTGACCATTACGTTTTAAATTACTGTACTCCGGTTGTTACCTAAAACAATGACTATGAAATGATGAAATATCAAATTAATAGTTGCTATTAATGTATTTTAAGTAATTAAGCTTAAAAATATAATGAGAATGTTACTATTTAAAGAGGTGGAGGATATTTAAAAAAAATATATACCTACTATACCAATGTAATTTGTTAAAGTTTGGGCACCTCTAGCTCTCACCCCAAGCGTGCGGCGTAGCTCGGCGTACACACTGAGATCGCGCCAGAAAAATTTAATTGTGAAATACGACCCCCATTTCCCCCCACCCCTGCTCCCGAAAATCATTTTGGTGGGTGTGTCACTAGTTTCTCGGGACCGGTATGAAAAAGATAAAAATGGATATTCTGTTCCGTCGCATCTTGTTTTGAATTCAGCATTATCTTAACTCGGATTATGACGTTTTCAACTTCATTTAATACTTTTTTAAACTCGCTCCAAATAATATACCAAGTCTTATTCAATCCGCTTTACCTAATTAAGGGCTAACACAAAATCATGACTGTATAATATTTAACGAATTGCAAAATTTTAACTTTCATAAAAAATTTAATCTCCTGTTACGTTAAAAAAAAACACCGATAAATAAAACCTACTAGTCGACAAAAGATACACAGATAATTTAAAAGTGTAATTTTGTGTGTAATTAACAATTTACTTGAATTAAATGAACAAACCTGTGTAATTTAACTGGTGGTTGTTATTTCTTTGTACATTAAATTATTCTCGATAAACCAATCCCAAGCTTTATTAGCTTTACTTTTAATTTAATGTAACAGGACGATTCAAAAGAGCACACTCGAATAAAGAATAAATTAATTTTGATTTCGAACGGTACCTAATCACTATTAAAAAACAATTTTTATTTATTTTTTTCTTCCACGAAGAACATTTTGAGTAATAGCAAATGAAACTCAGTGTAAAGGGCATGTTTTTGGTATGCAGTTTGGTAAACCGAACTATTATTATAAACGGAAGTATCTCCTTAGAATCGGTTACAAAAATTATAATATATAAATGTTCCATGGGAAAGGCGAAGTCATCTTGAGCCACCATGCCATTTCAATATACAAATATGGTAGAATTTTATTGAAATTTGACATATTACACAGGTCGCCTGGTGTTTGCCTTCAACGTCGAGTGCAAGATAAACCATAATCACAAATTAAATACATGAAAACTCATTGGTGTATGGACGGACTCCCCCATCTTCATTTAAAAATCACAAAGGTGTTATTATTTCGGCTACTTGTATAACTACCGTCGCCAACAATTTTTTTTTGTTAGTAAAATTAAGTTATTATTATATTTTTTATTATTAAAAATTATAATATCAAGCTGGTATATGTTTGCGCGGAGGGTTATAAGTGTTTTTCTGTGTATCTCTTAAGAACTATATTAAGCGAATGCGCCTAGATACATAATAGCTACGATTTTCTCTTTGACTAAATTAGCATAAATAAACGTCTCATTTATTATACAACACATTAACATATTAAGCAATTTTCGCATTAATATTGTCTGTATTTCTACATAGACAGTATTTATATTAACTAGTGCCATTTTTTTATTTAAACATACCATCAATTCACCTTATATACCGAATACCGTAAACAATTTTGACTTGCTCAATATTTCAGCCCAGACAAGCGACTAGCCAAAATAAATAGACAAGCCCAGATAAGACACTTGTCTTACAATTAGGTATTCATACAAATAAAATTGATCATACATTTGCCTTACAAAGATCACAGTGCATGCATTGTATAAAAGCTATAAGCTTAATAAACAATGTTTTCACTCTTTCCGACATTTTAAATTTGACATTCAAAAGAAGAAGACACAGCATTGTTTAACTAATCACTCGCTAAACGTATATCAGTAAGGTTGTTAACGAATTTTTAAAGGGATGAAATGAATTGAGAAAACATTAAAAATATCACAAACTTAAAACACAATCTCGATATTACACGTTAAACATTAGTGTTTATTGTGGCTCGAAATAAGAAAACGGTCAAACAATATACGGTTACGTATAACATAGATGTCACTCGAATTTGTAGTATTTGTGTCAGCTCGGCTAAGACAAACAAACGAAACAATCAAACAAACAAAATTTATATATCTCGTACAAATACAATTCTGCCGTAACTCGTATGTTCTGTTAACACCGGCAGATACATCACTGCATCAACTTACTATAAAAATATAACTTGAAATAGAAATTATATTAAGTCTCACTCATCCTTACTAATATTGTAAATACAAAAGGGTGTCTGTTTGTTTGTTACTCTTTCACGTCTTAACAACCGATCAACATTAATTATTGCATAGCTACACACTGTCGGGAGTACATAAAATGACATAGGTTACCTAACAGCCCCGCCTCCCTCACAAGCGGGTGAAGCCGCGGGCGGAAGCTTGTTAGTTAATAAGCAAAATACTAAAGAATGAGTTATTGATTTCTGTCAGTGACGGGGCGGTATTCGCTCGTTTTTTATAAAAAAATTATTTCCGATTGTATCTGGTTCAATTAGTTTGCAATAAAGCTAAACACTTGTGAGGGCATCGGGAAACTATAACTATATAAATGCGAAAGTGAGTTTGTTTGTTTGTTATTCACGTCATAACTACTCAACCGATCATTATTATTTATTGCATAAAGTACTTGGTAAAAACAACTACAACAAGGAAACTAATATGTACAAATTAAAGAAAGTGAAAACTTTCGGAGAAAATTTAAGAATAATTTAAAGTGATTGAAATAAATTAATATAACGTATATCTCTTAAAAATCAAGTGGACGAGCAAATGGGCCGCCTGATGTTAAGTGGTCACCATAGATATTGGCGATCTAAGAAACATTAATCACTCCTTACATCTCAAACGCGCCACCAACCTTGGGAACGAAGACGTTATGTTTTATACCTAGTAAAAAAAGTTTCCTCCGATGAAATCACGTTGAACAATGTATTCCTTTTACACTTATTTGGTTGGCGTAGTTGGTAGATACTTGCCTTTCACGCCGAAGGTTGTGGGTTCGATTCCCACCCAGGACAGACATTTGTGTGCATGAACATGTCTGTTTGTCCTGAGTCTGGGTGTAATTATCTATATAAGTATGTATTTACAAAATAGTGGTGGTAGGTACTTTGTGCAAGCTCGTCTGGGTAGGTACCACCCACTCATCAGATATTCTACCGCAAAACAGCAATACTTGATATTGTTGTGTTCCGGTTTGAAGGGTGAGTGAGCCAGTGTAATTACAGGCACAAGGGACATAAAATCTTAGTTCCCAAGGTTGGTGGCGCATTGGCTATAAGCGATGGTTGACATTTCTTACAATGCCAATGTCAAAGGGCGTTTGGTGACCACTTACCATCAGGTGGCCCATATGCTCGTCCACCTTCCTATTCTATAAAAAAAAAAGTAGTATATGTAGTATATCAGTTGTCTGGTTTCCATAACACAAGCTCTGTACAAGCTTAATTTGGGATCAGATGGCCGTGTGTGAAAAATGTCCCAGGATATTATTATTATTATTATTATTTATTTATTTATTTATTTATTTATTTATTGGAAATAGTTACACCATCGACTTATCACTAACACATTCACTTAGCATTAGATACAGGGTATTAAATCTAGGTGAATAAATCATTACAGGTGTAAACAACATTGACCTTAAGATAAGACTATACTAACCTAATTATGTCTTAACTAAAAATTAAAAAAGATGAATGACAATTAAACAAAACATAAAATAAAATTTAAATACAACAACAAAAATCTACAAGGGTTGAAATAATTAATTTATGAATAAAATGGTTTTAAAGTTACTATTACTTATAAAAATAAAATGTAGTACACCACTTCTTAATTTACCAAAAAATATAATTATCTTGTTAAATAATATTGATAAATAATATATAAGCGTAATACCACTTCACACGTGATCTCGTAAACTATCCGCATGATTGCCTTCGAATTTGTCACAGTTACTCCTTCTCCGAGGTAGACGCTCTCACTAAGTACGCTTTTTATACAAATCCTATCCAAAATATATTTTTCTTCTTAACTACCCGCGCGAAGTCGGGACGATTAGCTAGTAATGTATGTAGTACATAGATCCTTATTTTTTTACAATAATAAAAAATACAAGTACAATATCTATATATTTTATATTTACCGCGAAGGCAAATGACTCCACCCCCCCTGATGGTAAGTGATTGTAAAGTCCAAGCAAGACGTCAAGTACAGTTGGAAAGAATATTCTGCACTAGCCCCCACTTTGCCGGCCCGCAATATTCAAGCTTTACGCCTCGTTTGAAGAAACCCAAGTTTAAAGAGGGAGGGCCACGTGTCCTGGTAAAGAATTCTATTTTTTAGAGGTGCGACAAAGAAAAGAGTTGCCAAATTTCTTCGTGCGCGTTGAAATTGATGTCACAGTTAGGCGGTGACATCGAGAACCAGCACGCGTAGACTTGTGAAGAAGGGGGGAAGAAGGAATCAGAGAGATTAATTCCTCAGAGCACTCGCTGTGGTACGGTCGATAGAAAGCGCTATCTCTCGACACAATTGTAATTGTAATTGTTATACTGAGTTTTCCCGATTATTTTATCGTAAAAAGTCCTTAAAACTGAGGAAATACTTTTAGACACATCAATCAAACCCATTTAATGTCAACAAAAACAATTAATTATGCTATCACTACCCCCGATATTCAAATAAAACACGTGCGTTTGGTATGCAGCGAGGGATGCGACGAAAGTAGGGTGCATTACAATATACGGCCCCTATATAACATATTGTGTACGTAATAATAATTCAATTTTGCGGGGACAAGTGTAATTAATTAATACCGTATCGATTCCAACAATAAACTATCTATCAAATGACTTAATCTTTTATTGTTTTTAAAGTTGTTCGTGATTGTATTTTTCGTTTGTTTGCTATTTAAAGGGTATTGAAACCGTTCAAAAATGGAATAGGAATTCTATAGTGCCTTTTGTGCAAGCTGCTATTAAAGTACTATATCGAGTTCCTATATTGTTAATGTTTCATAAGGAAATAGGCAGTAGTGGGGTGCATTTACAGAAACAAGTAGCATAACATCTCAGGCTGGAGATTAATTAACAGTGTGAGGAATAATGAACATTACTCACAGAACACGTCTATGGATAGTAGTAATTTAACATGAAGGTTACTCGCTCATCTACTATTCAATTATAAATAATGAACAAAATACGTCTAGACTCGTCATCCTGGATCATCATCTTTGCATTAGCATCACAACATCGTGTCCTAAATTTTAACTTTTAATTTCGCGTGATAAAATAATGTAGTTAACCTACATTTTGAAAATGATTTTCGTCTTTAGGAATTAATATTTTCGTCCTTAATAATGGAGCAACTAAATGAATCCAAGCATGAGGGGTACACCAACAGCCATTAAAGTTACTATCCATCTCATGATCCATTATCAGATCAACTAGATTGTACCAAAATAATTTAAAATTTTCGATTTACTATTATTTTTTAACTATATTTGTAAATTTATTTCCAATGTATGTGTATCAAATTATTTGTCATCTAAATTATATACATACTTGAACATGCATACTTGAACAGTATCCAATCGATACGATAATTAGACGATATCAACTTGATTGTATACATACGAACATTGTTAGTTACGCAGAAGTGAAGCTAATATAAGCTCCGGCAAAATAATCAGTGAATTGGATGCTGGGTGTTGAGATTTAATAGGTTATAATAATGTATGTTAAAGAGTACCCATACAGTAAAAATAAAAATAATTATAATTATTTTGAGTAAAAATGAAGTTATTGCCACTAATTGACTTTCAAGTTCTTATTTCAATTTTATTCACAAATATTTTACTTAAATTTAAATTTCCTTAAGAGTATCTTATTATACGTAAAATTAAACTTACATACTCATAATTAAATATTATTTTTAAAGACATTTTACAACGTTTGAAATTTAATACGAGTCAGTCTTACGTGTCGAGGCCACTTGGGCCAACAGCAACAAGTCGACTCGAAAATAAAGCTCAACCTTACAAACCTTTCGTATTCTTAAAGTGGGTCGAAAATTAATGAACATCGTTTTTTTTTAGTAACTATCTCTTAACAAAGTACACATATGTAAATGTACAATCTTTTTAGTGATAGAGCTTGTAAAAGCTTTCCCGCAATGCCAGTACATCGTATTGCTTTAAACCGGGGGGTGAGTGAGCCAGTGTAATTAAATGGTTTAAGGGACATAATGTCCAAGCTTCTATGCTTGATGCATTAACTGTGTAAGAAGCGTCTTTATTTTCAGAATTTCTAAGGGAATTTGACTAGTCGCCACCGAGTACGCGATCCGATAACGATTTGCTCAATTATATACTTAAATTAATTTGGAAAAGAAAATTTATTCCCAGAAAAGTTGAATAAAACAATAGCTTGATCTTTTTAATTCTTTACAATTCGAACATGGTAACCGTTTTGATATTTTGACTAAATTTATCTTTTAATTTTATTCAGAAAATTGTTTATTTCGTTAAGAAGTGAAGTTATACATAGGACGCCAATTTCTTGTGGCTAGCTTCAACTTATATGCAAATCAATGGTATTATCCAAGAAACCTTTACAAAAAAGCGTAGCGTAGCTTCACGATAAACTGTAAGAAAATCAGAATAAATCAGTTTCACAGTGAGGTTAGTAATCACAATGATTGTTCTCGATCAGCCCTGTGTTGGTACCCAATCTTAAATTCAAGCATCAGCATTCAAAGAGGTATTCTGTTTATGCGTAATAAGATATATTGATTAATAGTTACTTAATATAGTTAGTATGTACAAATGAATTATATATTCCGGTATTTTATATGTGCGTATACCACAGCACAAAAATGTTCTCTGTACCTTACGCAATCTGAAAGCGCAGTTTATGCCTTTTTGGTCATTACAAACGTTCGGACGGTATGCCCGAATAAAATTTATTGTAACTAATGTCAACGGTATATTAAATAGTATCTGCAATGTCAGCTTTTTTTTATACATCCTACATGTAACCGAAAGTCAATTGTCGATTCAAAGTGATATTTTTTTCCGTCATACAATTTTTGCGCATGCCAAGTTCCTTTGATCAGCGATTAAGGTGAAAAAAACATCGCATCTCATAACGTATCCTCTTATACAAGTGTCAAATATCGTTTTGTATTGTGTATTTTCACGGTGCCCAGAAATTGGGTGAGGTTCATCCGTCACGGAGGAGGGAGAAGCGAGAGGAAGGGGATGCGGGGGTAGCTGTAGCTAACAAGGCGGAACGCATCATACGCGATTTCACGGTTTGACACGCGATTTGCGTCGCGCACGCGCTTCACTGCAGTTGCGGTAATGGATCGTTGAATGGAAAAATGTTTACGTTTATGTTACGATTATATTATGTAATTATTTATGACTTAATCAATCAATAAACATACCACACTCATACATACATACATACATACATACATACATACATACATACATACATATATAAGTATTTACTTTAGAACGATGCCTTAAAATTATATACGTTGGGAAAGGTGTATAAACATTCAAGGTTTATATAGGTTGTTATGGCACAAAAATATATCCCTAAAGATCACTAGTATAAGAATCATATAAATCTATCGAATACTTTCTGAATAGATCACGTAAAAACAAACATACGAATGTTAGTAGTCATTTAAAGGGCTTATATAAATTAGTAATATCTTTGTGGGTTTCGTTAGAATATAGGTGGCAATTACATCTTTCTAAACATTTTAGCGTCTTATATTAAAGGAAATACGACCAAAAATATTCTTGAGAGCCTATATCGGGGTCTCTGTACCCAGGAAACTTGACTAGGAATGGAGTCCCTCGTAGGCAAGCCGACCATCGGTGTGACGTGGTAGCCCGCACAAGAGACCCCGTGACGCAAAAGAAACAAAGTAGGTGCTGCTGGGTTTTTAGTATGTGGCGCGCTCAGTCTCATATAAGTTTCACCGCCCAAAGTGTTTATCAAAGTGTTTATACTGGCGGAGTTTCGGTAGCTATGGTACCACAGTTATTAAAATATATAATTACAACCATTAGTTAATAATCGTATTATGTGAATGTGAATGCAAATTTTACTAACAAGCCTAACTCGGCTACGTGATGATTGAATTTTTAAGATTATTTTCAAACTAAATTAACATTTGGTTTTGATATATATGTATAGCAAGCTGGCTATTCAATTTGTTAAAACGATTCATACGTGTAGTGTTGAATAATTGCACGCATACCGCACCGTCCTTTGTGTACAATAAGTCAACAAAGTTTCAATATAATCGATTTAATCGAAACGCATACAAATAGATTATTAACTACACGTGTATAATAGAGAGAGAGAGCAATGCACACTATGTAACAGTTTGAATGAAATCCACAATTTATTGCAACTTAATTTTTGAATGTAGTAAAATTTTATGTTTTAATTTAGTCAAAATTAAATAAATTGATCTTTTTATATATCTTATTTTATATTTCTTGAAAATATACTCGAAAGTGTTATAAAAATATTTAAGATATAATTGACCTGTATAAAAATAAAAATTTAACTTCTTTATAAATATTATGGATATATAAAAATAAATCTGTTTTGTATGTTATTAATTTATATTCATAAATCTTTACAACTAAATTCTCTTTTTAATAAGTTAACATTTAATCAATAATGTCCACTGACCATTATAGTCATTAATTCGTCTTTTGAGTTCGTATTGATTTTTGTACGCGACAGTACATTCACAAGTAGTGATTGTTTCGAAGTGTGACTGACTATGTAATACGAACAATAGATTTAGGTATATGATTAAACGATAATTATATAATTAATTAACAATTTACAACATCTATGTCATGGCTTATTGAAATATTATGTCATAAAATATATATACGTATATACTAAAACGTTAAATATTTTAAAAATAAAATCCCTTTAAATAATATATTGAATAATAAAGTTTTCTGCAGTAGTAACAAAACATTGCCTATTGATATTAATTGGGGACCTTACTGTCTCCATTACTATTCTGTAAGAATCAACTCGAAAGCCACCGCAGAAAACGGTCGTGAAATATCAAAAAGTGATATGCAACATTGAACGTAATAATTATAACATTTCAAGAATAAACGCATCAAAATAGTGTATCACCATAAGTCGAATGTCAACATTTCACGAGTGAGTAATTAAAGTGGGACTTGTGTCTCGTCTTCTATAGCTAATTTAATTAAATAACAGTTAAATACTTAGAATAATAAAACTTACTTAACCATTTCAAATATTACTGTTTTGGTATTAAGTTTAAGATTTTTTTAACCTTTTTATATCTAGGCGTATTTTAATACATGTCATGACCATTTGATTTTCTATAATATTATTAATATATAACATACTACACTAACCTAAATCTTTTTTTATTTTTAAATTATAGTCACTGACAGTACCACACGTGCGTTGCCCCCTAGACGCATAAATTCCACAACGCATTGTGTCCTGACGTGCGTCCCCGCCGGCAACATATTGGCGCGAAATATTGGGAGCATCGCTATCAAAGCACGGGTATGGAATTGTCGAATGATCGTGATGTTTTTGGCATTTTAACGATGTTTTTGTTTTAACACCAAAAAAATTAAACGGAAAAAAATAAAGATTGGTGGAATATATGTGTAATATAGCAGATTCTCATCCGAGACATGCAGGTTTCCTTATGATATTTTCCTTTACCGCGGCACACGAGGTGGATTATAAACATCAATCAAAAACATGTATACACTGGCAAGCGTGTTTGAACCCTGAATCTTCGGTTAAGGCTGACGTATTCTAAGCGCCGGGCCACCTCAGCTCTCAAGTCTTAGTATTGTAAAGTTATTGCCATTGCCAATATTGTGCCCATGTTAATGGGTGAAAGTAGGCAAACAACAGGGATGTATGTAGAATATCTCATGGCCTAGCCACGGGAAATTGGATGCAGCGGCTGAAACAAATAATTATATCAAGCATGCACGGGCAGTGGCTATCAGGGGATGATTCTACTAATCTGTAACGATTACGATACGTTCCCGATTCAAATCCAATCCTTTGGACTAATCTATATTCATTCAGACCGAAACCTAACCGATATGATGTTAACATATACCGTAACCGTAACAGCCTGTGAATGTCCCACTGCTAAGCTAAAGGCCTCCTTTCCTCTTTTTGAAGAGAAGGTTTGGAGTATAAATTTCGGTAATGAGTCGAAATAGTCTAGGAATCGCTGTATAATAATGGATACATTTTTCATAGGTGCCTAACTTAAGTTTATGTAAAAAATATATCTTGGAATTAATATACGTACTATTTTACTATATTTCGTTTGAAGTATCGTTCAAATTTATATTGAAGTGAACCATCACGCTCGAATCGGTGAAGCTGCGTCGGGTGTATTCGGTTCTATTTGACATCGAGCGGTGTCCGATCAGTGAAGCTGAACCGGATGTACTCCGACTCGGATCTAGTCGCTATCAGTTGCCATCAGCCACATTTACTGGAACAAAGAGTTATTGCTACAAAAATTAATGTTGCGAATCATGTTAAAACGTTACAAAGATTTAAATAGTGAACGTTATGTGTTAATGATGAGATATATTGCTTAGAATCGGTCAAACTTCATTGTAATCAACATACGATAGAAGAGATACGTACTATTTATAAAATATATATGATATAGAATCCATATGGATTATTAGAATGTTTCTCAGGTAGTATTAATAAGTTTAACTATTGCGTTTCAATGGCCCCCACAAACGTTTTGAGTTTGGGCAATGGGCTATTTTGATTTTAAAACCACTCGTTCTTTCTTGTTTTACTGGAATATAGAATTACAGATTTATCTGTAATCAAAGTTAATTATTCTCAGGGAAATTTATATATACTTAAAAAATAATCCTTATTTTAAATAAAAAATATTTTAGATTCCAGTTTATAAGAATCTGACATGTACTTTATTTTTGAGTCTATAAGAATAATAGGTTACATGTTTTTAAATTGATTTTATATCAACTATAACGTAAGTAATTTGCGCAGATCCGACCTCAGTATTTTTTATTTTTATTCGTATAATAGTATAAGGAACTTAAGGATAAGTTTTCAAGTTATACTCTAAAGTTAACATAGTAGATATTAATTCTCAGCCATAGTCAAGCGCGTCACACACTATGATAATACTATAATATTTTATCTTAAGATAAAATATCGCATGCTATACAAACCGATGGGTTAAATGTGTTAAGCCATATAAAAAATTTGTTTTCGGATACGAATTACACCGTGGACGCCTAGAATTAAGAGAACACTTTCATTAGAACTACAGGTGATAATATCGTATCCTGGGTTGGATAAAAACCATGAGCGATAAATAGCTTAGTAAGACTGCGGGCGAGTCTGGACGGCGACGGGGCGTGAGCAGCTGAAATGTACCTGCTTGTTAATATAGAAAAGTCTTGTTAGTATAGTAGAGATAATAAGAAGGCGGACGAGTGTATGGGCCACCTGATGGTAAGTGGTCACCACTAAGGTGTTATGGCCCTTGTTCCTGTAATTACACTGACTCACTCGCCCTTCAAACCGGAACACAACAATAGCAAGTACTGCTGTTTTGCAATAGAATATCTGATGAAACGTTAGTAGAAAACAACGCGCCACGGTCATGCCAGCGTCGCCTCACCGTTCCGCCCCGTCTGCTGTTTGACCAAGGCTTTTTAGATACTATAACATTTTATCTTAAGATAAATTACATAAAATATTATAGAGCCTTGATCATGTGTAACACGCTCAAAGCTTTTGATATGTACGACTCGATATCAAAAGCTTATCGACATTTATCACCACTCGAGAACTGATCGTGATAAAATAGGTTCAATTGATTTTTCCGACAATTGAAATTATTTCCAAGCGACCAATCGTGTATACGTACATTTTTAGTATCGTAAAAAGGATTAAAGTTAAAACACACAAATGTATAAATAAATAAATTTTATTTTATTTACGAAACAATAATTATAAAACACGGCCTTTAACTATGCAACATGAAGAAAATTCGATAATATATTTTAATTTCAAATTAAAAAAATATTATAACACATTTGTACACAAATAATGAATCAATGTATTCAGAAAAGTGTTAAATTTTTCGACACAGAACTTAAGCACAGAAATGGATATGGTGACAGGGTAATGATCAATAATGATTGTTCAATAAACCGCCCGTCTGAATAAATAAGAGTCGACAAATAAGGCTAATTAAAATGTCGTCAACTTCAAATTGTCGCGTGCCATCTGGTCACGTGGTAAAGACCGTATTTATAGTGTAAAGATTTATTTATGTCTGTCATGCCATGGCGCGGTTCAAGCAAATAATTGATTGAGTTAAGTAATTTAGTGTTTTTTTGTATAAATCATAATATTCAAACAAAGCAATCTATACTTATTACGATGATGTCTCCTGCCCGATTTCAGCCACGGCAGCCTCGCAAGAGAGTTTAGTCCAACTGCGCTGTCATATTATAGTGCACAAGTGTGTGCGCAAATATAAGTGTACTCTCTATTCACTCACTCTCATAATCCGATGGGATGGCAAATCCGACACGACCTGATGGAGCTCAGTTGCAGGATCAACGGCTTCACGTGCAGTCCGAAGCGCGGGATTGCTATAGAGAATTTCTCGACAGAAAAACGCAGTAATTTTTGAATGGCCCGACCCTGGGTTTGCACCTGCGGGATGTGCGGATAAGCTAGCCACCTGACCAAAGAGGATACTTATACATTATAGATATGGTAGATCAAAACTTTTTTTTTAAATAAGTGCGTTATCCAGTAAACCGATTTGAAAAATGCGGTAGATAGCCTATTTACTGAGACAGGTTAAAGACAGGTTAAAGACTATAACAGCTCACGCGACGGCCCACGGAAGTCGAGTATTAACGCGACTACTAATACTATTAACGTGATTCTTGATCTTCATTATAAGATAAAAATGGTCGTAACTGAGCCGATTAAAAACAGAAATCAATTAGGACTTATACTTTTGACTTTGGGAAAAATCAATCAGTCTATTTGTATAAATATAAAAAATGAAAACACGAAAAGTCTTAAGTAAAAATAATATATATTAAGCCTACTGTTTTATTTCCATTCTAGCTTTTACCCGCGACATCGTGAAATATATAATCAAATATCTATATTTTTATTCTTGCAGAGATAGTTGAAAATTAAATAATACCAATAAAATTGTCTTGGAACGGTTAGGTAAACAGTGTATTTTTGTGCATCCTATCAAAGGTTCTGGTAGTTCTTGTGTTCTCTCTAAATGAATTTCCAGATGAACAAAACATTTAATTTGTCCATGCTACTATTTTGTTAAGTATAATCGGCATATTTTATTTTTAATGCATAATAAAATCCATTTATGTTTTCTATCAACGGCAACTTTTCGGGATCGTTTACCGTCGAGTCAGTACACACGACTTCTTTCTTCTGCCATTTAATGAGCGGTAATTTCCTCTCTATCACAGTAGCGTCATGCGAGTAGCCGATAAGCGCAAGTCATGCTACTCATCTGTCTCCTACATCCGTGATATTTCTTGGCATTTGGTACCGTACAGCAGACAAAAGGGATCGTCTTTCTTGACTTGACTCTAGAGACCGTGAGATTTTGTGACGGTTGCAGTCATCAGCAAAAAGCTGTTCTCGTTTAAAATTCGTTTTTGCAGATAGCAAAATCTCAGGGCAGGGCTTAATTGAATCTCAGGTTCTTCCCGAGTTTCGGCAATTCGAGCTTCAGTGTGGTGAGACCGGTCTTTACTTAATCGACTTTCACGTTGTATGCCACTCTCTCACATCGTGACGCGGCGTTATGGTTTCTATCAGCATTAGAACACGATTCGTATTCAGAAAAAGTCTCTTAAGACCGAAACGCAGCACTTCTAGAAGACTACGATGCTAGATGCTTTTCTCGCTCCTGTTGACTTTCTCTTTATCTTCTCGAAAATTCTCAGTAGCAACTTCCAGAAAGTTGGAGGTGTGTTTGGAAAGCACGTAAAGCCGTAACTCTTTCCGGTCGTTTCGGGTTGCCGTCCCAGAGGATAATGAGAGTTAGGGGATAGAGAGTATACCAGTGTTTGCGCACACAATTCTGCACTATAATAAATCCTGCGCAGTTGACTAATCTATATTGAGAATGGCTACTACTGTGGCCAAAATCAGTCTGGACGACATTATTATTATTACAAATCTTCTCAGTCGTGCTTATTTGGCTTGGCAGAAGCCGGCTAAAGGTTAGACTGTTTTCGGGAAGGCATTATAAATTTTAAATATTCAACACAGTAACGCCCGAGTTACTTTAAAAATACAATTATTAGTATTATCACCTGAAATATTATGCTATAGAAAAATATATATATATATTGTACTAATGGAAATGGCACCTAGCAGTAGGTCGTTTTTTATACATTATTCTTATTAATTGTAATTTCTGTTTAACTTTGTATATCCTTCTATTCTATTCGATTCTATGGCTAAATTTTTTAGCCATAGAATTAGACTTTTTTAGACTGCTTTCGATGAAACCAAGTTACTATTGTTTAGTTTTCTATTATTGTATAAGATTAGTTGTAATTTGTAGAGATCTGTTATGACAAGCCTATGAACAGCGCCATCTATGTTTTTTTTTATAAACATATACAGAGTAAGTGCTGTTTTAATTTCCACAATATTTGTTATTTTACATTAATTACATTAAATTAACTTATATCCGGGCCATACTAAATTTAATTTAATAAAACTAATAATACACATTGATACATATACTTACATATATATTGAAATCGTGTTCCTTTCTAAATTAATGCAGTCTTTGAAGCCGCAAAGAAACTTTCTGTAATCTTTAAAACGTCATAAATTAAAAAGTTAGATAATTGTAGCTTATTTTATAAGATCATTGCAATAACCGTAACCATTATCGGATATCGCAAGTACGGTGTCACAGCGAACTCTAAGACCTCCGAAATTTGACGTTTAATGCTTATAACATTACTGGTATTTGATCAAAATTATGCAGAACCGATTTTGATAGAGAGAGGATGAAACAAAAAGGGTCGTAACAAAAAGAATAACATCGTTATGCGTGACAACGAGTGTTTGATCGATATTGGGAATTCAACAGGTGCTATGATATCCGTCGGTAAACAAATTCTGAAGATAACTTTACGTTGGTTCGTGTTTTGTACCCACTTCGATTATGGACTTTTTTGGTACGGTTTTATATTTGGGTACTGAGACTTTCTAATATGATTTATTTCTTGTATATTTGTTGTATGCTTTTAGAAAAGCGGTGCTAATAAAAATAGCTTTATATGATCAATCAACGTGGTGAATCTATGATATGATAATCTTTATTGTTAATAAACGCTCGAAAATATAATACACACTTCAAATTGCCAGAACTATAAATAGCAACAAACGAAATATTTAAAAATAAATTATATAAATGAGCATAAAACTAAATGGACATATTTGGTGCAGAATTTAAAAATAATTAAATCATTCTGTAAGGTTTTAATATCAATTCAATTAAATTTAACATTTATTATTATTGTTAATTAAACATATTATATATATGACACTTTTATATAGCTTTTGACAGCCTCGTTGATTTATAGTTCCTGGGTGCAAACCTGGTTCGTACCATTAAAAGATTAAGTGGCTTTCCACGGTGCGTGTTTCTGCGGATTATTTAAGAACGGCCGATGACCCAGGCCCGTTGGTTTGACTAAGGTTTTTCCATGCGTGCGTAACGATCTGTTTCGGTCTAGATATTTGAAGTCATTTTCTCGTTCCGAAATGCTTAGTGAGAAAGAAGAGAATATATCGCTGCAGCTAAAATGTTCTCTGATTCGTGGTGGATCCACAGCACAGCACCGCTACGGACTTGTTTGCGCTGCCACAGACGGTACTTTTCTCAGAGTGCGTTCAATGCAGGCTGGTCCACATCCATAATATTACGCACCGTGGGAAGTCGGGTAAGGTATTCCATCGATAAATTATCAGTAGCTGCCCGGAGTCTGGAAATGGAACTTACATATTAAGTTATATCGTTTACGAACGATGTTTTCAGGACGAACAAGAACTAGATTTATCTTGTTTGTTTTTAAGATGTGATGTGCGTGCGGAGCTGCAATCACTTGATGTACGGAAAGCTAGCGGACCCGATGGAATACCAGCCATAGTGCTGAAGAAGTGCGCAGCGGAGCTGTCTCCTTTGTTAACGCGCCTGTTCCAACTTTCTCTCTCTTCGGGAAGTGTGCCGGAGGCTTGGAGAAGAGCTAATGTGCAAGCGGTTCCCAAAAAAGGGGATCGGTCTGACCCGGCAAATTATCGGCCAATAGCTATCACCTCAGTACTTTGTAAGGTGATGGAACGGATTTTAAACAACCAACTGATTCATTACCTAGAAGATCACTCTTTAATTAATGATCGTCAATACGGGTTTCGACCAAAACGGTCCACAGGTGATCTTCTAGCGTACGTAACGCACCTCTGGGGTGAAGCTATCGACAAGCATGGAGAATCGTTGGTTGTCAGCTTCGATATCTCCAAGGCTTTCGACAGGGTCTGACACAGAAGTCTTCTCTCCAAGCTGCCGGCATATGGTCTGCCTGCTCAGCTATGCACCCGGATTGCCAGCTTCCTACACAAGCGTAGCCTTCGTGTTTTAGTTGATGGTTGCGCTTCACAATTCTATGTAGTGAATGCTGGGGTCCCCCAGGGATCTGTGCTATCTCCCACACTCTTTCTTTTGCATATCAATGATATGCTCTCTCTTGGGAACATACATTGCTATGCAGACGATAGTACAGTGCATGGTGGATACCACGGACGCGCAGTGGCTGGGCGAACGGAAATTGAGGAGAGGCGGAAGAATCTTGTCATTGAACTCGATAGGACGTTAGAGCTCATCGCCAAATGGGGCTCTGATAATCTTGTTGAGTTTAATGCCAAGAAAACACAGGTATGCGCTCTCACGGCGAAAAAGTCAACATTTTCCCCTCTTCCCTCCCTCTGTGGTACTCCGCTGGTGATGCAAAGCAAAATCGCCATGCTGGGGATTGACGTTCGCTGCGACCTTAGTCCAAGGGATTACATCGAGGCTGTTATAAAAACAGCTTCACGGAAACTCGGAGTTCTGAACAAGGTGCGGCGTTTTTTCACGCCACAACAACTGTGCCTGCTGTACAAAACACAGGTACGGTCTTGCGTGGAATATTGCTCGCACCTTTGGGATGGCTCCGCTAAGTACCTACTTGAGGCCTTGGACCGGTTGCAGCAACGTGCCGTACGCATTATTGGCGACGTAAAGGTCACAAACACCCTTGAACCTTTACAATTACGTCGTGAGATAGCAGCACTGAGCGCTTTCTATCGACTGTATCACGGCGAGTGCTCTGAGGAATTATTCTCTCTAATTCCTGCTTCCCCCTTCCTACTTAAGTCCACGCGAGCTGGTTCTCGATGTCACCGCCTAACTGTGACATCAATTCCATCGCGAACAAAGAAATTTGGCAACTCCTTTCTTTGTCGCACTTCCAAAAAATGGAATTCCTTACCAGCTCACGTGTTCCCCTCCGCTTACAACCCGGGTTCCTTCAAACGAGGCGTGAAGAGGCATCTTACGGGCCGGCAAGGCGAAGGCGGCTAGTGCAGAACGTTTTTCCCGTCTGTACTGGCCGTCGTCGCGTTTGGACTCTACTACCATTTACCATCAGGTGGAGTAGAGTCATTTGCCCTCCCGGCGAATATAAAAAAAAAAAAAAAAAAAAGATAAATATAACTTATTAAATACTTGATTTCCAAGAGAAAGTTGCCAGATTAGATTATTTCTTAAGCGTAAAACTGTAAAATATAATGACTGTAATATATAATGATGTACAGAAATAATTATTACATTTAAAAAAACGGTAATCTAACTCTATTGATTTTTCACACAGAAACAAAATAAATAACATGTTTAACGTAATCTATTGACGTTTTACAAATTGAACGAGTACTTTAAAAGTTGTTGAATAGCCCATGAGAAAAAAAGACGCGTTATGAAGCATAGTAGTATGGTACGACCGAAGATATCGTTTGGCTCGATACTTACAAAGTTACAGCTATTGTACGGCTATTCTCTAAGAGCAGACTCGAAACTCACCGCAGAAATCAGTCGTGAAATGTCTTAAAGTGATATGCGACATTGACCATAATAATAATAACATTTTAGAATATAGTATATCATTATAAGACGGTGACATTTACGCGTGAGAAATGTAGGGAGTTCTAGATTTATTATTATTTTTTATAACAGAATAGCAATGATGTTTTATAAATAATAACATTTATTACAAGTTTTATTATTTATTTTATAACACGGAAGTATTATAAAATAAATAATTTATATAATTATTAATTAATAATTATTACATAATTTAATTTGTAAGTACTATCATTAAATCTAGTATTATATTTGTACAGAAAGGAACTCTTAAAGCGCTTACAGAAACCGGGCGCTGAAAACAGATGTAGGTCACAATTCGCATTGTCATCGGCAAATCAAATATCATCACCATATATCCTAGAGCACAGTCCAGCGTTAACGAATGTAAAATTCATATATGAACTCACGTTTGGTAAAAAGTACGAAACAAAAGCCTTTGAAATATTTATATGAAACGAAACTTTTGTTAACATACGACTGTTATATGCGAAATCAAACAAAATACGTCGTTTTTATATCAAAATCGTCAATATTAACACGTATAATAATTTCGAATTTTAAGAACCATTATAAAAATGTAAAAATTAAAATTTTAAGCATTGCCACGAGGAGCCAGCTTATGGTAGCGTCACCATCACCAAAACATCGGCACTGTCATAAGTAAACACAACTCCTTCCACCGTAATAAGACGATGAAAATAAAATGAGATCTATGAGTATGTATCTCTTGTGACTGTAATAGGGTATTACACCAATATTTAAAAGTGTCTCAAATAGATTATATTTAAGTTTTACATTTTCAAATTTCGCACGTAATTTGACGAAAACGCCATATTGCTTTGTGGTCATGACGTCGGTTGGCTATGTAAATAAATGTTACGTTGGTTACGAAATAAAAAAAGTACAAAGCCTATATACACTGATCAGTTGAGCATTTAGATTTTATAGTTTACATGGCGGCTACTATTTCACGGGGCGTTCGAAAACAAAGTAAAAAAAACTGAAAACTTAGAATTGAATTTTATAATTTATTTTGTTACTACATTTTCCGACTGTTTTGTCTAAGCTATCTCAATAATATATTTATAAAAAATTTTTCACGTAGGTACCCTTTAAACTTAGCTATGTTCCGGTTTGAAGTTTGGCTGTAGATTAAAAAAATGAATAAGTGATCTTACCAAAGCAAGCTTGCACAAAACCTTGCCAACAATGGCGGATTTACCAGCAGGTTGAGTAGGTTTGAGAAAAAAATCTATGCTATATATGTTATCTACCTGCATATAAAGATTGAAGAATTTTGTTAATTGAAGATGTTTGTTTCTTTGTTTTAGTCACATTATTATTGCCATCAGTTTATTTATCGGAGCTCACTCACTATATATATATATATCTTTAGTGTGCCTCGATAAATAAACTGTGGCGAAGACATCTGGTTATGAACTTTGATTAGCTTACAGGGGTACAGATCCTAGAAGGTTCTAGGTCCATATACTGGTCGGACCAAAATAAGTTATTGGGTTTTCCGTCAAAAAAATTTTAGAAGCAGTTCACACTCTCTCTCGTGCCTCGAAAAACACGTAACGTCGTTGGTCTTTGACCTTACTCGTAACTCTTACTTGTCGGTTTGGATTGCTGTCCCCTCGGATTATGAGAGCGAAGGAATAGATGTGTTGTAGTTTAGGTCGTCATCATATATTTTGCTTGTGAACATTACACCAAATCTAATTAAGAAATCCGGAAGAATGATGGAACTTTAATGACGCTAACGGACGTAACTTAAAAACGTATAGGGCACTATTGGAACATTCTAAAGTAAATGTATATAAAGAGTCGAAACAACGACAATGTTGGTCATAATGTTTTTGTTTAAATTAATTCATTGGCAACGTTTACTATCCTGAAATCCTGGAACGAATAGGTACGCTTTTCTATACCACGACTAAACAGTAGACTCGGCAATCGACAAAAACTTTTTACCTTTTCTCATAACAAAAATAGGTCTTAATTCATCAGTATATAGACTGTAGTAAGTTAAATAAGTGTTTGCATCTCGTAAAATATAATTGATTATTTTATTCTTATTTATTGTGTTCATTTATGTACCACGTAATTTGTTGCATCCAGTTTTATGTTAAAAAAAAAAACAGTTCCATTATGCGCAGTATAGAACGCCATCTTTGGCACCCCTATGAAAGAAACACAGATAAGCTATTCATACCTATAAGTAATTTACATTCTTAATGCTGGATATTTCGATTTTAATATCGTGTCTAATCCGCTATTGATTCGACAGGTTTAAACAGAGGGAGTTATATCAAACAAACTCATCGTACCCTATGTTCGCAGACTCGATGCGTAATATAGCGATCAGTGACCGCCGCGCGTCAATTTTCGACGGACAATCTTCCTATACCCAGCGAAATTCTCGAATAGAACTTTATATAATAATAACTTAATACCATCTTTATCAGAATGATATTAGAGCTATTATAGCTTGGGCTATCCATATATCGAGTTTATATTATGTTGATGGGTGTGTTACACCAAACGTACTTCTCTTTATCGCCCACGGCAACGAATTTATTGCCTCCATTGGAGAATGTTCTGATCTAGAAAAATTATGATTGGATTCTTATATAACAAGTAATATATTATACCAAGGCTTTTATTAATATTAAAATATTGTTCAATTTTGCGGAGATATTATTAAAGTTATACGAGGAGTTATTATTTGTTTATTATTGATACACAAAGCGCTCAGTTTAAAATCGAATATAGATCAAAGCATTGTTTATATTCGTTATATACTAATAACAAATTTAAATAATGCTTTGTTTGTAAGCTTTAATGTTAATATATTTAATTTAAAAGTAATTTGTCTTGTATTCCGTTAAAATTTGAATTGTTACTTTTTAACATAATTATTATAGTAAAAGTGTTGTGTATTTATTGCAATATATTTCTGTTATCAAATTTAACTTTATACCTTGGAAACTAAGTTTTTATGTCCATTGTTGTGTCCTGTAATTACACTAACTCTTTAAATTAGAATGCGACAATTCTACTAAGTGCTTATGCGGTAGAATACCTTAGTGTTATATGAGTGGCACAAAGCCGTACCACCAAGTCTTACTTAATAGAAGTAGCATATAATATGTATAAAGAAAATATTATTACAATTTTTATTCATAGGATATTCAAGTTACATTTTTTGTAGGTTGCAATCGGTTCACTATAATTTAAATCGTCTACATTAACAACAAACTAATGTAAAATTTTCTCATCATACCTAACTTTATTTTGTGTTTGTTGTTACATAAATGGGTTAAGTTAAGTTATTTAAGGGTTTTAAAAAACCCATAATTTACGTCACATGATATCGTGTCGATGTCTTACGTAAAAAGGCGGAAGTGACACATTCGGCTTTTTACTACATCTATTGTAAAGGCTTAGTAAAGTTGTATTCTATATTATGTTAATTCTATTCTATGTTAAATATATATTATCTTTAAAAAAAATACTTACTTAGGTCCATGTCAAAGTAAGTAGCTAAAGCATTAGCCATTCCTTACGACCTTTCCTATGTCTGCGTGAATGTGCGTGTTTAAAGATTTGACTGTAAGCATTGTGTACGGTCAGCGATATAACCTCAAATCTAAACACACGAAAATGTCATTTAAGATATGTGTATATATGAATTCATATGCTCAGCGTCAAAAAATAACGCGAATGAAACAAAAACCAAAATCCACTTTAGAATGCAAAAATCTCAGTATCTCAGTTAAAATAGTAAAAACAAAAACGTTTTTTCCCCCTTTTCTGACGTGTATCTACGCTATTTGAGCGCAAAATATTATGCCAACAAAGACTTAACGCCTGTGATATTGATATATGATTTATATATATGGGCGCATATCGACAATAATTGTCAAATTTGTCGTTTAATTTTTTTCTTTTTATAAATGTCTAAAGCACGAAATTTATATTCCAATAGTTATTGGAAAATATTAGACCATTATTTATCAAACTACTAATATTTAAATTATAGTAGACTGTTTTGTATGTTGGAAACTTTTAAAGACATTTTTGATGTTTAATTTATTGTTAAAATATTTAATTTACGATGGCAATATTCAAAATAAAATCCGGTAGAATTAATATCATTATTCTAAATCCAATTTAATTATTTTACGCTATAAGTAATACTTAATTTCATTTGATTTCTGTTTGTTGTTTTGTTTTTATAATTTTTGTAAAATAAATCATCTCGGCTTAAATAAAACTAAATATTTATTTTGAATATTAAACTCTAAGGTGACCTTATGGTATAATATTCTAGACCGACCGATTTTGGCCACTGTTAGTTGTTAATAATGCGAAGGTCGTTTTGAATTGATTGGAAGTCAAGAAAAAACGCGGTTGCATCACTGGAAATACAAAAAGACGGTTTTGACTTCTGTGTAATTATCAAAAAATAAACTTATTGTAAGTGAAGTTTTTTTATATACAATATAAGTTACAATTCACTATTTTATGTTTAATTTTGAATACATTTTTGATGTTCAGTTGTCATAACATATGGAAAAATATGTTTAAGGCTTAATTAAAGGAGCTGGCGTACACAGGCTATGCTGCGGCGACCCCAGAGAGTAATAGCGGTGAGAGCGGTACGAGGCTACCGATATACCGAAAACGGCAACTCTTTTCGATTCGCGATCCGCCCTGGGAACCGCAGGCGAAGGTGCTATCGGATGTGCCCCGGTTCCTGGTGGAAACAAGGGTGAGCGGTGACATTCCAGGTGACCGCCGAGGTAAAACAAATTAGGGCCCTGGATCAGCGAGCCCTGTTTTGGTGGTGGAAGGAGGATCTGGAGTCCACTTTAGCAGGCCTGGCAACAATGGAGGGGATCTGTCCCCATCTCAGTCACTATACTGTTTTGTTAAGCAATGCACGGTAAATAGTAGTAAAAAGCCTGTTATATAATTTACCTACCTACTTACAGAAAACATGGTTTTACGGGATGATTTCTACGGATTTTGCTTTATGAACTTTCCGTTGTTAATAAAACGAAATAGCTTAAAAAACGCAACTGTGAAATAAATATACCGTGTATTTCAAAAAGGTCGCCATTATCTAAAAGTTCAGTTTTATTAAATGTTTTTTTTTTTTGTAGCTCATTACTACATTCGTTATTTCAGAAGATAAATTGTTTTCCATTACACGTAAAAAACCTTTTTTTTTAAATTAATTTGCCAAACCGGCTGATAACAATGTTAAAAAAATATAAATACGTACATCATGTCAATTTTTGTGAATTGACATTCTTATAATTTTTTTATTTTATAAATAATGTAAAATTATATTGAAAATTAGAAAAAACCTTATTACTTAAAAATGGTAACCTTGGGACAATAACTCTTTTTATATTACAACAATTTGTAAAGAATTATTAAAATGGCGAGGTTGGTTGTACTTGATTACATTATTTATATTAAGAGTTCAATTTTAGTATTAACGGCATTGTTAGCAGCAGCAGCATTTAAAATGTTATAATAACAGTTGCTGCCCGTGTACTGGCACTGGAGGCAGCATGGGCATCCCCGGCAAGTCATCCCTACCCCTCATATGTCTCGTGCCACGTGGCCCTGAAAAGGAGACAGCTCGGCTAGCACCGCCCCGCGCCATGGCGGGATCATCCAGCACAGATAAGAGCGATTTCCAACTCCTCGATGAAGACTACATTAAAAAGAACTTCAAACTGCCGCAGCGAGCCCTTTATCTTGATCCTTTTAGGTAACCAAGTCACATAAATAAATTAAAGAAAGCCAACTTTTTGTATTTTTTATGTAAAATATTATAAACTCGTTCCGACGTTTGCATGTAATACTTACACCAGTACAAGTAATAAATTTAATATTTGATAATTTTAATATTCATAAACTTCTGAGTTTTTTTTAAATCTAATTAAACAAAATATCATTCGGTGACAGTCGTTCGGATCTTTTTTATTTTAATCGTGGTAAAACTATTTTTTATCTTAATCAAAAGGCAATACCAATTACCATCTAAAATCGATCATATTTTACGAAATCGGATATAATAATAAAATATGTAATTATAAAATATTTTGATTGAAGAACATAAATAAGTAATTTATAACACACGGATTGAACAGTTATTATTATTAACAGTAAAATGCTTAAAATGAAATACCTCTAAACAAAACTTACCTCAAAGCTCCTTAAAATATTACTATGATTACATTTTTGCATGCTATATTAAAAATATCGTTATATTAATATCCTATAAAATAAATTTAATTAAATTTATTTTAATATAATTTAATCATATGCTTAACAGACGGCCACTCATCACTTTTCCCATGACCCAAGAAGATGTAAAGCACTTCAATTTAGCCCGCAAATATAAGATCAACCAGCAAATTCTTGATGGGTTCCTCGACCCTAGTGAAGCAATATCTGCGCCTAGTGTGTTTGTATGTATTTATTGAGCTATTAAGCTACATAGCTCTGATTTATTACCTGTACAAAATTTAGCACATATGTGTAAAAAGTATAATTATATGGTCTTTTTTTCAATTTAGAAATGTGATACTTTCTTAAGATTTATTTTTTATAGCCATACGCAAAAACCGAATCTGAAAAACGAAAAGAGGCGGAAGAAGACGAGGAGATCATTTATATTCTACAATTACCAGACTGGGAATACAGATGTCCTGTCCATAATCAAACTGTTCGGACTCCAAGGTAAAGTTTCTAATGAACTTTATGAGATTGTTAGCTCATAATTTTGCCCGAGCTTACAACTTGTAGTTATAGCATGTTAGCATGCAGTCTTGTTTAAAAGATTGGTAGCGACATCTACAGAAATCCAACCTAAAACAAACTTAAGTCCCTAATTAGATTTTTGAAACGTAGTTCTTAAATTATATAATAGATGGCGCTTTGTTACTTTCACACTTAAGTAAATTTTTACTTGTAGTTCACAAATAACCTTCTAGATGTCACTATCACATAGGCTTGATAAACCTTTATATAATAATTTTGTTTTATAGATTTATTTGGCATTCGTGTAAGAAAACCGATAAGACGAAAGGTGGCGAATTAAAAAAAGGAAAAGGACCATTAAATAAACCAAAACCCTGGCTCCTGAGTAGACACACGGACTTTGACTTATTGTCCCAATGGTAGCACAAAAATATTTACTTAAATTGCCATCTACCAGCACCTTATCGGGTACCTACCTGATAGGTAGGTTCGTGTTATTCAGTGATGTAACCAATTTTATACTTACAATAATGTGTTAAAGTAATAATGACTCCGAGAAAAAAATATTAGTTTGAATTTATTTAATTCTTTACATTCCATTAACAATTTTTTGAAATAAAACTGTTTCTGATAAAATTTTGTGTATTGTGCTTATTTTTCTACCGATTCGGCTTACAATTAATTCACGGCCTTACTTATAAACGTCGCTACTGTGACTTTGCTTAGCGGCTGTTTAGTTAATCTTAATTTAATTTAGTTAAATTAATTTGACACTTAAAAGAAGAAGATAGCATTTTTTAACTACTCACTCGTTATGTAACGCTAAAAGCTTTCAAAAAAAGATATCGACGGGGAAGTCTCCGTATTACCGTGACTCCGTCACAATTTAAACTGTTACTAAAAAAAAGTTAAAACTCATGAAATGTAGGCAAAACTTAGATTAGAACCGATCTAAGTTAATACCTATTTGTCATCTATAAGCTGTCAATAAAATATTGGTGTGGCCTTCTTTGTATCATACTAATATTATACAGATAAGATTGTATTTGGTTTTTTTTCAGTTTTACGCAAAAACAACTAATCTGATTGATTTGGTATACTCGTATTATATACCTTCTCCTCAAAAAAAAAAAAGGGAGAGGAGGCCTTAGCCCAGCAGTGGGACATTTACAGGCTGTTACTGTACTGTACTCGTATTCATCACTCGTCTTCGTAGGGACATTGCCTATAGTCATCATATATTACAGTTCTAAAGACGTATCCTACTATATTTCATGAGAGGAAAGCGAGGGTTGCGGGCAGTTCAGCTCGAGCTTAGTCTCTAGTCAACCTTAGTTTTATAAAATAAATTAAAAAAGGTGAATTTAAAAATTACAAACTAGGTAAACCTCATTTGTCGACTAAAAAAAATTAGATGCCAAAGAAAGTTCTTATTAAATATATAGTTCTTATATACTTAGCGGACTCCTTGATCCAAACAATAGCTTTGTAAAAAAAAAGAGACGCGCATTAATTTAAAACGGCCTCTTGTTGGTGAACAGAAAGGTAAAGTAATTAATTCATTATTGTCGCAATTTATGATTTGTTAAATGTGTTAAAATATGTTATTTGAATTTTTAAGAGTAATGGAGTAAGTTATTTACATCATTTTGTATGATTTGGTGTTCTATTTTTAAAAAGACGAATTCGACGTTCTTATTAAAACAGTTTTACTTCTGGATACCATTATTATTTCAGTTTGAAATTATTTTGAATTCGAAAACAATAATATTTTATTTTAAATAATACTCATTTGAATGCCTATCAAGATGAATACATTAATGAAGAAACGAAACACAAACTTATTCATTTGACACAAAAAGTGTCTCTGTAACAGATAAAATGAGAATTTGAATTCAATGTATAACAGTCATGTCAGTCTGATAACTTTTTTACAGTGCAAGCAATATGTACTCGTCTTAGGGTCATTAGCGTTTAGTTTTATATGAAAATGTTTTTGGTGGGATATTTATAATTACAATACTATAATTAGAAACTACTTACTTCTTCTGCCTCCGGAGTTCATCATCGTCGGAGGACATGATTTTTTTATTTATTTATAGAATAGGAAGGCGGACGAGCATTTGGATGACCTGATGGTAAGTGGTCACCAACGCCCTTAGACATTGCATTGTAAGAAATGTCAACCATCGCTTACATATCCAATGCGCCACCAACCTTGGGAACTAAGATTTTGTGTCCCTTGTGCCTGTAATTACACTGGCTCACTCACCCTTCAAACCGAAACACAACAATACCAAGTACTGCTGTTTTGCGGTAGAATATCTGATGAGTGGGTGGTACCTACCCAGACGAGCTTGCACAAAGCCCTACCACCAGTTAAATTCGTACTGACTGTTGTTTATACTAGTTATTTTTTGTTTTTTTACAAAAAATTCGTCGTTGTCGTCGTCATTGCACCTATTATTTGTTAATTTACTTGTTGTTATCCTCTGCGACAGTAAATTATATATCGATTTATAGTGTTATTGCGTTTTTTTTTGTACATAATAAAATTCTATTACGTAAACGAGTACTAATACACAATTACTATAATTATTATTAACATATAATAATATAAGACTGGCTGAAGTTAATAGATATAGCTATAGTTCAAAATATATGTCTATTGACATAACTATAATTTGAGAAAAACGTAAAAATATTTTTTCTTTCAAAATTACTGTCATATTACGAAAAATTTAAAAGTTATTTAAAAATTCCTTCAACCGTAAATAGAGTAAGAAAAAGTGAAAATGACTGATGAAATGGATAAACTAGCTAAAGTGTAAGTAAAATAACGTCAACGACAAATAATATCACCTCGTTACCAACGACTACTTTATAAACAAAGTTTCAACAAATGCAATTATTTCAATCGATTCATGATCGTCTTCGAGGAAATCAAGTAAGAACTCCTACTAAGGGTAGGCCCTATCACACCGTAACCATACCGTATTTATATTTTAATACTAAACGACAAATAGTTTGTGTCAAACCTACATTCTGATCTTGTCAGAGACGTTTTTGCTGTTGGCAAGACCAAGTAGCAACAGGCAACAAGACAAATGGTATCTGGCGAGACCGCTCTGTGACACGACGTCATGTCGACCACAGTATTCTTTTAAGGAAAAGCTAGTAAGTTAAACGTATATCTCCGCCTCGTGAGAAGGTTTGGAGCTTATTTTATCACGATGCTCCAGTTTAGATTGGTAGATAAAATGTGACTTTCATATAAAGAATGCAGGTTTCCTACCGATATTTTCCTTGACCATAGTATCAAGTAGTATCACATAGTTAATTATTTAAAGAAAAACAAATTAAACACGCTTATTTATTTTATATTATCTTATATACCATCAGACCTTTAGCTAGACCAGGATTTGACGCTTTTGACATGTCAGCACCATTATTAGTACAAATGAATTCAGCGGGTAAATGGGAAAATTGTAAACCGGATAATATGGATGAAGAAAAGCTAAAAGCAGTAATCCAACATCTAGTGAACTCTAAATCAATCTCTGCCGCTCAAAGTTATTGCTACCAGTGTGCAGCTGAAAATCAGGTTTTTTAAATAAAATATTTATTTCGGTCAATACTTTAATTTACAGTAGTGATGCGCCAAATATTTCATTTGTTATTAATTTAAACTGCGTATTTAAAAAAAGTGCCGTGCCGTGCGTGTGCCCTGGAGTACCGGCTTAGAATAGTACTCCCCCAATCTCATCCCGTGGGTGTCGTAAGAGGCGACTGAGGGACGGGGAAAAGGGGGGATGGGCAGCAGCGTCCCCCCCCCCCTATAAACATCTTACCCCCCTACTGCGCTCGCCAACACGCCTGCCCAGCGCGGCGAGTATCGTCAAACCCTCCTTAATGGCAGATGCGCCCAAAAAAAGGCCCCCAGTTACCGGCAAGCCCGCTAGGCCCGACCAAGGTAGCGGTCGCGGTATCGGCAGGGCAGGGGGTGCTAAGAATTAAGAAGTACTTTCGCGAAGGTGATAACCTCTCCCAGGGTGGTGTCGGTTTTCTAGTCAAAAAGGATCTCATTAGCAGCATTTTGGAAATCAGTAGTGTGTCGAACCGGGTAGCGTACCTTGTCCTAAAACTTTCCGACAGGTACTCCCTGAAGGTCGTACAGGTATATGCGCCAACTTCGACATACTCTGATGATGTGGTCGAAGCGATGTACGAGGACATCGCAAAGTGCCTCAACGACACCTCGAAGGCCCACTACAATGTTGTTATGGGAGACTTAATGCTAAAGTGGGAGTACAAGATAGCGGTGAATCGAAAGTCGGACCTTACGGCTTGGGCTGCAGAAATCACAGGGGGCAAATGCTGGTAAACTTTCTCGAAGCGCAGGGGCTATTTTTGATGAATTCTTTCTTTCAAAAGAAGCCTCAGAGGAGGTGGACCTGGCGAAGCCCCGATAGCGTGACAAGGAACGAGATAGACTTTATCATTTCGAATAAAAGGCACATATTTAGAGATGTTTCAGTGATCAACAGATTTAATACCGGAAGTGATCACCGCTTGGTTCGAGGCACTCTAAATATCGACTTAAAAGCCGAAAGATCGAGAATGATGAGGTCTACTCTCCGACCTACCATGCTCCAAGCTGCTCAAGGCCCCGAAAATTCCAAATGGAACTTCAAAATCAATTCACCGCGTTGGAAACCATAAGCAGCATTGATGAGAGAACCGACACGCTGGTCAAAATACTGCAAAACACATCCCGCAAGTGTTTTCCGCCACAGAGAAGAGACAACGCACCAAAACTCTCTGCTGAGACACTCGAGCTCATGAGAAAACGACGAGAACTACCATCGTTTTTGTCAGATAAGGCCTTAAACCGAACAATAAAAACGCTGACGCGACGCGATCTCCGACGCTCCAATACCCGCGCCATCAAGGCTGCGATTGAGCAAAATCGGGGATCGAAAGTGTTCGCTCGCAAGTTTGGGAGGCCGCGTCTGACAAAACTTAAGACTGAAAATGGTGGGGTCGTTACCTGGGTTTTATGGGCAGTTGTTCTCTTCAAGATCGGATAAACCCGTGGGAATCAGTATTGATGACCAGCGCGCCCCTCTTATGCGCCATTACTCCGAGGAGCTCCCGGTCGTTGACCAAGGCGAGATTAGGGCGGCTCTAGAACAGCTTAAAAACAACAAAGCTCCGGGAGATGACGGAATCACAACAGAGTTGCTTCAGGCAGGCGGGACTCCGGTCCTGAAAGAGCTAGCAAGCCTCTTTAATTCCGTCATCCAACATGGCAAGACCCCGGAAACGTGGAGCGGGAGTGAGGTGGTACTGTTTTTCAAGAAAGGTGATAAAACCCTCTTGAAAAACTACAGACCAATCTCCCTCCTGAGTCACGTGTATAAGCTGTTCTCAAGAGTCGTCACGAACCGTCTCGCCAGACGACTTGACGAGTTCCAGCCCCCCGAGCAAGCTGGCTTTCGATCAGGCTACAGCACCGTGGACCACATCCATACTGTTCGGCAGATTGTGCAGAAGACCGAAGAGTAAAATCAGCCGCTGTGTATGGCATTTGTGGACTACGAGAAAGCCTTCGACTCCATCGAAACCTGGGCAGTGCTCGACTCATTGCAGAGATGTCATATCGATTGGAGATATATCGAGATACTGAGATGTCTGTACAACGCCGCTACAATGACTGTCCACATCCAGGACTGTAAGACGAAGGCGATCCAACTGCGCAGAGGGGTGAGACAGGGGGATGTAATATCCCCGAAACTGTTCACCAACGCGTTGGAAGACGTTTTCAAGACGCTGGATTGGACTAGGTATGGAGTCAATGTAATATCCCCGAAACTGTTCACAAACGCGTTGGAAGACGTTTTCAAGACGCTGGATTGGACTAGGTATGGAGTCAACGTATCCTAGCGTGCGTATCCTAGGCGAGTCTTCCCGGTATGTCGGTCTCGGTATAAACTTGGACAAGACCAAGGTCATGTTCAATAGGCATGTCGTGCCGGGACCGATATACGTCGAGGGGAAACCTCTCGAAGTTGTTAGTGAATATACCTACCTAGGACAGATAATACAAGTCGGTAGGAACAACTTCGAGAAGGAAGCCGATCGAAGAATGCGCTTGGGATGGGCAGCATTTGGCAACCTTCGTCAAGTCCTCAAGTCGTCTATACCGCAATGTTTGAAGACGAAAGTCTTCAACCAATGCGTCTTACCTGCCATGACATACGGTGCCGAAACGTGGACACTAACTGCGGGACTAGTCCACAAATTCAAAGTCGCTCAGCGTGCTATGGAGCGAGCTATGCTCGGAGTATCTTTGAAGGATAAGATCAGAAATGAGATTATCCGGAAAAGAACCGGAGTCACCGACATAGCTTGAAAAGTTAGCAGGCTGAAGTGGCAGTGGGCTGGTCACGTATGTCGTAGGACCGATGGCCGTTGGAGCAGACGAGTCCTAGAGTGGAGACCGCGAATCGACAAGCGCAGCGTAGGGCGCCCTCCAGCCAGGTGGACCGAGGACCTTAAGAAGGTGGTGGGCACCAACTGGATGCGGAAGGCGGAGGACAGGGAGCTTTGGCGCACCCTGGGAGAGGCCTATGTTCAGCAGTGGACAACGATTGGCTGTTGATTGATTGATTGATTTAAAAAAAGAGTTAGGTCAAAAATAAATTTGATAAATTTTTATCAAATTCTTTCTTGTAAGCGATAAAAGCTTATTGCAATAGACATATAATTCTAGTTTTATTTATTATAATTTTTAACTTAAAAAAATGGAATTACTACAAACATTGAACTATTTATTTGTAGAAAGTAAGTGGAAAATCAAACTTTGTACCAGTAATCATGATGCCTATATATCCCGCTGACGAATGTCCGTTCGATATGAAATGTGAAATAGAAAAAATGAAGGAAACTGTTAAAAAGCCGACAAAGAAAGCTGTAACTAAAGAACAAGAAAAGCACGTAGAAGATAACAAGGATAAAAAGAAAATAAAAAAACGAAACTTTGTTCTACAACGTCTCACTGATTTTGATTTACTTTCCCAATGGTAATAATAAAATAGCAACATTTTAATTTTTTTAAGGAATGTAGATTTCGCAGTAAATGTCATTTGTTTTAAAATTAAATCTACTGATTGAGTCTGAATATTTTTTTTCATTGTTCTATATACATTGCTTTAAGTACTAAATAACATTATAATTAATTAGTAACAATTGTGTAGTAAGAATATTCCAAATAAATCGGATTATATAATTTATTAAAGTTTAATGACAACAAATACAAGCAGAAATTATATATTTTGATTTAATTTAGTTCATATACAGTGGCGCCGTTTTGAAACCTTATGATCACTATTAATAAGATGGTATATTTCTTATATGACAACACTAAGCAGGCGAGTATCTACTTAATCTACATCTCTACAGTTAGCACCACAGACTACTTACCATGTACTGAATCCGTGAATCGTTCTATACGTTTATGGTCGATGGATGGCCACCACCGTGTTGGTCGTGAAAAGATAGTCTAGACTGCTGAACATTATACGATTTTAAACATAGTATATTATTATGTTTCTAAAACAAGCAAATAACACGAAGAACCAATGATTCATTCTTTATAGTAAAAATCGTACAGGTAAGTGAGTTAAACAATATTGTATGACGGATATGGGGTTCGTTATTTCTCATTCCACTTTTTTATGTTTTCACACCTTATCCCTTCAAAACCCCAGATAGAGCTATTCAGCTGGCAGTGCGTTTCTGCGCATACAACTATACGTATTATTATATAGGTCAGTGGCTGGGTCTAATAGATTTTTTACGAAAAGGTCAGTGAATTTCGCCATAAACCGTGGACAAACGCCTCAGGAGATTTTTTTTGTTCGTACGAGTGCATGTGAATCCTGCACCGCGTGAAAAAAAAAATTCTCACGCTCAGAGACTTTTATGTCGGAGTCGCTGTTCTTTTTTTTTAGTTTAAATACACATGGTTCGATTTCCTGCATTCGCAACAGACGAAACACGTATGATACGTGTTTTAAAGAAATCAACATTTCTTTCGATGTGAAAGCATATAGTTCTTTATTTTGTTTTCTTCTGTCCTTTTTTCTATGAAATGAGGAACAAGATTAATTTGGCCTTGATTCTGACAGTGGTTTAGTTGATAGGTATTTAGTAATGGCCTTGTGGGACCGATTGTGAAGTTATTGTGCATTTTGTCTCCATACATCTTGCATGCTAGTAACTTGTTGCTTTTGTGACTATATTCAGTTATATATGTAATTACTAATTGAGCCTTATAAATTCAATATAAAATCATACACAAACCTTTATTATTGACAGAAGTATTTAAAATAATTTGTCTCAAAATTAATGTCAAATGAATCATCTTTTAAGTGCTTTGTGAGTTTTTTATTTACATTAATTTAGGTTAATTTTAACAAAAATCTTTATATTGTATTGTTCAATTGATGTCAAACAATAATATATGAACTAACTTAACTTGTTTTAGAAGGTAACATTAAAATAATGCAATTACAAATTTTACAAATAAATAAAAAAGTATCTTTCATCGATATACCATAAATATAATCAAATCAAACTTTTCTCATATGAATTATATTAAGATGCAGGATTATTTTTTATGTAAATTTATTTTTAACTACTACATACAACCATAAAACTCACTCCTATCATAACCACGAAGAAAATTATAAAAAATTATCTAACTTTAAAAATGTTTTTAACTTCAGTAAGTTTTTTTTAAGTTATATACAGAATACGTACAAGTGCAGGGTGCACTGACTCTGGAAAAAAAAAATAGAGAAGAATTATTAATCATATATTGTGACTATTATGTTAAATTTTTAATAGTAACATTCTATCTTGACTCTTATTTATATCTTCAGACCAGAAAATGAGCGGTACTAAAACTATTTAAAATCAATTTTATTTTCATTTGAGTATAAATTTTATGTAAAGTTTCATATAAGTAATGTATCACATCAGTTTACATATTGTCATTATAAACTGTGGAGTGTAACAATTTCAAAATGTACATATTGATGGAGTTTTAAAATGAGGCCTACATTGTACTGAAAAATTAATTCGGTCTCAGTCAATATTTGTATTCATTGTAATATTTACCTTAACATGCAAGTATGATATAGATAGTGGTGTATCAATAATTTAATAAAACCTACCAATTATATTTGTTTTTGTAGACACAATAAAAAACATTACAAAGTTTTTACTTGTCTATAAAAAATGTCTCTGTATATTACAACATATTCTTTAAAAATTTATTAATTGGTTTGTGTGTCTATTAAATAAAACGAGATTAGTAAAAAATAATATTTTAAAAAATTTGAAGTATTTGCTGTATAATATATATACTTAGTTTTATTAAAACATTTTACTCAATACCAGTGATAGGCTGCGTTAATAATGTTCTGTACTGACATTGTATTCATTTAGTTTACATTTTGAATTAATAAATATATATATAATTACAAATAGCAACTTAAATATATATTACCTATATATATTTAAGTTTCTATTTGTAATTATAACATGATCTTCTTTTCTGTGGCCTTAATTGTGTGTGCAAAAGATTGATGACATAATAAGCGAATTTCATAAATATGTATCAGTTAAAAATTATTACATTTATTTAAGTTGCTTTATTAGTTAAACTATAGAAATATACTGTCACTTTCGAATAAATGCTGAATGCGACCTTGTTTGTAGGTTAATATTTTTAACTAATACTTAATTTTTACAGGTAAACCACCCATGCAAGACTAGTTACAATTAGGAGATAACAGTAAGTGTTTTAGTCAAGTTAGAGCATAATATTAAAAATATTGAATATTTCTTTGAAATAAAGCATTCATTTCAGAATATATTTAGAATGGAACCATCATGTTCACATTCCAAGTGTGACTTGTACGAGAGAAACAAAATTACATATGAAAATGTTGAGACTGATTGTAACAACAGGCTTGCTGAGAAGTCGGGTGATTCATGTAATGTTAGACAAAAAATTGATGACCTCGAACGTGAAGATTTCGAGGAGGAAAATAGAATGCTGAAGCATTGTTCTAGTATGATAGTTGATGGAGAAATCAATGCAGGGGCACGTTACTCGGGCAACTTATCAAGTGCCAATTCAAGTCTAGCGTCCAGTTCTGAAACTATATCAACACTCTCTAATATGATAACAAATGACTTTAGTTTACCTGGTTGCAGCAAAAGTGATGATTGTGAGGGTAGTAATGCCACAATTAAAAACATGATATATTCCCGAACTCCACTTTACTCGATTGTCGAGCCACCCCCTAAGAAAGTAGATTTTATGCAGAAATTGTTGAGTAGTAATTTACAAGAAAAGAAAGACTTTCCTAAAGGGAAGCTTTATAAAAGTGATCTGATGGAGCAAACAGGGGATTCTGATTTGTGTGATGGTAGCGGACAATCGGGTAGGTCAAGTTCGAATGCATCTAGTTCTAGTTCAGATAGTAAAGAGTTCACTGTTCCTTCAACATCAAATGCTGAGAAGTTATTAGGATTGGATGACAGCAGCAAGAGAAATGGAAGTGGCAGCTCCAAGTCATCCGTGAGTTTTGGATTTGATATGATATTTTATACCAATTATAAATATGTTTATGTATGTATGTATGTATGTATGTACCTACATATATTTGATAGCATTTCATATTTTTCTCTTTAGTATTAGTGTTCTCATTTTGTTTATTTCCAAATAAGCTAGCCTAATATTTTAATGTTTAAACTATAACGAAATAATAGACAGGTCAATAAAATATTATTAATAGGGATGATTATTAAATATGATTTTTTTCCCTATTTCAATTGTGAAATATTTTAGTCATAAAGTTTCACTCTGTTCGTACGTAAAATATTTTATATAAAATATTACAAAAGCTTTAACAATCAAATTTAAAAAATATTTGTAGCAATATATATTACTAAAATGATTTTTCTATAAAAAACGCTGTGATTCGAACAGCGGAGCAGCAGCAATGGACGTCAATCAATCTAGTAAACTGTAATGGTTTTGTTTAAAGAAATGTTGTTGATAACGTACGTTTCATGTTGATAAAACAAGCGTGTAATCCAAAATATAATGCGGACGTAACCGCAAGGTACAGCTTGTAATCAGGCTACACTTTGTAAAATCAACGCCAGCCAATGAATTTAAAAGGCATTCCATTTAAACTCTCATTATGTAGGATAATATAGCACTTTATAAGATAAATAAATGAGTTATAGTTTTTTGGATTATTAAAATATATAAAATCCACAGATGTAGGGATCAGAAAGTGTCAAGTGTTAGGTAATCTATGTCCTTTTCTGCACCCCTCACAAAAGATGCAAAATTTCATGATGATCGGTTCATTAGCAGTAAGTGTAAGATACAAATAAACTCACATTCGCATGAGTAATATTAGCTAGGTTTGTTATAGCGGAGTCGGAAAATGTTTTAAAGTTTATAGTTTAAATAAAAATCTTAAAACGAAAAAGCCATAGGCTTAGCAACCCGCCAGGTTACCGGTGCGTGTGCGTGACGGGTTGTGGAGCGGATGACAGGTGGTAGACGCTTCGCGATAAAATATCCCGACAATTCCTATCGGTACAATGTACCTGACAGCAGCCATAATTAAAATGTCCGAAAGAGATTAGATGTAGATAAATTATGCATTTATATAGTTAGCCATAAGTATGTCGGGATCTAATTAATATGGCAAAAGTGAAACCATTCAAGTTTTTATTTGTTGGGCGACGGTGGTAATTGGTTTAGGTCGAATAGTTTACTTGCAACGAGCCTGTAACTGCCCAGACAAAATGCGAATTAAAATGCATGCAATCAACACGGGTATTGATTATTTTTATCGTGGAATCTTCGTAACTAGGCTAGGGAAGGCTACATCAATTTGTAGTAAACGAATACTTAGCTTACTTACGTGGCGGAACCAATAGGGTGTGTTTATGCTATCACTTAAAAAGTATTACATTGTCGATTTCTACGTATAAGACGTCATTAGAGGCATAATAGAAGAAGTGCTTCACAGAATGTTAAACGCAAGGAAATAATCAAAACTGCAGATAAAACGCTACGATAGATTTGAATTATGCTAACATATATAATATGGATATGTGTACATCAAAATTTGACATATATTTTATGTATATTACACAAAATAAGTGAAGCGAAATGAAATATATCTGTAAAATACCGAGCCACAGTCATCTAAACTACCAGTTTAATTCATTTTTTATGCACGTGCACAAAGGCATATTTGTACTACATTTTATACTAGTAAATAATAAAACAATGAAGTAACATAACGGTTATATGAATGCATAGCTTCAATTTGAAAATAAAAAATGTCATTTCAATTACGAATGTTAAAAAGTAACAATCGTAATTGAATACTATTCGTTCTTCTCTTTTTCAACAGTTTTGAACGAAAATAATTCAATGTAATTCAGTACAACTAGTATAACTAGGTAAATATATCTAGCTTATTGCAAATTTCTTTCAAAGTTAGTTTTTTGAAACACTTAAGACATCTGTTCGTTGGACTTGAATATCAAATTAAGTATCCTAACCTACTAATATTATATACGCGAAAGTTTTGGAGGATTGATGGATATGTCTTTGTTACTCTTTCACGCAAAAAATATTTTGATTTGAGGTAGCGATAGCTTATACTTTGACTCTAAACACCTGTCCCTTTCGTCACACGTGTCCGGAAGCTAGCGATTTATATGCACACACAGATTTTATAGAAGTTATTGTTTCTTCAATTGGCGAGCACCTTCCGGCAATCCTTCATTTTAACACGGTATTGAACGGTCGCTTTCATTAATATGATGGCTTACGTAGGGACAGATAATTGAAAACATTAAATTATGTATTATCCTAATATAAGATAAGTAACGCTATATATATATTTCTAATTTATGCAATTAGTTTTGGTTGAAACGTAAAAAAGATCACATGATCACAAAACGCGTTACAAACTTGTAACGTCATATTTTTTACGTGCACTCAAATCGCATGATCTATATGATTTCGTAAGACAATTGTCACCGAGGATTTTTTTTACTGTTACGTCATCAAATTCGCTATAAAGTTGATACAAATATTCTAAGAAATTTAAAAAAAATAACATCAACAATTAAAATATATACAACGGTATGCGTTGTTGCATATGTACAATTTATCTTAATAAGTGTATTTTATTGTCATAAGTCTCTTACATAACATTGTACATAGAACAATATTGTATCGCTTTTAATATCTATGAATATTTTATTTGTATTAAATTAAAAAAGAATAAAACGCAGTAACAACCATACCACACTATATAGTTTTTCTAAAATACTCACGATGTTTCAGAGCTACCAGTATTGCGAGGGCGATGACGACTCCGACGACGACGTAAACGAAGAGTCTTGGTGCACATGTCTTTCATCTCATGAGGTAAGTAATGTAATTCTAATAAATAAAAATGATGGGCACGTAAGCTATCATACTAATATTATAGTCTCAAGTATCGTTTCAAGATCGTTTATGTAATATGTTGCATATTTTTTTTAAGATTTAGCTTAATATGCCGACTTAGTAGAAAAAGAAAATTGTAGTTCCAGCCGCTTTTGAAGTGAAGGCTACCGAAGCTTTTTCACATAAATACAAAAACTTTGTATGAGAGATTTGTAGGTCTCCGAAATGTTTACAGAGCGTCAAGCAAATATCTCACTTTCGTAGATTAGTTTTTATGTTTAAAAAAAGTAAATATGACGACTACAACTTTAGTTTTGTCACAAAGTATTAATCCCTATCAAAATAAATAACATATTCATTTTAATAGTTTTATTTCGATAAATATTTGTTTTTTTTTTGTTCAATTAAAACGGGTAGTTTTACAAATATTACGAGATACGTAAATAAACGCGTAAAAAACACGCGAGGCGTATTGTATTGTGCTTTAATGTTTATATATAATATAAAAATATTAGTATGATAAAACCGATGTCGGGAAAGGTAGCTGTATATGTAAAAGACTAACTTCTATTGACTAACTTTGTTTGAAATTTCACTCGCTTACTATTTATAGAACACCGCGATATATTGTTGCTATTTGGGAGTAAAATATCTGGTAAATAGGTACCATCCTACCATCGGCACTTTGTACATACATAAAAGTATTTTAACATTTCAATAGCTTATAATCGAACGCGAAAATCAACTTTTACTGTCTCAATAATAAAAAAAACATAACAATACCTACCATTTGTTTCGGGGTCAAAGTATTACTTTGTTATAAAAACGACACGCGCTCTGGAGATAAGCCGAGAACATCATATTCTTGACATTTCATTGTCATAAACTATGTCATTGTTTGACTATAATTACTTATGACATGAATATCACATTCTGAAAATGGTAAGATAGTGTCGCTCCAACTTTAAGAATCAGATATATTTATCAGATCCATATTTGAATTATAAATTATGAATCAATATATTTTAACACCAAAATCAAATCGCCGGAATAAGCTGTTGTGATTCAAAGCGATTGTCTTGGAAATCGTGGATGACGAATGAAATTTTATTATTTTAATATCATTTAGTTTGACGAGTTAGTTGATAGACGGCTTTTTAGATCTTGTTTTATATATATATATATATATATATATATATATATATATATATATATATATATATATATATATATTGTATAATTAAGATCGGTTTTCTTTACGATAAAGTAAATAAAAAAATGTACTTATTATATTGTCTTTCTTTTTCCTTATTAGGAGGTTTTATGGAAACCTCACTGGCGACAGAACAAAGCTAATTCGTAGCGGCAAAACCGCAAGATATACAGTGTCCGATATGAAATCGTCTCAGGTGGTCTGTATAACATCAACGTGTTCAACAAAGTTGAATGTTTTCATAACCGCTTAGTTTTTAATTAGGATTAAATTCCTTACGACGCTCGTTATAAAATCTAATATTACAATTTATACTAATATCATATATATATATATGAATGCAAAAGTAACTCTGCTTGTCTTTCTGCCTATTCCGTGTTCACGGCTAAACTACTGAACCGATTTTAATGAAATTTGGTATTAAGCAAGCTTGAATCCCAATAAAAGATCATAGGCTAACAACAACCCCGCCCCATCCCCGCATAACACGTATCTGAAGCGGCAGGCGAAAACCAATTTCAATATAATAATTATATTGTTGTTGACAAAAGGCAAAAATTCCGTCGACCTTCAAATAATTTTCTTATATAATTTATAACAATTATTATTATTTTTAAAATTTAGTATATTCTTTTAAAAATTCTTATTCATATTATATTTATAAGAATATTAATTTAGAAATAATAATAAGTCATCCCTAGAAATGCGCAAAGTAAGCGAAGATAGTGTGCTCAAGCCCGGGCAAGCACCACTGAATTTTCATGTGCTATATTTGTGTTTATAATTCTTCTCGTGCTTGACGGTGAAGGAAAACATCGTGAGGAAACCTGTATGTGTATTATTTCACTAAAATTCTGCCACATGTGTATTCCCACCCGCATTGGAGCACCGTGGTGGAATAACCTTCAAACTTTCCCCTCAAAAAAGGAGAGGAGGCCTTAACCTAGCAGTGGGACATTCACAGACTTTTAGAAAAAGAAATCTTCATGGATCGTTCGCCGATCGTTCTTTCCAAATATATTTGATTTAAACAGATACGACGTGATTGTCGTGATTATGTGTATTGTATATCATGTTACGTTGTTTTCGGATCCCTCATACCGTACAGGACATCCTCATGAAGGGCGTTGAGTGTGAATCGCTTATTTGTTCATTACTACCGTCCTCTTGTCGTTGTCATTTTTAAATCAAAACAGTGTTGCTATTTATATTAGACGCTTACTTCCTCTTACTATACACATGAAAAGACTCATTTTATTTATGAATAATAGAATTGTCTACGAGATTTAATTCGGAAGCTCTCATTGGTTTGCTATTTACCGATCCGGGCTACGAATGACGGAAATTGACATTTTTTTTCTTTTTATTTTTACATATACGTATAGTTTCATTTATTATGCATAATTTTCGAGATAGAGAGGTAGCTTATTTTGTGAACGTAGTCGACGATAAGTTTGACGATTTACAAATGAATATTGGCAAAGCTGTACTAAAGAAAACTTTATCTTAGATTCGGAGATTGGTAGTGTGTGAAGAAAATACCGCGTCAGCATTATTTATCCATCACATAAAAGCCAGGGAATAGAAAACATGACAATGAACAGAAAAAAATATTTTTTGGTCATTCAATATTTTAATTCTTTCAAAGTAGATAAAACATCCCTCGAACAGCAGTGCAGTTTGTTGACAATTTAAAAGAAATTCATGTTAAGTGTTGCGGTATATATGTTCAGAAATACATAATATATAAAATATTAATACAGTTTTATTTGCAGGACGACGACGAAGAGGATGAACCGGAGTCAGATGATCGACTTTGGGTAAGTGAAAATTTCATCTCGAGTTAAAAAATATTGTATTGTATTGTTGTAATCATATTTTTATTTGTTTTTTTTTTATATTTTATCTCCCTTTAGATGGACCGAACAATTTTGTTACGGTTACATTACAGTAATATTTTTCGTAATACTTGCATTAGACTTATCGTTATTTTTATCATTAGGGTTTGGTATTCAAATACCAAATTGGAAGCTAGAGGATTTAATGTACGAACGTTATAAAAAAATTACATAATAATTTGTAATTCTAAATGAAAAAAAAAATCGTTAATATAACACCCAAAATAAAATTAATCATCATATTATCATACTAGAAACTACCGTAGGAAAATCTTATACTTATATATATATATAAAGTTACGTGACTATAATCCTCAAAGGACTCTAATCAAAGTTAATAATTTCCGATGTCGCATTCTATTACATTCTGTAACAGCGAGTAATATATTTTTAAATCTAATAAAACCGTTTACGAAGATATCAATCCTAACTGACTAACGGTCGACAAATTATGAAACCTTCTAGATGAAGTGTAATTGGATAGTCCAGATGCACGATACTGAAACGTAGATAGAGGTATTATTACTAAATGCATTCTGTTTGATAGAACACATATTTTTGTAATGATATTTAGTTTCTAATATTGATAAATAATAAATGGTCAAAACTACTAATCATAGAACACTTATTATATTATGTTTATTTTTCTTTCATTTAATTTTTTACTTTTAACCTTAAGAATATTAAATTTTATAATAATTTCTAAATATTATGTAAGTATTTTTGTTTGTTTCTTTTTAAATATATTTTTTTATATGTAATGTATGGTAGTAATAGTATGATAGTCTAATTGAATTTTATTTACAGAGAAAAAGACGCTACGAGCCCCCTCGGCCTCAATCAGCAAAGAAGTTCTGTCCAGATGGAAGCGTTGTCGTCGGACCCGGATCAGAATGGCCAAACATTCACGCCAATATTGCAATTCAAACTAATAACATTCAAGGACCTCCTGAACTAAAGCAATGGCTCAACAAGTAAGTACATATTAACCACAAAAATACCTTTACATCATTGTAATTATCATGAAACACTTATTAAACGTTTGAATACTTCATTAAGATAAATTTCTGTATACTATTTGAAGTAACATTTTACGCGTTTGAATAAACAGCTGAGAAATACTTTTTACAAATGTAAATAAAAAATATTAAAAACAATCTCTCGTATCAATTTAAATGTTATAACATTTTATTTAGTTTTATACCTCAATAACAATTTTGATATGCAATATGTAAAATTTGCTGAATTTGTTTCGTGTTAGCAGCGAAGTGGAATAACTCTGGTACAGCTAGCGTGTGCAATGTTCACACGAGCGTTATGAGCTGTCGGCTGTTTTAATCCTCTCAAGTCTTATCATCTTGCTTTTCAGGGATGTTCACTAAATATCATTTTGAAACGTGCCAAGTTTTAACAAGGCTATGACTGTGATTGATACTGATTGAATTTTATTTATATTTTTGAGCTCTGTGCGTTCATAAACACTTTTATATGTTACTAATGTTCGTCATAGGGATAAACGGCCTCACTTTAATGTATTTAACATTGATTTCTCTCTTTTTATTTATATATTGATTTGATATTCGAAAGAAGAGGATAGCATTGTTTATCTAATCAGTAATAATTTTTAGGGTAGAATAAAAATTTATAGATAAGCCAACTTTCTAACGTTTTGTTTGAAAGTTAGTCTCAAATAAAGAAATTACAGTTCTGTTCTTATTCAGTGCTCAAAATTATGGAAAAAAACATTTATTTATTCCTATATTAAACATTATTTATTCAGCATATCTCGCTGGATTTAATTTGACTCGATAATATTTAGGTAACCGCTTTTTATTTAAATTTGTGCGCATTAATATTGTGATCCCGTTTTGTCAATTGTTGTCAGCGTTTAAAAACGGTATTGTTATTGCTAACATTGAAGCTCATAAATGTTTTACCTTTTTAGTTAGTGGGTAGACTAGTTAGGCTTTGCTTTCGAAACGTTTACCGTTTTTGAATTTTTCAGGATATAAATACATAAATTTCATGAGAAACAATCGCGCTCGCTAGGTTTTTTAATAGATTTCCTACAAAGCTAAAACAGTGGTATTAAAAAAATTTTTTTTTTTTTTAAAAATCATCAGGCACGTGGATCTTGATTTTCTTTTAACATTGACTATTGAAGTAACAATAAGTTAAAAAAATTTAAGCGCCCGTCATTAAATACACGATCTTCGGTACTTTTTTATAGTATTGGTAGGCGGATGGGCCACTGATGGTAAGTGGTCACCAACGCCCATAGACACTGGCAATGTAAGAATTTTTAACCATCACTTACATACCAATGCGCAACCAACCTTGGGAACTAAGATGTTATGTCCCTTGTGCCTATAATTGCACTGGTTCACTCATCCTTCAAACCGAAACACGGCAATACCAAGTACTGTTGTTTTGCGGTAGAATATCTGACGAGTGGGTGGTACCTACTCAGACGAGCTTGCACAAAACCTACCACTAGTAGGTGATTAAAGAAAATTTTCGAATTACAAGTAAGATTATAGTACGAAATATCAGAAACGGCAATATATGGCAGGAAATTGCGAATGGAATGGCGTAATTAGGACATTTTTATTTTCTATCCATTTCGGCTATTTTGTCGAAATATGATTGAATAATCATAAAATTGACCACAAATTGAAGCTTAATGTTACGTTGCGCTGTTTTGCTTATTGCTGACCATAGTCTATAAGCGATTGGAACCAGTCAAGAAATATTTTTAAAGAAATTTTAGTCATCTAGCTGAATTTTTGGTATATTTGAGGCTTTCATAAATTATTCATAAAACTTGTTTTAAAACAATTTTTTTTTTGTCTACTTAACGTTTTTAGAAGACGATGTCTGTGTACAATACCTCTTGTTTTAGAAGTCATTGATTGTTTTACATTACCATATTGTATTGTGGATGAAAAAATGCCATTTCGACAGCCGTGTTTTGAAACGAAACTCCGAATTCTTAAGTTATATATTTTCGTAGATTTCAATCATGGTCTAACGGCGAGAAGATCCAAGCAATCGACGCTCTGATAAACCGCTGCGCCGCAAGTCACGTTCGTTACATGATGAAGGCTATCGAGCCTCTCTTTCAACGGGACTTCATATCTCTCCTACCTAAGGAACTGGCTCTTACCGTTCTTGGATATTTGCAGCCGAAAGATCTATTGCGTGCTGCACAGACTTGCCGGTATTGGAGGTAAGGAATTAACATGTGCCTATTTATAGACTGCAGTTGTATATTGAATTTGTTTTTCGTTTATTTTTATTTGGTTACCTATTTACTTATTATTATATATATTATATATTTTTTCACTCGAAAGAAGAAGACGCGGCATTTTTTTTAATCACCCACTAAACAACATTTATAAGTAAAATCGTATTCTTTTTTTATTATACGTTTTTTATTATCATTTGGAATAATATGATGAATGTTTTAATCGCTGTCGATTTGTGAAAATGTATCTTGGGTGTGGAGAGATCAACCAATATCCTTCGCGATAAGAATCCTCCTAACTTTGATTTTTTTTTGGTTTCTTTTTCTACTGTTATATCGGTATTTTTATAATTATTTCCTAAAATTTAAAACAAGAATGTTGAAAACGTCGACTTCATAATGTTTTAATACCGATAAATAATAGGGTAGGAGAAAATTAGTGATAAATTATTTTAATATTAATGATACTATTTTAACACTATTTGTTATGTTATATATATAATTATAGGATATAATTAACTCTACAATTTGACAATATATCAGATATTTAATTTTTATTGAATAAAATCATAGGTTCCTGGCTGATGATAATCTCCTATGGAAGGAGCAATGTCGTCGCATAGGTCTCACAACCCTAAAAAAGATGCCGAGGTCATTACCACGTTGCGTCAGCCCCTGGAAGGCAGCCTACATGCGCCAATCACTGATTCAGGACAATTGGCTACATAAGCCAGTGAACAATCCAATTGTGATGCGTGGTCATGACGAACACGTTATAACCTGCCTACAGTTCTACGGGAACCGAATCTTGAGCGGTAGCGATGATACAACGCTAAAGGTCTGGTCAGCCATTACTGGGAAGGTGAGAATCGATTCTCATTTGGTTTATACTACAACCTCATACATACATACCGCCTATACATTACCGGCCTATGTATTACTCGTATCATATAGTTATTATAATCAAAGTATTTAATTTTATGAACAACATTTAATATAAATTTCATATGTTCACACTCGTAATTCAAATACGATCGATTTATATTTATTAGTTAAATATAGGAACCGATATTGGTCCTTCCTTATAACCTACATGCTACAGAGAGCGGTTGGTGTTAAGTAATACCTTAATTAATATTACAGTGTCTACGCACGCTCGTCGGCCACTCGGGTGGTGTCTGGTCATCGCAGATGGTAGGCGACCTCGTCATCAGTGGATCAACTGACCGTACTCTACGTGTATGGAACGCGAAAACGGGACAGTGCCTTAAAGTACTAGCTGGTCACACGTCTACCGTCCGTTGCATGCATTTGCATCAGAAAAGGTAAAAAAAAAAACAAATATATGAATTATCTTCAATGTACGAATGGATTTGATTTGAAATGTTATGTCATTTATAATAAACATGTTTTGGCTACCAAGAAATATATAAATATAATATTGTTACATGTATATAATATCTTTGTATATAATTTTAATTAGATCTCTGTATTTTTGTTGCTGAAGCTTTAAAAAGTTGGAAGCTGAAATGTTTATTGTTTGTATTTGTAATGCGAATGGAGTGTTTCAAATGCTTCGCTTTGTATAATTTAATAATCATTCTTTGCGAGCGAACGATAGCAATTGTTTTTGAATTTTATTCACCTTTGACTTTAATAACTTAATTTAAATAAAGTCCTGAGTTACACAATGCCACAATTCTGCAGTTTAACTGAGTCTATGAGGAGTTTTAAAGAAAGGAAAAATATTCCATCATTGTATCCATTTTACTTCAATTCATAAGTAAATGTTTTCAATCGATATTTCATTGTTGACGCGTGCGAAAGGAAACAAGACGAGGCTTAACTTGTTATATACAACACCGTTATTTGCGAACTTGTTCTCGATTATTTTCTTTTATACTGTTTGAATTATTGTTTGATGTTCGAATTGCTTTTGAATTGATTCTTTTTACATTTAAAATAGACATAATAGAACGATCTTTACAAAAGTCGAAGATAAAAAATATGTAATAATAAAATGTCGATACTTCGCATAGTTTCTACATAACCAGCGAGCTACAGATATAATGTTCAATTAATTATATATTTAATTGACTTCTAATGAGTTTACTCTGATATTGCTTACAAGAAATATAATTATTAAAGCAATGTCCGTAACGACTGATTTTATCAAGGTACAGTCGATACTACTAGTGTAACACGTAGACGCTTGAATTTGATTTAATTTCGTAAAGAGCATCACGTTGAGAAATAAAATGGTTCTAAGAGCGCTACGACCCGATCTGAAACCTCATTCAACGATCGATTTAGCGTAATCTTTTCAGAACGTGAAGACGAATTTATTTGTTAGAAAACTCCATTGAGATTAGACAACGTTTGAGATGTGCCGCGCTAAACAAACCACAATTATCAACGAATGTATTTTCTATAACTAGCTCCGTCGCAGCGGCGACGTTTATTCCCGTATTATATATTAATGTAAAACGGATTAGACTGATCGGTGCCGGATGAATCAAGTAATCTACTTCACAATCAACTGATGACATAATACCATAATAGTGTCGTCTCTTTATAAGGGGTCTTTGTTGAGTACAATATTTATTATATATAACAAGCGATTTTAAATAGTTTGTTTATTACAATCTTATACACTTTCAAGGTGAAATATTTATTAATAAATGCGTTGCAGAATAACTGATAACATTCACAATTATATAATAACATATATTTTATATATATATTTTTATTGTACTGTAAACATATAAAACTTACTTAGTGAACAATTAATTGTATTTCATCGTAAGTGTGTACGAATCGTGCTAATATGTATATGTTGCCTTGCAACGAAAACTTCATGTTGTGTACAATGCTACAGATTAGATATAGATAATAGATTTATTTTAATAGAAAAAAAAAAAAAAAATGCGTCAATTATAAATCGGAGTTAACGCAAACGTTTCTCGTTTGCATTTTTTCTTTCATCAAACATGTCCACGTAATCATATTCGATTACATAATATATTAAAACTATCGATACGGAAACACTTGTTTAATATCGTTACAATATATACAAGTGTTCTAAGTTTTGACGTCGTTATAATAAGTTATTAACATCCGTTGCAAAAGTTGATCATTTATCATCATCACTATGAGCTCAACGAATATGCGATAGCTCCTCATGTGTTGCCAAGTGTATGTGTTCTTCCTGATTCGGAATCGAGCCAAACAAGCTGTGGTAGTCTAGGCGCGTTACACGGGCAACGTGCCTATCTAATTCTTGCCTGGAAGAACAGGGCATATATAATACATAAACATAGGCCCAGCCACTGAAATGTCATTATTATCGATACATGTCGTTAATCTCCACCTTATTTACCATATTTTTGCTACGTATTACATAAAATGTGAATATATTAATGAATATTTAAAGCGAGCTAGCTGAGCGACGTTTATATATTTGATTAACAAATAATCATATTATGTGTGATTGATTGCTTTTTATTAACGTACGTAGCGCAGAGCAGAGCATGTATGAAAAACCAGTGTAGAGTTAATTATTATTCAAAGTAATTACTGCTATTGCGATGCTAAGTTGTACTTTAATCGTATTTAAGATATATGATTGAACTATTTGTTTATAATATATTTTCGCAAAAGCTGAAGAGTTTGCGACGCTATTTCTTTTCTTATTTTTCTAATTTCTTATTAAACTTTTAAAATTTTGTTTTATTTTATTTTATATATTTATTAACTATATTATATTATCTTCTATTTTTATATTTACTTATAATTAATAAAAACGTAATTGCTCTGCAAACAGTCACGTTATTATATTAGATATCTTCTTAGTATTACAGAATGATGGATAAGGAACTATTATAAAACAGACTGCTAGCTTTTTTGGTATTGAAATATTGAGCAAAGTGATTAACCACCATCGTATGAAGTTAATCTAACTCACAAGCAGCGAACACAAACATTTGTGGTAGTGTGTTAAAACTGTACACATCCTTTCCAGAGTTGTATCGGGTTCCCGTGACGCCACCCTTCGCGTCTGGTCGATACCCGACGGTCGCTGCCTCCGCGTCCTGGTCGGCCACCTGGCGGCTGTACGATGCGTTCAATATGACGGCAAGATGGTAGTTTCCGGTGCTTACGATTACTTCGTCAAAGTCTGGAACCCAGAAACTGGAGAATGCCTTCACACGCTCGCGGGACACACGAATAGGGTATACAGCCTACAAGTGAGTAAAACCGACTTCTTTTACTTGGTACAGTACAGTTATCTTTGCCTGACTATCTTATTAATGACAGCCCGTAAGCGTCCCATTGCTGCACATATATCATTTTCATTACATCATTTACATTATATCATTAATGTAAACTTTTTCACAATTTTTAAAAGTAGGAATAGTCTTGTGGATTTATTTCACTCTTAAAATAAATAGTACATAGTTTAATTTATTTTTTAATTATAATTATTTAAGTTTAAAAGTGATCTATATTTATTAACTATATCATCTCTACAATCTAAATTGTTGTTGAATAAACTCATGATATAAATAGACAATGAAAAAAAGATCACAGTCAACAAATTTAAGTGGAAATCGTAATAATGTTACTTTGGTGAAAACAAATAATCTCTTTATTATTTATCATTATTATTGCAAGTCATTAATTAATCCATACTCATTTATTATGATCTTACACGAACCTTTGAATAATTACTTACTTTAATATGCACATCAAGTGTTTAAGTACAAATGGTACAGAATTTAGAATCTACTTCTAACTTAGATTACACTGTGATTGACTAAGTCGGAAACTCAGTAGTTAATATTTTTGAAAAAAAATTTTTGCTAAACCTTTGAACTACCCTAATTACAGATAGACAGAAGCATATCGACGTTTGTTCGTTGTGTTATTTATGATAGGTTTTATAGATAGGTATAGCTTAATTTTATTTGACAATGATCATAAGACAATACATCTCTTTGATATATTGTCTTACGATATTGATGTACTTTAAATGCTTAACTTGTGAATATGATATGAAACAAACATTTAGTGAAACATTGATGTCTTTTTTATCTTCCCTTCTTTCTTCTTTCACGATTGTCAATTTTCTTTCATCATTTATTTGAATTTCGAACGAAGAAGCCATAACAAATATACTTTATATAATTAATTTTGTTATTGTGTTATTAAGTCGGTGACTTTGTTTTGTTTACAGTAAAGCATTTTGAAAATAAACATAATTACGAAATGTTTGAATTAAGAAGAAATACAAAGTTTAAAACATTCTAAAATTTTCATGGTTTCATTCAATGAAATATAAGAACTTAAACATAGAATTAGCTTATGTAACCATTTGAATAAATAAAACATTTCAGTTTTATTTTATATAAAATATTTTATTTTTGAATGAATTTTTCAGTTTGATGGAGTTCACGTAGTAAGTGGGTCTTTGGACACATCGATTCGTGTTTGGGACGTTGAGTCGGGACAGCTGAAACACACTCTCACTGGCCACCAGTCTCTTACATCTGGGATGGAACTGCACTCTAATATACTGGTATCCGGCAATGCTGATTCCACTGTTAAAGTGTGGGACATCACAACTGGTCATTGCTTGCATACATTGTCAGGTATGTCCAAAACAACCTTCTTTTTTTGTATAATTGAATATGCTAAATAATTTATATAAATATCAAATTAACACTATTTTAAATACATAATATTTTTGAATGTCAATTTCTTAAATAAATTCCAAATTGTCTGGTCATATTCATCTTATAGAAAAAGAGGCATTCATCTATTCATACTCTAAAAATATAGGTATCCATAGTTGTAATCAATCATTGTTTTAAACTAGATAAAAATTAATTACAGAAATAATATGTAGGATTATTTTCCTGTATTATGTTCTTGTTAATAACTGCAGAATTTAGTTACAATTTTATAATTATCTTGTTATCCACAAACAAGATAACCATATCGTGGAAAATATTTTAAGATTTCCCTGTAAGTTGAAAACATTTTTATGAAACAGACAATGATTTTATTTAATTTTGAATTTCAATGAAAGATTCAAAACTTACCTCGAGGCGACAAATATACAACTTTATTTATAAAATGCCTTAAATATTGAAATCAATTTATAAAAAATAACCATTAATATTATGTAAAACTCACAGCATATAGCATTAAGCATTTTAAACAAATTAAAACCTTATAAAAACTTGAAAATACGGAAGGAAAATGTCAAAGGTCATCTCAAAAGACAATAATTTGCTTAGGTCAAGAACACAAAATGCATCTTTTATTGTAATTAATGTCAAAGATAATTTTGATATTATACGTCCGTACGTCAGATCTTTATTTTTTTGCTGATTTACACTTTCATATGGAATTACGGAATACATTTGGCATAGTTTTTTATTTTTTTAATAACAAGCAAAACTAACACGAATTGAATAGTCTATAAATGTCTAAAATTTTGTCAAGATGTCGATATTAGTTCAAATTTCGATCATGTGCCAAAAATATACTTGTCAAACTGTATCCCTGACTGTACATGTCAAAGTCAAGTGACAAATGATGACATTTACAGACAGTGATTGATGTTAGATAAAATCAAATAAATTTGAATTTACTTTTCATTAATGTTATCAAAATAACTGCAGAATTTAGTTACAATAGACTATTTGAATTCAGTAAATTACTTATTTAATCTATTTTCGACAGGTCCTAATAAACATCAATCGGCTGTGACATGTCTTCAATCGAGCAACCGGTTTGTGATCACTTCTTCCGACGACGGTACCGTCAAATTGTGGGACGTGCGAACTGGAGAATTTATTCGGAATCTCGTCGAACTCAGCTCTGGAGGTTCTGGAGGCGTGGTCTGGCGTATACGAGCTTCTGCGACTAAGCTCATTTGTGCCGTCGGATCGCGTAATGGCACTGAAGAGACGAAGCTCCTAGTGCTCGATTTTGACGTACCTGGCGCTTGTAGGAAATGTGATGAATAGCATCGACTCAACCGGCGCATTGTGCGCCGATATGCCAACATGTACGCCCCGTGGAACTGCTAAAGAGTGAAGTAGTGTCCTCACTGTTTAGCAGTTCCATGTTGCCTCATCCGCTATGAATGACGAATCAGTTTGGAAATGTAGTAGAACAGCATTTGGAAAGTAATATTTTGCTGAAACAAGCACCTGTATTGCACAACACTGCTTTCAAAGTTCATATTTCATAATAATTTCTCATGTATGAACATTTTCTCCCATTGTCATTATTAGCGGTGTAAGACATCTGATTAAATATTCGGACGTATTAATTCCTTTGATTTATTATGGAATGGAATGAATATTTGATCTGATTCAATGAGCAGACCAAAAGCGTACTGACGGCACCGTCAAGTGGATTGTGAAACTAATAATACAAAGTTTACCCACCGGGCTTGACATGGGAAGAGTGAAGAACCGTTTTCATATTCACGGTGTACTCTGATTACCTTTACTGCATTCAATACCAATAAAGTACCATCCATAATTACATCGTAGTTCTAGCAGATAGTTTATTACGATTTTCATAATGGCATATAGCATGGTCAGCTATATGAATATGCAATATACACTGATTTTGGTCTATGCTTGCCTGTTAACCCCATTGTAACTGGTGGCGCTGTACAATCTCACATTGCCAAGTTTCTGTTACATTGTTATTCGCTTCATTATCCCAAAGAGTTCGAGGTTATCGGATCTTAGGTTTAGTTTATGTTAAGATGATTTTATAATTTGACTCCTTATTTAAGTAGGTATCTTTTCTTCTATATTTTTAATAATCCTTTTTGCTCTTTAGTTGGAATTTAATGGAATGTTATTTGTACTGGCGTGATTGTCTTATAATTTGCATTATTGTTCAGAAAAAAATATGTCAATGATAGTGATCCTGACTTTATTTAGTATGAAATGAATAAATATATTCTTGAAACAGAAAGAAAGCAAGCGGACAAACTTAACCTATGAGAAATATTCGCAGTTTTAATTATTTTGTTTTATATATATATATATTTCTATTAGATACAATTTACTGAATTTAATTTTAAAACCCACTGATTTTATCAATAAATGTGTCAGTGAAATTATTTTAACACCTTATGACATATACAACAATTATTATAGTATCACAATAATATATATAATAATAAAATTCCAAAAACAAAACAGTTGAGGATCTTTTTCTCCTCTGTTTGTCAAATGATTTTTTTTTAATGATTAATAGTAATTGATAGGCTTTAGTTTAAACAGTTTTAAAACACAAATTTATAGATGTTCTACTCAAATTTTCGATTAAGGTCAAATATCGACCCCGGAGTGAATTAAAAACCATCTCCCTAATCTAAACAAATACTCATTAACTAAGTATAAATGTTTTAATCATATATATATATTTTATAAGATAAGAATTACAATTGTCAAAGTAATAACAATATTTAGTATTTTTTTATCATTTGTTTATGTTATTTAGTTTTTCATTCACTACAGTATTTACATAAATGTATTAGATCAATCAACACAATATTGATTGACTGAACACACTAGACGTAACAAATATATAATAAATATAACCACAATATTATGTTCCAATAAGTAATTATTGTTAAATATATTGATTTTATATGAATATTTCTTATATGCAAGGATTTAATATTAGGGATGCCACTATATAAAGTATTGGAAATGACTCGTTTCACGCCAGTTTTTTCTATAATATTAGTAATTTGATTAATTTTTTTATTAATTGATTAATCTATTTTTTAATGATATAATTTTTTTTAGTTAATTTATTTAAAAGACAAGCGCCACGAGATACCGGATCAAATGTGTTACTTGCAATATAAATTTAATCTATAATACAATAATATTAATTCTATAATAATAATATTAATTAAATAATTTTATTATAATTGTTTTGAATATAAAACATTTTTTAAAAATATAATCCAATGTATAATCAATGGCCAGAAATTTTATCATTTAACTATTTGAAATATAGTCGCATAAGTTAATTTGTATGTCTATATAATGAATTAAAGTATGTCAGACTTATTGTACCGAATTAAAACAATAATCGATTTGATGTTAGAATTTGCATAATCATTATCAAGTCAATCTGATCTTTGTATGTATGTAAGGTAAGCCAACACCGCCGCTCTCTCTTGCTATATTTTACAACTAAAAATGTACCCCGTGTTGTGTACAACATTTTTAGACTGATTTGACTATAACGAGTGTGTGAGGTTGTGTTGGTTACACCTGCTCTAGATTGTAAGAGGTAACATTTGTTGTGTATATATATTATAATATATAGACGGTGGATCGGTGGGCAGTCTCGAGCGCCACCTTGGTACGGTTTCCGACATTTCGACGGCTACTACCGGAAGCGGACTCCGCGTTATCTATTGCCGATTAAATAATTAAACGAAGACTGAAGAATAGGTATAGTTTAATAATTATAGTATTTAATAACGCCAGTGGAAAGTTAAAAAGTTTAAAACCAAGGTGGCGCTTTGACATTTTATCTTTCCACGGGCGGGCGTAGTTATTCCGTTGCGAGCGTATTTCTCCCACCATTGCACTGAGCTCATTTCAGACAAAACTGAAAACAGTCAGCGGACTACTCCAATGTTTATTCGTACTCGACTGCAGAATATACCTTTGAGATTTTGTTATGAATACTTAATCTTATACATTTGTTAAATTATATCCTGTATTATAAAAAACGGTATCATTTTATCATTACTTTTAAAGTATACTCATAGAAGATTCTTGATAGGTACTCGTGTATTGTCAAGGTTATGTCCGAGCTAATTACAGTGAAATTGTTAATACGCGCAGTCGGGTGTTATTTTTTTTATATCGTCTTCTTGTTTATTGTCACTAGTTACTAAAAGCGATGCGTTTACGCCATCAATTTTACTTAGTTACTATGTAATTTAGTATTTAGACTTAATGTAATTATTTCCTTGCTTGCCTAAGTGCGCCTAGGAATGAGAGGGTGGAGGTAGCCACAATCATACTATGCGGTTACACAGCCACCTGAATAATCAATTTACTCATTGTCTATGTATATAAATAATTAAATAATACGTTGATAATCAACATAATATTGCCGATATATGTTATATCGAATTTTTTAATCGATCATCGGCCACGTGGAAAGCCAATCGTTTTTGTCAGCCGGAAAACTCTCATGTCTAGGCCCACGCCGTACATACTATGAACGATCTAGTTTAGAAAATTGGCTGATGAATTTAAAACAAATTAAATCAAGTTAGTGCAACAATAAGTTCTAGTTTCATTTTTACGTCTATTCGAACATTTACTGATATTATTGAGGCGCACGAAAAATTCGACTCTTACGTTCTTTGTAATTTTCATATCCTATTTCTCTTACTTTGCTTTGATTGTACATCATTTTTAATAAAATCAGTTGTTTTCAAGTTATTTTTGTTTTATTATTTTGAATGTCAATTAATATTTAATTTATTAAGCATACACTTAGCAGGACCTCGGACATAATAGTTAGTAAAATATATTCAATTTAAATAGTAGATAAAACAATATAGTTATAATAAATATAGGTAAAATAATTATAGTTGAATATTATTTCATAACTTATGTTACAAATTTTAGCATTTTATTGACTACAAGTTTTCTAATTAGCATCTACAAAATTAAGGTAATGGAATATTAGATTCATAAGACGCAGGAACTAATTAAATTAAACACTATCTAATCACAGTTGATATTTAAGAATAAAGTGAACCAGCGTAAAGCGCTCAGAAATCGTTTAAATTTATATTTTTTCTTGCCCAAGTGTTCGACTTGCAAGAGAAAGAAATATTTAATTTGGAAGAGGACGCACTTATATTGTTTTATTTTGAAATTATTATAAATAAATCAAATTCTTTCATCAGATTAATAAAAATAAAACGCAAGAGTGTTACGAAATAAAATAGAAATCGTACTTGCTCATTATTGTCACATGCGTTTAATTTATTTTATCTAAATTTTATTCGTCAGATTAGTATAACAGACAAGTATGAAACGCGCAATTCACATTTTTTGTCAAAGAATAAGGTAAAAATAGAAACCTTAAAAATTAAAAGTGCCACCTAGTGTAATATTTAAAAACCATTCTCTCTGTGTAGATGGGCTAGTACTCCAAGGTTTAATTTACTCTTGACAGGTAGCATTTATAGCGTGTATTTATTTATTTATTTTGCGTACCTGTATATAAATAGGAAAAACCTTTGTCGACCGACAAAGGTTTCATGTTTATTTATTAGTATTTTTAGTGTTATCAGTAAAATAAAAAAGGAAATACTTTTTTTTTTTAAATGAGCATAGGTAGATGTTTTACTTCATTTTCGAAAATGAGTATGTTGAAATTTTGATCATTGCGAATACAATGGGGAACACTTGTATAGGTACTATACAAATAAATCAAAAATTTATAATATTTAATAAAATAACGGCATTTTAATTATTCGATAACAGATGCCACACCACAGGTGGCTCAATCCACTGATGGAAGTATATGGAACCTATATTTAAGAAATATGTACGCGGATGACAACAACCTTACTGTACAATGTTTCAACTCAATTAGATGAACAATGCACGAACGCAAGTCCCATCGACAAGAAGCATTATCTATTATAAATTTATAAATTAAGAGGTGCCTGTCCCGACTTCGTACTCGTAAAAAAATAAGGATTTTGTCCCATACATTTTTAATAAATAAGATATAAACATTTGCTAATCGATCTATTCGCCCGTACAGTAAAGTGCTAAGGGGACCTCTTGAAAAAGGTTGCCCGTGATTTTTTTATTTTAATTATTTATTATTATATATATTAATTAATTATCTTGATCTCGATCTTGGTCTGTGACTGCGATCAGAGAGAGCTTTTACTTGCTTTGTGAGCTCATCTATTTGTTTCGCCATTGAATCAATGGTTGGCTGGGGAGCAGACGTTGAAGCGACTTGAGGTGTGCACGGCACCAATTCATGTAAGCTGTCGGCTAAGTCAGCCAAAGCTTGAAGGTCATAAGTCTTCTGAGCCACAATAATTGGTTGAAGAGCAGTAGGCAGACGACTTATCCAAATAGTTTTAATAAAATCGTCTGGAACTGATGGACCTGCCAATCTTTGCAGGTGCCGGAGAAACTGAGATGGTCTCCTATCTCCTAACTCTTCGTGAAGGAGTAATTGTTTTACCTCTTTCTCGCGCGAGGCTGACAGACGCTTGATTAATTCAGTTTTAAGTCGTTCGTACTTCCCTGTCTTTGGTGGTGAAATAATTATATCCTTCACTTCTGCTGCATAACGGTGTTCCAATGTCGAAGTAACGTAATAAAATTTTGTGTCGTCGTCAGTGATTCTCGACAACACAAAATTGCCTTCCAGTTGTGAAAACCAAACTGCAGGTTCTTCTGCCCAGAACGGTGGTGGTCGCACTCCGACTCGAAATATGTCGGTCGTGTCGTGAGGTGTAAATGGTCGTCGTGACTCGGCATTTACGTTCGAGTTACCTCCATTTTGTGGTTCCATTTTATTCCACCAAATAATCTAGTGTTCCTTACTTGTGCTGGTTAACTAATGCTCTTCGTTTTCAGCTTCTTTGTTTTCAGCGGGGTCACCAATGTAGCGGAGTTGTGGTTGATGTTGTAGATGAGGTTTAATTAAAACAGTTTCTTCCACTACTAATTTATTTCTTGTAGAAATAATAAATAACATAAAGATAGGCACAGCACAAAGTCGAATCCTAGATCTCGTACTGAACGCACGTCGCTTCTAAGTTCTAATTTGCTACACAATTTTGAACCTTAAGTGTTTTTAATAAGTCATACTTCCTTCTTGCATCTAAACTTATCTTCATACTTCGTTCTTCTCATTCTACTCTGTGCTGTGCCTATCTTTATGTTATTTATTATTTCTACAAGAAATAAATTAGTAGTGGAAGAAACTGTTTTAATTAAACCTCATCTACAACATCAACCACAACTCCGCTACAATAGTACTATAAAAAATATTAACCATCCCTGACATCGCCAATGCGCCATCAACCTTGGGAACTAAATAGTTATGTCCCTTGTGCCTGCAGTTGCCCATTCATCCTTTAAACCAGAACACAAAAATACTAAATATTGCTGTTTTTTGTTTTTGACGGAACAGTAACAGCCTGTTAATGTTCCACTGCTGGGCTAAGGCCTTCTCTCTCTTTTGAGGAGAAGGTTTGGAACTTATTCCACCGCGCTGCTCCAATGCGGGTTGGTAGAATACACATGTGGCATAATTTCAATGAAATTAGACAAATGCAGGTTTCCTCACAACGTTTTCCTTCGCCGTCAAGCACGAGATGAATTCATTTGAAAAATTCAGTGGAGCTTGCCTGGGTTTGAACCCACGACCATCTCGGTTTTTTTATAAGCATAAGGAATGCGGGGCAAAATGTACAGATTTCTTAATTGTTATGTTGTGCTCACCACACCAAATTTCAGCTTTCTATGACTTCAGGAAATACACTAACAGTTTTGATGATCAGTAGTCAGTGAGTGACCAAATCTGGGTATTTTAGATATTAATATTATATAAAGTATAATAGTTATACATTTAAAACTAGATATGTTTAATAAGTATTATTAAGTACTCTATTGACATAATATCCTGACTTTCTACTACTGTCTAGACGGATCGATCATCGATCACGACGAATCTATAAGGGTAAAAAAATATGTCTTGGCGGGAACACTAGCTTGCCCCCAGATTTTATATTGGGGCAAGAAGAAAAAAAAAAAAAAAGAAGATTATTTTGGTGGTCTGAGTACTAGATGATCCATGCTGATCTTCTTGTAACATACTCATATTACCAGGGTCTCTTTAATTTATATGTTTTATATTAAATTTATACCAATATAATATTTTATTATTTATTTAATCAATCTTGATTAAGATAAAAAAAAAACTTTTTCATGTTTAAATCTATACAATCTAATATGAGAAAGACCAAACGTCGAAGACTGCATGATAAAAGCGCCGGGTACTGCAAAACATGGTGCGCTAGATCGGCAAATATGCAGTTTACAGTGACCGTTATGTCGATAAAAGCGACCGAAGGGCAGAATAATGTTAGTTGGAGTTGTAGGTGAAAAAAAAACTGTTTTACTGCAGAATAGGAAATCGAATGCCTAAAGCACATTAAAGATATGAAGACAAGAATGTATGGGTCTGTTTCTATGGAGATAATGCTAGTTAAGATTTTCTGAGAAAATTTCATCATTTTTAGTAGGTTTTTAAATAATAATCGATGATTTAAAATTGAGTAAATTGCCTAAATAAATTGAAAAGGGGTAAGTCGCCAGGATATGAAGATTTTAGTGTCGATCACTTGAAGCATGCGGGTGTGCATTTGCCGCGAGTTTTGTCTATGTTCTTTTCGGTACGTTTGATCCATGCACACTTGCCCTCAGATCTTATGAAAACAATTGTCGTGCCAATAGTAAAAAAAAAAAATAGGTAATGCCTCGGACAAAAATAATTACCGCCCTATATCTCTGGCCAACAGTCATGGCGAAAGAACTGGACAGCCTGATTAATAAATACTTGGATAAGTCCCTAGATAATATAAATGACACTCAATTTGGTTTTAGATTAGGACTGTCAACTGAGGCTGCTATAATGTGCCAAAAACACGCGATACGCTATTATACGGATAGCCATACACCAGTTCATGCCTGCTTTCTCGACCTTTCTAGAGCCTTCGATCTACTCTGTTATGATAAGCTATGGGAAAAGTTGGAGAGAGCTGGTGTACCTGGCAATATACTAAATATATATTGGTACTGGCCTTATTGTTGAACTAGGCAACAAATATCTCGGTTGTTATATAGATGGCACCGACGTGAATAACATCTGTTACGCAGATGATATGGTGTTAGTAACACCATCTGTTAGTGCCCTTAGAAAAATATTAACTGTATGTGAAAGGTATGCTTTTGAATACGGTTTAACATATATACAATGTAAAAAAGCCAAGACATGATTTTTAAGGTTCCTGGTAAATGTACTGAAAACACATTCCCAATTAACCTGAAAGGAAATAATCTAAGCTATATAACAAAATTTAAATACTTAGGTAATTATATCACAGATGACATCAAAGATCATGGACATAGAACGCGAGCGAAGATCGTTGGCGTTTAGATGTAATATGTTATAGCGAACTTGCCAAAATTACGCTATTTAAGGCGTATTGCCAAACCTTTTACTTATGTAGTCTTTGGACATCCGACACTCAAAAATCGCTTAACGCTCTTCGTGTTCAATATAATAACGTGCTTAGGATACTGTTGAGCCTACTCGATTTTATAGTGCCTCAGAAATGTTTGCCCAAGCATGGACAGATGATTTCTATGTGATCATGAGGAAAAGATTTGAATCTTTAGGATAGTTTTGGGACTGTCCCTGATTCTACGTGAATCAGAGGCAGTCCCAACACTATCCTAAAGATTATTGTGAATGATGCGAACGGTTATATGATGAGGCGGATGATCCAGAAGTCTGTGTAATACCAAAGTATTTTATGTGCTTCATACATGATCAATTTTATTTAATCTCAGTATTATTTGCTTTTTTATGTCATTAATTAGTTTATTATTAATTCTTATACATTTTAATTATTATTTTTGTGATTGTGAGTGTGACTGTATATAATGTATGTTATGTAATATTATGTGTAATTATCATGTACCAAAACTATGGGCCTTGATGCTTGAAAAAAAAGTAAATAAAAAAGGTTAACAGATATCGAAATTTAAAAACTTGTGAATTTTGCAGTAATGTAATTCAATAAGTTGAATCGTCCTTTGAGGAAATTAAATATTAGTCTACCACCATTTCGGAATTTATGTGTTATCGGGATCAAGAATTATAATATTACAACATCACAATATTGACCAGAATTACTTTAAGAGAACCCCATCAAGTCTCATTATGATAATTATAAAATTACAAGTTTGCATACTTGTAATTTTAGACTAATACTTTTAATCGAGACATCTCCATAATCGAATGATTGATGTCAAACACTCGAAATATTATTATGTAAAAAATATGTTTTAAATGTTTATTATAATCCACGAAAAATAAAACTAAATTTGACATTTCAATAATGTTTCGCGAATATAAAAACGTGTAAATCTCTATTCGAAATATTTACCAAAACTTATTTAATAAAATATTCAATATAACACAAATAGACATGTATGATATGAAAAAAAATACCAATTATTATTTTATGTTAATTTAAATGCTGGTTGAATTATCCAAACATATATAATTAATATCAGACAGTTACGTTTTTTAAGTATTGCAACACTTTCTAAAAGCAAAATTTGAATTTACTTGAACGAAGACTTGTACCGACTCACCCAAACATTTAACGTAACTTTCATCGTAGCTTTTTTTTAATGATTTCATAAGGGATAATTGTTAAATATTTTCGGAAATTTATGTGTGTTATATCAAGATGGCGTCCGTAAAGGGATTCAGAAAGGAAAAATATCAAAATATCAAAGTGTTCGTGAGGCTCAGGTACATTTAAAAACCTACAAAGTAATTACTTATAATTTAATCTTTACCTAATATTGTTAATAATTTTTTACATTAACCATTACTACATAACACATAATTTCTCATACAGGTAGACACAAAGTATTCAAATTCATACTAGTTGAAGTAAAATAACTTTGTAATTAAAATAATTTAGAAATATTAACCTATCATATATACATATTAAGATAAAAGCAAAAATAATATAATGTAAAAGTATTGGAAATAAACTAACACTAAAAGCTTAATTGATTACATGACACTTTTTTTTGGCGGTAGGTAAAGAAAAACATAACACTGTTGTAAGGATCTAAAATTTGTTTTATTATTTTACCTTCGAGTTTTTACCAGTTTGTGTATCAGTTTTTAATACTTTAAAAGGTGTTTTTGGAAAAAAAAATTAACAGCCTGTGAATGTCCCACTGCTGAGCTAAGGCCTCCTCTCCCTTTTTGAGGAGAAAGTTTTGAAGTTATTCCACCACGCTACTCCAATGCGGGTTGGTGGAATAATATATTCATGTTAATTTAGGTAATGTTATCTTTTTGGCTTTTGTATTATTTGTATTATTATATGCCATTATTTTCTTTTGATTGTAGTTACACACAATTGCTGTATATGAATAATCTTTTTTCAAGATTCTAGTAATATTTTCAAATAATTTTAGCTATGATTATCTTTATGGATTCTATATTATTACTTATTTAAAACTCACTTCAATTTCACAATACTAAATTAATCCTATTATGACATATTGACATCTTATATCAGTAGTAGTAATAGTAGTAGTATTAGTTATATCCAAGTCAAGGGAGCAGTATTTAGTCAGTTTTTATTGTACCATTTAACTTCGGAATATATGGGTATTCATTTAACTGCTTATAATGATATAATATACAGTTGTATATATAGTTGTTAAATACTTTTATACTATTGTGAATTATAATACTTAGCTTTACTTATTGTATTATCCTTATTGTTAGGAATATTATTTTTGTATGGCACAATGTGCCGAGATGGTCCAATGGTAAGAAAGCGTGAATGTTAACAGATGATCGGGGGTTGAAGTCCGGGCAAGCACTACTAAATTTAAAATTTTTGATATGATGACATTTGTGATGTGAAATTCTGCCACATATCTATTCCACCAACCCGCATTGGAGCAGCGTGGTGGAATAAGCTCCAAACTTTCTTCTCAAAATGGGAGAAGAGGCCTTAGCCTAGCAGTGGGATATTACGAAAAAAAATCATACAATTTAAATTTTTTCTTTTGTTTTTTTTGGATTCAATTTTATTTTTGCTAATTTAATGTGTTTTTTAGTGTTTTATATTTTAACTTTTTTTTAGTAATTCAAACTATTTTGTTTTTTTAAATCTTACTATTGTGGCTTAGTGTGTACATTTAAATTTTGTTACCATCTGTTGGCGGGACAAGCAGAATTTCTTTTAAGTTAATGTTAGAAAACTACCTTAAAGTGTAATCCGTAATATTAGTATTGTTTTACAAATTTGTTATATATTTTTTAATATTGCCTTATTTAACGCATTATGTATGATTATGATGACAAGGTGTTTTTGTCAGCATGCAGTAGCTGCTCCTCTTCTAGTGAAGATGATGACTGTTTCCATGTCCCTCAAACGCTTGGGTCTCTGCTGCGCTCCCTTCTCAATTGTTCTCACACTCTTAATGTTTGCCATTTAAATACTCAAAGTTTACCTTCCCATTATTCTGATTTCTTAGACGCATTTTCATATGCTCCTTTAGATGCCATTCAATCAATCGGTCAATGATTACCTCTATTCTAAGTATAGTACTGCCTGCTATCACTCACATTGTTAACTTTTCCATGTCATCCGGGATGTTCCCTGTAATTTGGTGCAAGGCTTTTGTCATTCCTCTTCCCAAAGTTTCTAACCCAAGCCAGATAACTGATTTTAGACCTATCTTTATATTCTTCCCTTCATCACTTGTGCACTATAATATCTCCTGCATAGTTGGCTAATCTCGCTTGAGATTGGCCGCCGTGGCCGAAATCGGTCTGGAGGTCATTATTATTACAGCTCTGTATTTATTTTGTTTATGTTATATTTGTATGTATTTATATTTTTCAACACTAATTACCGCCTTCGCGCATTTCTTATTTTTTTTTATATAGAATAGGAAGGCGGACGAATATATGGGCCACCTGATGGTAAGTAGTCAGTCACCAACGTCCATAGACATTGGCGTTGTAAGAAATGTTAACCATTGTCCTTCTTTCTTTGTTTTTATAAGCTCATTGCCCATATTTTGTCTCATCTATGTCTAACACTCAAATTACAGGCCTCTGAACCAACGGGAACGCGACACCAAGTCTCTCGGTGTAGTTGAAGTGATAAATGGAAGGGAAGTCAATATTCGACAATCTCATCAGAGTAGGCACACCAAAAGATTTACCTTTGACCGAGCATTCCCTCCCCTAACAAAACAGGTAGTACACCTAAATTTAATAACATTATTTTATATATATTACAAGCGTTAACATTGTATCTTGGTTTTAAAGTTACTAACAACATAAACTTAAGTGAGTTTAACATAAGCTTAAGCAATCCCGTCTGGGAAGCTACCAAACACTCATCATATTATATTCTACCACCAAGCAGCAAATCTTATTATTATTTTGTTCTGGTTTAAAGGGTTAGTGAGTTAGTGTACTGATATGCCAACATAACTTCTTAATTACTGAGGTTGGTGACGCATTGGTCATGTAAGAGGGGTAAAATATTATATCATTGTGTAACGTAATTTTGGCGTACGTTACATGGTTGCTTTCTTTTGAAGTAAATACGACAAATTTATTAAATTTATAACGCAGAACATTATTTGTCAATTGACTGACAGATGCAACTAAGATTATGTTTATACAACATTTGAAAATAACACGTCTCGTCATAATGCAATTTTTTTATGCATTATGCAATTTTGAACTAGTTTTGATTTATTATCTTTGAGAGGCCCTTTGACATTTGTGTAAGGATTCACTTTTCTATCGGTCATTGGGTCGTAATGGTGACCTAAATTAGTTTTCGAAGATTTTGTAACTTTTATTTAGTTTAAAACTCATGATATTGTTCAAAAGGACTATTTTCATGAACAATATGTGGAATTTTGGTGAAGTTAATTAGAATCCTTGATTAAATAGACGTGGATGTTCAAATATCCTTGTACACCTCTTGGGAATTCTTATAATATTTCCTATGAAGTATTGTGATGTTTTTGGAAAATAACCGGGATAGACCAGATGGCTGCTTTCAACATTCAATATTTTTGAACAACATTTTAAAATTCTATTTGGATTCTTAAGAATCATGATATTTCTTTTTGGAAAGACTTGAAGGAGGTTTAGACTTTAATCAACTTAAAGAACTGGACTTTGGTATGTAATTTCTACATATTATTTTCGTCGCTGTAGTTGAACCATGTGTGATTTATATAAACTGTAACTTAATATTTTATTTAAAAAGTTGGCATTCATAGGATTTAAAAAAATATCTACACATTGAAACTTTCAAGAAGTAAACTTTGTTATTTAGATTAGAAAATTAAACTTTGTTAATATTCATACATAATATTTATATACAATTCCACACTAATTTTAAGACAATTGATAATATTTTTTAAATAAACATTTTTGAATGTTAACTATTATACATATTTACTTTGGTACATTTATGTACAGTCAATAATAATTTAATAAAAATGGTTTACTGGTGCAAATTTTTAGATTGAAGATTAGATTTTTATATACTTTCTAATAATTCTGAAATTTTACTAGCATTATACAATATTATATTACAAAAAAAATTTTTTCTAGGTACTGTATATTAACATTTAATAGATTATTATTATTTAAATAAATAATTAATAAATAAACAATCCTATGTTACGAAATATATTTTTATTATTATTCCAGGTAGAAATTTACCAAGAAGTGGTCATTCCGTTGATCCAGGAAGTGTTGGCTGGTTACAACTGCACAGTTTTTGCATATGGTCAGACTGGTACTGGCAAAACACATACCATGATCGGTGAGGTTGCAGCTGATGAAATCACATGGCAGAGTGTAAGGATAGTTTCATATATTTCTTAAACTGTTTAACAAATTAAAATTATTGATAATATTAAAATCGAATTTGCTATATGCTAGTATTACAATTTTATACTTACTTATATATTTAAGAGATTATATTTTATCAATTGTTATGTCAAAGCAGGATCACCTCGCTGGTATCATTCCTCGTGCGCTCAGCCAGATTTTCGATGAGCTACGTATGTCGAACACAGAGTACACTGTCCAGGTTTCATACTTGGAGCTCTACAATGAGGAAATGTTTGACTTACTCTCCTCATCGGTAGACAACTCCAAGTTAAGAATTTATGAAGATGTCAACAAGAAGGGTGCCAATATAGTGATGGGCTTGGAAGAGATAACTGTAAGTAAATGAAATAATAAAAAATATATATTTAACAGCTTTTATAAGATATTAACATTTTAAGACTAAAGCTTACTTTAAAGTATAGGCTATAATGTTTATGTAGTTTAAAAGTATGTCAACCCAAAATATACTTTATTCAACGAGACTATTACTTGAATATGTGACGTGTAAAGCTGTGTGAATGTAGAATCTACTGAAAAGAATTGCCTCATAACACATTAGTTACAATTTTTTACTTATTAAAATTGTATTACATTATTTTTATATCAGTCAATAAAAATTTGTTGATTATACATGTAGGGGTACTGGTCCCTAGGTCACTGGTTGTTGTCTTCTTGTTTGGAGTTGTAGAAATAATACTTCTTGCTGGTCGGATCGGAATGATTTTATTTGGTAATAGCATGGGTTTATATACAAAATCTTACAACAACATTAACCAATAGAACAATTTACGTTTATTTCTAAAAATATTTATAATTTGGTTGTCCAAAGAAAACACTTACTTTTCCACCAATGATGCGGCTGATTGGCCGTTCCGCTCGAACGGGCGAACGACACATACGCTTGCCCGCTCGCTCACTTTAAATACGTAGCGTAGAATATTAGCTGCTTTAGGCATCGCCGATTGTATCTAATCTCATGTAGGTAAATCCCACATACTCTTGAAATAAAAACAACAATGTCTAATACCAATAAAATAAAATAAGGGCCATAAAAACATACATAAAATACTTCCATTTTGAAGTTAGTTAACAATATATTTTTATTTACTCTACAGATTTATAACAAGAACGATATTTACAAGATCTTGGCTCAAGGGCAGGAACGGAAGAGGGTTGCCGCAACTCTAATGAATGCTAAATCTAGGTAAATGTTATCAAATGATATTACTAAGTTTGTCGCGCTCAAGTGAGGTGTAGTCGTTCGCGAATATTATAAACTGCCTCGTTGGCTTAGTGCCTAGTTTAAAGGGCTTAAGATTGCGGTTCTGAGTTTATCTCCGGGTTGGAACGATAAACGATAAAATGTTTATCTATCAAGAAATGTTTAGTAGTATTTTAGAGCTTGATAGTTAAACACAGCTGTGTTTATACTTTCGTGGCCCAGAAAACATCTAAAAGCCGTTAAGCTGAACTCTCTCTGGTTGTTTCGAATTTGATAGTTAAGGAATAGAGAATGCACTACTGTTTGCCTGCGTTGTCGTCAGGGCAGCATCGTCATCATCATCACCGCGCGATATTTTCATATCTCTAGCCTAGCTAACTATATATGGTATATATCAGGAAAAAAAGATTGCTTGGTTCAGAGTGAAGACTAATTAAGCAACGCCTATTTATGATATATTTACCAATAAACATCAATATTTTCAATGGTTTCGTTCCGATCTAAAGAGTGAATGAGCCGGTGAAAAGGGGGTTTTATAATATAGATCCCTTGTTTTAGTATTAGCAGTGTTAGAAAGAGTTAATTATCTTTAGGTTGTCATATAATTAATGATATAATGAAGGTAATATTGCAGGAACTGTGGCGGTATTTGCAAAGTTCCCTTGTAAGTTTTCTACTACTGTTTGTTTTATTTACAACCATAACGCCCATATTCACAAACAGTACTCAATCACTCTTCGCTATGCACTGCGTCAAATACCGTCAAATCCGTTTGCGTTACTAAACTAAGGCCCAAGGGACATAACATCTTATGATGTTAGTTCTCAATATTAGCGTTGCATTGGGGATGTCAATATTTTTTACAGTGCCAATGTCATGGGACACTGGCCTATAGTGGGGACAACTTGACAGATGGCCTCTTCGTCAGTCAGCCAACATTAACAACGTTAAACATAAAGCCAAGCCAATATTAACATAAAGTTATATCTATATATAGGGGGTGATTAGCAAAAAAATGCTGTCTTCTTTCAAACGTCAAATCAATTATGATAGGAAAAGAGAAATCGGGGCTTATCTTTACACCCGCTAAACAACGTTTATAAATAAGGCCGTCAAATTTGATGTTAAATAAATATACCGTATTTTGTCTAAAATTCGGTAATGGATTATGATCTGAACATGTCTTTAACTGTAGAGAAAACATTATAATTAACCACTATTTTTTTCAACAAAACTTATTTTAGCCGCTCGCATACTGTTTTCACAATAGTCATCCATATGAAGGAAAATAATTCGGAAGGTGAGGAGCTCGTCAAGATTGGAAAGCTGAATCTTATTGATCTGGCCGGTTCGGAAAACATAAGCAAAGCGGGTTTAAATAAACCTGCGAAGAAAGAAATGGCTAGGGAGTGCGCGAACATTAACCAGTCCCTGTTGACGCTTGGTAGAGTCATCACCGCGCTCGTGGAGAGACATCCGCATATACCATACAGGTATGTCCAATGTTTTATTACAAACAGCATCTAAAGCTTGTTTAACCATAGTCTGTATAAATCCCTAATATGGCAATTTGTTTCTTTCAGAGAGTCAAAACTGACAAGGATTTTACAGGAAGCACTGGGCGGTCGTACGAAGACATCCATTATAGCGACCATCTCGCCCGGGCACAAAGACATCGAGGAGACTACGAGCACTCTAGAATATACATACCGAGCTAAGAACATCCAGAACAAGCCTGAAGTCAACCAGAAGATGACTAAGAAGGTGGTCCTGCAAGATTACGCCGAAGAGATTCATCGGCTTGAGAGGGATCTACAAGCAGCTAGAGAAAAAAATGGTTTATTGTTTCAGTTTATTTTATTATGTAATAACAATGTCCTTCAGAACAATTTCGGCCACGGCGGTCAATCTCAAGAGAGATTAGCCTATATACGCAGGAGATATTATAATGCTCAAGCGTGTGCGCATACACAGGTGCACTCTCTATTCCCTAACTCTCATAATCCGATGGGACGTCTATCCGACATGACCGGAAAGAGTTCAGGCGCAGGACCAACGGCTTTACGTGCTATCCAAGGCAGGGGAGTACACATTTCCAACTTCCAGACTCCGGGCTGCTACTGAGAATTTTCTGACGGAAAAACCCAATAACTTTTCATTGGCCCGACCTGGGAATTGAAACCAGGACCTCCGGGTCTGCGGCCTTACATTACGTACCACTCGACCAACGATGCAGTCATTTGGTTATGTACCGATAAACCGTCACGTAAGCAACACGTCGCTGTAAGTCCACACTTATAACTTTTATCTCAGTATTACCTAACAGGTCTGTTTTGTGATTGTTTTTTGGGCTTTAAATATGAACTTGTTGATATCTAGACGACAATGCCACTTATCCTAGCCTTGATAAATAAATACTAAATATGTTTATTGCTACTTGAGTATTGAGTCAAGTCATTCAAACATCTAACAATCACACAAACTCGCGAATGATTATTAATAAAGATAATTGGATGAGGTACTTGATGGTGTTTCTTCTTATTCTTCTTAATAAATAAAATTATCTTGAGTGATGTGATAATTTTTTTTGTTGAATATTTGTACGAATCAAATGCAATTGTCATTCCTCACACATTCCACAATCTTTGGTTGGCTAATCCTAACACTGTTCTACATACTATACATACATACATTCTACATACATATGACATTCAATCATGTTCATTAATTTTTTAGGTGTATACTTGGCGAATGATACATTCGTGGAGATGGCGCTTAAACAAGAAGAACAACGCAAGGAAGTCCAAGAGTTGCTTATGAAGAATCGCACCATGGAGGAGGAACGTGAGCATATGGAAACTGTCTTCAAAGAGCTCAACTGCTCTTTAGAGGAGCACAAGCAGAAACTAAACTCAACAGTGGACAAGCTCGCTAAGACTAATAATGTAAGATCTCAATGTATTTTGATGAAGTTTAAACAACTTTGAGGATTATGTCATCCTGATTGATTTCGGCCTCGGCACACAAGCGTGAAAGACAATATGCGTAAACGTGCCGAACTGTGTATCAAACGACTTTTCGTGACGTTCAAAGTGAGCTCCTTTGAGCTCACTTTGAACATTAGTTAAGGTTAGTTTAGTTACGTAGGTAAATAGTAGTTTAATGATTGACAATCGTTGTAAATTTTTATAAATTAATATTTATGTTATATGTATTTTTTTTTTGTCATATATGATCGTCAAATTAACTAATTATTAATTATTAATATCACGTCCTTAAGTATCGATAGTATTCAAACAGTCATGCTGTATATCTTGTAGAATGAAAATTCGAGTGCCCGTAAGAACCTCCACGAGTAAAACATATTTCGATCGGTTTTAAAAGTATTGTTTAAAATTTTAGGCAATCACCGAGGAGAGAGATCACATAGAAAAATACTTAGCCGAGCAGGTAACGGCCGTAGAGAGAGAGAAGTCGGAGTGCCAGTCGCGTCTGCTCCGGTGGGCGGCGGAGGAGCGAAGGCTTCTGGAGGAGCGCATCGAACGTCGCATTACCGCCGAGAGGACCGTCCTGGAGCAAAGTATGAGCCAGAAACTTAGAGATATAGAAAATCAGAGGGTTATGTTTAAGCAGAGGACGGAACAAAATATTGAGCTGCTCTATATGCTAAAAGATTGTCAGGAAGTCGAGGACCAGAATGAAGAATATTTATTAGAACGAGAGAATGAGTTGGAGAAGTGTTTAAATGACGTTAATTTCTTTATAGACGAATATGAAAAGGGTATGTATTATAAATATTTGCCATTTAAAAATAATATTGACTTATTTTAGCTTGTTATCATCGGTGTAGCCAGTTTTATTCCGTGGAGACATTTTAATTTCACATACTCTATCCACTCAGCTATCTGAAATATGATGTAAACCAAAGAAATATTTTGCATCCGAACTTGAGATGCTAGAACTATTAATTTGTGATCTCGTTGACGACACGCATTGTCGGGCGAAGCTATAGAGAGAGAATCGTTGGCATCCTTAGGTATCTCGAACGCCTTCCAGTGCATCCGGCACAGGTATGGCATTCTACTAGCGCTCTCAGTGAACGATCTGTTTATTCAGACTCAGCCGTCTGATGTCATTTTATTTCATTAGACTATTTAGTGCCCTCATACTATATCGGTAGTAATCATACGTGGATGTTTTCTAACGATATTCTTATATAAACACTAAGGAAGCACATGAATGGACTTGAATGATCGTAATATTTGTGTACGTGAGCGGTATATAATGTCCCGCAGGCAGCACTCCGCTGAGCGCGCTGGCCGCGTCCTCGCCGCCCGCACGCGCGCTCCCCGCCTACTATGTGAGTGCCGCCTTATGTACTACCACCACCATCGAGTTGTTTTTATATGTTATTGGTAGGCGGACTGGCAAATGGGCCGCCTGAGGTTGAGTGATCACCACCGTTGCGTTCAAACCGGACCGCAAAAATACTAAGTATTGCTGGTTAGCGGTAGAATAACTGATGAGTGGGTGGTAGATAAAGATGTATAGATAATAGAGTCTAAGATATTCTGTCTCTTATGGTCTCCTCTCTTGTACGTAATATCAAATGTCGTTACGTAATATCAAAACTTAAAACATTTCCAATAATGGAATCGTCTCCTAAATATGATCTAATCTAAGGTGTTCAATTCATCAATCAATCAATTCTAGGTCCACTTTTGTTTTTTTTTGTAGATATTCAATTAGGAAGATGTAATTTTTTTTTGTATTAAAATAATCTTTACACGACATGTGTGAAAAAATTATGATTATATCATGTAATTTTTTATAAGCAAATCAATTTAGGCGCTCTCGTATAATTCTTGCTCCGTTCGAGTTTTGACTGTGACGTCACATCGCCGGTTCGTTATTGCGGGCGACTCTTTTGCGATACGCGCGTTGATAATTTTGTGTTATTTTATCCTTCTTTGTGATTTGACGCCCCACATATGTTCTTTTACTTTTAATAATATTAGAACGATTAATAATATATTATTTTATGCTCAAATAAGAGCAGTATTTTCACGTATTATTGTTTTTAATATTTTGTTAATGCAGTTGATCATAACTGTGATCGGCAATGAGTCCGTATTCCTCATGTAGATACTAGTGCTTTTCGCTTTCGATAGAAGATAATATCGATATAGAATATTATATACATTTCTTAAGTTTTAATTTACGTACACAGTTCGGGGTGCGATAGTTACGATATAGAGCCACGGCATATTATTGTAAATTTTCCTCTAATGAAAAGTGCAAATAAAATCCTCTAATGAAAAGTGCATATAAAATTAACAATCTCGAATGTGATCCTTCACATGCAAACATACTATGTCTTTGGTCACTTAGCGATGTGAGGAGCCTACTTTTAATGAAATAATCTGTTACTGGAGGAAATCTTTTTTATGTAAAAAAGATTTCCTCCAGTAACAGATATTAAAATGTAAGGGGGCAAACAATATATATATATATTTAACATTAACTTTAGAAAATTGTCATCAATCATTTTTGCAGATATCTTAAAAATTCTTTCGCCATTATTTTTTATATTTTAAATATGATTTTTTGAGATCATAAAAAAAGCTCATCTTTTTAATTACTTAATAAATTTGGTAAATGCACTAAAAAATTACTTTAAAAACAATACATTATAACTGATAAACAATTGACTAACGATATATAATTTAATTTTAAATGACAACAAAACACAATGCATAGTATTCATATTTCTTACGGTGGCAATACCTGCGAGCGAAAATTATCTCTGTCTATCAGATGGCCCATTTGCATGTCTTCCTAAAATAAATAAAAACATCCGTAATACACTTGTTTGCAACACTGCACTTTACCATGTTTAATACACATTGAAACTTTATATTCTCATTAAGAAGGACTGCGTCTTAGTGAAGACCGAAAGCGAAGTACGAAGCGACAGCGAGTTGTCCGCCTCCGAGAACTCTGCCGACTTGTTCCCGACTCCCTTCCCGCCTGACTCGGTCAACCAACAAAACTCCTGAGCTGTATACGCTGAATTAATATTGGTAAATGAAACTAAGGAAGACCTTTCCACTGTTCAAACTAGTTTTTTTTGTCTGATCATGTTGACAAAATCACTTTCAGGAAACTTAATAGATTTTATTACCGCCATCTATCGCTACCGAGTAGTAACACTTGCCATTGTACCGCCCACCAAGGATATTATTACAAATAATGTCCTTTACAAACCGCCCACCATGATACGTGTGAGCTAAATGTAACAAAATACGACAAGCATAATAATGACCTTATAGTCCAATCTTATTTTATATTTATTTGATACACTTAATTACATACTTGTACTATTTTACAAATATATTATTTTTATTACTTCTATGGCTTTTAACATTTGTATCAGTGTCTCCACACTTAGTTTTTGTATGTAACAAACTATGATGTTACGTTTACAAATTCTAAACCTCGTTGAATTACGACAATATTTAGCAATGTGTTTGAGCTAAACAATTAAAACATAATTTATTACTTTCAAAAAAATTTACGACACGTATCATTTTGTTTTGACAACTGCTTACATTTTCCCAGTTTATGATATTCATTACAATACAGACATAAAATAGTAGTAATGTGCATTGCTTTAGGCTAATTACATAGTTTAAGTTAAGTACAAAAAATTGATGTGCTTTAAAATGACTCGTCAAGAGTTGTTTACCGTACCGTAACCGTAACAGCCTGTGAATGTCCCACTGCTGGGCTAAAGGCCTCCTCTCCTCTTTTTGAGGAGAAGGTTTGGAGCTTATTCCACCACGCTGCTCCAATGCGGGTTCACATGTGGCAGAACTTCAGTGAAATTAGACACATGCAGGTTTCCTCACGATGTTTTCCTTCACCGTAAAGAGTTGTTTAAATTGTTCAAATGATGATAATTCTTCCGCGTCAACACTACTAGTTACATTTTTTCTACTCTCCATATTCAATTTCAAAGATAGAATGTATAATTATAATACTCCACGAACTAACATCTATACCTAAGTTTGACAATACAGTTAAGCAATCTGTAGAAGTGTCTACCAAATCCCTTAAAGCGCTAGCTGATTCCGCTTGTATGTTCTTTTGATTTAATAATTTACTAAGGATACTATTTGACAAATATTTCTTATTATTGTATCGCGATTCAAACTGTGACTAACATCTATCGTAATAAATGTCAGATAACGGAACATGTCTAAGTAATTGCTGAGCCTCGCCAGTGTGACAGCTTATGCAGCAGTATGATAAATAAAAGTGAAATTTTTAAATTCACAGCGACAACAGGATCAACTGGTTATGGAGAATGTGAACCGCTCGCTGTCGTTCAAGAAGCCGGCCAAGCAGCCGACCAAGCATCCGGCGCCCACCTCGCACAAGAAACCGCTGTTCGAGAGGAACGCCGACTGACGGCAGCATAGACACAATTATATAAACTCCACGACTTGAAATTTATTGACGCTCGCTTGCTTCAGGCAAGTGGTTGCAAGGATATAAACATCGACGCTGCTCTGCGTGACAGAGCACAGAACGCTATGACTATAATATGAGTTAAATTATTCAAATTACTAATGTTTTTGTCCCTTATGTTTCTGAGTAAAGATTTTTTGATTATTATTATTATTTTTATTTAAGTATCACATAGAAGATTTTAATTGTGATTTAATCCTTCGTATGCCGAAGCAATCTTTGAGTGCAGATATGCGCTCCCAATTTTGTACCCGTAGTATGCCGAAACGTAGATCTGTGCTCGTACGTTAAAAAGTGTTCTCTGTCATATCTCGTCGAACAAATTTTTTGTTTTACACTACACTAGAGAAAAATATACCTAACTCATTTTTACCCATAGTAATTAATGTATATTTGTCTCTCTCTCTCTCTCTCTTTTTTATTGGATTATCATTTTGACCAATCAACGACGACGAATTTCGTAAATTGCAAAATGTTTTTCGAATATAGTTAACAACGGTAAAGTGATTTGTTTATTCATGTCAACAAAGGTTCTAGGGTAAGCGTAGAATATATTTTTATATTCTATATATAAAACAGCTTTGTGCACTTCTTCCGCAAAGATTTCAGTTTAACCTAAATAAAACTTATATGATTATTTTTTGAAAACTTATCAGTCAAGAGACAAGGGCAATACTAACGCCTAGTTAGTGAATTACTTTCTATTCATAAGCACATAGGTCTAGGTCACTCTTACGAACCGGCCAAACCACTCATTTTGACTAAGGTTCAAGAGAACAAGAGAACTTAAGACTAAGATTTACGCAGATCGCTATACGTTATGATGAGAGTTACTTTTTTATTTTTTTATAGAATAGGAAGGCGAACGAGCATATGGGCCACCTGATGGTAAGTGGTCACCAAACGCCCTTAGACATTGGCATTGTAAGAAATGTCAACCATCGCTTACATAGCCAATGCGCCACCAACCTTGGGAACTAAGATTTTATGTCCCTTGTGCCTGTAATTACACTGGCTCACTCACCCTTCAAACCGGAACACAACAATATCAAGTATTGCTGTTTTGCGGTAGAATATCTGATGAGTGGGTGGTACCCACCCAGACGAGCTTGCACAAAGCCCTACCACCAGTAAATCATCCCTCTATTTTAAGGAATGGGGGGTAAAATGTTCAGATTTTTTAATTTTTATGTTGTCTATGTGCTAAGCCTTGTTTTCACACCAAATTTCAGCTTTCTATGACTTCAGGAAGTACACTAACAGTTTTGATTATTATCAGTCAGTGAGTCACGAAATCTGGGTATTTTAGTTATTAATAATATATAAAGGATAATAGTTATACATTTAAAATTAGACATGTTTAATTAGTATTATTAAATACTACCGAATCTATAAGGGTACAAAAATACTACGAAACGCTTCGACAAAAGGTAGGTAGTGCTCTGCGCTTCCGTTGTCTCGTCTTGGCGGGAGCACTACCTTGCCTCCAAATTTCATATGGGGGCAAGATGATTATTTGGATAGTGTAAGTACTAGATGATCCATGCTGATCTTCGTGTAACATACTCATATTACCAGGGTCTCTTTAATTTATATGTTTTATATTAAATTTATACCAATATAATATTTTATTATTTATTTAATCAATCTTAATTAAGATAAAAAAAACTTTTTCATGTTTAAATCTATACAATCTAATATGAGAAAGACCAAACGTTGAAGACTGCATGATAAAAGCGCCTCGTACTGCAAAACATGGTGCGCTAGATCGGTAAATATGCAGTTTACAGTGACCGTTATGTCGATAAAAGCAACCGAAGGGCAGAATAATGTTAGTTGGAGTTGTAGGTGAAAAAAAACTTTTACTGCAGAATAGGAAATCGAATGCCTGAAGCACATTAAAGGTATGAAGACAAGAATGTATGGGTCTGTTTCTATGGAGATAATGCTAGTTAAGATTTTCTGAGAAAATTTCATCATTTTTAGTAGGTTTTTAAATAATAATCGATGATTTAAAATTGAGAAAATTGCCCATAATTTATAAATGCTTTGTTATTGTAAAGTGAATAGTTTCATGTTTCGTATGTTTTCATTGAAAACATGCTTAATATATCAGTAGAAATTTCTCTGAATGAAATGATTGTTAAAATTGTAGACGATTGATTACCCATAAATCAATATTGTGCTCAAATAATTGCCTTCACGGTCAATAATGATCTTATAGTTTGTTGCCGAAACACAGTGTATTTTGTGTGTTAAGACAAAACGTCGGCGTTGGTAAAGGCAGCTTCAGCAATCTTGGAACACCGCACGACATTGTTAACGACCTAATATCGTTTTATTTTAATAAGAAAGCGTGTTAATCTAGTAGCAGAAGTAGACCAGATTTAGAGGTGAGTATCCTGGGCTAATGCCCCGAGGCTTTCACAAAAACGAAACCCATTCCGTTATGTGTGTAACCCATTGGATTACACACATTTTTAAGTGTAGTATATTATGAAGATATAATAAAATACAAGTATAATCCTTGCATGCTACAATAAAATATTATTGAAAAACCCGGAAAGAAGTTGGGGCCTCCACTCCTTAATTGCCCGAGAGCTTCCAGACTTCTAAATCCGTCTCCGAGCAGATGGTTTACAGCAAAACAAACCTTAGATTTACATATCCCAAGCGATTTGTTACTGGGTAGCTGTTTTACGCCTACATTTAAAACGCAATTTGTTTACGAATCCATATTTAATTATGTCATGTCAATTCAAGGTCAAATTTGTTTATTCATCTTTACTACTGCTAATTCAACACCATTGCAATGATATCTATTACAGCTTTACGTGTATTGTTTATTGCATTACGTGATATTGAGAAACAAAGGTCCGTGACCCTTGAGAAATGAAAGAAAAAGCATCTTGTGTCATTTACTCGTTACGATGTTTTCTTTTAAATTTATAATAGAAAGGATAGTTCAACTTGTGGTGTGTAAGGTACCGCCGCCCAATTGGCACTGGAAGATATATTATTTATTTGGCAACACTGTCATATACTTACTCTCTCACACTTTCAAATCGAAAAACAGTAATGCAAATTAATCCTCTTTTCATCGAGCATTTGTATGTATATACTATTTAATAGGTCTTACAGTTTTATAGCAAGTTCTTACTTTATGAATATGAAACAATAATAGTTTCTTAATTAAAGCTCGTTGACACAAAAAAAATCAAGCTGACGAATCAAATATTATTTTAATTAATTTAAGATTAAAAGAAAATAGTTATGTGTTATTTTAATCTAAAAATTAAAATTAGTCTATTTCTTCTGCCTAGCGTTTTCTCGGCCTAGTAACGCCAGGGTCCGCTGTCCTGCATCTATGCCTCCACTTTGCCCGCTCTAAAGCGTCCTCCTTAGTGAGATCGTGCTCTCTCATATCGTCCCTCACAACATCGAGCCAGCGCCTCTTGGGCCTGCCGCGGGATCTAGGGCCTTCGACAACAAAGTTCTGGCATCGGTTCCCGACATAGTCTGGTGGTCTGCGGCTAATGTGGCCAAACCAACGCAGACGGCTTTCCTGCAACTTATCCGCTACATCGCAAACGCCAAGGCTACCACGGATGTGCTCGTTACGAATGCGATCTAGTCGCGTAACGCCACACATCCACCGCAGCATCTTCATTTCCGCGACGTAAAGTTGCTGAACGTGTCTCGCGAGAGCTGGCCACGTCTCGCTGCCGTACAATAAGACTAGTCGGATGATGCACTTGTACACAAGGCCTTTTAATTTCACCGGTATCCTGCGATCACAGATTACCCCGGTGACTTCCCGCCATTTGGCCCAGGCTGCGTTTATTCGAGCTCTGACGTCGTGGTCAACTGTACCAGACTCGTGCAGTACGGACCCGAGGTATTTAAACTTTTTCGTCTTGATAACAGATTCTCCCCCTATCTTTATGGGTTCGGGGTCCGTACTGCCACAGGCCATATACTCGGTCTTCGCAACATTTAGCATCAGACCTCCGCTCTCTAGCACACCCTTCCACTGGTTCACCTTTTGCTCCAATACCTGTTTGTCCTCATCTACCAGTGCAATGTCATCAGCATACATCATGAGCCTGGGAGACGACTCATGGGCTTTCACTGTGACAACGTCAAGCACTACACTGAACAGAAAAGGACTCAGGGCCGAGCCTTGGTGGACACCAACTGTGATCGGGAAAGGGTGTGTGTCGCCAACGGCGGTCCTTACTATTGATTCCGAATTATGGTACATGTCTCGGATAACGTCAATATAGATTAAAAATTAAAATTAGTATAGAAGGTATAAGAATTTATTTAATGCGTCATCATGTAGATAGGTAATAAGAATAATTTTCATTGTAATCAACAATAATTTATTGATTAGCAATTAATTATACAATTGTGAAACGTGCATGCTTTGAGACAATTGAAAAGAAACTTTTTGTTTAAATGTTGCATGTCAATTATTAAAATTTGGTGATCATGAAACCTCTTATTAGTACTAATCACTATTGAATATCTTAAAATTATTAATTTACTTAATTTGTGTTGTTTTTTGTATTTGACGTGATATGATGTTGTTATGCAATTGTTTGTGCGTTTTGGAAGTTTAAGTTTAAATAAAACGACATTATTTTCTCTATTTTTATATATTCATTCAGACAACGGTACACTGTGACAATAACAAACTTAAAATGTAATTGATACACATACTACATAATAATTTATCTGATGAACTGTTACTAAATGATTTTGAATTTGTTACAAGATACTGTCAACTACACGTAGACATTTAGTTATATCGAAGAAATACACCAATGTTATAATTGTACTTAATGAAATACGAGTGACAGGTTAATTTAGGCGCTCAGTATTCATTGTCCGATTACAATTAATAATAGAATTTACTGGCCAAGTTAATAATCTTGTTGCTCCTTAACCTAAAATCTGAAATTTGAAATACTTAAAGAAAAGTTAAAACTTATCGATAAAAAAAGAAAAAAATTGCAGACATATTTTATAAGCAATAATTAATTGTAAGTAACTAATTTCAGAATACGATCGGACAACGAACACGCCAGCTATACTTATACTTCAGTTTATAATCTCTGATCACATTAAAACATCCATTTACACGGTAATTACTTCAGGAACACAAGCTGTTGGAAAAGAAATACCCTAACAACAATAATCGCATTTAACATAACCGTATAACGACGATAACTATCGTGAAGTGAATTAAAATAATGTTATAACTAAAATCTTTACATTTTAAAAATATATTTTTATCACTCCTGTGTATTCAAACAGATCTGGATAAAAATAAAAACTGATATTCGTAGCGACACCAACTTAATATTGAGTCTTAATATACTATACACTAAATAACTAACTAATGTGATGCATAGTGCATTGTTTGAAATATCATCAAAAATAGGTTTTCAGTTTAAACTAAAATGCAAAAAAATTTACTGGCTCCATAAGTATAAGGTGGTGTCTTCACGAATAGTAGGTGTCTTCAAATTAAAACGAATCTTAAATATGAAAAACACGGAAAATTGACATCACATACTCAATTATATAAAACGTAACGTCAAAGTTACACAGGAATAATAAAAATGTCTCCAGTACATTCTGTAATAATAAGCTATAGGTACAAAATCAATTGATAGTTTAAAAAAGCGAATGATAATACTAACAAGTACATTCTATTTTATAATTTAATCGTTACCCACGGGAAAAGTTTCTACTTAAAACTAAACAGTCACATGTAATACAATACTTTGAATGAAATAAAAACTTTTTGGTTGCTCAGCAGGTAAGGAAAGTAAATACTTTGAGCCCAAAACGGCGGAAGGCTTTTGTAACTAAAAAAATAATAAATAATTAATAATAAAACAGTAATAGTGCAAGTTACATATTGCAAAACAATGTTGTTCTTTACAATAAAAATATGAATATATTTTATTTTATCACAAAAGTATATAAAAAGAATATATCGGACTTGGAAAAATTGTCATGCGATGCAGCACAGGGCGTGTGTCGCCAGTAATGGTTTAAATAGCTAAAAATATAAATTAATAAAGTATCGAATAAAATCGCCTCGTTACGTGTAGGTATAATATCACTACATACAAGTAATCTTTACTTAACTATCACGAAAATAATATAGTCACTTATATTTTATGTAATCGAAATGTATAGGTACTTTCAATCCAATACAATAAATTAATTAGGTAATGTTTATTATCATAACTACGAAATCCAAATGTGATGCAAAACCGAACATCAGCTCAAACAAATGGCACATTGCATTTATGCATTGTTTTCTGATATTGATTATTTATAAAGAAAATATAATATAATTAATTTTGACGCCGAATAGTCAGCTAACGCTTGCCTGTCAGGGTAATACCACATCGGCCAAATATATAATTTTATGTATATTTTTTACTATATAATAGTCATATGTATTTAATTTTTATATAATAATTTTGAATTTTTATTAATCTTACTTTTAATAGTTAAGCACGTTCAGTGCGGTCGAGCGGCGGCGCGGCACGGGTGCGCACGTGTCGCTACCTATCACGCCGCGCCGCCGCGGGCCGCTTCCAGCCGATCATCGCCGCACCCGTTCCAACACTTACCGTGGTCAAAAATTTGGAAGGCACTTTCTACTTTTTTCAAAAATTTTAATTTACTTTTTGAACACATTAGCCTAAACTTACACAATAGAAAATATGCGTAGTAACATTTACCAAATTTACGCAATTCATCCGAAACGTATAGGCCGTTTATATAATTTTAATTTTTTTTTTTAATTTTTCCTATAGTTAACTTTATTTCCAAAAGGATAGCCAAAAGTTTCAACACTAGATCTGAATCGCAAATGTATTTTTAATAATTTGGTCTCATTTTATACACTAATTTCCAAACTTTAACCAAACCAGATAATCCAAATTCCAAACAATAGTGAGATATCAAGGCCACTTGAAGACTTATTTTAAACATGCTTCACGAGCTAGTTCTGCGACGAGACTCGCGCGGACGGAGCGCGGCGCAGCGCACGCCGTGGCCGGTAGGTACCGGACCGAACCGGACCTGTTACAAGTCCGCGCTCCGTCTTCCCCCTCAATTGTTAAATGTGATAACGCCAACGAATGTCGCCAACAATATCTAAATCATGGTATACCCCTTGCGGCAAGAAGATTTGTATACTACGATTTTTTTCCCGCCGAAAGTGTGAATCAAAATAACATTGTATTCAGGAGAGGTGTTAAAACAAATTTGTACATACGAGTATACACCTTAACACATGTATTCACGCTAACAACGTTCGTGGGAACGATACGTTGCCGGCCTGCCGCTCCAGGTTACTGGAGCATGACGGGCGTAACCGGCGGCCGCAGTCGCCAGCGCGAATGATGAATACTACAAATAGTTACACAGCTAATCTAAGTTAATTGAAATATATACTCTAAGCTACACAATAGGTAGGTCAGCAGACGTTCGAATGAATGACATCCAACGCTTGGCGATTTCTGTGATCCTAAACCTAATGGGCAAGCCGATGTTCCTCCTAACATTAACCAATGAATCTGATATAACGATTAAAATCCATTAAGATTTGCAATATTTAAAATGTGATAACAACACTAGTCGACTCGAGTCTTCTTTTGTAGACAGAAATAGCAACGCCATAAGCATTTGTATCGAAGGCGAAATACACTGGAGATATTAACTTAAGGAAGTCGAGTCGACGTTAGTGATGATATCGTTTCCATAATCTAACATCTACACATTAATGCTCGATAAACGCACGAGGAACTTTAGACACAAAAAGCTGAGCGACATCGATATAATATTAATTGAAGTCAATGCAGAGAGGTCGGTCGAGCCCCGAACATCTAATTTAGCCTAACATTTGGAACAATCACTACTGGCTAAGGATACATCTATGTTACATTTGGCGATCACTAAGTCTACAGAACGTGGTGGAGCCCCAGCACGGTAATCGTGCTCGAGTAACAGACTCGGGGAGATCCGAAAGCATCACACCACGTCGCGCTATAGAGAAATTGACATCGACCTGACGATTAAATGGAACATACATCTATGCTTTGTTTAAAGTTAACATCTAGAGCTAATTTATATTCATGATTTACTCTTACGCATACGCACGTAGGTAGCTGATTTATAATGAATAGGTATACCAAACAGTCTTTTGAATGCGGCCAAATGTTGTAAATTTTGATACCTCTACGTTCACAGATGGATCTAAGACGTTTATAAGCTTACAAGTAATTAGTTAGTACAGTGAGCGCGGCGGCGGGGGCGAACATCTGAGCGACGCCCGCGCTCTCCTCCATCCATTTACCAAAAAATATATACTCGAAGTATGTAATTGCAGCATACATAAACGACAATGTATATTGAAAATAATAATTAAACTAAAAATATTCCTTCATAATAATAATACGAAATTCGTAACTAAACAACAAGCAATTTATTGCACAGCGAGTCCATTTTAAATAATTAATTAAATATGATAAAATAATGCCGATACAATCATATTGATTAAATACTTCCGCTCTGCGCAGCGAGGGAAGCGGTCGCGCTTCGGCTTCGGCTGCGCGAGAAGTCCCGCGCACGCTCCGCTTTAAAAGTAGCCAACGGAGTTGCGGTTCGGGACGAAGTAAGGATAAGCGGGCAGCGGCGGGGGAATGCCGACTGGCGTGTGAGCCGGCGCCGCGCCCGCGGCCTCGCTTCAGATGTTCTCCGCACGTGCCTCTGCCGGAGGCGGCTCCATCTTGACAGGAAGTGGCGTCGACAAATCCTTTCCGTTCTTAGCAATCGAAACCGGAGTCTTAGGCGGGCCCATGTCAGTTATCTCAGCGACGACGTCACGTTCTCCATAGCGGCTGTCGGGACGGGGTGAAGCAAAGGGGCGGAAAGGATCCGCAGGCTTCGGTGGTTCCAGAGCGTGGCCAGGAGGCGGTGGTGAGCATAGTGGTGATTCCAGTCCAGCAGAGAGCGGCGAAGGTAGGCGTGGTGACTGAAGTGGCAGCGGGGGCAGTCCGAGGTGTGGCGGGTGATCGGGTGGTCGTTGAGCGGCAACCACCATATTGCACATTTGACGACGAAGACCATGAGCGACGGCAGCCACGGCGGCAGCGGCAGCTGCATTTGGCGATACGCCGCCTTCCCGCCCGTTGCCGCATGCAACAGGGTACGCGTTCTGCACGCTCATACCATCCTGTAACACGCATGCGCCAACATGGTTAGCCGCTTAACAATTAGTGACAGTTCACATAGCTACAAATATAATGAATTCGCATCGATTTTTACAGGATATTACAAAAACATCACATAGCCAGAATGAATAATAAAAACTCGATTAAATCTAAAATAAAAATCGCCAAGGCAGTAACCATAAATAATAGAATTATGTAAGATACAGTCGCAAAGTAAAATGAATATCATCAACGGGCATATTATCACAGGTATCAATTATATCAAAAGCGAATGTGTTCGGGACGCTCGCACGGGGTTAAATACTGACCGTGATGGCAGGATAGACGGGGAGCACCTCCTCCTTGATGTGATGGGTGGAGTGCGGAGCGTGCGAGTCTCTGAAGACCACGGCACGAATCACGCCGCGGATGTGCTCGTCAGGCCATACTCCCAGTAGGATGCGCTGAGGCCTTCCGCGACCTTTTGGTCTCAAATCTGCAATGGGTCACAACCGTAAAGCGTGAACAGACAAAGCACAACCACAAAACTGACTGAGGTTACTTATTACGCTAAGACAAAAATTTATTAAATACCATAATTTATGTCGTAACGAAAAGTAACATATATAACAATATGTTAGCTTTATAATATTCTCTAATTCTCAACGATAAAGAAATATATAGTTTTTTTTTAATTCATATAATTCTTTGACGTATCAGGGCCAATCCTTGCAATATAAAAATCGAAATTTAATTAGCATAAAACATAGGATTTACGTATATTGATAGGTAGCTCAAGAGATTATTACTTAATAATACTTAAGCTAAATTCGCAAGAGAATATATTATGATTAACTTATTTCAAATCGCAACGGCAAGTCTCAGACAATGCTCGCACACATAAACAATTCGCAATGCAAAATATAAATATTCATCAAATAGTATAATAGACTTTATTTTAAAAACCTTCAAAAGTATTTCACGGGTTTCTGGTTTTACCTTAAGCCAGAAATATCAATCACAAATCAACATCGAACGTGAGTTTTGTCATTAGTCCGTTAGATGTTAGTGTCGTAAGGTAGAGTTTTCAATGTATCAGGTTACCATAGACCTAATACGAAATCTGAGTATGTAATCCAATGTAGGCATTAAAAATTCTCTGTCGTCGCCAGGTCCAATCAGAAACCCGTGGCATTGGCTTAGCGAGTAGCAAATGAATGTTGTATTTCAGATATTCGTTCAGAAATGTTTTTACTTCTATTTTCTAGATGCGCTTGTATGGATTTTATTTGAGAAAATAAAGTTTCCCAACATCGAGTTAATCACGATGAATTAATCTTTTTAAATAAAAGGCAAATTGTATCGATTTTATGACAAGATTTTGTCAAATCATTAGAAGTAAACGATGATCATAAAATATACGAGTAAGGTATAAAATGTTGCTAATAACAATTTATTGTTATTGATAATGAATAAATTAATATTTAACACATATTTAACTTAACTTCAATATGTTCGAGACACTATGTGGTAGCAAACTTTAATAACCTTTTCTAATACTCAAGTCAAAGCAATCTTTATCGTTAGAATTATACAAATTTCATTTGCTACTACTATAATGATATAGAAGTCACGTACCTGCACCGCCATCAGCGCTGGGTCCCAGCATGTTATGGACTCGGTTGGCGTAGAGAACGAACGTCGGATATGGTATATCGTATTTCCTTGCAGCTTGAGAAAGGGACAGTCCTTCCTTCAGTACGGAGAATATAGCTTCAGCCATGGTCTCGGGGCGCCAAGATTTGAGTGGGCCGCGCTCGCGGAATCGTAAGTTGTGGACAAGGCTCTGGTTCGTGTTCCAGCACTTCTGCCACATCGACTGCAACTGGTACTGGTAGCTATCTGCTGGAAATGAAAAGATTTATTTTATAATAGTTGTAAATTTAGTTTTATATCTGACACAATCATCGCAGAACAATGGCTGTCTTATTTATAAAAGTGAATGTTTATAGTTGATAGAATTTGGTACTGTTTGATCGATCACTGAAACTTCGTATATATTTTTTCATGTATAAGGTATTTTACACTACATAGTTTATAGTAATTCTACAACGTTCAACCGATCACCATGTTAATTTCTATAGATAATATTTCAGTGCAAGTCATCGGATAAGTTTACAAATTAACTTTAAAAGGGATGGCAATATATGCCGTGCAATAGCTAGTATATATTATTTATACAACATAATTGTGTTATAAATACGAAAGATTGCAAAAATTGCAAACTTTTTTTCAATGTAACTAAATTATCTAATTATCATTAATTGCATAAATTAATGAATGAATGTAAAACACAAGACACATAAACATTTTTTATAAACTAACACTAAAAACACAATCAATCGATTATATTATTTATGAATAAAAAAACACAAAAAAAATAACAAACGTGCAAAATAATACGAAATCTAATATACTGACCTCCTGAAGATATCTGTAATAAATAGGAATAAAATGATTATAGTAATAAAAAACAAGATTGTTTTATCAATATTGTATTTCTTTAGGAAAGAAAAAAATATATTCATTTAAATGGAATTCAATTTAAATGAAGTAGATAACAAGCTTAAATAGATTTGTCAATTTATATCATACTTACGGTGAAAGTATAGTGAGTTTTTAATTTAAGCAGTTTTCTTATTTTCTAGATATTTAGTCAACATTTTGAATATTTGTACATGAACTTTATATATCAAATGTTTGTTTTGAATCAAAACAATAAAAATAAACAATAACATAGAAACTAGAGAGAAGATAACATAATGAGAGACACGGCTTTCAAACTCATTTTTAATATTTTAAGCTCGATGGTGTCAAAACGTTGATCTTAAACGAAGCACACTTGTTCATTCCGAGTTCGTTTATAGATTAATCAAAACAAATATTTGATTTAATTCTACTTAAACATTGTTAAGAAGCCTGCCTATCACGAAAGAGATCCTAACAGTACTACCGCAGGCACCATGTACTTGCAGTGAAGCAGGGTAGCGACTCTTATTGAAGTTCTTATTTAAGCGAGGAATCTAATATACTTAATACATTAAGTACACGGAGTATTATTTCAGTAAAAAAACTTTAGTTTCAATTAAATTACTTAAAATAAAAATGCCAAAATAATACATAAAAATAAACTGTTACAATATTAAGTTTATATTAAGAGTATCATATTTGTGTATAATAATTGATGTATAGTGAAGTTTTATAACTCATAATTACATTTTTTTAACAATGACAATGATTTTTCCTATCATTAAGGCATAAAACAAACCCCCTAGCGTTTTAATATTACAAAGATATCAAAACAATATAATTTGCCAAAACCACAGGTGTTCAAAATATGTCATTTATTTCTATGATACGCATAATAAAAAAAATCGTGTAATTATTTTAAATTTACAATAAAATATAAATAAACACAATACAAATCAATACTATCGAAAACTATAATACTTAATCTTTAATATGAGCAAATTATTATTATAATATCGGAGTAAAATTATTATATCTAAAATATGATCTCAAGTCGGTATACAGAGTAAATTAAAATCGTAACTTACATACTCGCATATTATTAAAGTTTAATAAAAAGAGCTGAGCTGTAACGATTGTTGCAAAAATTATCGATTAATTATATCGATATTTGCGAATAAAAAATTACGAGTGAAAGTTATTCGAAACTGCAGTCGGTTTGCATGTAATTGTAAGCCGTAAAAAAGCAAGTAATTTGGCTTTAAACTGTTATATTAATAATATTATTAAATATATGATTAAGTAATTCGATGCAAATGTTATGTGGTGAAAATTGGGAAACACATGTTTGGGTCACGGTTTGTATAAAATAAAAATAAAAAGTTTGTAAGTGCTTCGAATTTTAAGAAGACGGTAACGCTTTAAAAATACTAACGTATTATATTAACAATGTATTTGAAGTCTGCCCTGTAATTTATTAATATCTACTAGAATCGCGTGTGATCGAAATCCGCCTATTTTAGATCGAATCGAGTTTAATTCGATATTTTTTTGTCCACATACAGTAACTTTAAAATTATAGGTATTATAAGAAGGTCATAAGGTCATTATTTATATATATTAAATACTATAAAATATTCGTCATTCTTTTAGGTTATAATGAATAACAGTTACATGTTTCCAAGTGGCCCAGAGGTAACGCGTTTTACGCGTTAACCTTAAGACGTTATATGTAGTGTGCTTGCTTATATGTGTTGCAAATCTTATTTTCTCAGTAATAGTTATCGAAAAAACTTTAAATAGAATAAATGTCAATGGGCCTCGTTTTAAGCATTTCCTCTTCGCTTCATAAATTTTAAAAACATATTGGAGTTATAGAAATTAATAATCGAAGTACCGTCTATATCCGTCTATATAATTATTCCGTTTTTGCTCCTTATCTATCTATCACAATTTATTTTATTATTAACTTATTTAAAGCAAAGCTAATTCAATCAATTATTTACTCTTATAATAATGCCACGAATATTTATTTTAAATTGATATAAGTAAATTGTATATTACAACACTAAGGGAACCTTCGACTTATTGTTGCAATATATCTTTCATTATCTTTTTTTTACGTAATTGACGTTCAAATGACGATCCAACCCCTTTTTCGCCAAATAAATAAGTGTGGGACAAGAAGTTGAGCTGAATAAACCTTTGGCGTTTTTATCCGCAAACGTATTCATCGGTAATGCCCAATGACGTATATATATCATCTTAACTGGGTAGCGTTCTTCAGATCTTTACTGATTATCTTCAGAACTTATTTGTGCTTATCTTTCAGTTTGTGCTCAGCGGTAAAGAAAAATATCGTGAGGAAATTAACATGTGTCTGATGAAATACAGCCACATGAGTACGGATACTCAAAACAATATGCATTGGAGCAACATGGTAAAATAAGCTCTAAACCTTCTCAACAGGAGTGAAAACCTTTCTCCAAAAGTAGTAAATTTACAAACTTTTACTTACTTCACTTTCGTATAAACATAAACAGTAAAATACTCGTATATAGTACAAACGTTACTTCAATATAACACAGATTATGCTTTGAAAGTTTAATATGATTATTCGGACAATGTCATGTTTAGTCTGTTATCTTTATTTTTGACGTTTCGGTTAAAATGTTTACGCTTTATCTTATAAATAATTAATTAACTTCACCTATATTAAAAACAAAAAAAAACTTCGACTTAATATGTAAAACAAAGACCACTTATGAAATCTCATTAAAATCTTAATGTAACTAAATTTGTTAACTATTTTATTTAATACGAGTGGATTATTACTTTTTATTACAAAACATAGCAAACTATTATTATAACTCGAGATATGATTTCGCTAAATTAATATTATCTTAATTAAAAATCGTATCATCGCGGTTCTAGCGGTAACATATTTCAATATTTTAATTGTCCTGAGTCTGTACATGGGACTGCCTTCAGTGGCCTCTCGAATTATATACGCAATTAAAGACGGAATTTGATTTTATCTCAATATTAAACTGCACAAGTTTTGATTACGATTATACTTATAAGCTTATGTATATAACTTTACTCGTTTCTATGTCGGGTCAAATCTTGTTAATGAGTTTTAAAATTATTCCCAGTCAACCCATTGAGCTTAATTTTTGCCTATACTAAAAATTTTGATGACTTTACAATCTAGTAAGTTAATACCATAATTCGGCCATTGCAAGAATGCGTTTCTGACGTCTGTCAGTTGTTCATGACTACAAAAATAATTGTCAATCACATAACCTTGTAATGAACTTTATATAATAATTATAACATTTATTGTAAGTTGACATAATGATCTATTTAGTTATACTGCTACTTGGGCTCAAAATTGACATTAAAAAATATGTAACAATGGTCCTAGTAACATTTTTGTATCGTTATGTCAAATGACATGACATAACATGGAATCAAAGATAAATAACTTTGCTATTATATTATACAAGATGCACCAAAGATAGCAGTGTCTTGTTCCTTCAATTAATATATTTTGCCTAACTGTATGTCTCGATTGTGTTACATGATAACAGAGTCCATTTATTATTCGTACTGTCACTCCCCCATGTCGGATGTAGGGGTGAAATAATGTGAATGCTTACGTATGACGTACTCGGAAGTGGATTGAAAGAATTTAATTAACTGCAATATTGAAATATAGAACGACAATAAATAGCAATACTATTGAATTATCGAAGTTAAAGATTTTTTTTCATACAGTTTATTTTAAATTTGGAAGGACCGTTATTTTATTGTGAGGGGCAAGAGTTGTTGTATGTTTGGTAATGCGATTCTAATTATTGTTATAATCAGAAACGCACGATATATTTTTAATTGGCGTTTTAAAACTAAATAAAATAATAGGAATATTTGTTTTTACTAATTGTTTATTGTAAAAATCGTTACAGCCCAAGTGTCGTTTTAAGGATCGTCTTCCGTTCGAGGAACTATTATAGTGCAGGTGGTCCCGTATGTTTCGTTCCCTTTCACGTTATTTATTAACGAGGCAATATTTTCACCCTTATGAGAAGAACATAAGAGTAAACCTGATTGGCACTTGTTACTTTTTATTATTTTATATACAAAATGTTACAACGACGATCCATTTTAATTTGTTTTGATAACTGCTATTATCTTGTGAACTATAGTTTCTATATTAAGCACTGGGAATATAAATAATTAATAAGAAAACCAGTACAACTAAAAAATAGTAATTTTTCTCTTTATTATATATTTAGTTTTTCTTACAATGATCATAAATTTAAGTAATCTTATAAATTTGAGTATAAATATGAGTATTAATGGTTTAAAAGTATGAGCACCCAATTTGAGCTATTGATTTTTTAAAGTATTTTCTTTAAGTCTAATAATATCTATAATTAAGGACAATAAAAAAATAATGGAAGAAATGTATCATAAAATTGAACAAAACATATTCCTGATAACATAAAAACATTCCTCATATTTTTACTTTAAAACATAACAAATAAGGCACATATTACCAACTAAGTTCATACATAATTATATATGATTACTTACTAACTAACAGCAACTTTAGTAATAATCAGTCAATTCCACATTGCGTTATTATATAAACTTACAATATATTTAAGTACAATTATGGCGAAATTATTCCAATTTCAGATCATTATTTATCCTTTACATTTTAAATGCGAAGGTGAGTTTGTTTGTTTGTTACACTTTCACGTTTTTTTTAATGTAATTAATTTTTTTTTATTTCATATCACAATTTATGATTTTATTGAGCGACTTTTCTCGAATTGGTCAATATTCTATTTAATATATAAGAGCTGTACACGAAAAAATATTTATTAACTTAAATATTTGAAAAAAATTGTAATTAATTGGTAACTAAATAAAAATAAAACGCTCAAGTTATTCCAAACGCTAAAATTATGAATGCAACTGTTGACTCTGAGATTGGTTTGATAGCGTTACAAAATCAGTACGGTCCAAAGATATAAAGTCTAGAATAGAACTCTATTGATTGAAAGTAAATTTTGAAATATAAATATACAATGTTCTGAATTATTTTTTTTATCTTTCTATTGATAAATTAATAAAATGTTTGTGTTACAAAATACAGGAGAAGATTGGCAAGAAAGAGTCATGAGACTATTTCAGTCAGTTTAATAAATTATTTAAACATACCTAATAATGAGATTAAATTTAACATAATTGAAATATAAGCCTTAAGTAAGTGCCAAGTATAATGTTACATTCCGCAAAAAAATATTTAAAATGAAATTAAAAATATTTGTCTTACTTGGAAGTTAATCTTTCAAGTTACATATTATATATAAGGCATATATAGCTCATAATGTTTTCCTAAATTTATTTACATAAAGAAAAATATTTAATTATTATTTCTCTGTATTACATTTTTCAAAGGTATAATATGCTCTATTAATGTTACATATTTGATTACTTTATTATTAAATGAAATATATCTTCTGTAGTATCGTCAAGCATGTGTCTCTTTTCTTCCACTCTTCCTTTGTAAGTGATATGTTTTTTATAACTATTTCATTATTATTACTTTACATGTCAATCAAGATTCATCATCGGTATGGTGTTCAGTTTTAACTTTGGAACTTTTGGTTTTAGTTGACCCCTCATAATAGAGCGACACTATAGAGTGCTTTTTACAGAACGCCCACCACCATCTAAAACCTGTGAGACCTATGAACACAAAACTCGGATCCCTGTTTCGTCTCAGTTTCTCGACGAAAGCAAGAACTTCGGCCAGTGATTTTTTAGTTCGCCTATTATAAGGCGAGACGCTTGTTTCGCAACAGAAGTCTAATACCGCCCTTTCCTCGCTACTAAGTAACCCTGCTTCGTCAAGTACTGCCATTCTTTTAGATTTCCCTAATATATTATCGTACAGTGTCCCTTTAGGTATTCCATAATGTGTAGCGGCTTGCGTAAACCTCATTCGCTGCGTGACGACCGCTTGTATCGCTTCTTGGAGTTGACTCTGCGTCCATGTGGGAGCTTTCAGCTTGAGTGTATGACCGTGGAATTCTGATTGACAGATAAAAGCAAGGACGCTACGTATAAACAAACTATCTACAATCCGTACCAATAACGAGACTCGGTGAGTTTTAGCATTATTTAATTTCGTGCATTTCTAATATTGGGTCTAAAGTGCACTTACGTTCACGTGAGAAATATGAACGTAGTATTAATGTTTGTCCATCGGGGAGTTATCGTTGTGTTATAAACAATAAAATAGCTGTGTAATAAAACTACAATATAATTAATGGTTTTTACAATTGCGATGAAATTGCGGCATATGTTCACTAGATTACTACCCGGAATAGTATCGTTTTAAACAATAAAGAATTGACGCGGTAAATAATGGGAGTCATAGTTTTCCTAGACATAATTTTCTCACGCCCCGACTGACGGTACTTTTGTTGTTACTTGTATGTGAATAATGTTACTACATTATTTGTACGGATTATGATAATGCAATAGAATAGAAAAATATTACAAAGTGCTACGTGCAAAATAATATGTTATTTATCACGCAACCGGGATTATATAACTGTTTACAATTGAATAACATTTTTTACGTAATACCTGTGAAATAATTTTAATACTATATATTATATTTTAACACGCATTTTAACGTTCGTGTGTTAAATGCGTACGTTCAATATAAATAATCTCGATTGCGAGAACACGAACCAAATAAATTATTAAAATCTAAAGTGTGGAACGTAATTATAAAATGATATAATCAGAATCGGAACATTTAACTGACCTGCAATCGAAGATGTAGAGGCGCCGAGCCAAGCGTGAGAGTTCTCAAGCAACTTTGCCTGTGGACAAAAGACAATTTATTAGTTACATTGGCATTTTAAACAATCATATATAGAAAAATGTTAAGATTTCTTATATGTTATCGTTAGATTTTATTTTAAGTACGTCTATATATAATCTTATTGTATGCAACAGAAGGGTTGACGATATGGGATAACAATATTATGGTAAAGTTAGGTAGATAGATATACATGGTAGGTATATAGTATACGTTTATTATTGCAAAAATTATAATTAAATTTACATAATAAAAAAAAATATAAATTGAATTGATGTCAAGGACATTAAATTAGTATTAAAAAGTTAAAAAACATACATTTTCCACTGGTACAAACGTCGAGAGCAAATGCGCAAGCTTTTTGTAATTTCGAGGTAAATATTTAAATTTCGCCGATGAAGGTAACCGCAGAGCACTTTTAAATATGTCCACACTGTCATTTTTGTACGACGCGATATGTCAGTTTGTTCTCGAAAACAGCGACATCTTGTGGCGTATCAGAACAAACATTTTGACATTATAAATTCCATGATAACTGTTTACATATTTTTTGAAGCAAGCGATATAATCGTACCCTATTATATACATATATGTCTATATCATATAATTAACGTCCATTTGTGTAAGTGTAGGTACGATGTTACAAAACAGGGCTTGCAGTTACCGAGAAATTACCGTATGCTTCTCGGGAATTGACTCCGATAGGAGTAATGTCGTTTATATTTACATAATTCAGCACATGCCGCGGTATTGATATTATATTTAGGTATAAATTGTTTGCCCGCGCGTACCTAATAATATTATGGGCAAGTCGCTCGCGCGGCGCGTTCATAAATCTATTTTATCGTACGCGAGCAATAAATTTTATTTTGGGATCTTTAATTCTTTGTTATTGAATTGGATTTTAGTGTTTTATTCGGGTAAACAAACAATACATCGGAACGTTTCAACCGGTACTTAGGGCACGTGCGCGCGATTGCGACTCGCCGCGCGGCTCGGCGTCGCGCGTCAACTTAATACAATCTTTTATTTGTAGATTCTATTGTTACTCATTTACAGCTGCCCATTACAAGGCGCTTTAGCCTGCATTCACAATTAAAACTTCGATAATGTTTAGTTGTAGCGAGGCACAAAGAATGCCGCTCTTTGCAAAGGCGATTTACTGTTTCAATGTAAATAAACCCGACGGAGCGATAGGAGGGAATACAGTAGCATTAGATAAAATTTCCGATCGTAAACTTCCTGTTCGAGATCGGGAGGTATAAATTAATGAATCGATCTTTTCATCTCGCCGTTACAAATTCTCTTGCACTGCGCCGTGGAATGTCTGTGAAAAGACAGTGTGTAACAAGATGACCTACTTACATACATATGCATCGTTCAAGGGAAGTGTATTCGAATGTTTAAGTCATCGAAAATTTTAATGCTATGCAAGAAGTCTTCAAACAAAGCTTTCATCGTTTATTTATCAGAAATTTTGAACCCAATATCTAAAGCTTAAAAAATATTCTCAATGAAAAAAAATACAAGAATTTGATATGTTTGGCGTCCATTCGTGACCCTGCTCTAAAATCAATACGACATTTAACACATCTGATCCAAAAGATTTGTCGTGTTATGCGATATCAAAGCTTACAGCCATTTTTGCAACTATCCCGCATTTTTCCTCTATAATTTAAAGTGCACTATACTACACCTGGGCTCGGATAAATCCCTTTATAAAAACAAACAAAAAGCTAGTGTGCAAATCCACCAGATAAAATCTCCAAAAAATAATACTAGGATAAACAAATGAATCAAATAATATATACTAGTGAATGAACTTTCTACAAGCCAACGTCAAAATATTTTATTTAGTGAAGCACTATTATTCTTTTTATATATAAATTATTTTTATAATGATTTAATGTTAACAGATTATCATGTTATTGGAGAGGAATAACAAGGGACGCTGATGTCTAAATAAATAGTAAATGACTTGAAGATGACGGGATATTTACTTTCACTTGATGGTAGAGCTCGTCTTTCTGGTACCACCCATTCATCACATAGTTGTAATATTTAGTAGCAATATTTATTTTGGTTGTGTTCCGGTTTTCTTTAGTTCGGTTAGTTCATAAGGTTGTTGGCACATTGACGATGTAAGGTATGGTTAATATTTCTTAGAGCGCCAATGTATGTGAGCGATGGGGACCATTTACCACCGTGTGGCCCATCTGGCTGTCCGCCTTTTTATTTTATATATAAAAAAATTTAGACTGGACTGGTGGGCTAAAAACCCTGGTCCTGCTACCTGAATTTTCTCCCAAAATTTGGCTTATATCCTGTTATAGTCTACGATAAGGTTAACTGATTGACTATGTATAATTATTAAATTAAGCTGCCCGTCTCGACTTCGAACGTGATAACAAAGGTATTATACGAATTTCGGCTACGGAGTCTAATCTGATTTTGATATCCTCCTGATCGATTAAGGACCGATCTCAAGGGAGATAAGACAACTGCGCAGGAAATATTATAGTGCACAAGTGCGTGCGCAAACACAGGTGCACTCTCTATTCTTTTATTCTCATAAACGAGAACGCCATCCAATTTTATTTAAACTATACAGGGACTCAGTCAGAGAGAGACAAAAACATTCATTAAAATTAGTCCAGCAGTTTACACATACTGACAAATTGTAATTATATATAAAGACATCTAAGAGGTAGTAAGTTGTGGTTTTATTGATTTATCCTTTATTTGTAAATTGTAAACTAAAAGTAAAATCTTTGCTCTTTAAAATGCCAACTTATTAAACACAACTATAGATAATATTTAATATTTAAAATCCACTTCGTTTGTGCGAAATAGATCATTTTATGAATTCATAATTCTAATTGCACAGCTACTAAGAGAAATAACAATAAATTGTGTTAAGACAAAAATGTAATTAAAAAAAACAATAAGCTATACTACTATTTTAATTACAAACACTAATTTATAATTATTGGAATTTGAATTAGCGGCTTTTAAATAATTTCTAAGTCCTGGTCGTTTAGATATATTTTGGTGACAAAATAATCATACAAAAGAGAGGGTTGTTTGCAAAATTAATTTAAAGTGTTTTTGAGTTTTAATATTATAACAATAAGGTTTTAAATACTTTGAATACAATATTGTCTGTATGCCGCGTATATTTCTAATAGTACATTTCTATTTCGTGATTATAATTGTTCGATGTGACTGCTACAACGTGTTTAGCTTGACGCAACTTGTATTTTAATTACAATGTCACATATCTCGAATAAATAAATGCTATTTGCGTTTAATACAAAAATCAAGATTTTTTAAAATTATTTTCGTATAAATTACGAATATTATATTTATTACATTTCATATTGCATTTGTTGATTTATTGAACTATTGTATACTGATATTGTTGGTATAGGCCTTTGGATTTTTAAATGTTGTTTAATCTTTAACTTTATTTCAACCCAGAAAGGAATAACATCAATGAATATTTGACATGTTTCTTTATTTTCCTATCAAGGGAACGTTACCTGTTGTTTATGTATTAGTTATGAAATCTTTCTAAATTTAAACAAAAAATAAAAATATTAACAATTAGAAAATCTTTAAATTTAAATTTTGCAAACATTTGATATCACGGCGGGATCGACGATTGTACTTTCTCATAGCTACGTTGGAGGTTAATAGGCTGCTATACTAAACGGTTCGTAGAGCAAGGGCATAAGTGATCGATGTCTACGTCGTCATAAATTGATTTCAATTCGAATTAATATTTCCTCTTGATATTTTAACTAATACAGTGTCGAGGTTAGTGTCGACTGATATCGTTGACTTTAAATAATATAAATTAGCGTCTTTATACATAAATATTATGTATAATGAGATTTCAATTATATTGAAATACCTAATAATTTGAAGAAGTTCGTTGCTGAAGTTCGTTCGATTTGATTACACGTGACTGCGTATTTCAATAGACAAACGTTTCTGTTTATTATTTTGATGTGTCACATTGGCGTTTTTTTATTGCCGCAACTAACAGGAGGGACTAATGAGGGCAACCCGTATGCCGTGACGGCAAACGACATCTCGTTCTTGTACCCCCTTCTCCGCCGCCGTTCTATACTCCTTTGAATGCGCGTGGCGTATATACTTCCTTGCTATATATCATAGTATAATTATAAGAAAAATATATTTATTTCATGAACGAAACCTTGGTTTTATGTATATTTATTTATTTTCTTTAATTATAAATTATGTCAATTACCATCAATTTCGACTGTCATTTGATGGCATTTCTTGTTACAAGTTTAAAAATATCTTATGTACATAAATAAAAAAGACAGAATATTAAACAAATTATGCAAACAAAAAAAAATTAAGGAAAACTTATTTCTTCATATTAGTAGTATATAGTATTAGTATGATGATTGTGTGTTTATTTACTTTGTCGCCAATTAGTTAAAAAAACCGAACATTATAATCGGTTTGCATAAGGCCGGCGCCAGCCCCCGCCACCCACATTACAGAGCCTAACGTCTAAATGATATTCCCCTTATAATAATGGTTTCAACGACCTCTGCAAAGCAATCGACGAACGCTGTACATATAATCAAAATGTGAAAACATACTATAAATGAGCGTTTATCTTTTAATTTTATATATTCCTTTTTTCAACGTTCTAGGTATTCTTCTCAAGTATTCCTACGCTATTTCATGACAAGAACGTATGATTGTCTTTTGAATTTCTAAGTGTAAATTTCTGTAGAATTTATTTGTTTCCTTTTATTTTTATTAGTCTAGAAGTGCCGAATTTTTTATGATTTCGGTAATTTATAAAAATTGTAAGACCTATAGCATACGTAAAATTGTGTTTTGTCCAAAATTGAACAAGAAAACCTCGCTTAAGATTTATGATTTCTTTCCGCTGGCCCGTCTCCGAGATAGCCTAGTGGTTAAAACGCGAGAATCTTAACCATTGATCGTGGGTCCAAGCTCGGGTAAGCACCACTGAATTTTCATATGCTAATTTTGTGTTTATAATTCATCTCGTGCTTGACGGTGAAGAAAAAAATATTGTGAGGGAACCTGCATGTGTCTAATTTCACTGAAATTCGGCCACATGTGTATTCCACCAACCCGCATTGGAGCAGCGTGGTGGAATGAGATCAAACCTTCTCCTTAAAAAAGGAGAGAAGGCCTGAGCCCAGCAGTGGGATATTCACAGGCTGTTACTCGCTCATATCGGCTCCTCTATGATCCGAATAATGATAATAATATTGTAATCATTACACTAACCAAGTGAATTATATAATGGCTGCACAGAAGAGATTACACAAAGCGGGCGCTTAGAACGAAGTTATTAAATAAAGTACATAGTATTGATAACCGAGAAACGAAAAATGTTGAGACGCGAATAGCATTACCAACTTCCAAGTCTCAAATGAGCATAGACCTCTTATTGTATTATCCTATTTCAGCAGCTACTAGTCCATGCGAAGCTTACTGCGTACGGAATACGGCGCGTCGTAATATATTTCCGTATTACGAAAATTACCATCATGTATGTAAAATTACCATAATACGAATTATTCGCGAGAACATTACACGTTAATATCACAATATTACCATATATATAAATAATGGCTATAAATATATAATTAAAATTAACTTACGGTTGAAACGCGAAAGTCAAAGATGACAACAGCGTTGGAATGGAATACAGACCCGTAACAGATATCAAGCAGACTCATTGGAGCGTAGTCTTTAATGAATAAAAAACAACTGAACAGTGAATAGTTTTTTAACACGTTCCTTCCATTTCAATAAATCGCACAGCATTTCAAGAGTCCCACCGAGCAGCCGCACCCGTAAAAACAAGTGTTAAGTAGTATCTATAAAAAACGGGGTGGTATTATTATTGATTTCAATTTGTTGAGACACTTAAGCCGTTTCCACGTTACGGGTGATTCATTTGTGTTACGAGATGGCGAAGAATGGGGAGGCGAGGATCCATTGCGAAGGATAAAACTAATCACACATCCTCTCGACGGAGGTGAGACGTGGTTGCAGTGATGGCGGGGAGTTTAAAATGTATTATCTAGCCCAGGCGATTGGCTAAGACCGTGTGGAATAGTTGTTAGCCGTAGCAAATCAAATTTTGCTGCCTTACTTAAAAACGTTGCTTAGCGATTGATTTATTACTTTCAGTCGTTATAGGTTTGACATTCGAAAGAAGACACAGCATTGTTTTACTAATCACCCGCTAAACGATGTTTACAAGACCGTTAACGCTTAGTATATTCATACGAATGTACGTATGTGGTCGTTTATTTACTACAATTAAAAATATAAAACATCGTCTGTGTATATATGAAATTAACACTTTAAAAGGAATGGATTTATATTGAACAGTGTATCGTTTAACGCGGCGTAGCCGCGACCGCCCCCGCTGCCGCCCGCAGTGTGGCCGCACGTCGCCGCACCGCTTCTGCATTATCCATTTCCACATTACTGTCTTTTTGTTCCACGTTTGATTGTTTAAGCGTGCGTCGATGTGGTACCCAATGGTTATTTTTTTTCTATAGCGCTTTCACTTGAAATGGCTTCAGTCAATTGTGAAATATGTTGCTCTTATTGTTTCAGAAGAACAATAACTGCCTTCATTTTATATGTTTACAGTGTCTAAAGGCTTGATAGGCACTTTTCTATTCCACCCTCCTATTTGCCATTGTTGCAGTGTTTCTAGTGCTATCGCTGTGTCTATGTGGGACACTATTCATTCATTAATAATTTCCTATTTTAATTTTTATTGTATCATTACTCGTCTAATCATACATGTTATTGTAAGCATAAATAAAAAAAATAAAACATTAAAAAATCTTTAGGTTCGATTTCAACTAAAATATATTATTAATAATATTTTTACAAATATATCAATATTTAAGGCTGTATTATAAAATTATTCAGTGAAAAAGTCTCTTTTAAATTATGACATAGCAAAAAATATTATGCCATGTCTAAAGACTGGCAGCCTTACTTAAAAACGTTACTTAACAGAGTGATTTGTTAAACAATGTTGTGTTCTTCTTTCTAATGTCAAATCAATAATGACAGAAAGAACGAAATCAGTGTTAAACAAAACAGCCACTAAGCAACGCTTATAATTAAAGTAAAAATGGTATCTAAGCTAATGCTGTTTAACAAATATCCTTCAATAAGCCATAAATGAGAGCTTACAAGAACTTATAAGCTTTACGGATAATACGATCGCTGGCTATTCCCTTGTTATATTGAAAATTGTAACCATTGAAAAAATGTCAAAAATTTGCTGAACTTTTTTCGCCGGTTCTCAACTCAGTATATTCTTTGCTTAACCGGTAGAAGTTTTTTATTTTGACTTATTAATAAGTAAGTGTAATGTTTCTGCATTAAGTGAATTTAAGTTTTTATAGGTTACTTATTATTGTTTCAAAATAAAATATATTCGTTTTAATCGTGATATTGGTATGAATTCAGTCTTAAAAAGCAGATTTCTAGGGAGTACAGATTAGATCACGTGACAGAAATGAAATTACTTAGCTTTATAAACGTTATATATAGAAACCTTGTATTCAAATATGACAATGAAATTACAAACATTAAATAAAAATTGGGCGCACAGCACATACGTGTGATAGAAATTTCACTTCTATATTTCTTCTCGCTAAATGAATTATACGCGACCTTTAACTTTTCCTCTAAGTCTCGTCCACACATCGATTATTGTATTTCCGTCTAAAAAGTATCACTGCATTTTTTTTTTTAAATAATAATAATAATAATATCCTGGGACATTTTTCACACACGGCCATCTGATGCCAAATTAAGCTTGTACAAAGCTTGTGCTATGGAAACCAGACAACTGATATACTATATATACTACTTTTTTTTTGGAAATACATACTTATATAGATAATTACACCCAGATTCAAGACAAACAGACATGTTCATGCACACAAATGTCTGTCCTGGGTGGGAATCGAACCCACAACCTTCGGCGTGAAAGGCAAGTATCTACCAACTACGCCAACCGGCAAAATATATTATACGTTTTTAAGATATATTTATGAATCTGTTATCGTAATCGTATTCCAAGCAAGAGCAGTAGATACAGACAAACGTAAAATGACAGTATAAAGACACATGCGACAGTGACTAAAATAACAAATATAGCATTTAACAGAAGCATACACGATTTAAAATAGAGTTTCACCATTTGGAATTTATAATTTCACGACTGAGATACGAACTACGAACTGTTCTTAAAGAATTACATTGTTGGGGGGACCTTTTCGTTACCCGTCTAAAATGATTGTTTGTCAAGTCTAATAATACATAATGTGTCATTTTAGCACTTAATGGCAAGTTATTACACGTAAGTGGTATTAATTTTTCGTTTATTATATATTCTTCAGAAAGTAGCATCGCATGTGTTCAGATAATTGTCTACTGTCCGTTGTGTGTACCAAATGTTTTTTCCATAGAATGTGCTGTTATTTGTGTCCTGTTTCATTATGAAATGACGTCATAAATGCAGCCATTGTTTTCTTTTAAGAAACGTGTATAATTTAAATGGGTTATAGGGTCTAGGGTGGGGTAGCAACCCTGTTTCTTATGTTTGCTCGTTTAATATTCTAAATGCGATAAAGCTCTTTCGAATGAATCATTTATATATATTTTTTGTGATTATTGTCATAAAATGAAGTAAGGTCACTATTTATATGTACAGAGATAAAGCCGAATAATAGAATTAACGGTTCATTCTACAAAATTTTTAATAATACAGGCTTATTAAAATCAATAACAGTATTGTTTAAGCTGATCAGAATCCTTGTTTATTTAATTTTGTATTAATATTTTCAATTATTCACTATACGTATTGAAAAAGTTTATAAGTAAAATGAAAAAGAAAATAAGTACGGAATTAAAAAAAATAAGAATGTTGAGTTAAAAGTGGTCGAAAATTACTTAAAAGCTATTTGAGAAATGAGTAATTTAAATTATCACGAAAAATAGTAAACGAAAGATATGATTAGTCGTTAACTGGTTAAAATTAGTTTAACATTATTTACCAAGTAAAAAACGATTCATTATTGTTACTTAAATGTGATAAATAAGCAAATGTTTAAAGTAAACCATAGTCGGGGCTCCGTTCTGGTGGAAGCTAGCACGCGTGTTTTTAGACGAGAAGTTTACGAAACAACACGCTGTTGGGCACACAAAAGTTTTAATTCTTCGCATTAATTACAGCCTGTCGTATCTGCAAAGTCAAATATTAGTGAGCGCTGGTACTTATGCAAAACGAGTAAGATTTTATTTAACTTCGGCGTAGTTTTGGCGCTGGTGACGATGTAAGCAAGACAAACATGTTAATTATCACCCCGGTCTCCTCTCGGCCCCCTCCGCCGCCCCGAACGGTCCCCCGACACCCTAACACTCCCAATTATTACGGCAACGACCGGGCGCAACGACTGAATTATTTACTGCCAACTTTGTCGAACATTTGTTTTTAATTTAAAACGACTTTTATACCTACGTAGAAATTATAACAGAGATATATTATGCATTGCGAAGGCTGAACCTGGCATGATGTGGATAGAACGAACTGAATAAGTAATGTACAAGTTCCGTATTATGTCCCGTATGAAATATTTATACAGCGCTCTTTATTTCGGCACCCGTATGGGCAAACTTACCGTTCACAAATTATTTAGTTATGTTGACATCGTGCGATCGTTATACATTAAATAGTCACAGGACGAGCAAGTAAATAGCTGTTAGTTGAGTTCCTTAACACGCAAGTTGCACGCTCGTACGCACCATATATAACTAATAGAAAAAAAAAATACTAACAATTATTTCATAATAAAATGTTGTAAATATGTTATGCATATTCCTTTCCAGTAATGGATGAAAGATTGGAAAATGTAAATCTTCAGACCGAGGTGCGGTTATCGCAACGCAGAAGCAAAGTCGCGGTCCACGTCGGAAACTCGCATTCATTATGCACAACGCGGCTACGCAACGTACGAATCGCAGCTACCAATTTGTTCATAATTCCCCCGAGGTACACGCATTAGTGATTTACGTTTAGTCACGTACTTTCGATGCGATAGTCGCAAATATGCAGGTGAAACAAAGCCTGGCGATAGACCATGAATGCGGGAAAGGTAGAACGGCTGTGAATGCTGTGATTCTACTCATTTGTCTATTTCACAGGACAAGTTAATGGAAGATTAATAGTTGAACGTAGCTTCTCTAGGTACTTCCTTGTTGTTATTTTTATGTCAACTAGACATGTTTTTTGTCATCCGCCTTGAATTCAAATTCAATATAAACATTATGTATAGTTAATCGTTTCGAACATGAGACCATCGAAGTAGTATTTTCTTTTGTTCTGAAATAGAACAATAATTTTATCATTATCATGAATTTGATAATTTATTGTAAAATATAAGAAAACGAAGCTTCATGAAAACAACTGTGAGTCACGGGCGCATTTATTAGTACAAAATTAAACGATAACACAATTACTAACAGTCCACATATACATACCTACGTAACAGCCGAGAAAATTTTCGCCCGCATCTGTTTATAATTAATTTAGAACATTAATACTGCATTTTACGACTCAATGTCTATTGTTTTGTTTTCATATATTCGCTTTGAGCATAGCGTGCTATTATGTTTTGTTAAATTAAAATCGACGCTCCGCTATTCCTATATTCCTTGAGAAAATGGCGGACGAGTTCATCATTTCTTCGTAATCAAATGTAAACATAATGAGTATTCGCTACATTGGTTTTCGTATTTCGAAACCTCAGAATCATTTAAAATAATTCGCTAACCCAATTTTGTACTGTAGTAGTTATAAAAAATATTCACGTACCTGCCACTTAACTAAAACTAAAAGTACAGTTTAAAAATAATTACGAGCACAGTATATTGCAAGAAACATTTACAAATAGTAGAATATGATTTTAATACCGGCATGCAAAGCGTATCGGAAAAGTTTCAAAATACTTTGAAAACTTTCCGAGCGCGGACCCGTTTAAACGTTTTTAACAAACGAATGGCTGTTCCCGTTTTCAAAATATTTTTGACGTATGTTCTTATTCAATCTGCGCTCCGCTATGGAATATTATAATATTGTAATCATCGAGCAGTGACGCAGGCTAACTGTTTTCGCAGCCTAACAAGTTGTCAGCGTTTAATGCGAGCTGTCCTTCAAAACGTAATTGGAAGGGGTAAAATAAAAATAGAATTAAAAAGTGAACAACGGAACGCGCTAAAGTTTAAGCGGCAACTAATTAAAAAACAAAACGAAAAAGAAGCGTACTTCAGCGCGGGGAAACTGGCTTTCCCGAATTAAAACTCGTTCTTTTTCGCGCGCTTTCCCTTTCGTCCAGCTAATGAGGGTTAAGGACCTTCGTGTGTTGACGCCATTTTGTTCTATTTACAAATCCGTTCGCGTATTGTTGCGCCTGCGGGAGCAGCGAATTTTTTGTCACAAGCGTGTTTTACAAGGCTCCGCGTTTATTAAATATTCCATGAACAGTCCCAGTCACAGCTCCGCCTTCATCATTCATCTAACATCAATAATGAAGATATTTCGGGGTATTGGTTAAGATTTTAAATAAAAAATATATGGATTAGATATTCGTTTATTTCATTGAGTAAGTAGATCATACATTTTGTTTAACAATAAAGCTGATACTATTAACGAAAAATAATATGAAAATTTCATATTTATCGAATCGTTTTGCGTAAATATGTAGAAAAACAAAAAACAAATGCTGTCTCTTCATAATATTACTATGATTCTTAACGGCTATTATAATTATGAATATCTTCTTAATTTATAATTATAATTTTTATAAATATATTTTTAATTTAAATTGCAATTAATTTCAAACGTCGTCTAGCATCGTATTAGCATTTAACTGACAGTTGGGTTATGTGGTTCACTCTTCATTAATGTTTTTGTCACAAAACTTAGTTTGACTGTATTCAAAGTGACTTTCGAATAGCCCTTAAAATTTTGATACGTTTAAAAAACGAAAACGGAAAAATTAAAGGGGACCGACGCAAATATCCTTCACGAGAAATTGCGCGTTTTTGTGTTATTGTGCTAGGCTTTTAAAAATTCTTTTCTAATTTTAGTGAGACATACGTCAAAGGTGCCGGCGTTTATGTGAAGGTAATCATATATTGACTCACGTGACATTTTCAAAAAGGAAGCAATTTCAACTAAAATGCAAAAATATATTTCAGAAATACTTTTAGCTACTTACAGACGTAAGTTAATACAGCAACTACGTTAATACTTTATCAAAATCTCTACTTTCGAAAATTGAACGGTAACATTGACTCCCGTAAAGATAATTAACTAAACTTAGCTATTTAATTTTAAATGTAATCGATATAGGAGTAATGCAAATATTAATTACAAATAAACTCGACAATATAATAATAATTCGCATGACTGTCTCAATGTCTGATAAAGGCATACGTACATTTAAATATTTTTATTTATATGTACTGTGTTCACAAACAAACTTGCTTGCTAGTGTAACAAATATGGCCATTATGCAATCCGAAATACATAATAGTTTGAGTAAGTCACATAAACATAAGATTTTAATGAAAATTAAAAACTAATATGATATAGATTTATTTTAACTTGTGCCATTGTTACTGCGTCCGGATTAGTCCGGTCGTACACTAACGACCAAAAGTCGATTGTTCTGTAATTGTTGTACTCTAGTTTGGATGAGTGAGCCAGTGTAATTACGGAGACGAGGGACATAAAATCTAAGATCCCACCATTGGCATCGCATTGACAGTATAGGGAATAATTAATAATAAAGTGCCAATGTGTATGGCGACCATTAACCACCATTTGCCCGTCTGCTATTATATAACACTGATTAAGCCACATAATCGAAAAATTGAAGTAACTAGTGTAAACTTTCTAAATGTTAAGTATAAACTATTGCAAAAAGGGTTCAAATTAAAACTTCTGACTTATTTGTCTCATGGCCCTACGCGGTTTCGGCTCATGGGTAAATGAATTTTCCTATGGCTAATCTGAAAATGGACAACCTTAACTAATAAAATAAATTGTATTTTCCGAGAAAGCGCAATGGATAGAACGAGTAGTTTTAGGCTGAAGATCGCAGGTTTAAATTTTTATTTCGTTATCGTCAAGAAAGTTGCATGTATGAAATTCTCACAAATGTGTATCCGGTATGGTGCCGACCCCCATTGGAGCTTCGTCATAGAATAATTTCTAGAAACGAGATTCAACCGCTTGCTGATTTACCTTTTGGAAACGGTTTTAATTAGGTATTAGATAAGATTCGACCCTAATTTAGATGCTGGATAGTTTGAATACTGAAAAAATTTGAGTGTTTAAAAACTAACCATAATAATAATAATTATCTAATTATATTTAAACAGTTAACAGAAGTAGAGCTGATACAACGTGCTAAAGTGTTCAAAACGATGTATGTCTTCGCATTGCTTAAATGACACGGCGTGAGCGCGGCGCGACGAGCGTCTCAACAGTGTTCTTGTTTACACTCCGCCCTCCTTCCTTTGAACCCATGTGGCCCGAGGAAACGCGGTGTAAACAAAACTTTCTCGTAATGTTTAATTAAATTAATCAGTCGGTTGATTAGTCGATGGTCCGGTAAACACGCACGCTTTGATCTCCCACAATTGTTGTGTTTAGCGGCGCCCGCGCCAGCGTTTACATTGCGAGACAAAAGTTATCAATTATATTAATGCTGCCCATTTTGTTGGCCCGGTTTTTTTTTTTGTTTCATTATCATTTTATGATAATATCAACAAAATATTTTTCGGTACCAAATATTTATATATATTTTATATATAGGTACCAAATTGATGTAATATTTATATACATTTTATTGAAGAAGTATATTATAATATATGTAGCATTATTATTTAATTGTACAATTAAATTTCGAAATTAAATCAAATGAACGGCAAAAGTATTATAAAAGATGAACGTAACCTAGCTAACCTCTTTGTTGAAACTATATCTAACAACTTTATACTAAAAATGTGAAATCTTTTATCTTTCGTATAGATACGAACTAACAATAGCATTGTTTAGCTAAAACATAATACTTATTGTAGGTGTTGCTCGCGTGCGGCCGACAGACCGACAGACGTGGCGCCTCGGATCTTTAATGTCCGCTAATAATAAATTTTGTTTAACATATAACTGTTGGACGGCGAAACAAATGCGAGGACGACGTACTGAAAACGTCAATTTGAGATAAAAGTCCCACTCGATAATATTCTTTTTATATCTGGTGAATTTGTGATAGTTGTGAGTCGTACTTGTATCTTTGAATATGTTTTATTTTTCTATAAATTAAATACATATAAATGTGAAGTTTCGATTAAATGGTCGCTTCCAGGTTATACGTTATAAATTTCCGCTGTTTCTTGCTCTTTTGTGTTTCTTTCCTTTTTGAAAATCAATAAGCAAGTGTAATACTTCTATTTATTTATATATTTCTTTAATCGAAAATCACTTATACACTACATATATTAAATACTAATAAATTCAAAACAATTAAATAACATCTTTCTGATATATGCACCAATTATAGATAAGCTGATTACAATGCTGATAACGTCACTTACTGTCCAGCTGCTTGACAAAAACATCTTGTTATAACTTTTACATATTCTTTTAATTACATATATATTGAATAATAATTTTATTTACCTAACAAAAACTGTTTAAATTTATTGACTATTTGGCAGCTATGTAAGGCGTATGTTGAAGATGAGGCGAGAGACAGAAAACATTGATAGTTTTTATTATCGTAATTGGCTTATAATTACGACTTCAGCCGTTGTGAGGGGCGGGGAGTATCAGGTGTCAATACCCTATGTTCTTTACTCCAATCAACGTGTATGTACAATTATATGATGATCAGTCGATTAGTTACAACGTGTAAGCGTAACAAACTTCACATTTATAATATAAGTAAGGATAGATAAATGTAACTTTTGAGGGCTAACGACAACGATTCAATTGGCAATGCAAGATACGTCAAGTATTGCCAATTCAAATTTGAATTTAAATTGAAAATATACTTTATTTAAACTTTTAGAAGCACTCTTGCGTTATCAATGTCGACAGACGATATCAATTTCAATCAAGTAACTAACTTTAAAATCATTTATCAAAACTGCAAAGTGGAGTCGTACGATTCATTTTGAAACAGAATTTTATTAAATAAAATGCTAATGCAATTTGTAACATATCGGATGTGTTTTTATATGTCTTGGATTTTATGTTTAAATTCTAACGGATATATTTAAGCGGTATTTTAAAATTCATCAGTTAATAATATCCTTTTAATTCGTATAACCAAGAGTCAATATTTGGATGCAGAATTCAATTATTGAGGTAGTACTCTTGTTTAGTAGATAACAGTGCGGTGTTCGACGAATTGCAATTAGTTCGATCTCCGTTTCACACTTATATTTGTTAAAAGCACAACATTGGTCACAATACCAAGTAATATTCTGTTTGTTCATTTCATTTTGTGAAATCATTTATTGTGTATTGAATAATGTAATTGAAACACGAGTAAATTCGCTCATTCGAACTGTTACTTTATAGGAAAATATCAAGAGCGTCATTATTAAGGGTTTTTAGTGTGGTGTAATTTAATGTGGTAACATATTTACGCGTAAAAGTAAGAATAAAGGTTTTTTTTTGGATTTAATATTAAATGTTACATTTACTTTATCTATCGAGGAATGTTCGATGTGTGTCGGTCTGTTGGCGACGTGATACCAACGCGTACGTACGAGCACTTATAGCTCATGTATAAGAATAAGAGAATATAATATTTACCAAATTAAATATATATGCAAAAATTTCAAAGTAAGATAATCGGTATAACGTTCGAAACAATAACAAACATTGGCATTAAGCGTTTAATGGTTTTCTTTAAAAAACAAACGAACAAAGGCAGGAAACGTCAGAAGAAAACGGTATTTTTGTTCGGAACGCCGACGCCATCGTATGCAACGTTTATTGCATATTAGACGTATTTATAAACCGATTGCAACACCCCCTTACCCCCTTCCACCCTACCCGATACAAGGTTCCAGTGTTCCAATCTAATTCCCTGACCCAATAGTACCATTGATTGATCAAAATTTCAATGGAAAATGACTGGGTGGTAACTGACGCGTTCAGATTTCGGTAATATTAAATAATAAAATTATGTAAAAAAATTATATATACTTATTAGTCGAGCGAAGTTCGATCGCCCAGGTACTCTTATAATATTATATGAGCAATTCTTGTATATATACTTAATTTATTTTAATATATATCGGAACACTTCTAACGATTTAGCTTCGATTCTGTGTTTAGATAAGATTTTGGTAGGTTTTCTAAAGAAAAAATCTTAAAAAAAAATAAATATTTTTTTTATAATTAATTAATTATGAGAGCCGAGCGAAAATCTTTCGCCTATGAACTAGAGTATAAAATGTCTAACGTAACATTAATTGCCCTATTCACGATAAAACATATCCGTTCGTATATCAAGTGTTTTGTACCGTTTGTTTCAACTTTGTTCAAATTGACCGAAACGGTTGACGTTCCTATTTTTGTAGCATTATGCATTCTATCTATAGCGATCACCCGCCTGTGAAATTGCTAACAACGAATAATACGGAGATAGTAGATCGTGTAACAATGCCTCGTATTTGCGTAAGTGGTTCTCGTAAACAACTTCGCTTGGCACAGGGCGCTTGATTTTTCTAACTTTATTCCGACTCAAAGGAAATCTTTGCGAGCGTCCTTTGTCTTATGAAGAAACCTGCAGTGGCCTGGACCCAAGATTATCTATTTTAGCATCACATTTTAAACTACCATTGCTTTTTAATTAGGGAAAAATATAAAGTTGTTATGTAGATTATTAAAATAAAAGTAATTTAAGAAATGAGAAAAGATTTGAGTTTAATGAAGATGAATTAGTTTTTTATGAAAACAGCAAAGTAAAATTGTGGGTAGATAAATTAAAAATCATATTTTCTTAAAAAAATGTTGTTGAAAAAATGCTAACGTCGCAGTTTGAATAAAATTTCTTGAAAAGTAGCGCGAAGAGCCGCTAAAGGCACGTACAATCAAATAGACAAGTACAATACTTGTGGATGTGTTAAGTTAGTTGCAGGGGCATTTAAGTATTATAATAATACAATAATATACATTATTACATTAGCTTATTATTTATGTAACTGGTAAAAAAAAAACTAATAGGTTTCCTAGGTGGTTCTTGTCTGAATTCATTTCGAACCGGTGGTTGATTTACGTTTAATGTTCAGTACAATTCGAAATAGCTTATTGTTAGTCTACTTCATAAAGTATATTTTGTATTAGATTTTTAATTTGTATAATACCAACTGTTTCAACATACAGGTTCTAATATTAAAGTCCTATGATATATATGTTTAAATATAAATTAATTACACTTTTATTAAGCGATTCAATATCGCGTCAATTTATTTTTTTAACAATATTTAAAATTAACCGTTTCGCAATAAAAACAATTATATTCATGAAATTTGTTTTATGGTAGCTTCCAATTATGATAAAATCTTAAAAACGATTCTTTCAGATTCAAAATATTTTTACTAATATTATTGACAGCAAAAAATTGACGTATAATAAAAATAGAAAAAGCTTTTATAATTTAATATTTATATGATCTGTAAAAATACATAAGTCAATGTTTATTTCGAAAAATAAAGGCTAAATTTTATAAATATATAGAGCACGCTTACAAACTTTCATCTTTTAATGTTATAAATATATATAATTATTAAATATGTTGTCTTTAATCAAAACGTGTTGGCAACGATAATAATATAATTAATATAAGCGAGAGACATATAATAAATCAGGGGTAAATGAAAACAAAATATATTTATTATGGACGAAGAGACAGAGTTCCGCTTACGACTATACATTCCGCACACATTTTACGCTTTTCTCGTCATAACAGAACAGAAATCTTGGTTATTATACTATTTGCATACAGCGGATCCTTCGATATGAGATAATGTGAATAGCGAACATCGGTATATTCTTGGCAATGCTTCTTTATGATATTAATGTGTCTGTAATTATTATGATGTGTGTTGCATTGTAATATATGTGAACGGCTGTTTTGTAATTCAAATACGTCTATTTGATATAGTTGACAATATATGTAGTTGAGTGATTGTCAACGTGTGAGCTTTCTTATGTCGTGCACTTAACACTGTCATTTGATCTTTTGATCCATTATATGATATAATAAAAATAAGTTAGAGAAACACGTCGACGCTTTAATAGAAAAAATTATACCTTTGCTACTGAATCTGGTTAAGAAGTGTTCAAATACCTGACCGAACCAATAACTTGACGTAGTTATCACTGCGTGAAGCGACGTCAGATGGACGTTTAGACTATATTGAAATATCGTCGAAAACACGAGCGTCGAGCACGTATACCTTGTTACGTTTACAATGATACACGTTTCTGTCATCTTCATATATATATACGGGATAATGTTCTCTAACCCCCGGTTCTACGGCACACAATCCCATACACGTGATAAATAAATTTCACCTCAACGATACATCATGAAGAGACGTGAACGAAACCCGCGCTGACCGCTGTTATGAACAATTTCAAACCAATAAATGCTACTGAACAATGAACGGGTCGATCACGAAAAAATCATCTACAAGGCGATCGTGCGCGGGAGTTGCACGAACGCAAACGGTAGTCGTGTTCGCCCGCCCGCGGGGCTGACGCATTGCTTCTTGCCATATGTCACAAGAGCCCTGCTCGCAACTTTGTTTACCTGAATTTGGATGCGAAGATAATTATTTAGGTATCCTGAGAACCTCTATCAGCTCCCGGGATAAGATGGATGATAAATAATATGAAAATTATGGTATATTAATGATAATAATTAAAAATATGATATTACGTTAACACAAGTTGACGTGACTTTTAATAAATGTGTAGATTTTAAGAAGAAGTAACATATGCGACCACTTTAAAACAATTTAAAGTAACGGCGTATATAATTTTGTATTGTAATTAATTCGGCGTCGTTTACGGCTTACATTACAGTTTTTATTATGAACTTTCGCGACTTTTTATTATGAATTCTATATATTTAAGTATTATGCAAGGTAGATACATATTCTGTTTACGAAAATATACAACAATATTTGTAGTAAAAATATAAATAACATTCAATAATATATAACGAATATATACAAAGGGAATAAATATAAAATACTAGATTGTGTTATGCAGGTACCGTGGGAAACACACAGAGCCGATAAAGCACATAAAAACCACGCCCAATTATGTACTATTAAACAATATAATCCTTTCTAGGTCGCGCATGTTATATACAGGGCCTTTGATTGGTGAACCAATAATTTTCACTGTACACCTACTATCACGGAGGCTGTCCATACAACACGCAACAGGTGGCTCAACGATATTTTAATAAAAAAAGCTAAACTTTTTTTTTATTAAACTAACGACTCGATAGTGATGCATTCGGTTTACTGTGAAGGCGTAACGTTATATAGACGTTTATTTAAATTGATTTCGTACTTTGTTAATGTATTTATGGAATACATGGAATATTGATTAACATCAAACTTGCAATAGATTACGTTATTTGTATATTTTATAAGATGTGGCATAGATATTTTCATATTAAAATTGTAGTTTTTTTTTTTAATATTATTTAAATACATCTATGTTTCAATACAAAACACGATTCTTAATTGTTTATATTAAATAATTTCTCATGAAGAATGGTTTATAATTTATAATGAGCTTAATTTCGTTTTACCGTCTGCATAAATAACGCGGGCACGAAGCAGCTTTTTATAATATATTAAATGACGCGCGTTATTTTAAATATACCGCGAATGTTGAACAAAAAGTATCAAGAGGTTGCATAAAGGCATACGAAATAACTTCGCACCGATGCCCATAGTATAAACACGAATATACCTTCAACAAATTACATGTTTCCATTATATTTCGTACAATACACAAGGGCTACAATATTTTATAAAATATACAACAGTTTAAATGATAATTTATACGCCATTGTTATTCATTGATGTTATTATATGTATATTTTTCCATTGTTTCAAATCGGAGCATATTTCATGCATTTAAGTGCTAAAAGATCGCGTACAGCGACCAATCGATGCTATATCGCTTTATCGTTACTATTCAAAGCAACGCCATGGAATATCAATCTGTATTTGTCGCTTGTTTGAACTGTATATGTACATACAATATAATATTTATTTAAAGAAAATTATTATAATTTATTGCGTCAATTTAAAATTGAAATTGTATGCATCGCGCATTCAATGGATGCAGTGACGTTCATATCTGTGAATGTTTAACATTTCAAATTCAACTCACTATACGTAACTGCCAGCCGTCGCTGTGATAGATCGTTTAAATAAATATAGATCATACTCATTTAGTATACAAGGCGACAAGCATTCTGCATGAACTTGTATAGAATTATAAAAAAAATATTAAATACGGTAAAATTAAATTAAAAATAATAATAATAATAATGTTTAAATACAAAAGAAAAAACATATAAAAATTCCCATGATGGAAAAAAGGATGTTTACAAATTGCACCGACCACCCGCGTTTACCTCATTTCGTAAGCGAATGAGTTCCGACAGGAATTTCACGAATTTGTCATTTTGAAGCCAGTTAAAATTTTTTCTTAATTATTTTAATGACGAGTATCCATGACGGTGGTATGCGAAATAAAATAAACATATATTTTGAAATTTAATTACATAAGGAATTTAAAATGGATTTGTTATAAAATAAATTCAGAATGTCTATATCAGAATTGTTAAATATATAAACCTAGAATATGAATATGCTAACTCATCAATAATGGTTATGTGAGGGAATGTTACTAAATTTACCAAAATAACATTCTGTCACCTACTGTGTAAAGTATAGATAGTTGACTCGAAAGCGTTTTCAAATATCAATGTAAATCGATTTATCTCGTTAATTCATGCATAGCTTTTGATGAACTACAGTCTGAATTTGTCCGTATTGTTTTCTGAGCGTGTGTGAGTGCATTCGACGTGTTAACATAGCACACATGCAATTGCCCGTTATTTATATTTAAGACTCGGAGGAAACCGTGTCGTCGGCATAATGTAAAGACAAATATAGAAACAGGAGAGACTCGTGGCGAAATGTATTCAATGCATATTCAAGTTAAAAAATTAAAACGATACCCTTAACATTTACGAAACTCCTATTATTTAATTATAATTAAGTCTTTGTCGTTGACAATACAAATCACCTAATTTATTACGAGGAAAAGAGATAGATAGACATAGATAGAGATAGATAGAGATAGATAGAGATAGATATAACGCCTTTTAATAATTCTAGTTATTGGTGCTCTGCACCGTGAACTCGATTCCGTGATTGAATGATAAATAAACAATCCATTTTTTAGTTCTTCGGTGACATTATTAAATTTGAAAAAATCGTGAAAATATTTTACAAATACAAAATGATTAACGATCTTGTATCGCTGTGATTTGTGATTTTTTCCTCAGTATAATTAATATTTATATATTATTTACTTGATTTAAAGTATTCTCTATGACATATAAATATACTAATATTATAAAACAGGTAGAGTTTGTTTGTTTTTCCCAGATTCGCGTAAGCAATAATCTGTTTTAGTTAATATTTTCAGGGCTGCCGTATGCCATAGCGTACGTAGCTTACTCTATAGAGTAGGGTTATACTCGTCGTTATCTATAATACTAATATTGTATTAAAGAAGTTTTGTCTGTCTGTTACGCTGTCACGGCTAAATCACTAAACCGATTTTGATGAAATTTGCTACGAAGTAAACTAGAACCCCTAGGAAGAACGTAGGTTACTGTTTTAACCAACCTTACTTATGCATCCTTATTTATGTTTTTAAAATGGTAAAAAAATAATTAGCTTTAATTCAATCTATTTTTATCCCAAGATATTGTTTGTTAGTTATTTTTCATTTACAATTTGTAATCTGAACGAGTGGTTTTAGAGATTTTAAAGAATATTAAATATCATTAGCACGTTCGGACGTAACGATATTTAAACATCACTATTAAAAAAAAACCTAAATACAAAAAAAATAAGTTCCGAATTCACATGGGTAACCCTTTTTACCGTAACAGCCTGTGAATGTCCCACTGCTGGGCTAAAGGCCTCCTCTCCTCTTTTTGAGGAGAAGGTTTGGAGCTTATTCCACCACGCTGCCCCAATGCGGGTTGGTAGAAACCCCTAGGTAGCTCAATATAATTTATCTATTATTAGTGTCAACATAAAACTATTTTATATCATAACCTTCCTTTCGGCTTCGCCTTAGTCGGGTTGTGTTGACGTCATCGATCCCTAAAATTTAGTTTTGAGGATCTTAAAACGTTTTGAGGATCTTAAGCAATAAATAAACTATCACAGAATTCTTGCTTGCAATTATATAAAATCATAAAGAAGTTCACAAGTTGTTACAGAAAACTAAAAAAAATAATTTTGAAAATTTAAGGCAAATTTAAGGAATATTTTCTATACCGTGATGGTCATCCTAGTCTCATAATTGAACTGACAGGTCACTGGATTATAAACAAAGAAAGTAAGTTCGAATACTTATAAATAATATATAATAATTAATAAAATTTTATTTAGATATATACTAAATTTGTACCGTGATGATCGGTGGTTAGAAAACGTGAATTTCAACTGAAATTTGCGTATTCAAGCCCGAGACAAGATTGAATTTTTATCTGTTTAATTCGTATTTAGTATTCGTTCCGTGCTCAGAAGTGAAGCAAACGTCTTGAATAAAACTTTATAAGGATGACGAAAATCTGCCACATATTCCAATGGAGCGGATCCGAGACCTTCTCCTTGAATGGAGAGGAGGCATTAGCTCAACATTGAGATATTTTCAGGATAACTATTGTATATACAATTACTTTTGTGCTCGACTAAAACATAATCATAAACAGTATGTTATGAATAAAATCTTGTTTCTAAAACGACAAAGACAGATTAACCAATTTGGCTATAATCTAAACGCTCATTGGTCACTTATTTCGTCATCGGCTGCCACCGATGTCATCGGTTGGCTTTTAGAATGAAGGCTTTGAAGAAGAGAGCAGATGATTGTTGATATAATGTAGGTTACAAGGAAAATCCATTACGTCATTGAATAAGAATGCAGTGATTCTAACTATTACTGAAGTTATTAATGGAATATTGGAAAATAGTTTTCGTAATTCTTCGCTGACAGTTTTTGTTTTTCCCGAATAAGCAAACGGTCACACACTTGATTTTAACAAACAAATACTTTTAGCAAAATATAATTGATGAAAAAATGTCATTGTTCATCATACCGTATTGTGCAAAGAATTAGGAATTTATTTACGAAATCTCTATCACATAGCCTTTTCAAATTCATTTCTCAATTAATTCGGCAATAGTATTTTTTGATAATTCATATGCAATTTTACAATTCGATACGAATTTTAGAATATTAATACTTCGAAAAAGATATTTCAAAACTAGTAAAGCGTAACGAAATGAAATAATCGAAATTGCGGAAGAATGCTATAAAGAAATTACTCTGAGAAGGATCTCTAAATGAATCTGTTATGTATAAATGTAACGTACATTTTTTAAAATCAATTTTAGCAGTAAAATACACTCGTTGGAAAGGATATAAAAAGTCCTTTTTCTCTTTACATTCTTTAACAACAAAAAAAGGTACCTAGCGTGACGTCACTGCATAATTTACAGCAATAACGTATTATTATTATAAAACAAAGCTCCAACGGAATATCTTAACAGAAGTTCGTCCAACGCGGCGAACGAAAGCCTAATTGTCGGTTTTTAATAATAGGCCAATAAATATCTAATTTGTAATACACATACAACACGCATATGAATATTGCCACACAGACACAATAACTATTTATTTTCTTGTCTTTAAAGTAGTTAATAGAATAGTAATTTTAATAAAACATATAATTACATTAAAATAATGAGAATTTTAATGAAAAAAAAGAGATTCGTTTAATTAAGAAAATTTTCAACAAATTTACGCGTATTAAAATAATACGAGTATGTAACTTAAGTATTTGTTTATCTTTAAAAAGTTATCTTTAAATTAAAGATCTGCTGATGATTTGAACTATACACACACAGTCTAGAAAACCTTTGCACTCGTAATCCGAATTTGTTTATTCATTTTACCATTTCATATCGAGAACACAGTTTCTAGTAAATTAATATGTCACAATAAATACCTAACCGTGAGTAACTTTATTTAGTTTCGTAAAAGCGCTACATTAAGCCAAGGAATAAATTTTCGCTTAAAGCGTTTTTAAACCGGTGGGAAAAAACGTTAACATGCGTAGAGCGGCGTAGAGGAAAATCTTAAAAGAGGCTAAGGTTGGCCTAATCAAAAATATATTACTATCTATAGTATTGAAAGGGCAAAGAAAGAAATATTTCGGAAACAGATTTTTTTTATCCTTATAAAAAAATAATGCAGGTATATTTTTTCAGTTTATTTGTTTATTGGTTCAGCTTAACAGTCGTGATTCGCGTAACCTATTTTTAAATCTTAACAGGAAACAATAAAAAAGGAATCAAACCCTTTATAAATTAATATGTAGTCAGTAACCGGAGCACGCGTTAGCGTACTACTTCGAATCGGGGCTATTGGATTACAGGCAACGATAAATAAAGACTAAAATAATGTTTTATATGTAAATACGGGGTATTGTTACAGTAACGAGGCTTGCTAAATCACAATATGAGTTTGATTTATATCTCAACGCTCCGCTTACCGCCTCCATGGGAGGGCTATAAAAATCCTGCCGAAATGCAAAGAGTACGGAATCGACGGTCGTAGCAGACTAACATAAACATAGTTTTAGCAAAACAGTTCGTATTCCAACACGGTTAAGGGCTGGAATCGAAAAGCATCCTGCATTCTCTGACCTGTTGCGAGGTGTACTTCTCTTAATTGGTCACTTTAAGCCGTAAAGAAACACGTAATTCATAAAATTCCAACGCGTAACGCGTAATCCGAGCGTCGGAGCAGTAAAGCCATTTACAGCCATTTAGTCATTAAGAGTAATCGTTTTTAAATCAGGTATTATTTGCGGCTAAGGTTTTACAGATTTAAGTCATTAAGAGCTGTCTCCTCTTTACTTTAATTTAACTCCAATTATATTACTTTGTCGCATTATTATGATGATCGACAATTATGTAAACAAGGCAGTTTTACGAACGAAGTTTATTAATTTAGTCATAAATGAAGACAAACGCGCATATTACATATTATATTGGTTCCGTTTGTACTTAAGTATACCGAGATTTTATTTATTCACTATAAAAAAATTTACTATACTCGTTTGTACAAACTTTGCTTATGTTATATTTGTATATAAATATATAAAATATTATTACATAATTATTCAATTCATTATTTAGAGGCTAAGTACGAAATTTATCTTTTAAGTTTTATATTTATTTTTTATTAATGGTTAGTTAACAGTCTTACTTTTATCTTCTTTATCTTATCTTACTATTTTTATTAATATTATAAAGAGGTATAAATTGTTTTTTTGTATATTTGATTGTAATGGATATATTCAAAAACTTCTTAACCGATTTTTAATAAATGCGGCTGCGGTGGCCTACGATGTTCTAATCTAATTGAACCCAGGACCTCCCGGTCTGCGGCCTTATATGAAGCCACTAGACCAACGAGACAGTAAATTTTTATCACATATTCTTCCGCCAAATAGCAATATTTAGTATTGTTCGGTTCGAGGGGACAATGAGCCAGTGTAACTACAGGCACAAGGGGCAATTTAGTTCACAAGGTTGGTGGCGCAATGGCGATGTAAGGGATGGTTTATGTTTTTATAGTGCCAATGTCTATGGGTGGTGGTGATCATTGACCAATATTAAAATTGGCGAATGTTTATACCATTTATTTTATATTTAGAATATAAAATTTGAATCAAATCGTTAGAACCGTTCCGAGATACACGAAATAAATAATAATATAAAAATAATAAGAATTGTTCGTTTCATATTATAGATTTCTTAATAGATATTAGAATGGCGTAGACAATTATTTATTACTGCATAAATCTGGGTTCATTAATGGACATCTTGCGGTTCTCGTACAATTAGCGTATTGTATTATACTCGAGGCGTCAACCTCGAGCGCGTCACTAATTATTCCAAGGGTCTGTACGCGGGCTAACAAGGTGGTAACGTGTCGATAACAATGCAAGACTATCTTCCATTGCCGCGTGTACGTCTATCAATAATAGACAGGCTGCCTCCGTAGTGGCCATCTAATCAAATTAACGAACTAATCTCGCAACGTTCCACCGAGGAAATTCATTAATATCCTGCGTCAGTGTGAACAGATGAAAAAGTAACGGTGTGGACATTGCCGGGTCAATCCGGCCATGTTTGTTGGCACTTTTTAATATGTATTTTTGAATGAAAGAACTTCATTTTTGATTGAAACTAGTTCCGATGTTGATGGTGTGGCAAATTATCGTATTCGTAAATATATTTAAAATAATCTTACATACATCTATAATTCAAACAATAACTGTTTTAATTATATATCATACATCTAGAATACCTTAGTAGTCCTTAGTAGGTAGGTAGATTAGGCCTTTCAAAGGTCTAATCTAATCATATGTATACGATGTTTATTTTCTTAATAATCAGCTGAGCGTATTCTATGAGAACTCATTTCATATCTCATCCGTGATTATATCGACTTACGGTTTGTCGCGATTTAGATGCGTGTATTTTTTAAATGTCGAATTTATTATTACTGTCATATCGCTTTCTCATTAATTAATCATTATCACTTTCTGTCATTTCACGATCTCACTCTGCGGTGAGTTCTGAGGTCGTTCTTATAAAATCGTTTAACGGTTTACTCGTACTTTATTATAACAGTTCGAAACAGCAAGCGCCAGCTAGACAAGTAATATATATATAATAAATTGGAACAATTTATTAATCCCAACAATAATTATAAAGTATAAAGTAGGTTTGTTTATTTCTTTATTTGTTGTTACCCTTTTACGTCCTAACTACTTTTGCACACACTTTGTGAGGGATACAAAATAGGAATAAGGACACAGATCACCTGCCCACTCCTAATTTAAAAATATAGGCATGTTTTAACTTAAAATAATACATTAATTAAAATGGTCGTTAACTTAGCTCTAATACTCGAATAACGTCGCAATTGTAAATTTATTTATACCCGAAGGTATATAAGAAAGAAAATCGCGTGCGCCCAATCGTACGTTGATAGTATATTGACTTTTTAGTATACCACTTTATACTAGGTTTCAAATCAAATCAACAAAATGAATGAACATTTGTGTACACATAGAATACGAAGCACTATATTTTATATAAAAATATTTGCATTATGTAGTAATATTTAAAGATTAATTTAAAATTATTTTACAGATTGTATTAAAATTTTACCAATAAAATATTTCAGTTTATCTTAACGAAGGCTCAGTGCCCAATAAACGAGATTGAACCAAATATGACGTACCTATATAGACGACAAATTTTTAATATCCTGTTTAGAAAATTCGTTTTGCTGTAACGCTCAAACGAACATTTTCATTTTCCAATATTAAGCTAAAATGGTTTTACTGTAATTATCATTATATTTATAAAATACAATAATAATATATTTAGTATTATTTTTACTATTTATATTGGAAAGCAGACAAGTTGCTCTTATATAGGCGCCATCAATAGATATTGGCACAGTAAGAAATGTATATAATTCTGTATGTTATGTCCCTTGTGCTTAAAATTGCTCACATTAATCATTCAACATTCAACAATATAAGATTAATTTTTGGCGGTAGAAAAATATAAGAGTGAGTGTTATACACACAAAGTCGTTTCCTTAGAAATAACATTTATTTATTCGACATTCGGTCAAAATAATAATATACTAATTAAATAATCCGCTTAAATCCATTTGGGTTTGGTCTCCGGGTCTCAGTGTAAGGGATGTGTTTTAAACTTTTAATACTTAGGGCTTTATGCAAGCCCATCTCGGTAGGTACCACCCACTCATCAGATATTCTACCGCAAAACAGCAATATTTGATATTGTTGTGTTCCGGTTTGAAGGGTGAGTGAGCCAGTGTAATTACAGGCACAAGGGACATAAAATCTTAGTTCCCAAGGTTGGTGGCGCATTGGCTATAAGCGATGGTTGACATTTCTTACAATGCCAATGTCTAAGGGCGTTTGGTGACCACTTACCATCAGGTGGCCCATATGCTCGTCCACCTTCCTATTCTATAAAAAAAAAACAGCATTTAACAATATAAAAAAAAATCATCGCGACACTAAAAAATAAAATTATCCGCCTAATAATAAAATTAGAAATTTAAAACGTTTAAAAAGTACGTAAATCGAATACGAAGCACGAATCAAATATGAAAATCGGTCGTAAAATAAAATAATCGAGATACGAGTATCGAGTCGTCACGGAAATTGCACAATTTGACTTTACTTTAAAAGGTATTGAGATCATGAGTGAGTGTGACGGATATAGAGTATAGACTAAAAAACATCTAACATTGCTTTACGGGACCGAAGGAAAGTTGATATCTATTTGTGTATTAAAGAACATCCAACGCTTTACTATAAGTTTCTCTATTCTATTGATTTTTATTAAAATTAAATAATTATTACTTCTTAATGTTAATTGGTAGGGTATATATCAAAGTCAATATACTCATATTACAAACTCATATCACAGTAACAAATATATATATCAGCTGACGTCCGAGAAACGATTTTAAAAGTTGTAAAACGATAAACGCTCAATGGTTTATGGGTCGCCTAGTGTTGTAAAAGTCGCAGGTTCGAACCAAACCCACTCCTAATACAAGCTGTACGCTTAATTGGTGGTTTGAATAAGAATTTTAGTAATATCTCAAATCAAGTATTCGTTTTTATAAAAAAATGTTTGGTATAAAAAACGTATACAGTATACATATTTACCTTCAAATTATCAAAAATTAAACAAAAATTAAATCATCTACTGCCTCACATTAACTCAACTGATAAATTAGGTTATTTTTAAACGAATATCGTAATCTTAGACAGTAGAGCTGATCAGTAAGAAGTACATTCCTTACAGTGTATATATCTATAGAACTATGGTATCTACTGAACTAAACACGCTAGCTCATAATTAAGCATTAATATCACATAATCTGATATACGCTTAAACGTTAACCACCGATTTCCATAAACACTAATGAGTTTAATTATGTTTCTAGCTTCTAGACATCGGAAACAGACTTGTGAATCCTTGATGGATCATAAAGGGATTGAGTATATAATATGTTTTTATTAAAAAAAATTACAAATTAAAAATAAGTATATACGACGGGTGAGATGAAAACACATAGTTAGTGAGGGCGAGTAGTTAGCTTGGCTTGATAATTATGTATTTGTTCAAATCATCCTTGTCTAAAAATAATAAAAAAACATTATAGTTTTATTCCTGCAAAGATAGAATCGTAATGATAACATTGAAGTCGATCTATATTAATTTTATATACATATGTATGACGGAATAATAGTAAACTCATTCCCACAAAATGAGCGCTTTTCGATATATGGATTCCTGATATCAAAAACAAAACAATTTCCAGAATTGAATACATTTTCTTTATACCTGACATTTCGATATAATGGCGCCGCGAACGGCAAAAAATACCCGCCATAGTTTATTATTCAAGAATTTTTCGCTCGACTCCAACCACCAGCGGCAGAACTGCAGCGCTAGTGCGTTATAACCAATTGTTTCAATATTGCTAACAATGTATTGTTTTTACGTGCAGTGTTATGTAATTGTTAAGGTATGAAACACCTACAAACATGGAGTAATCGCAAGTAATTCCTGTAGTTGCAAAAACCTTTCCCCTGAGGGTGGAAGCCGCTAGGGCGTGCTCTCAGGGCTGCCGCTAAACACGTTGCCGTTCTCATCATAAACACTTTAAAACTTAACTTAATTACTTTTATAGAAAATATAATAACGCTGTGACGTTTAGTTTAGCAAAAAATCATATTTCGTAATGATTTATTCATTGTACCTATGCAGTAATTAATTGTTATTTAATTATTACCTGACTACGAATAATTTTTATCAATTTTATTTATGTAGTTATATTATTTCAAATGTTAATAGTTTATACAATGAATTTCAATGAAAATACTTTATCTTACTTACAGATATGGTAATAACTGTACAATGAATTAATATTTATTAGTATGAATGAATAAAACTTGAATAAATATATTATATTTATAATATATAAATATATTATCTACAATCTACAAATGTGTACAATGTGTATTGTTTATTTAACTAAGCATTAGATGTGCAAGTATTGAAATGGATGAAATTAAAACGGTTTTTTATTTATATTCTTATTAGTTCCGAATTCATTCTGATACATATTTAACCAATCACCTCGGGATTATTATTACCTGAAATCAAATGTTGTTCAATATTTTGGCCTATCATACTGCGTTTCACTAACACATTTGCCGCGGGATGCGTAGACAGGTAGATAACATTTTGAAGGTATAACGAATTCCGAAAATACCGTACTTCAAATGATATTTGTAATAGTAATTATATGTATATAACATTCTATTAAAATTATTTATTTATCTAGAAATGTTCATTTCTTGTTTCATCATTTTCGTGTTTCATCATTATGAAATTTTGCACACACATTGCTCAGAGGGCATAAGGTACCTAAGACCCACTTACAAGCGGACGAAGCCGCGGGCTGAAAATAGTATCTGATAAATACAACAGTAACAGCCTGTGAATGTCCCACTGCTGGGCTAAGGCCACCTCTCCTTTAATTGAGGAGAAGGTTTTGAGGTTATTCCACCAAGCTGCTGCTATGCGGGTTGGTGGAATACACATATGATAGAATTTCAGTGAAATTAGACACATGTAGGTTTCGACACGATGTTTTCTTTCACCGTCAAACACGAGATGAGTTATAACACAAATTAAACACGATCATCGGTTAAGATTCACGCATTCTTACCACTGGGACTTCTCGGCTCATAAATACAACATAAAAACGTATTACATAATATGCATAACAACAAACTGTTATGTGTATGATCACCAAAGGAAACTTGTAGTATAAATTAAAAACAAAACTCAATTTATTTTTCGTATCGTACGATTAACAAAATTAATTCTGAACGAATTCTAAAGTAGTTACTAGTTACAAAATGTTATCTTTATTTACGACGTGAACGAGTTTCGAAATTGATATAATCTACGCTTTACAAATGTAGCTTTTATAATTTCGCGTGTAATTATGTTGTAACTTGTAATTCTCTATTACAAATGTAATAAAAACTAAGTTGGGCTTATCGCTTATTTAGATGTGACGTACGAGTTGACCAATGTCCTCTACATTGTATGTTTCATTGAGCTTTACTTGTAATTAACTATAAATAATTTATTCCTTGGCTGATCAATCTTGAATTAAATATTAATTATCATTCTATCAGATTTGATTTTTACTATTTATACCCATGTGATTGATTTATGTTGATTTTTACGCTTTCGACAAGTTAATTTTTTTTTATAGAATTTGTAGTTCGTTGTAGTTTTTAATATGGTACTTGATGATGAATATGATACTAAAAGGAATGAAGCATAAGAAAAGATATAAAGAATGATTCTATACTATAAAAGGTCGTAAATTTAATTTAATGTAAGGCAATAATTTGGCAGCCCTGGGGAGGGGAACAAAGGGGGCTATCGCATACTTGATGTTATCATAATGATTATTAACATGTGAAACCCGGTGCCAGGTACCGCCGCGCGCCCCAGATATGTTTGACATCAGTCAGTTATTTTAATACAAGCAATTAGAGGTTTCCACTATTCGCGCTAGCAAAGTTTTCGATTAGCCTGTGGTTGTCTTTAAGTGGATTTTAAATTGCTCGCGGAATCGATCGTCTCTGTAATGTTTTACGAAAATCAGTCGTATTTCGTCGAAAACATTTGTTAAATTGGAAAATATTGCTTGCGCTTGTAACGGTTGTTACGTTTATAGAACTTATTAAACTTATTCTTCAAATTGAGCAATTGGTTCGACCAATTGATATGAATAAAAATTTTTTTTATAATTATAATAACGCTAGTTTTGTTTTAATATTCGATTCCGATATGATACTAGTGAAAATAGTTTTATTATTACATTTTATAAGATAAAATATAGTTCGTTTAACACGAATAATATTAGCGATGCTTTTATAGAGGCAGACAAGATTTAACTTTGCTAGAAAATTCATTAAATTAATTTCAAGTCTGAAGGCGCCGGTAATGGCGTCAGAGAGCTTTAATAGCTAGATAAAATCCACTTCAGCTCCATAACTTAATCTTGTTTATTATAAATATAAATACACGCATGAATTCGCGTTTATTATTACGAAAAAACAGTTTTGTTCCCTGTAACATTTTGCGTTTATTAATATACATATATACATTTTGTAGATAGTCTAAGGTATGTAAGAAGGATCTGACGAATTTTTTTAATGGTAAACAAAATAGAATGTCAATAATTTTACCTATAAATAACTAAACTAACAAAAGCATAATATTTAAAAAAATAGTCTAAATAAGGACAAGACGGACATTTAAGCTATGAATAAAATTATCACATAAGTTTTTTACCGAATCGACAAAACAAAAAAATAATAACTTTAATTTGCAACGTCGCGTCGCTCGTAGCTTGTACATAAATTCACACATTTTTGCCTCTCTATAAAGGTGCTGCTGTTTTATCCCGGTAAATAATGTCCTTTGGGAGTAAAGTGTACGCACGTCAAACGCTAGACAACAGGACCACTTTGTATACGTTGTTTAATATTTCGCATGAAAGAATGGATTTATAAATATGTTAGGCGAGTGGATTTCGCACTAGTATTAAACACTATACGTGTCATGACATTGTGGTGCTTTGATATTTAGATGTATCGTTGGATTTTCCTTGTCGTATGTTTTTTTATTGATTTATTGTACAGGGTAATTTATATATACGATTCAATAGTTTAGAGAATCGTGGGCTCGATTTTTATCCCTTAAGATATTATTGTACCTACACTAGTTCATTCGATAAATAGTATATTATGAAAGCCTAAATATAACATAACAATTATTAGTATTAAGGACTCGTATAGATTAAAATTAAATATAGTCCCCATGAAATGGTAGTACGAATGGTAACAGTCCCCGTTGACTCGCAATTCGCAGTCGGGTCGGGAGTCTAAAAGACGAAGTGTTTAATATTTAAAAAAAAAATACACCAACGATCAAAGTGTTAAATATAGAAACAGTTTGTCTAAAGAAAAAAAACTTTACAAGTAAACAAAATAGATATATCAATTTTTATACCTTGGCAACACTAAAAAAGAGGTATAAAAAAGCTAAGCCATATTTCGAAAATAAATGTACTTTAAATTGCGTATATTATGATGGATAAAATATTCTGCGATTAATCTTTTCAAATAATATTTATTAATACTTCCAAATAAAAAAAAAAACATTTGCGTAGAGGGTTTTGTTAAACATAAACTTAACACCAAAACGTTTTCAAATATCATTATTTGTTCCTTGTTAATCATATATACACACATTTCCTTATTAGCCTTGTGTAGCCTAGCTCTTGTGTCGTTTGTAAAAAAAACAATATTTTAGTTTGTCAAGCAGTCTTTTGAAACTGAAATGTTTTATCAGTAATTCTAAATGACATTCTCTGTTACCTTTGCTCGTTATCTCGCGTCATTAAGTATTAAGCCCATGAATACGTTTTGGGATTTATTGTTTGAATAAAACGCATAAGCGATCACATAATGCACTTCTAGATTTTAGGTGGATATTGCTGTTAACACATAGTAAAGTAAGAAATAATTAAGAATAGTATAAAAATATGTAGTTTCTTTTCGAATATACGGAGCATTTATTTGAAAAACCTCTGAGTTCCAAGAACTTAAGCACCTGAACCGTGAAATGTGACCTTTATTGACACTGGCAGGGAGCATTGTTTTTTTTTAATTTATCGCTTTCTTTTCTTTGACTTTAGAAAACCTTTTCAAGTCCCGACGATCAATGCATCTCATACGCTGCTATCATAGATGCAGATTAATATGAACTAAACGAGATTGCTTTGTACGTCCGACCGTGATGTGGAAGGGTTACTATTAACAACGTGTGTCCTCTGAGACATAGAATGAAATGACAGTTAACTGAATGTACGTTCCGTACGTATCGTGCGGTCGGGCCCGAATACTGATTTGGGTAAATTGTATTCGTAAGACGAGTAAGCCTATTTGAGGATTGCGTGTGTTTGCATTAACTGAGCTGCGGAGAGTTCGAGATTACATTCGGGAGTATCGAACGGGACGTCTGAAACAATATGTGATGGTCAGACACACGGCTGCATGGTGTCGTGCTGCGATAATCGTTTTGTACCCACGCACCGGTTTCTCTGTTGAGGTTTTACGGTGTTGATGAATTAACAGACAAGTAACTCGAAATCGGCTTTGACATATCGCTATCCATACAAATTAGAGTACAGAGTTAATATGTAAGTTCTTTTTAGGGTACTGTAGACAGTTTACCCATAGACTAGGCTATTCTCTACTGTATTTGTGTAATATGTATCTAACTATTAAATATGGTAATTAATGATTTTAATATGTTATTAAATCAGTCTTCAAATAAAAAAAGACAAAAAGACAAGCAAAAAAAAAAGGTAACTTACGCCTTTTGTTTTTGGTATACGTGATAATATATATTTATATTATCAAAATATGAAGCATGTCTGGCTAAAGGTGGCTTTTCTGTAAAAGTAAACTACTTTCTTACAATCTTGATGCTTTTTTTACAATTTTCCGCAAATGTTAATTCGAAGTTTTTCCACTATGAAAAGCCCCTTTTCGTCCGTACTTCCCTCATTGGAAGTTCTCCTTCCAAAAAGTTATATTATATAACCTCAAAAACATTACTAGTCTTAATATTTTGGTGTTGAAATTATGACATGAGCTTAGTTCATATCAGCGTTTAAATTACGTGTACCGTAGGAGTTGATATTAAAATGGACTATGGAAACGAATGTGAGAATAAACGCTGAAGGAAAATCTAGTGCGCGTCCATTAGCGTGTCACTAGTTGTATTACGAACGTGTCAGCTATTCGTGTATTACAAGCCACTCATTTTTCGTGACGTAACAAAAAATTGACATCGTACTTTTACTCTGAAACGTGATGAATTTATAATACATTTATATATATTATGACGAAAATGTTTAACTAATATTAGAATATTTATATCATATTAGTTTGTACAAGTTCAAGTGCATAAGAATTGTATATATAAATCCGAATAGCATTGAAATAATTAAATTCATTTATAGTCACCGAATACGAAAAAATCTATATTGAGGGTACTTTTAAAACTTTGACAAGTTGAATCAGAGTGTCATTTACCAACACTGTATGCGGTAAAGTAGTTAACGAATATAAAATATTGACGAATTCAATTTTAAGCCATGTCGTGTTTTTGTCTTGATTGTTTTGTGATGTTCATTGTTTGAGCAACTCATTTATTTGAATAATATTGTATCCTTATTTATTTGTACCAGCCATTCCAAGAGCACATTTTTGTTTGTGTGATTTATTTATGTGTAAGGAAGCTGGGGGTTTACTAGTCTATTTGACCAGTTCACCAACATCAGATCAGCTCGATGCTACCAAATTATTGTTTTACCCGAACAATTTTATTCTGAATCCTTTCTTTTGAAAAGCTTTTAATATAACAATCAATAAGTAAGTGTTATGCTTCTATATCGGATAAAGGGCTATGATTTGAGTTGAACGGCATATAGGAAAGTATGAAATCGATATCACAAACTCGATTTCGAAGATTTGTTTACATAATGACTTTAGCGCTCAAGCCGACGATTTTATTTAGCTAATATATAGCAAGAACACGTGGATCTCAACCAAAGGTCGCAGTTTCAAATCCGAGCAAGCACCGAATGTGCAATGGAAGCCATGGGTAAGAAACGTGACGAAAGTTTACGTACCAACGTCCAACACGCAATGGAACACAATGGTGTAACCTCTAAATCCGTCTCCAATATTGTCTACTGTCTGCACGCCCTAAATCCCCCGCTTGTTCGGGATGTGGGTAACGTTTGAGCGCAGAGTGCTGTTACAATTTCATTTCCCGAAATTTTGAGGATTAAGCGAACTTAATCGAAGGTGATAGTCGCGGCTTACTAGCAATTATTGTTATCATGTTTCAATTTTATAATAAATTTAATACTTTACTTTAAAGTAATGTAATTGTACCATGTTTGCATCAATAGTATTACATATTAATAGTAGAATACTTTAGCTGTTTGTATTAAAGGGATAATAAAACAGATTTTAATTAAATATTAATCATGTATAATAATAATAATAAATTGACAGTAAATGTATGAGCTTAGATTAAGCTTGATATTAGAGTGAAAATTAATGTACCTATTCAACTCCACTGTTAGTGTTTTCAAATGTTAGTAATATTTATGTATTTAAATATGACTAACATTATGTATTATTTATTGAAAATCCATTTAGCTCGAGTCAATCTTCTCTGTAGCAGGATCCAGCTCGCACCAAAGTTAAGCTTATTTTCAGCGTGGCAAAGTCAAACGAGCTCGAGTGACACGCGGGCGTGACGTTAACTGACGTCGCAGGCTTTAATATTCATATAGAAAATATTAGGCGGACGGGCGCTAGTAGGGGTCGGGGTTGAGGGCTCGGGGGTCACCGATCGGCCCCTCGCGCCCGTGGCCACTCCAACACGCTCTGCTCGCCTTTAATGAACTTTATGTCGCCGACCGGAATAGGAGAACACTTCTTTGCCGGCTTTGCTGCTATCGTATGTTACTCGGAACAAAGCCCGCGAGTGAAGTCACTTGGAAAGGGAGCGCTTAGCACTTTTGCTCTTTCTTATTGTTTTCCCTTTTTTGAAAGGTATGTAAAGGTCCGGTATCGAGATAGCTGCAGGTGATAAGTGCAATGTCGCAGCCGTGTGCAATGTCGATGTTGATGTGGCGTCGAAAGTATTTGACGTTCGCGCGAGCCAACACGGAAACGAGCAAAACAAAATCGCGGACGGGTCGCTAAAATATTGATAAAGAAAACCGAATCGAATGTTAGCTATGCTTTACACGGCAGCAAATTCGTAACATACATGTGAATATCTTGATTAGGAACGTTCACTATTGGTAGCCAATTTCAAACGGCTTGTGCTTTTCATCTTTCCCTGAATAAATTCTGGCAATATAAAGTTTCTATTTCGGTTTCCATGTTCACAGAATTGTAATTACTTCTCTCATGTGTAATCAAACCTTTGCTACTCAATATGTCAATAAAACAATACAGAACCAATTCATTTATTGTAATTATTTATTTAGTTTACCAAAGTTTTGCGTTGAAGATATTTATGTCATGGCATGTGTTCATTGTGTCGCTTAAACAGTTCAAATTTAACGCTTTTTAACGTCAATATATTGATAATACAACGATCATATTTAATAATTTACCATCTACATTATTAGAAATCGCGTAATTGGAATTCCAGTTAATCATGGGTCTATGATTGATATTTAACGGGTTACGTTCATATTAAAATCATAATTAATTTTATTACAGTTTCTGGTATCCAAAACTAACATTACATTTTAACATGTAATTATTAAACGTATTGAAACATTATTATATATGTGTTTTTTCTTAGGATGTTAGTCTAATATCAAAAGTTTATATTGATTTGTTTGTAGTATGTGTTAAAAAGAATGACATATTGAAGTGAAGAGTGATGTTTTAATTAAGTGAAGGATAAATGCAGTGCATTCATAAATCAAAATGTCGGAAAATATTAAACCGCCTCTACATTTACTCCTCACAATACGACAGGTCGCTTCTAAATTTAAAGCATCTATGCATAGGCTGTGTGTTATCTGTCTGTCAATCTGGGAACTTATATAACTTATTTATTAAACTTTAGACCTTTAAATAACCATTTTCTTATGTTTTTATATTTTCTTAATTTATTAAAAAATTCACTTCAAAACATTTGCTGAAATGCAAAAAAATGTAAAGGTAATAGACGAATTGGACGCGTACGGCGTGTCATTGCTCATGTTTATTTTAAAAAAAAATTACACAGCATAAGCTACCTTGTTAGCAGTTTTACAAAACGAAATTGCAAGCTGAAATTATAACTGCAAATCCAGAAATTTTGCTCGCCTAAACAAAGTTAACAGTTGTTTTATTATTAATATTCCATTTCGTGCATGATTTTAATACGTTTAAAAATATGTTTTGGTCGATTTATTAAAATAATTATTGAGTATTATTTTAAAACCAATATATATATATATATATATAATACTCAATAATTATTTAAATATATATATATATATATATATTGGTAAATTATTATATATAATACAATTGTAAATTATTATGTATATATATGTATATATATTACGTGATGGTCGACAGTAAGCTTCTTACTAGGCTTTTGTACAAGCACTACAAACAGTAATACCTTAGTATTGTTATGTTACGGTTTGAAGGGTGAGTAGTGAGTGAGTTTCTATGGCACAATGGGCATATAATCTTCCTCTCAGAGGTTAGTTACGCATTTACAAATATAAACTCGAATTCTAAACTAAAACTTATATTTATAATATCGCTCCGTGTCTGTTAAGTGTTAGGTCCTCTAGGCCCTTTTCTGTACCGCTGATAACGTGTGTGCACAATTTCATAACGATCAGTTGTGTAATTAAGACGTGAAAACGTAATATACAAACTTGCTTTCGCATTTTTAATATTAGTTAGTAATAACATACATTGGCTTGCAATTCATGAGATACCATCATTATCTATGACGAGAATAGAATAACATAGAATAAAGTAAGAAGGGCATCTCATGATAAATTAGCAAAATGTTATTTGAGTCTATTTTTAATGAGGCAACAGAAACAACGTTTATAAATTACTAGATCTGTTTAAAAAAAAACTCAAAATATACAATATATAATGTTTCTTATCCGCTAAACGTATACAGAGGGATATATGTCTTCTTCTTCTGCCTAGCGTTTTCCCGGCCTAGTAACGCCAGGGTCCGCTTTTCTGCATCTATGCCTCCACTTTGCCCGATCTAAAGCGTAAGAGGGATAAATGTATGTATAATATATACAAGTTAAATGTAAGTATAAATATGCATATAAGAATGCAGTAGTCGGCCCCTAATCGTTAATGCAGCGATTTTCTTTAAAACATCGTTAGAGAAAAGTAAAGAGAAAATAATACATTTTAATTTCTATCTGAGTCCTTCAATATATACGTTTTATGCGAAACCTTACTGTACCGTTGCGAAGCATTATACTTGCTCGTATTTAATAATAAATACTATTATTAAAAAGGGTTTTATTAAATAACTAATGAGAAATATCAAACCAGAGGTCAGGTTAATGTGGTTTTATCAGTTACTTAAACGATTCTTGAGGAAGAGAATTCCACGAACGAATAGCTTAAACTAAGAAGGAGTTAGTGTAATCTATGAAATGCATTTCTTAAAGTAAACTCTCTTAGGAACGGAAGTAACGACCGACCGTGAAAAGAGCTTAAAAACATAAAATGATATTTATATCCACAAATAAACTATATTTTCAACTTAGTAGAAAATTCAATAAGCTACAGGTGGAGGATAGACTAGTAAGTTAGGGCTAAATCTTTAAGCCGATAATAGTCTAGTCTTCATAAACAAAAGCCCAATGGAATAGGCTTTATTCGGATCTAAATTAATCTAGAATTGCTTGAATATGATGCCGGTAGTATCACATCGTGCTATTATATTAAACCTACGGATTTGTGGTTGTCCTAAAATAATATTATCCTGTAATTCACTATTGTCCGTTTGTTCGTTGATATCACCGTGATAATTACAGTCAAGTTTTCGGATTAGCTATATTTATTTTATTATTGTTGTTGTTTTAAAAATAAGTTTACGAGGATTAGATGCCAAGTTTTTTCACGGTTGTAATAAAGAATATTGCATGAAGACTGCTAATATAAAGAAAATTTTAGTATACTGTTTTGATAAAATCAGTTATTTGTTAAACGAACACTCATTCCATGCCCAAGCCAATAGCCTGTAAAAAACCCAAAGCTGAGCTAAAGATTCCTCTCCTGTTGAGAAGGTTTGAAACTCAATACAACACGCTACCTCAATGCAGTTTGGTGGGTAATTGTGGCATGGTAGATATTCATCCAAAACATGCAAGTTTTCCAGCACTGAGCACGACATCACAAATTAAGCACATGAAAATTCATTGGTGCTTGCCCCGGTTTGAATGTAATTAACACATATTAAAATTAACTCAAATTATCAAAACAGGTTTCTAAATTAATACGACAATATTAATGAAACATGGTTAAAGATTTTATTTAAACGTATACAACATCTAATAACCTAGCAGATTAAGTATAAAGAATAAGAATAACTTATTTCTTATTATATAATATATCTGAATGGTCTTTTTAAAAAACGTTTCAAGTTTAATGAAACGAATTCATCAACAAAATGAAACATTATGTATATATTAATTACCAGGTTTGTTTTAAATCTGTTATTTAATAATATCTAAGTACATATTGTTATTATTGCCGAGAATGTTTAAAAATATATGCTGTAATTTATAGTGCAATGTGACAACGTTTCCGACTTCCGGAAAAAAGAATCGGGGACGAATTTAATTCGGAATCTCTACGTTGGTTCCCTGTATTTTAGAAGTGAAATTTGTTAAAATATATAGCTTTCTTTCTCTTTACGTCATATCTTTCCTCTCTCTCATGTAACGAAATGCATGTGCATAAATGTGTCGCGCCCTTTAACATTTGACTCTCAATTCTCATCCACGTATCGCTTATCGAATCGCTACCAAAGCTTCTTCAAAAAATTTGAAATTTCATAATTTGAAAACAGCAAAAGGTGTTTGAAGATATAAGAAAACGGCGTGGAGTGCGCAATAAAGAATACATCTATAACAAGCTAACTTCGAAATAATCCATTTTACAAAATTCAAAATAATTAAGCGTGAAGTTTTCTAAATTTAAGCAGTTTCCTTTACAAGTGGTTCTATTTTGCTGATGGCGAATAATTTGTATGTTAACATAAATAGTGCATGTTAATAAAAAATAACGAGTCACACCTGCTAAATGTTGTTCACAGAATGAGACATTACTTTTATCAACGGGTGTCTAGTGCCCTAATGAAATGACCTATATCTGCGTTACGCCTCTAGGACGTTAATGGGAGTTAGAGGCAGCGGCGCATATTTTTTGACCTGGATAGGGTTTTAATTAGGTTTCCCGCTCTGGTCACACCTGAAGTAATCTAGTTACGACAGATTTACGCGCCGATTTCGTAACTTTTGAGATATTTCACGTCGTAGAAATCTGTTTGAGTACAAAAAAATGTACGTAAAAGATTATTTTACATATTTCTAAAAATATAATTACAAAAAGTAATTTCGAATCGATCGCTGTTTTCTTATAGTGTGTTTTTTACTAATGCTACGTAATATATTATCGTATTTAGGGGATAATATTTTTGAAATATACAAATCATTTGTGAGAGTCACGTCGAGTCAATTGGTAATCGTTTACTAACCACGCCTCGTCACAACATCTGCATAGGGTACATGCCTCGAAGCGAGTCGACGGTACCGAAAATCAGTTATGGTGTGGTCGCAAAATGATGAATCAACAATTTTGACTTGACTGCCTTGCTGGGTGGGTGAGGGTGTTTATAGGGGAAAGGGGAAGGGAGTTAGATCGATTCCTATTCTGCGGTAATTAGAATCGCGCTGCTAAATACAACTTGTATTCGATTTTCATATCGAGTTTCAGTGCGTTCCTTATCCTAGTTTCGTTGGATATAACATTTCACGAAAATAAGGATGGTTTTTCACAATAACGTAATTAATATATATATTATATAACAGACATAATATATTCTTACTCAATATTAAGATTACAGAAACTTGACACCAAATTTATTTTCCTCCGAATTTTTTTAATAAGTATTTGAAGTGCTTTATTTATGATAATATTAAGTACCTCTTCACAATGATATCGTAAAAGGATGAGAGTTATAAATGGTCTTGATGTAATCGTCAAAGAGTCCATAGCGGCGTGAAGCGTAAACTTCATAGACGCCTGATATATCCGAGACGCGTTTAAGTATGGTACCGATTATGATAATAATTATATCTGCTACAATGATTTCCTCGCTATTTTATACTTATATATTATGTTTTTCTACAACATCGTAAAGTTTTGTTTCATTTGTTACAAGCGGCAGCAGGAAATTTAACGATTTAAGATTTTTTTATTGTATTATTTTTTATTGAATATAATTTATTAATATATAATATATTTTAAAAAAATTAAGAAACAATTTGGGATTTTTTTTTTCGATGACATAATATAAATAAAGGATACTGGATTTAGTTTATTTTACAGAAATCGATCTTTTATGCTACGATGCGACTGACGTATTACACGAATTTTGTGAAAAAAACCAAGATCGAGTATATTCGCGTTTTCGTTGATCTATTCCCAACTATAAGTTATTAAATTGTTTAATATTGAGAAAAATAATATAATTAATGTTATTATATTAATATATTTATTTAAAATAGCTATGAAATACCCTTATACAATACAAAAAAGGAAATCAAAATTGTACGGGTGCAATAGTTGGTGTAGAAAGAAATATATATATATATATATATAATAATATCGTTTGTCGCATACGATATAATGGTCGTAATTCGATTTGAAAACGACATTTTAAATTATTATTATTGACGACAAGCGGAATAAAATCACATTATTTCTCTATACCGACGTTGCATGACATGAATTTCGCATAATTGCGATATAATTCCGTTTTACGATCATTACTAGATACAATATATTTCTTCCGCGGTTTTATTTGAATTCTATAATCGCGTGTTAATGTAACATTTTGTTATAAAAAATCGTAACGGTTTCATGATTGTTTGACGGAACGAGAGAATCAAAGAAGTCGGGAATATATAATTAATACACGTGGCGACTGTATGTTAGAAAATCGATCTTTATATTATTTCATTAAAACAATGTCCGCAATAAATTATTTATAATTGGAAATAGAGAGTAAAAAAGAAATTAGCGATCGAAGATAAATTAGCACTTCAACGAATTCATTCAAATAAAAAATACTGATCATGCAATGTTTTAGTTATGTATAAAACGCAATAAATATGTTAATTAATTACAGCGAATTTATTATTAGACATGAAATATTAATAGCGATTGTACGAAATCTAAAACGTGAAAAAACTGGTCGCAACTGAATCCGGACTATCGAATTGATTGGGTAGAAGTGACGGTACGCCTTGGTTGGGTAATGATCGGTATCACCTCGAGTGGATCATTCTCACAATAAGCACTGTTGCCTAGGCCGATCCGTCGCTAAAGAGAACGGTCCCTACAAATCCCGGGTAAGACATTTTCCGTACTGCAGCCACCGGTCTCTTTGTACGGGCGCAATCAGCCGCCGGCGTACCCAGCAATTATTCAAAATACATCAGGCAATATTAGATAGGTGGGCTGGCCGATGCGTTTTGCATTGCGAATCAGTCGGACTTTGTGGAAAAGCGACTGGGGAGTACTAGTGTTTATACGCCGTCACCGACAGATTGTGGGGCCAGCCTTTTGCTAAATTGTCAGCGCACTTGGGGATTGTCGATGGCGGGACCACGGCTAAAACGTTAATGGCCTTCCGTTATCACAAAACTACGTTAAGGGGAAGGCTCGCGTGCAAAGCGGCTGCGGCGAAATGCAATCGCCGGTTCGACTCCACAATGATCGACCTACTAGATACCAGCACGACTGCTACTATCATTCTGTTCTTTTTTATTTTGCTAACACATTCGTTCAATTATAAATAGTAAATAAGGCAGCTCGTTATCCGCTGGTTGTTTAAAAGAAATACTATAATCTGTCTATTTGTGTATATAATTCAGTATACAGTTTATCATCTTTCGTTGTCGAAGATAAAGTTAACATTGTTGACAACTTGGGCTTTAAAGTAAAGTAAAGTAAAGTAGTGTACGTGGATATCTACAAGCAACCTTCAAAGAATGTAGTGTGATAGTCAACTCTTGTAATGTATATAAAGAAAAATATTAAGATAGCTCGTGTGCCGATTGCAGAATGTAACCTTAGCCTGGATAAGATTTTAAGGATTATCAAGGGATAGATGAAGTCGTCGTTTGTTAATGAATGTCTAGCGATGCTTAAAATACCTATCGGGAATTTGGGTATAAATAAAGGCCATTACAATACGAATGATCATTGGCGAAATGTTTAACTTGAGGCCTGTGTTCGCTCGCATTAGTATTCTCTTTGCGCAGTTTGTAGCCGTGCCGTACATTATTTGTATACACTAAGCATGAAATGTTGCCAAGCAAACGTGTACTATTTGCGTGGAGGTTTAGAAAGCAGACGCGGGGGCGCAGGGAGGCGACGGTGGCGGCCGGGCCCCCTTTGTACTCTCCTCTGTGCGCCTCCCCCGTGCGTGCACGGATGAGAAACACTCACCCACTCTGAGGTTTCAATATTCCATACCGAAATGCATTCAATTGCAACATTTTTAGACAAATGGAAAAGGAACTGCGTCCCCGCGCGTCCCTTTGATAAAAACTTAAGCGGACCGATTTATTTCATTTTCCTTTGTCGCTGTGAAATTTAGCGACGAGACGAAAGTGGCCTCGGTCCAAATTTTTATTTGGTGGATGTCTATTTTAGAAAATGTCGGCCAGAAGGATGGAATCTAATAAATCGCTAGAACGACGACTTCCCTCCCTGTTTTATTTTGTGACCTCAACTTTGTACTTCAGCGGCTTTACAAAATTGAATATTTTTCAATTTTTGCTTAACCTATGAAAATTTTATAAAGTAACTTGAAAGTTGTTTTTAAGCTTATGACTTCATTGGGTCCTCGTGTTCATAATGAACGGTACGATTACATTGTTACAAATAAAATAAATGTTTCATCAATTAAACAGAATACAGCAAACCGCAAGAATCAGTCGATTGTCAACAATTGCGAGGCCGCCCGTTGAGCGTTAACAATATTTCTATAATGTAATCTAATCATCTATTAGCCCTCGGTTTCCTGTTGAGCGCACCCGAGTCCTGACCTATTGGAGAGCAAATATACATATATACATATCGAGGCTACACTTGTACGAGAGCTTGCCACGATTATTTCCCTTACATATCGTTATATCTTGTCCTGATAAATATTAGATTTAGCAATCTTATTACATTTTTATGTAAATAATAAATGTAGGTACATTAATTAAATTTTGCTCGAATACATTAGACAAACAAAGAAATAAGTATGAGAAATAAAAGGACGGTTCGAGTTGAAAAGTAGGTTGGTAGGTAGGTATGTATGTAGGGACCGTAGTAGGCACAATACATAAAATCCATATATTATTAAATGGAAAAGCTACGATAGGATCTTGGACATTATTTTTAATGACTTTTAAAGTCGATAATTAGTTGGCCACTTTTAAAATCGATATAGCTGTTAATGGTGAATTTAGTGACATATTATTTTCTATTAATTTATCGTTGTTCACTTACAAAATTTTATATCGGTTATAGCCCGATCAACTTTGTATATCCAACATATTTAAAAATCGTAGAATAATTAAAATAGGTTTGTTAATGAAATAATGCATTAATAACATTATTTAGATTAGATACTCAATTTTAAAGGTGTCACGGCAATGGAGCACGTGAGTATGACGGATGGTTCTTACATATATATGAATACAATATTAATTACCTGGGTATTTGTTCAATATGAATTTTAAAATCAACGACTCCTAGTGTACATACATATGTATTAAATTTACTTTTAAATCTGTACATAGATTATATAGATACTCTAGACATCTAGGGGGTGTTTAGTAAAACACTGATTTTTCTCTTTCTGTCATTATTGATTTGATATATGAAAGAAGAAGACGCGGCATTGTTTAACTAATCACTCGCTAAATTAAGTTTATAAGTAAGGTCACTAGCCTATAAAATAAACATGAAGGTGACGAATTTGCATAAACAACTCAGAAATTAATCATTTACAACAGTAAATTAACGTATAAGCACTATTTAATAAATTTATATAATGTTTTGAAGGATTAAATATGAAAGCAATTAATTATACTCACTTAATTATAAGCCTCTTGATGTTTGAATAAGTTTTGTAATAACCTTATGATAATATCATAGAGACAAATATTACGCTAAGCAATTTTTTTTTTCGATTTAATTACGGTTGAGTATTTTGCTCGACCATCAATGGGTTCAATACTTAAATAAAATAAATTTAACTTTGCGAGGTGAATTGTTTAAATTAAACAGAGTTAGATATTAATTTTATAAAATTAGCTGCAATTTTAATTTTTATCTTTATTTCTAAGAAAACATTAAGCGGATTTATTTTTATATATTGAATTAATAATAATATTCAAATATTTCAAGTGAATTGGAAAAAAATATATGTCTTATTAGCTTCCAATGTGACAGGGCTGGTTCATTTTCCCTCCAGAGAATTGGAATTTCGTTTCAACGGGGAAATGCTGCTAGCATTCTTGCCACCATTCCACGCGGTCATGATTTCTACAGTAGCTATTTTTAATATGTATCTAATAGTAACTGCCTCGTTGGTCTAGTGGCTTGATGTAAGGCCGCAGACTCGGAGGTCCTGGGTTCAATTCCCAGATCGGGCCAATAAAAAGTTATTGGGTTTTTTCTGTCAGAAAATTCTCAGTAGCATCCCAGAGTCTGGAAGTTGGTCCCGCGTCTGAGCTCTTTCCGGTCGTGTTGGATTGCCGTCCCATCGGATTAAGAGAGTAAGGGAAGAGAGAGTGCACCTGTTTGCGCACACACTCGTGCACTATAATATGTCCTGCGCAGTTGGCTAATCTCTCTTGAGACTGGCCGCCGTGGCCGAAATTGGTCTGGAGGACATTCTTATTATTAATAGTAACGATATATAAATATATATATATATTTACAAAATAATATATTTATTATACCTGAAAGTTATTTAATGAATTGTGAATCTAAAGGAGTTTAGGTTTATATGTTTACACTAATGATTAAAACAGACATTAATAATAAAAAAATTGTATAACCATTCTTTGTTTTAATATATATTTTTTACTTTATTATGTCTAGTATTTTAAACTGCAATATATCAATATATCTGATATAATAAAATCGTTATAATGTAATTATTAATGTTATCGCGCTAATTTTGATGTAGTAGTTTTGTAAGTAAATTATATTCTAACAAAGGTTGCTGGACGAACAAACTATAAACGAAATTTCATTTATAAATCGTGTTATAGTTTGTGATAGATTTTAATTTGGAATTCGATATTATTCAGTGGGAATAATTACAGTAATTACACTTTCTGATTGCTCATTTATGTTTGTATATATAATATATTGTAAATAGTAAATTCGAATGAATTCATTTTGTCATAAGGGGTGAAAAGACAAACGAAACTTACTTAATAGAAATCAAATGTAATATTTCGTGTTTTTTAATGTATTTATAATTATTTTTATTACCTTATAATTGTAAATGAATAAATGTTTTTGTACTGTGCTTACGACTCGCGCGACGCCATTACGTTTATGGTACAATGCCAGAAACTTAAACGAATGTGCAAAAACAACAAACAATTTTAACTTAATGAATACTGTTTGAAAGAATACGTTTAAAAAACCTACTTTGGGATTAAGGTATACATATTATGGGGATACACTAGTTTACACATAAGGCAATTTCTACTTCCAAAACCTACATTTGTGATCAAAATTTATTTCGTAATTACAATATTATATTTGTTATAACTCTTTTTGTTTTAAATTATTGAACAACATTATAATCAACCAACAATTAAAGAAGACCTCAAGAAATGTATAGAAGCTTTCGAGATGTGGGCATATAGATACATGTTGGCCGTTAGTTGGACTCGAAAGGTCTCGAACGTAGAAGTTCTGCGACACATCAACCAGAAACGGTAACTTTTAGAGACTGTCAAGAAGAGAAAAGTTGCATGTCTCAGACACGTGCTTAGGCATGAAAGATATGAATTTTTGCAACTCATTATGATGGGAAAAGTTGCCGGAAGGAGAGCTGTTGGTCACAGAAAAAAGTCTTGGCTGTACAACATCCGAAAATGGACGGGAATCGCGAGTGCTGCCGAACTATTTCGCCTCGCAAAGAACTAGTAGTAGTATACAAAGCTGACTGCTAACCTATCACTCGAAGAAGAAGAAGATAATCAACCAGATGATCTAATAAAACAAAACCCATTCCGCTTAACTTTGTTAAGTTTGGAGTAGTTTGTCATTCTGATATTGTCAATATTCATATTTTTGTTGTTATTTTTAATTAAGTATTAAAATAAGCGATGCGATGTAACAATGCAGAAAATATAATTATTTTGTCATTGACATGCATCATTTATGTCTTGTAACGTCATGCAATATTTTTAGTTCAATTGAAAGTTACAAAATCAATTTTTTTACAACTAGATGCCTTAAATTTACTGACTTCAATAGCTAAGCTTCACTAACCGATTATACAATATAATAATGTATACGTATACGAATTAACAAGAAAAATTAAAAATTATATAATTAAAATATTGTTTTTTATTAAAACTTAATTATTATGTTTCATCAAATGATATAAAACAATATCGCTTGTATTCGATATTCATCTTTTAGTTTGAACAAAAATCGATCCTTTTATGTCACGTCATAAATGGCTTAATATTTTTTAACGAATAATATAAGTTCATTCCCTTCCACGATCACTAAAAAAATACGGCAATTATATAATCAATGTCGATGTTGAAACAAAGCGGTCTTACTTAAAATCGTTGTTTAGCGAGTGATTAGTTAAACATACTCTGTCTCTTTCTTTCGAATGTCAAATCAATAATGACAGAAAGAGATAAAACAATGTTTAACTAAACAGCTGATTTTTAAAATATGAACTTTTTAATGTAATAAAGTCTCTATCTAAACTAGCGGTAGGTGATAATAAATGAAGGTATAAATCGGACAAAGTCAGGGGCGTAGGCATCAGTGCACCATAATTTGACTGTTTAATCGGTACGTGCTGCATATTGGGCGCAATATTTAAGCGAATCAGGCGATAAATTTCGTTCGCGCTGCTCGCCTTGATGATTCACGAGCGGTTTATTCTACGAAATAGATTTTACCATTTTGTTTACATTGTTTACATATATTATTCATTCCGTATCTACTGTTAACTGGGTGACTGACTCGTCGATTCAGTGGCTAGCTAGTACGGCTGATGATATCAAGGCATCAGGTTCGAATTGCGGCTCAATATAAAAGTTGGATTACAATCCAAAGAATAGAAGTCATCTTATGTCACGAAGTCACGCGTCTGTTCTCTTCCCGATCGGACTTCTCGTAACTTTTACTATTTTTAAACGGAATATAAAGTAGATAACACCAGTGTTTCTTGTATAACACACACACACGTGAACACTAAAATCTCCTGCGTGGCTAAAGTCCTTGAGATCGGTCATCATAGCCGAAATTTGGAATACATTATTTTTATTAAGCTTAAAATTGTTTGATTATTACATATATGTAATACTCTTAATGTTTTTAAGAATTTCGAGTAGTATAGACTTTCCTCTGAAATCAGTACCACTATCATAGAGTAATTACGGATGGCAAGCATAAATATGCTTATCTGTTCTTCCAACGATATTATTAAAAAAATGTATTTTTTTTATTTCATAGGAGTGGATAGGATTAAAATTTTCATAATCTTTACTAATAATATGAATGGGAAAGTTAGTTGGTTTTTTCGTTTGTTACGCTTTCCCAATACTCAAATTATCCACCACAAATATAGCGAAGTTTAAATATCCTACTCGAAATACCCGTTAATTAAATGCAGAAAAACTTTTTTAAATGAATTTTAATATACATTAGCAACATTGTCTTGTATTTTATTTATTAAAATTATGATTATACACCTGAGGAATCACTCCACCCATTGGCGAGAAACGTATAAAAATATATTCGGGATTTTTTGAGTTTATCTCGTTCAGACAGACAGATAATCTTCACATTATACATAATTCTAGTCAGTGTCGTTTATTTATGACACAAAATAAAAAGACACGTTAAGCAGCCACCTTTACAATATTCGCTAATGGCTAATACGCAAACACCGCACATGAAACGAGCAAAAACAATGATATAGGAAATAAAAAACAAGTTACAATTTCATTACGTTGCATTTTAAAGTAATATCTTGCCGTAAGCGAATTATAGCTGAATATTCAACGAACAAACGGTCGCGGATAAGCGTGTATGCATCAAATATTGTATTATTAACGCCCCTATTTAAATAGCAATACGGTTTGTGCTCGCCGGATACTGCCTCATAAAGTATGAAACACTCCCGTTAAACGATTCAACCTATAAAACGTATAGCGCACGTTTAAACTACAGATACTCAAAATTAAAACTGTTAAAACAGTAGAAATTTAAATGAAAAGACATGGATAAGTTCATATTTAAGGACCGGCAAACGCGCTCCGCGACTTGTACATCTGGGATGATTTTTATATACGCTTTGGCAGATATAAAAACTTGGAATTCCTTTGAAAAGAAAAACTTATGAAATAACCAAGGGTTTTTCATAAGCTCAGCCCGTTTCAGGTATAAATAATGTTTTAACGCTTTTGTATACAAATAACAGAAATACGAGATATGTCACGTGTTTAATTTGTTTTTGAGTATTACAAATTGCATTTTTTATATGATGTTCGCATTGTGTCTAACTATCACGACGTAGGTGCGTAGCCGTCATATATCACAGTCAGGGTTAGAAAATGAGGAGTTTCCTCACACACTGGCGTCGTACGTCGAGTCGTCCGGTCGTCGACATCTAATTTTTATAATAGAACAAAAGAAGCAAACAATGGTTATACCGAGATATAGGCAGAGTCGCAACATAACACAAGTGAGCTTATGTTTGATTGAACGCATAAGAATGTGGGGTTCAGTCGGTGCCGCGGGTTAGACAGAGAGAGACGACCGGGGGAGAGGGACAGCGACATCGCAATTACCTCGTGAGATTGTTGAATAAATTTACATTCAGTTGATTGAAATAATAATGAAATTGCTAGGGCACACTCTGTAGCTCCGTACGCGATATTTAAATTAATAATAAAATCATAATGTTACACAAATCGCGCACGTGATACGCGCCGCCATCTCTATGATAATTAGGTTCTTTCTCGTGCCGTCTTTTGTTTTGAATAATTCAAATTCAATTCAAATTTTCTTCGTATATTTTATTTAACCCCCACCCTTATTACTTTGGTAATGAGATATTTTAAAAAAATAATAATATAAATACTCTTTCGGAAAATCTTTAATCCAATCAATCAATAATATTTTAATTCTACCGCGAAAAAGCGGCATTAATGAGTTTATTAATATAAGCGGCAGTAACTTTATGCATTAAACTCCGAAACAAAAACATATTTCGTATACATTTTTTTATATTAAAAAAAAACAATATTTTTATTCGCGTCAAAATATACAAGACAAGACAAGACACGATAAGACATTTATTATTGTGCTGACAGTCTTTCATTATCACTGTTAACCGTTAATTTTATACGAATCATACAGTTAGTGTTTCGATAATTTATAAGTAAAAACACAGTAAATGGTCGCGACACTACAATTTGAAATACAATTATTAGAAATGTACAAAGTCAATGAAACGTACAAAGGGATCCCTTTGTATTATTATGCGATGCATTATTTATTAAAAAAAGAATATCCTTGACAAAAGGTATGCAAGTCATAATTAGAAAAAAAAATTGAGAAAATTAAAGCCTCACACTTGAGGTATATAGGTAAGAGTATGTAGGTAAAATATATATAATGTTGTAACAGAACAAAAGTAAATTTGTTCTTAATTCATATTCTGTATATTTTATATTCAATGCTTTATTAAAAAGGATGTTTTTTAAATCCGCTTAATGATAATTGAACGCTTATTAACTTATAAATGATTTTTCTGATAAATATGTGTAAAATTAAAACGGCAAGCTTAATTATTTATAAGATGTACAAAAGTTAACAACGCCGCGATTATATTTTAGATTAAAAATATATATCAAACATGTTGCAGTAAATTAATTCAATAAAAACTAACTCTATTTAAATTTTTATCAGAATACAGAAGTAATAGATCATAACAAAGTGGTTATGTAAACAATACGATAAGGAAAAATGAGAAAAAGTTCAGACGCGATGTTCTAAGAAACTTCACCCTTGACCTAACTCAAGGGTCAACAGAACAAACATATTGGTAACTATTCGAACGGAAAAATCGGGCGACCGCGTGTCTTGACTCGACCAAGTCACGACGGTCTCCGGCCGAGTGTTATCCCTTGTTGAGCACGGGTCTAGCTAAGCCGGTGCGGATGTTTCGACCCTGACCTAGCGCAAGTGCTGGGCGGGTCACGCGGGTGGGAGGGTGACACGGGGCATTCACCTTGAGACGTACGATACAAGCGATCGCGAAGGGGAAATAGGTACCTATCTCTGAGAAACCCCTTTCTCTCTTCTACACAGTTCGGTCCACTACTCTAAATCTAGTTCTTATTTTGTTTACCTTTTATTTTAATGTATTTTTGTTTTTATATGAAAACATTAAGTATTGGATATTAATATAGCTTATCCCCTCTTTATCCTCAAATATACCTGAATTTATGATTAACGATTACATAATAACCTTGTTTTAATTTTTTTAATAATCTTTGCGCTGTCGTTGGTAAAGCTAAAATGTATTCTTTTCATATCGATATCATTGATTCTGTTCGACTCATGTCAAAAGCGGTTAGCACAAAAGACCATTCAAATGCTGATGGACTGTGGCTAGCTGGCTGGGATTAGAAGATTGAATAGATATTCTAAGGCCCTATTTATAAAAATGAACGAAAAGATTTTGACAATGGTCCAGGGAAATTTGGGTTAAAATCGTCTGCGACACGTAAAAAAGTAACGATCTTCAAAATTTCATAAGTGAATTTTGGAAACACTTACCTTTCTAGATTACCATAATATAAAAATTAAAATAATTTATTTTGCTTGATAGGATCAATAGAAATAATAATGATATAATCGTTTAATTAACTCAAGCGAACTGTCGAAAGAATAAAACGCCATTATCGTCAAGGACCAACACGGCGTAATCATAACCGTCCATACAACTAACTAAATATTTAGCGCGAGATCTTAACACGGTTTACCCAATGACGACTAAAAGCAGGTGTAGGTGTTAAATTGCAATATCCACGTTCGGAAACGTCGGCATCACAGATGTGGCCCGCTGATTAGTTCTGAGGAAGTGGATAAAGTAGGACGTGGCAAAGTGACCGGAGTCCGCATCCGTTAGCGTCCTTGCTAAACTGACTAACGACGAATGAATTAGTCCTTATCCTATGTTCCGTGATGATCTTCTTTTACGTTTGTTGGTGTGACGACGCTGACAGTTTATGATTGATCTCACGAATCATGTAATCGTTAAAAACAAAACGGCCGTAATCTACTACATCCATATTATGTTTTTTTTTTAATAATAACTACGATAGGTACCGATTTTTTTTAAAATATCTAAGTAAAACTTTATTTAAATTTCTAGGGTTAATTTATAATTTAACCTGAGATGGCGCAGTAAATGAAATATGTGAATCGTAACCGAAGTTCACTAGACTCAATCCAAACAAGAACTTATTTTCTTGCTTGCTTAAATTTTGTATTTGAGGATAACTGAAAGTGAGCCGGATGAAATTTCCTTCTTCTTAAAAGAAAAGAAGGTCATTGCCTAGAGATTAAAATTGTTAGAAATTTATTAATATTTATATAATTTAATTTGTAATAAGTTGTACAATAAGTTGTGTTTATAAAATTAATAAATGCTCAATCACACTTATTAATTTAAAAAGCAATTGTTTTTGAGGGAAGTTTGACGTTTATCATATTTTTGCATCAGCACTGTGTTCCAGCGGAACTTTGGATATCTGTCCCAGACACTTTCAAAGCTTCCACGTTTTTGACGTTCGAGATGATCGACTATTCCGATGTCGATAAGACCAAAGATTAAAGTAAATTTTATTTATGAATCACATTTTCAACGGTTGCAGTCATGTGATCCTATCGAATTTCTGACAATCGTATCGAAGCTTCAGATTGAAGCTATCAGGAATTGAAAATTTCTAGGTAAAAGTCAGGGTTGACATTAAAGAATTTATAAGTTAAATGTCAGCGGAATGACTTACTTTTATTTTTCCTTAACAAGTTCTCCGTAGTCACATTAAATATAGATGTAAAATTGACTTTCCTCGAAAGTAAAATCGAAACTTGCGTCGTTACTTCAATAAGTCGTAAAGAAAATGGTATCTAAACATAAATCTTTTCAGTATAAGACGTGGAAGTTTACAAGATATCATTTAGTTTGTCGACTGTTGATTTAAAATTAATCTTGTTCTCTGGTATGAAACAAATTATCTGAAATATCATTGAAGAAATAAAATATGTACTAGTTAAACAGCGAGAGGATCGAGGTTCGAATCTCTTTCTAGAAACAATCATGTTAATGTGAATGTTATTAATTAATTGTTAAGACCCACTCGTATGCCGTGACAGCAAACGGCATGCCGTTCGCTTATTCCATCATGCCCCTTCTCCGTCGCCGCTCTCTGCTACCTGGGGCGGTCGTGACTATACTATTCAATGCTATATATTATTTTAATAATAAGAAAATATGTCTATTTTATTTACGAAACTATTCGTGTTTTATTTATTTTACTTTATATTTATTTATTGTTTTTTCATAATCATAAAATCTTTGAATTAACAATTTTATATTTTCTTGAATTTGCCGGACGATCCGTGAAAGATAATTATTTTAGAAAGAAAAATCGACTGGTTCACGCTCGCATAGACAATGGCACTACGAGTAATATAAGCTACTTCTTTGATTGAACGAGCGGCCACCAACGGGGTCTAAAATGACGAAGTGTCTTATGCTTGCAACTACACTACCTCAGTCACAGTACTGAGTATTGCTGTTTAAGGATAGAATATTTGGTGAGTTAAACAGGACTACATAAGACCACGGTAGCATGCGAAAGCGATCCCGTGGCGCTTCTCGTTAAGACGGAAAGGGTACCGCTGGTTTTTCAGTGGGTATTCCGATGTTCGGGACGCACTTGGCGCCTTGGACACCGGCGAGCCCCACATACCCCCCACTGTTCCCGTGGGGGAAACGCGTAACGCGTTTTCCAGCGTTAAAAAAAAGGCTACATAATACTATACCACAGATAATGTTTCATACTTAACTGGTGGAGTACGTATATACGTAGTTATTCAAATTATTTGTAATGAATGATAAATTAACAGCGTAATTAAATATCACGTACAAGTTTAAATAAACAGATAAACCAGTCATCAATGTTTCTCTTCATATTTATACTCTGTGACACTGGACAAAATGAAATACAAATAAAATATATGCGATCATAAAAATCATTAACAAATAATAACACTGAAGATAACATTCGTTCAACATTATTCCATTTTTATAACGGAGACAATTGATTGATATTATATTGATTAGAGTGATATAATATAATATTGGTAAAATTAAAAGTTCCAGTTATTGTATATACTTAATGAAGTTTCTATAATTATGAGTAAAGAAACACGCTAAAGTTATTAGACACATTTCTCAAGTGAAGTGTGAACTGTTATTGATTATAATGAAGAAAAACCTGAAAAAAATTATATAAAACAATAATTAACATAAAATTGTGAAGAAATCCGGAACGAGATGCAGAGACGTTGAAAAAACTTATCCTCGGTCTGTTACACGTTTTAATGAAACTATAAACAAAACGATAAATATATCGGTATACGGTATATCGTCCGAATAATCATTCAATCAATCAGCCGTCCTTCTCACACTTGATTGGAGTGATAGAGAGGACTAATTATAGTAGTTCGGGCAGCCATCTAAAAGCGTGACGTGATTTTCACACCAGCGATATAAGTGCAATCATCAATACAGTCATTTAATTAAACACGTCACATAATTATAGCCCGTATTGCAATCGTACAAAGTGTACTATCGTATAAACTTAATGCTCCAGATAACGTAATAAAGCTACAAGAAAGAGTGCAGTTATGTTCTGTTTTTGTTTAATATAATAAATCAATGATGCGTTATTTCTCAATTATTAATTAAATTATATTTTAATTATCTAAATCTCAGAGTATTATTTAGAAATCTTTAATAAATTAAATAGATTTGTCTTAATAGTTTAAGTAGTCGATAAAAAAAGTTAGGTCATATTAGTATTGGACCTTACTTAATTGAAATTGTTCCGTTATTTTTTATGAGAGCTGCTATTAATATGATTTTTTTTAATTCATATAATGCAAATCTTTACAGTTAGCATCAAATCGTTTTTGTTGTTTTTTCAACAATTCGTAAACGATAACCTTAATAAGGATATACAGTAAAATAACTCGTTCTAAATGTTGAATATAGAATAAGATTAGCGTCTGCCATCTCAATCGCGTTAAACGTTGCGCTCTCAAAGCTAATTCTCGTCGGTGGATGCACTATGTCGTTGACGTTTTCCGTCACCCGCCCGAAAAGCACTTTCGGAGCGCAAAGCCTCCGGAGGGCGTGGGGGTGCCCCCACCTCGACTTCGAAAAAAGGCGATGCACTTCGAATTGTTCCTTTTATGTCCGCAATCGATCGTTTCGGTAAAGCAGCGAGTTTTATCTGTCCGGCGCGAGGCCTTCACACGTGGTAGCCTAATTGGGAGTCCCTAGGATATTCGATTAGAAAAAATGTCTCTTTAGATACTGTGGGTGGGCGTGGGAACGGTGCGGTTTCTGGTCGCTGCGCCTCATCATTTATTCCGTCCTAATGCATCGAGAAAAATGCAGCGACTATACATGATTCTTATAGAACACTTTATTATTTATGTTCATAGTTTATTCAGCTTCAAGTCTGTGTTAAAACGGTTTGAATGACGCGTACTTTCGGAAATACGGTTCGTGTTTGTACATACCTGGGACTTTGATGATTGTAGGTTATTGTCGCATTCTTAGTATTAAACTTTGCTTACCTGTAACAAAAATAAAAAAGAGATAAAATATTATTGTTTTAAATGTGTGAAATTAATATTAGCAATTACAACTGAGCATATGTAAATCTTAAAATTGAAATATATAAATAATAGGCTTGGGTTAAATTACATTTATATATAGTATAAAACATACCATCTGCAGTCTACTTGTCTCTCGTCCTAAACCAAAATCTTTACTGGTTCTGACGTACTCTAGTCAAATACGTTTAATATTTTATTCTTGGCTATAAAATTTATAAATGACTGTAAAAATATATGTATTATCTCAATATCTGTTCAACATACATTTCTTTACTGTGGAATGTTTTATGCAGACGTTCATAAAGACGATTCATATTTATTTTATACATGAGTTCCGGTCGCGATTATAGAGTGGATGGTTTTATTCATTACTTAGAAGGAACTGTATAAGTTATATGTATATATATATGATAAATATATATATATATATATATATATATATATATATATATATATATATATATATATATATATATATATATATATATTTGATAAATATATATATCAAAACTAGTTAGAGGTCTCTATCGTGAAATGATTTTTATATAAGATTTTAATTATTTAAAATAGTGTTATGAATGCTTATTAAAACAATAACTGTAAATAACTACGTTTATTACTTCTTCAGTCTAAGAAAATTTTAATAGAGTCAAACAAACAAATGCGTGCGTAAATGTTGTTTATTGTAAACTTTATTGATATTAATATAATCGAACTGTGTTTTTACTAAACATTCGATAAAAACTGGATTATCTTTGGAGTGTAACGGATCATGAGTGTAATTATGTTATACCTACACGCACACGTTAAGGCGACGTTTGTTGTTGTATGAAAATTCGGTGTTGTACTTCACAACATACTCGTATAACCGACGACAGTTCATTTTGCAGTTAAAGATCGTTAAATGCAAATAGCAAAATGAAAAAAAGAACAATTATCTCACACGTCAAAACAATACAATAATTTCAATAAATATTATACTGGCAACATTATAAGGGGCTTGTTAATTAGCAACACTGTTGCATCCGTCAGAATGGATAATTACAACACGATTGCATTAATTTATTTTTATTTAATTGTTATCAATATTCATAGTAATTATGCAGTCTACTGGACTTTTATACAAGGATTTCAAAATAGTGATAATTTTAATAAGCCCACAGTGCTCATTTCATACCTTATTGATGAATTTGTGAAAATCATTTTACTATTTGTTTTGATGATGCGTTTATTACTTAATGCATTCTTTTATAGTTTCGAATTTCTTTCAAAATAGCTCTCAGTAGTTGACAGCGTTTTTGTTTGATATTATTTTTTGGTAGGGATTATTCGGTTATTGCATTTGGCCATTCGTTATTCTGGCAAAAATTTCTTTCACTATGTCGACTTTGATTAAAATCCGTCCAATCGTTTTCACGCGATACCTACATGCATGACGGATGAATAAAATGTTTAAAAACATATGAATTTATCTTCTATTTTGATAACATTCGATACTATTAATGTTTATATATATAATCTTAAAAATTTTCATAAAAGCTCACTTTTAAACATAGTCTGCGAGAGCATTTTCTTTAAAAAGTTTCTTCATTGTTTATTTATAAAGTTTTTCTCTGAGATTTGTTATTGTTTTTCTCATAATATTTATTTCATTATATATTTTTATTTATAGTATGTTTTTTTTGTGTATTTTTTTTGATTATTATTAAATAACTATTAATAATAACAAATTGGTCAATAATCTTTTTTAAATAAATATAATTTACGAGAGTTAAATCATATCATATGATTATACAATATATATTTATTAATATATAAAATGATATCTGATTTGCAGCCAGTATTACAGATCCGTTTTAACAAGTTCAGTTTATACTAATTGAATTATTATTAAGTTAAAGGAAAAGAAAATAAAGTTCACAAGAATACAAAGTGGACTGTAAGGACTTAATGACATAGTGCAAGGCGAAGTTGTTTCTTTAAATCAATCGACTCGAATTTCGAAATTAAACAAAGTCTCAGGCTCAATTTTCTCCATTTGTTGTCTGAATTATTTAATAGGTAAACATTTGATCGGTTTATTTTTATTTCATCATATTGTTACTACATAAATACCACGGAGGAGGAAAATAACATAGCTACGTTTGTGTGGCTACTATGATCATTTTCTTTTACTTATGTTATATATACTTTCAGTAGTTAAAACGTGAAAGCGTAATCAAATGAACAAACAGACTTCCTTTTGATATTGTAAGTTAGTATAACAAAAAAAAACGGTGTCTACTTTGGGCTTTAAGGTTCCTTTTTCTCTTTCGCTTTCTGACTGGCTCACTCAACCTTCAAGGCAAAGTAGCAATGCATATTAAGTATCATTGATATTTGGGGATAGATTAAATGATGAGTGGGCTGTACCCATCCAACCAAACGGGATTACAAAGTCCTATCAAGTCAAGTCAAGTCAAGTCTTATAAGTTTAAAATTTTCGTAGCATCAACTTTAACGAACGGATTGAGTAAAAAAGTTAAGGCAATTTTCTTTGGTCTCCGAATATTATAACGGAAACCGATGTCAGAGGTGATGGTATTTATTACTATAGATATAATCCAAACAGTAATTACGCACTTATATCAAACAGAACACCGTGTAAGTGCCGCGCGCTATCTTATATTTTTCTCTCATAGAAATTATATATGGGAAGAGAAATTATTTCTTACTTTATTCTGAGAATGGCAATTATCGATCGTATATCTAGATGAAAACATGACATTAAATTTTTATTATTTTATCTTGGAATAGTATTACGATCATCTTTTCCGATTACACGAAGAATTTTCTTTTATTACATACAATGCGTGAAAGCTTTTTATTATTAAACGATCGAAATTTAATAGGCTTATTGTTAGTGTTAATCAGTTTAGGGATACCAATTTGAAATTTCTATCACTTTCCACCCTTCTGGTATGCGCGTAACGCTAGTTTTCCACTGAAATATTCTTAAAGTCAGTGTGTTGCAAAATTTGAAATTCTTTTTTTGAAAAGAAAATCTCTGAAATACATTCGACAATATTGTATACGTTTTGTAGAGAAACAAGTAAATTTATAAAAGCTGTTGTCAGAACCGCGTGTTGATAGCAAAAAGTTGCCAATTTCCCTTTGGTGGAAACGCAGCTTTAGGTGCGTCCAATTAGGCTGTGATCAAGTGCCATGCCGTAACTCTTGACTAGTGGTGCGGGTTCAAATCAAGCTTTGTTGCTACTTTTAATGTTAGTTGAATTTCATGTCAAAAACCGTCGTTTTTAATAACTTAACTTTAACATTTTATATTATTTTATTCTTTTATGCAATTCGATTCTCATTATGTATTAGATCAACTATTTTATGAAATTAAAATACAAAACATTATACTAATGTTATCTATACGAAAGTTCACGTTAATGTAAATTTAGTAATCAATCGCGCTCAAACTGTTAAACAGAATGCAATGGCTTTAAAAAGGTTGAGGTAAAAAAGATAGGACGAATGACTTTATTCTTAAACCTTTTGCACTTCTTTCATGCCAATTTGCGTAAATAGGCAAAGTTAACAACTATTGAGTTCACCGCGATTAGTTATACCGCATATCTTCCCCTTTTGCTTATGTAATATATAAATAAATAAATAGCAAAATCAAAACGGTTCATTTCCTTGTTATCCCCTGTTATCAAATGATTTCCTTTTTTTGGTAGCTCAGTATTATCGATAAAAAAATTGGTGATAATTGACTGTAATGATAAGACTTTTTTTCGAAATGGTAGAATTTCAACCAATGGGCGAACACACCTACACCTACCTCCTACAGTTGACCTAAATGTGGTGAACGATAAAATATATAAATTCTCATTACCAGTATAAGTCGATATTATTTATGTATTTATTTGCAATTTAAACCCTCCTCATTATCCTACCTTTGTTATATATAATTTAAAATTATTATCACGACTACGTGCATATTAATATTTGAATCAGAGTGTAATTCAATAGGAAGCAGACGTAGTAAATAATGAATTTTAATTAAGATATTAGTTTCCATTACTAGTCTAAGCGATTTGATTAATAAAAAAGTATTTAATAAATAAATTTAAAAAATAGAACAATATAAATCTCAAATCAAACCTATTATTTAAAAATGAAAATAAATTTTATTTGAATATAAATTAAAGCATTTTAAATGATAATAATCATTTAAAATGCATTTCATTGTGATCTCAAAGGCTTAATTTATGTGTGAAGCGAAAATGAGGGATGAAAATTGGTGCTCTGGATCGAATACTCTAAAAAAGGGCTAAATAAAAGAATCCCTACGCCATAAGTATGACTATTGCGTCACGTACAGTACAGATGAAATCGATTTTTCATATTACTTCTTAATTCATTTATTTATTATTGCTTTATAATTGAAGAATTTATTAATAAACGTTTTAGCATAACGCAGTTAAGAACGTGAATAAAAATATTATTAACCCAAATTAGTAACAGATAAGCATAAAGTACTAAAAGTAATAATTCCCGGCATTATTTTTCATATGAGTGTATTAAACTAATCGAACGATGCATACTAATATGATATATCACTATATAGCGAAATGGCGGGTAAGCAAAATAAACGATCTAATTGTATTCTATTCAATTTCTATTGTAATTTCGCATTATTCATGCAGCGATGCCCCACTTCAGTGCGTAATTTAAAATTTAATAACAGCAAAGTGCGCTCGCCCAGCACAGCGAAAGATAACTTATTGCATTTCATTTTTTTAGTACCTTCCCCCGGGTACACCTTTTAATATTTGACTCTTGCAGCTAAATCATCATGAAAAATGAGAAAACGCGAACAAAACAATTACTTTCGCGACACAATCGCAAATATCTGGTCGTAAGTACTCTATATTGTTCTACGTGTCGAAGGCGAATGAAACGAAAACATTACATGTTAAATTTTAAAATTAATTGTCAATGATACGTCATAGGCAACAATTGTCTTAAGTTTATTACGTAGATAAACTGCGTATTATGTTAGAGTTAAAATTTAAATAAGACTTTAAGAGGAATTTCTATATCGACCGAATGACTTTTGGACTTTGCCTTCACGGACATTTTTTCCAATCGACATTCGTTTCATTGTCACGGTCAACGCAAATGGAAATGGATGGATAGAGTGATGCGATTCAATCCTGGACTTTACCCAAACCAAATATGATTTATATGATCACTAATTGATAGAACACACGATATTTTACGGGCTAACTATTACAGATGACTTTTTAAAATATTCGACAGCACATTTCGTGGTTACAGTTTAAAAACGTCATAACTAAAAATGTACAATTCAAATTTTATGACAAAGAAGGTAAGTAAAAATGAAATAAAGAAACTTTTCGAAAACATGTAAAAATAGTTCACGTAAATTTCTCAATCTTATTGAAAGTCAAATTTGTGGGTCAAGATTTTTTTCATGCAATACAGTTTCGACGTCTGTCTGTCTATGCGCCTGGTAGAAAGAAAAAAAGCAAGCTAGGCCATGCAAAGATATTGCGTAAAAGTAAAGTTTTGCAATACAAAGATCCATTGTAACGCCCTATATTCTTGGCTATTTGGTAATATCACATGAATAACGCATGAAATGTTAATGTATATGCTATCTTTCTTCGCCGGGATCTGGGTCGACGGGCCTGTGTCATACTTACAAATATTAATAATAACGGTGCGAAGGAAACAGAAAAATAATTTGCACTATTGAATAAATATTTAAACACATATCGCTTTCTATCCATTCTTGATGTAGTTACCTTATTCGGATTAAGGTAACTATGTGTTTAATATGTTTAATTTAGAAGTTATATTATACGAAAATAACTGCTAGGTTAGGTACTATCTTGAAAAAAAGCGGGGATGGCCTAGTGATAAGAACGCGTGAATCTTAACCGATAATCGTGAGTTCAAACCTGGGCAGCACCAGTGAATTTTCAAGTGCTTAATGTGAGCTTATATTTCATCTCGTGCTTGGAAAACTGCATGTGTCTAATTTCATTGAAATTATACCACATGTGTATTCCAACAACGCGCATTGTAGCAGCGTGGTGGAATAAGCTCCAAACCTTTTCCTTAAAAGCGAGAGGAGGCCTTCACCCAGCAGCGGGACTTTAACAGGCTGTTACTGACTGCTAGGTTATCTTGTGGAACATGAATATATGTTTAGTAAGAAACGGTAGATAGGTTTTAAGAACAGACAGCATATATTTAACGCGCAGGTGAAATATGTTTTAATTTCTGGTTATCAGCGCGCTCTTAAAGTCTTAAGGAACAACTCAATTGTGCTTTGATAGACCTGCATAATTTTAATAAAATTAATAATTAATATTAGATTTATGTCCACTGTTAAGCTCATAATAATCTTGCTAGTGGCTAGTAGTACTTGTACAATTACATTTAGTAACATTTTAATGATATCGTTTCTAATTAATAATTCATATGTTCTAAACAGCTATTTTTTCCGGTCTTTCAAAATAAATGCAATTTTAGTTGTATTATCGATTTATTGATATATTAACTCCTGACCGATTACTCTGTTTTCCAAAATCCTATAGGACGGCAAATCCTACTAAACTTCCTTCTTAGACATGTCATGTTCTTGAACGTGGCAGTTCTCATATTGTTTTTTTATTCCTTTATCTATTCTAACACCATCTATCTTGAAAAATATCATAAAGTATAAACAAATTCTGTATGAACTTTTATTTTACAATTATAATTGAATACGAATTGTATATGGGTTATACGATAAGAAAATTGTATATAACTTAAATGTCTAATATCATTAGGGTTCTTAATCTAATTAAAAATAAATACACCTCATCTTCAATAAATATTTGAGGAATAATTGATAAATAATAAACATTAAAATATACCATAAGTATGTACATAAATAAATAATCAAATCCAAACGCAGACGAATATCTACAATTCAGAGCATGTTATTATGAAAAATTTAAATCAACTTTAGTCTCTATAGTTGCAATTTAAGTCATTGTTCTCAATGATACTATGCGCATTTAGTTTTATGTCTAATTACCTACGCGTTAAAGACTATTTTGGAATGTAAATTAAAAAAATAATTGCGCAAAAAAGTTAGGATGCATTCGTGCTTAATCACATTACATCTTTGGCTTCGTTCACTCGTATTTTTTTGGAATATACCGTCATTCCCCGCGGACGGAGGAAAAAACCCTCACATTGTGATATATTTCCTACGAGCATTGTTTATCACAGAGACTCTTATCTAATTACTGTAATTTCCTTATCGTTACACTCGATCATAGTGTTTTTAGCATTTTAAATATTTTTCCGACGTAAATAATATGGTATACACGTATATGTATGTTGTCTCTCATAAATAAACAAAATATTAAACATATAAGTTCGGAGTGTTCGTGTGGTGAGTGGCCGCGATACCAAATCTATGAAATGAATTTATAAGTATATCGATATTTGTAATTATGCTATTTATTTACCGTTACATTAATCGGGGTATCTTCTGTTCTGATTAAAGATTTTACATGTTAATAATAATAATAATGTCCTCCAGACCGATTGCGGCCACGGCAGCCAATCTCAAGATAGATCAGCCAACTACGTTGGATATATTATCGCACAAGTGTGTGCGCAAACGCAGATTCACTCACTATTTCCTAACTCTCATTATCCGATGAGACGGCAATCCGACACAACCGGAAAGAGTTTAGAAGCAGAACCAACGTGCTTTCTGAACCCCCTTATGTTAGGCAATGTTCATATAATTGGTTATATTAAAAATGTGATGAATAATTTTAATTAGATTGTAATAAAGCGAAGTGAAATGAAAGCATTCATATAATTTAATTACTTTAAACTAAGTCGAGCGTCGTAAATGGTTTTGAAAACACTTAAAGCTTGTAATTAAACCTTACACAATAAAAAACTTATCCAAGCTCTTTGTAATTCGAACTACTCCACATACGCTTACTGTTTAAATGCGTCATTATACTATGGGGCGCCACAGAGTTACACTTCTAATAAGTTTATATTTTACCAAGAGCATTACTGATTTACGTTCTGAAGTAAAATTCCGTCGGTTCCGTTTCTAAGTGAAAGTTCACGGGGGAACATACACAAATATATAACTTTAAATTAAAACACAGTAACGTTAAATTGATGAGACATATTTATAAAAATCTGATTTTATTCCGGGGTCAATTACGCCAAAAATTCAAAAATTGTGTGCAAACACAGTCGCATGCTCTATCTATCTCTCTCTTCACGACTAATACATAGTGCAATGGGACCGCAATCAGACTCGATCAAAAATCCCGAACATTAATCGGACGCACGATTTACGTAATTCAGCGTACGTAAATGTAACACGATCAAGATTTAACGGAGATAAAAGCACAATAACTTCTATTGACACGACGCGGGACGTTTCATTCCTCAGTCATATAAATTGAGCGCGAATATCATTACAACTAGAGCCATTCATCCATAATACTAATATCCAGACTCACCCACTTTCATCGCTAATTGATAAAACAATTAAGCCATTCATCATCAATAAGAAATTTTAGTATCCGATTCCACGGCACACCCTTCATTATTTAACGTGTAACACAATTTTCCATTTGTTTTCATTTAAACGCTTCAACGTATTAACAATTAAGAATATTGATACACCTCGTATTAGCTAATGTATGTTAGTACATAATCGATATAAGCCCATGCGATTAGAGTAATAAAACATTAATCTCTGATCAGCTATAGAGAGGCTGTGATACAAATTATTCAATCAGACTAACATTATAAATGTCAACTAATCGTGGCGCGATCGGGTTCGATTCTTAAAAAAATAACTTCAATCGATCAATAATTGTTACACTTTTACGTCGTAACTACTCAACCGATCATCATGAAATTTGACATATATGTTGTCAGGGGTACAGAAATGGTACCTAACACCTTCACACACGAGAGACGCCACGGGCGGAACTAGTACTTTAATAAATAAGTTGGTAAATATATACTACATACAAGCAATATCACCTATAAAATCTTCGGAGTTATTATTTTGTTGATATTTCACTTGCAAAGGAATCTATCTGAAATGCGTAAAAAGAAAAACAAAGATCTTTTTCCATAAAATGTGGGCTCAAAATAACTGCAACGAAAGCTATCAGGATTAAATTGTTTGAATCACGTGGTATTTACAAACCGATCCGTATCAGGTATCGGTGCAAGTTTGCGGTAAAAACTAACTCGGATTGAAGCTAGTCAACGCGATACCCCGCTAATTGGTTGGGCCAATTATTACGACACCAGGCCACCTGTCCACCGAGGCGTTACTCGAATCTTGTTATAGATATGCTATGCTTCAATACACTACCAAAACATTTCAATCGTTACGCTTATTTATGAATAATGGAAGGAATTATCCAAATATATGTACATGATATTAATAAATGTATACATCGATTTTTTTCTTTAAATAGGCGGACCAGCAAATAGTCCAACGAATGGTAAATGGTCAACACCGCCTATAGACTTTGGTTTTGTAAGATATATTAACAATTTCTTACATAACTAATACACCACCAACCTATGATTACATTGGCTTTCAATTCAAACTCTAACACAACAATACTAAGTATCGCTGTTATTAATATTTATTTTAGTAGAATAAATATTTATGTTTTGTTATTTTGTGATGTTGTTAGTTGTACAACAATTTTATATTTATAAAAGTTAGTGGGGGTAAGTTATGTTTTTTTTTCCTCGTTATATTTCAATGCGATCAGCGCACCGTTGTCAGTACGGTCGCGTTTGATTCGTGTTAGTGGATAGTCGGCTTTACTTAACTATGGCTGCTAGCCTTTTTGGTCTCACTAAAATCCGTCCGATGTTTGCACTCCGACCTATCTATCCCGTTATTAAAACGAAACGTAGCACGTTTACGCGCACTCGGCGCGTTCGAAAATATTGGATTCTGAATGGTAGAAAAAGTTCGCACTGAAGAAAACGTTTCAAAATGATTGTGGCTTATATTGCCCACACTCGTCTCTACTATCGAAGCACGGTTTAATATTGTGTTATAACTGACTTTATTTGTACTATATTCCGTCTTTATTCTACAATATTACGCAGCAATATCATATCAGGATCAGGTGCGAGTGCATTTACACTTTCTATATTCAATATTATTATTCGTCAATAATATTAAGATAGGAAGTGAATCACTCTTCAGTACGATTATTACTTTTCTGTTCTCTATATACTATCGATATTACATAAATAACCGAGAAACATAATAAAATATGAACATATGACTGGCTGAGCATTTATTTCCTTTGCCGCGGCAATAAAACTGCGCTCATAAATATGTTTAACCCATATATTTGATAACTTCCATTAGAGATACAAATAAAAGTAAAGTATCGTAAATAAAAACGGAGAAAATATTATACAAATTAAACGAGGGAAATGTTTTGGGCACTTTGGAAACGAAGATTTGTTTTGTATTGTTACATTTACGTGTGTGATTTATATAAACGTTGGCTCTTTATCGGTAATTTAATTAATGTCGATTATATTTATTTTAATATGAGTGTAATTCATGGTGATCACCACTAAGAGCTATATGGAATTCCGAGCTCAATGCTTAGAGTCGTCCTCCCTTAATTTTAAGTTTTTGTTATATAAATAAATTTAGATGAAGATGATCTAATAGGAAACATTTCTATGTATGTGAGGTTGATACTGTTAACACTATATTCATTTAGTAAGTTTCAACGGACATCGCTTTATGAAATTATCAGAAAGTATATACTATAAATTACATTAAAAAAATCATTTAAGAATAATTTTTTACTTTTTTAAATCACAATTCTTTAGCATTTCATTACTAGTATTTACTATTTCTACGGAACCAGCTGATAATGTACAGGGCTTAATGGATTAAGCCATACGAGGCTGAAAACAATTTTGTCGGCCGGCGACGATAATGCAAATTTATTATATCATTTAAATGTCCAAGTATTAACAAAACGAACGAACGAATGAACGAATGAACGAATACATTTATCGTCGGCCCCGACTATGCTCGACTTATTTATCTTTTGTTAATTAATAAAGAAATGTGTTTTTGTATCATTCAAAAAAAATAAAATAACGTTTAAGGTAAATAATTGTTCCCGTATTGTGTCGGTTAGGTTAGTTTAAGTTTGCTGAAATTCCCATGAGGAGAGCTTCGCCGAGCCACGAGCGGAGCACAGCAAGGGAGAGGCCGCGGGTTCGTTATATCAACACGATCCCGCAGCCTCTCCTATCCGTGGCCGAAGATGGCCATCGGAGTGGTTTTAGTGGGTAACAATAACACATAACCCAGTCCCCCCCCCCATGGGAGCCAGTTACCTTTCTGAAGGTTTCCACTGTGTGAAAAAAAAGGTTAGCTGATATTATAAAATGTTACATAGGATCAAATGTATATAATTTTGGTGTCTATCATTTCGCTATAAAATATTTTGTACAGTATCATATATATAAATCAAAATGATACATAAAATTTGGTAATAAATGTAGGTAATAAAATAAACGTTGGTGTTAACAAAAAGAGATAAACATTGGGCGTTCGACCTGTGAGGGAATTAACTATACCATACGCCAGTATTATATCGAAATGATACCTGAACGGTGTTGCGATTTCATCCATACATCACATATATCGACGGCGTTGAAAATATTATCTTTTTAATTATATTTACCTATTTCAATATATAAAAATGAATCAACTCCAATTTCCATAAACAAAATAAATATATCTGTTAGTATATTTATAAGGATATTAGAATATTTTTTTAATACTCGAACTTTCCCAATATATATTGATTATCCAAGTAAAAAAAGTGAAAATTATAAGCAAATATTAATATTGTAATTGCGAGCGTGAATTTGTTTGTATATTTCTTTGTTTTTTACGCCTTCATGTCTTACTACACTACTCAAGCGATCGTCGTGATTTTGCGTACACGTTTTCAGAGGTACAGTAAAAGGATACCTAAAGCCTGTCACTCCTGCAAACGCAGGCGAAGTCGCATGCAGAAACTAGTATAAAATAAAACGAGGTAACTAGCTATATCTGGAGGAAGGTTGTAAAGCCTCTTTTGACGGAGACGGAGTAACCATAAACACAAAAAACTGTAAGCCACATCTAGTAACAAAATTTAATCATAATATGAATCATCTTTCTGATGGTTGGAAAAACCAACAATAACTTCAATTCTATTCAAAATAATATTTCATTTAAACCATTCGAATTGTATTCAATTATCTGTAAACTACAGTTAAATAAATATGGAGAAAAAAAATTCAAATATCTATCTATCTAGGATCTTTATACCGGTACACCGATTGCCATTTAATTATTCAATTTAAGTATTTATTTCCATCTCATTGTAAATTTCAATCAGTTGCCTACAAAGTATTAAGCAGATATAAAGTACATCTTTGTGATGGAATTATTGCGTTCAACGTTCAAGAAAACTTAACAACAAAAGACTTGTTATAGAAAGATCTTTCGTTTGTTATAATATAAGAAAAAGCTGAGTCACTTATACAGATATTATTATTATCCAGGGCATGTTTTGATAGGGAATACCTGATTTAAAATTCTCTACGGTGTGAAGGTGAATGATCTTGTCATAATAAGTACAAGAGATTCAATATTTTATTACTGATTACACCAATGTCTTTAGAAACGATGATCTCTTAACGCTATATGTCTGTCTGTTTATTGTATTAATGAAAATAAAAAGAAAAGCAACATATTCAAACGTAACTACAGCAGCAGCATTATTAGCGCCATCCGTGCAGATAAAAAAGAGGAACGGTGTACTCTCAATGAGATTAGCTTTTATTTTCACGAGAGCTTTAAAAGGTCGGGCTGCGTGGATCAGTGCGAAAGGGGAGACAGGACGAATATTGATACACGATTCGTTGATCAGAGAACGATAAAAGTAATATCATTTAAATGGATAACTTCAAATAAAGCAAAACCTCTAAGTCTATTAACGTTAAAGTATATTTTAACTATTAACATTTATGTGATACATGATATTTGATTACTTTCAAGACTAGTCTACGTGAGCATATTTTGTCGGAATGTTCATAAGTTCGTAGTTCTTGTCGTCTTATATTTTTTTTTTTTTTTTTATATCGCCGGGAGGGCAAATGACTCTACTCCACCTGATGGTAAGTGGTAGTAGAGTCCAAACGCGACGACGGCCAGTACAGACGGGAAAAACGTTCTGCACTAGCCGCCTTCGCCTTGCCGGCCCGCAAGATGCCTCTTCACGCCTCGTTTGAAGGAACCCGGGTTGTAAGAGGAGGGGAATACGTGAGCTGGTAAGGAATTCCATTTTTTGGAAGTGCGACAAAGAAAGGAGTTGCCAAATTTCTTTGTTCGCGATGGAATTGATGTCACAGTTAGGCGGTGACATCGAGAACCAGCCCGCGTGGACTTAAGAAGGAAGGGGGAAGCAGGAATTAGAGAGAATAATTCCTCAGAGCACTCGCCGTGATACAGTCGATAGAAAGCGCTCAGTGCTGCTATCTCACGACGCAATTGTAAAGGTTCAAGGGTGTTTGTGACCTTTACGTCGCCAATAATGCGTACGGCACGTCGCTGCAACCGGTCCAAGGCCTCAAGTAGGTACTTAGCGGAGCCATCCCAAAGGTGCGAGCAATATTCCACGCAAGACCGTACCTGTGTTTTGTACAGCAGGCACAGTTGTTGTGGCGTGAAAAAGCGCCGCACCTTGTTCAGAACTCCGAGTTTCCGTGAAGCTGTTTTTATAACAGCCTCGATGTAATCCCTTGGACTAAGGTCGCAGCGAACGTCAATCCCCAGCATGGCGATTTTGCTTTGCATCACCAGCGGAGTACCACAGAGGGAGGGAAGAGGGGAAAATGTTGACTTTTTCGCCGTGAGAGCGCATACCTGTGTTTTCTTGGCATTAAACTCAACAAGATTATCAGAGCCCCATTTGACAATGAGATCTAACGTCCTATCGAGTTCAATGACAAGATTCTCCCGCCTCTCCTCAGTTTCCGCCCGCCCAGCCACTGCGCGTCCGTGGTATCCACCATGCACTGTACTATCATCTGCATAGCAATGTATGTTCCCAAGGGAGAGCATATCATTGATATGCAAAAGAAAGAGTGTGGGAGATAGCACAGATCCCTGGGGGACCCCAGCATTCACTACATAGAATTGTGAAGCGCAACCATCTACTAAAACACGAAGGCTACGCTTGTGTAGGAAGCTGGCTATCCAGGTGCATAGCTGAGCAGGCAGACCATATGCCGGTAGCTTGGAGAGAAGACTTCTGTGCCAGACCCTGTCGAAAGCCTTGGAGATATCGAGGCTGACAGCCAACGATTCTCCATGCTTGTCGATAGCTTCACCCCAGAGGTGTGTTACGTACGCTAGAAGATCACCTGTGGACCGTTTTGGTCGAAAACCGTACTGACGATCATTAATTAGACAGTGATCTTCTAGGTAATGGATCAGTTGGTTGTTTAAAATCCGTTCCATCACCTTACAAAGTACTGAGGTGATAGCTATTGGCCGATAATTTGCCGGGTCAGACCGATCCCCTTTTTTGGGAACCGCTTGCACATTAGCTCTTCTCCAAGACTCCGGCACACTTCCCGAAGAGAGAGAAAGTTGGAACAGGCGCGTTAACACAGGAGACAGCTCCGCTGCGCACTTCTTCAGCACTATGGCTGGTATTCCATCGGGACCGCTAGCTTTCCGTACATCAAGTGATTGCAGCTCCGCACGCACATCACGTTGCCTGATTTTAATGTCAGGCATCGTATGGCCACATGCAGGTATTGTAGGTGGCAGTGCACTACAATCATCGATGACGGAATTGTCGGCAAAGAGTTTAGCCAGGAGATCAGCTTGCTCTTGCGGACTGTGAGCTAGCGATCCGTCCGGATTTCTGAGCGGTGGCAGCGAAGGTTGGCAGAAATTGTTTTGCACAGACTTGGTCAGACGCCAGAAGCTACGGGAGCCCCTAGGATGCGAAACAAGGTCATGACCAATCTGTACAATGCGCTGTGCATCCGCTCTCGTGTATGCCTTTCTACAGGACTTGGAATTTTTATTATAGTTTGCTTTCAGTGAGTCAATGTTAGATGCCCCGCTAATGCAGCCGTTGATCCACTTGCGATATGCCGCCTGCTTAGCTGATACAGCACAGCTTGGCCTGTGGCACTCTGGTAGAAATAAGGCTGTGATCCGAAGAGCCAAGAGGAGCCTGAACCACAACCTGATATTCCACCGGGTGAGAAGTCAGCAGAAGGTCCAGTAGAGAAGGTGCTTGCCCATCAATGTCTGGGATCCTGGTGGGCTGATCAACCAGTTGGGTCAAGTCATGTGTGAGAGCAAAAGCATGAGCAGTCCTTCCAGCATGGTCAGTTTTGAGGGATTTCAACCAGGATTCGTGGTGAGCATTAAAGTCCCCCAAAAACACCAATTCCGCGTTAGGAAATTGCTCTTGCGCAGCATCTGCCACCCGACTAAGATGGTCAAATAGTCGGCTTGTCTCCAAGTCACCATTGTGGGATCTGTAGAGGCACACGTAGACTCGGCTCTGACGAACCAGGTCCACACGTACCACCAACATGGAGAAGGAGGGGTCCTCCAAGCAGCGCAGTCGGTGACAGCAAACATCCGTCCTGACGAACAAGCATACTCCGGCTTTCGCTTTGAAGGATTCTTCAAGCGTGTAGCCGGGATAATTAAGGTAGCTGGTATCGGCAGGACGGAGTATTTGTGTCTCCGTGAGAAACAACATTGCTGGCCGTGCTGTCTCGAGATGGTGGTGGACAGCGTTGAGGTTAGTGTGGAGTCCTCGGATGTTAGAGAACTCGACCTCAAACAGCGAGGGTATGGTGGGGGTGAGCACCGCTGTACGACCGTTATTTCTTTTTTGTTGCGCCATTTGGGAGAAATTAAATGGAAAAGAGACGTGAAGCGAGCGATGTATTGCCACGATAGGGATGGGCAAAGTGTGGAGGCGTGTTTCCCCAAGTGGTTGCCAAAAGGAAAAATACACTGACCCGCCGGACGGAAGGGCCCCCGAACCCCCCCGGAAGTGGCCGCCGGGACCCCACCTACCGGTCACCAACCGGCACGACGGTCCACCCCGAGATTATGCGTGGCCTGGTGGGGCAGCCTCACGAGCTGGTTAGGCACGCTCGGGCCCCTGTACTATGCCACGGGCGGCCAGCGGAACAGCCGTTTCTTCGGGTCTCCCTGACCGGCAGGTCAATACAGTTTCCCCCGGCATTGGTTCAACAGCCGTCTCCAACCGGACCAACACCCATCGCGGCAATACTCGCTCGGGCTCTGGCTGTACGCTGGCTGACCTCGAAACGCGGCTGCAAGCCACTTCACGAGTTTTTCACCATGCGTACGGTGGTAACAAGCCAGGCGGATGTTAGCATCCTACCACCAGGTGAGCAGATGGTCGCTCAGATATCCCTTAGTCGCCTCTTACGACACCCATGGGAAAGAGAGGGGCAGTGAAATGTATTCTTTCTCCGTCACTGCACGGATAAATATAATATTATTTATATGTTTATACTATATATAATATAGCTCTGTATATATTTTTAACATATTATACTTGTATATATATTTTTGATAGTTTTTTATATATGGATGTATATTTTTGTGTAGGTATTGATGATACTATAAAATACTAATTTCCGTCTTCATGGATTTCTGTGTAGCCTAAAGGTTGACTGGCAAAGAATGCCTTCGGGCATTAAGTCCGCCTTTTGTTCCAACTACATATTGTGGTGGTCAATAAAGTTTTTAAATAAATAATATTTGATTTTGAAGAATCTAACAGTGACATATACACACACACACACACATATATATATATATATATATATATATATATATATATATATATATATATATATATTAAATTTTAAAGTCATATTAAGAAACATTTTCACGTTCACGGAATGGAATGGAATCCGTTAAATGGATATATAAATTTCGATTTTGATGCAAAAAATATATTGGCTTGCCTTAGTGGTAAGACCAACTAGTGTTCCGTGGCGGCAAACGGCATGTGGCTCTCTTACGTCGTCACTCCTTCTCCTGCCGTCGCTCTCCTCAACTCCCTTGTTTGCGTGTGGCGCGAATATTTCGTTGCCATATATTATTATTTAAGAAATTTTTATTTTTCAACGACACTATGTATCCGTTTTTATTTTTTTAAGTCCATATTTCTTTATTGTTTTTTTTTTCTTAATTATAAATTCTTTCAATAACCGTCAATGTCAATGTTACTATGGATATATAATATACAGTAATATGGATAAGTTTTTTGTCGTTTATCGCTGTATCTTTTTTGTGTGGACTTTTGTTGTGTGAAATAAACGTATAATAATTATTATTATTAGTTTCGAAAGACAGACATTTTTTAAAAATTAACAGTCAGGTAATCCGACGACTTAATTTGCCACTCGCTGATAAGTGGTCACCACCGCCCCTTGGCATTGGCGCTGTAAGAATTATAAGCAATTACTTACGCAACCAAACATGGGAATTCATATATCTGGTCCCTTGTGCATATAATTACACTGACTCAACCGTCAAACTGAAAGGCAGGAACACATAGTATGTACATAAATTAGGTAATACAAATAAATGATAAGAACGAACGCCGTCCCAAAATCCCATCAGCAGTGTATCAATATAGTGGTATAACGTTAGTAGGTATAAAATGTAAAGATTACGTTTAAGTATATTTTAAGCAGTTAAGTAACAGGTTCGCGTGTTTCGAAATAAGTATCATAAACAGAAAAAAACATACGATATAAGTGACCGTAATCGGAAAATTAATGATAAACTATGCGAAAATGTGTTTACCAGTACTATAAATGGAATAATTTAGTTTTTAATCCAAAATAATACGTAATGTTTTTTATAATTACATTATTTTTTTCTAGTTCCACTTGATTAAATCATATACAATTTTCAACATTTAATACACGCACGATTTGGATCCTTTATGGACATCAAAAATATTTGAAAATGACCTTGATAAAATCTGCCTGATCTAACCTCCATGATATATGTATCATATAAATAATAAACAAACTTAAAAAAAAATGTTACAAGTTCGAGTTTATAGATCGTCGAGAGTCCTCACACAAATCACCGCGGGACCTTCGAGACTTATATATAACTAAATAGTGAAATGTATGTTGTGATACTAAAAATAAAATTTATACCGCAAAAATAACTGAGATGACCCAGTGATTTGTACACGTGAATCTGAAACGAAGATTACGGGATTACCCGGACAAGCATCTCGTCTTAGAACATCGCGAGGAAATCTGAATGTGTCAGATAAAAAATTGCCACAATTGGTGGAATAATCTCGACGCCTTCTCTTGAATAGGAAAGTCACCTTAGACAAGCAGAAGTACATTTACTTATCATTCATCAATGTACATTAACTAAATTAAATAACGACAAAAAACTCTAAGTAGTAAGAAATCTAAAGTGTTTGTTGGCCATTTAACTTTATTATAAGTAAATAGTAATAATTTAATGCAAACGCCGTCCCTTTTGTCAAGATGTTCTTCAAACGCCTGAGCTGATCTTTATAATTTATAGCTAAGAACTATCTCGATCCAACAGGTATCGGGTAGAAAAAACCGCATTAAAATCGCTTTATTCGTTTGGTCGCCATATAAAGTTAAACTTATTATACCTCCCTTTTTACGTCAGGGGTTAAAATTGGTCGCCAGTGCTTAAAGTTGAATAGAAGTGAATCGAAAACATACGTCGTAAAACAAATATTTCATCAAAAAGTTAATTCTTTTGCAAAAAATTGTTTCGAAACTAAAACAATACATCTATGGGCCGCATTTAACGGGGCGTCAAATAAAATGAAATCTATCCGATGGAATGTACAGTCAGCTGGTTAAACGGTTTAACGAAACCAGTACGACCAAGCTTATGGACAAAAGCAAATGTAACGTTCAACAACTGGCTTTCGACCATCATTTCGTACAGCTGAGTGTACCCAGGGGTGCATCTTTTTGATTGTTGCCGTATTTCACCCGGAAGCTTTCCGATGTTTCGAAACGTTATTTAATAGGTGACGTCACATAATATTTGTGTTATTTTTTTAGATATAATACTTTTTAATAAATATATTTTTATATCAAGTAAACCTATAGCAAAATGAAAAATAAGTTAGAAATATTTAAAATATATATCTAATTACTCTATCTTAATAATTTTTATAAATAGTTCCAATTGAAATAAAGAGTTTGTTGTTACGTTATAATTTCGACTAAAATTAATTCAATCGGCTAGAATTTTTTTTATTGGATAAACATTTTATTTTATTTAAATTTTCAAATGAATTCAACAATTTATCATCACTAATATTATAAGCAAATAAGTTTGTTTCTTTGTTTTTATTACGGATTCACGTACATATATATAAAAAAAATAGATAAATACAGTATTTTCATAATAATATGATATCGTTTCAGAGCAGAATAAATATTTCATTTTATGAGATAGCTCTGAGGTCCTGGATTCCATTACGATCTATGCCAGTCAAAATATATAATTTTTCCTGCTAAGATATTCTCAAAGACAACCTATAGTTTGAAGGCAATGTTGACACCTCCGTGTCTCGTCCTGAACCTCTGTTCGTGTCGAATTGCAGTTCTATTGGACCATGATAGGTAGGGAACAGAGAGTGCACCTGACTTTACTCACACGCTTGTTAACTGTTATATTTCCTTTGTTATTCGCTAGGCTTTGTTATGAATGGCTGATAGCAAAAGCCGTGATATCATAATAATAAAAAGCGGATAAGTCACTTGACTCAATATTAATCTCATAGACCTTAAACTTAAACCCGTGACGGGTAGTAAAACTTAGCTTTATGTATGGTTTAATAAGCGATTTTAACTAAATTTACACTGAAATGTGTATTTAAGCGTATGAAAATGCGCCACATCAACGGCAGTCACATAAAGCAACTTATGAAGCATCGACTATTTGTCGAGAATTAAATCATATTTAAACAATTCTCAGATCCATAAGTGGCCCCAACTCACCAACGCGGATCAAATATTGACCCGCGTTCAACACGTAAAATTTGCCCGCGAAAAACATTCGCAAACAATATAATTACGACACGACCGAACGGGGACCGAAAGCGGACGGTATAGTTCACAAATTAGTTTGGCAGCGAAAAATTTAATTGAACGGACGATTCCGATGTGCCGCGTACGGTGATGTATTAACATTTATTGGTTTACAAATTAAAGATAACCCGGACATCGCCCGCGGCGAAATTTGCACCGTGGTTTTTTTTAATCGACGAAAATATGCGCTGTATTAAAATCGCGCGCTAATCGGTAGCGCGGAGCATTTATTAATGGACGGGCCCTTTTTTAATCTGTAATAAAAACGTTTCGAGGTGCGTTTGCGACCGTTTCGTGTTTGATCGATATGAAATTATTTCCTATAAATTATGCAGCGTCAAGGCTCGAATTTATCGCACTTTATTTACAACTTTTATTTGTTTCAATAATATAAACTGAAAACGAAGATTAACGGCTTTCACATTTCGCGAAACACGATACGTCCAATATGTGTAAGTTGTTCGAGGTGAAAAATGTACAAATACATTTACTTAACAAAAGTCAAATAGCGATCAAAAAAGATTTTTTACTTATTACAAACATGTAAATATGTGTATTATTAAATCAAAAACGATGTTATTTTACCGAATGGATTTGGGCAATTTTTTTATAAAAAAAAATAAAGATCATTATTATTATTATTTTTTTATAGAATAGGAAGGCGGACGAGCATATGGGCCACCTGATGGTAAGTGGTCACCAACGCTCTTAGACATTGGCATTGTAAGAAATGTCAACCATCGCCTACATATCCAATGCGCCACCAACCTTGGGAACTAAGATTTTATGTCCCTTGTGCCTGTAATTACACTGGCTCACTCACCCTTCAAACTTCAAACGGAACACAACAATATCAAGTATTGCTGTTTTGCGGTAGAATATCTGATGAGTGGGTGGTACCTACCCAGACGAGCTTGCACAAAGCCCTACCACCAGTACTATAAAAATAATGTAACAATTTTGGTGAAACATTTATATTTTTCTTCAATATCTTGGTAGTGTTGCTACTAATTATAATATTAAATGTAAGAAATAAACAGATGTAAATCTATTCTTATTTCAAAATATTTTAAATAAAAAAAAAACATCAAAAAAATTACACATATAGTCTATCGTGTAATCTTTTCAGCTTATTATTGCCTTGGAGATATTTTTTTATGTATTGAAACGAAGATACATATAAAAAGGAATAATAATATTGAAAACAAGACCGTACAAGCGGTACAACAATTATGATAAGTAATTCTGTATTTTTAATAGGTAGGCAGAATGGCAAATGGACTTGATGGTAAGCACCCCCAACCTCGGGAATTAAGATTGTCTGTCCCTTGAGCCTGTTACACTAGCTCACTCACCCTTCAATTCGGCATCAAACATTAGTAAATATTACTGTTTGGAATTAGAATATGTTATGAATCGATTGTAAAAGCTCGGACGGGCTTTCACAAAGCTCTATCACGAAGTTATTTCGACGACTGTACCTCAAAATCATTGCATTCATATTAAATAGTAATACAAAAGTAATTTAATAAGTCTTTAAATGCTATCAAACGTAATCGGATTACTCGTAAATAGGCAGGCTCCCTGCCCCTAACCGCACACATCCTATCATCCTCAGATTAGTCCTATTCTGTTCGTGATTCGCAATACAATTGAAACCTATTATTTATGAGAATTTTCTCGTCTACCAGTTAAAAAAAAATCCTAATTGCATTCGGATTTAAAAAAAAATATTAACAATCCTTTCTTTTTAACGGTTTAAAATTACCTTGTACATATGTTTAAAATATATATATTAAGCGAAAAATTAAGTATAACTTATTTAATTTTTATACATATAATTCAAAGATATCTTTTTTCTTTCATATATAACAATTAAAGATTTATAATATATGTATTTAATTGTTTTAATTACCAAAATCGGTAACAGAAATAGTGCTAAGTGACTCTAGCGAAGAAGATAGTGAGATTCATTAGATATTCCTTAAATTGATAATGAGCTATCAGCGTCACCTTGTGTTTGTCGAATCGCAGGCTCACAGCAGTATATAAATATCCCACTCAGACTTCTACTCTTGATGAGAAAACTTACAGCTTAACACAATGTGTCTGACTTTTATTTGACACATGCAGTTTACCTCACGATTTCGTCGTTTACCATCGAGCACGAGATAAATTATTAAAACACAAAATTACTCCATGAAACGTGACAATATGTCGTATGTCTGTTTTGGTTTACTAATAGGCGGTAGACTAAGCCAGAGGTATACAAGCCTGGTTATGTACGCGTGTACGTAGCACAATTGACGCCATACAAATGTAATTTAAATGCAGTTTTTATATTGAACTTAAGTAATCCTAAACAGGCTATAAAAATATTTGTACGCCACAGGTTGAATGACAAAAAGTATATTACGTTCTCATTTATGTAATAATATAATTTATCTCTGTATGCTTCTTATTCTGTGATGAAATGATTTTCTTTTGTAATCTTTATTAACTTGCAACGAAAACCTCACAAAGGAGTTCGGTTAATATTTTTCTGAAGCTTCGTAGAAAAGCGCAAAGTGTAAGGTGAGAATATCTTATAATTTTACAAAGTAAAGTATAAAACCTCTTTTGACGGTAGCATATTTTTTTTAAATACTTTTTCTGTTTTGACGAGGGTAAGGCGACATTTTTTAGCTATTTTATATTCATTTTGTGGTAACTGATTTCATTACCTAAAAGGTATTTAATTAACTTTGAATATGTAGACTAAGTTTATTTTTATATCGTTAGAATATATTTTATAACAATAATTTATTAATTAAAAAAAAACATAATTTATTTATAAATTTAAATTTATATAGTCTTTCAATTTATTGACGCTGCGAAATTGCAGCTGCCTCCCTATACGGGTATCAATGTCTTTTTATATGGAACTTTTATTACGAATGTGATGGAACGACATAAAAATTACAAACAAATTAAATTTGAGATTTTTTTTATTTTCCACGTTCTAATTTTTTTTTATTTGTAAATATAATTTAATTAAATTTTCAAATTTTCAAGTATCATATATATAATAAATACGGTCAGGTTATTAAGAAACATACAATAAAAACTAATCCCTTACAACATTTCATTCAGTAAAAACATGTTTTTTAATATAATTACTTATAACGCTACCATCACACGTCCGCAAAGTTGACGACTAACGTAGCATTGTTAAGCAATTTTCAAGGATAATAATATAATTTTTTGTGATTCAAAATGAATCTAGAAAGAAACATATTCGTTTTATTACAAAATAACTGTAATTTTATTCTTGCGAAGCTGAAACGAAAGTCTGAAATAATATGTGCTCTACATTTTCCTACTTAGTGTTTTGTGATTATTATATAAGCCAATTAGTATTACGGAAGAGACGATGTTTATTTTCTGAATAAGATATCTTCTTAGATATCACATTACTTAAATGTGAATATTTACTTGTTTTTTGCTACATTTTATTGTTTCGATCAGCTAAAATATCAAACATTTTTAAATGTATATTTAGGATCGACTTCCTTTATACTGTTTTAAAATCGAAAGCTAATATAGAATACTTCACGCTATTGATTACCAAACCTGCCATCTCCGTAATGCCAGCTTACAAATCGCCGAATGACATCTCAATCTAGTGCTGTAGCCGGCTATATTTATGGACGTCAAGAGCACCAAAACGACTAGTTACGTACCCCGGCTCGGTCGTGTATTTTTTACGTTTGCACCAACGTAACTTTGCGTCGGACGACTTTTGCATATTTCACCGTTTTGTTTCGCCGTGTCAAATAATTTATTTCAACTCGCAGTGTATTCGAGTCTCGACGTTGTTTAGGACGTAACTCTGATTGTTACATTGTGTGGGAATGAAGTTTGCGATGTGTCTGCTATATTTAGGAAAGGTTAAATTTGATAGAAGTAAGCCTTTACAAGACTTCCTAATTATAATATTAGAACGAAACTTACGTCATAGTTATATGTATAGAAATAGTATATACAATAATTAAATTTAATTTTATGATAGATATTTTCTCAATAGGAATACTGAACGGATTGAATATAGGAAGTATTAAATATAATGTATATACGAAACGATATGTAAAAAACGTCAGACTCAGAAATAAGTTAAAATCTTAAATGTATAGAAAGCAATAAACCCAAAGTCAAGGAATATCTCACGGTAGATCCTGTAAAGCACAAATTTCACTTGAAATAATAACGAATTTGAAATACAGCACAACGCGCATTTTTTTTCTATTTTACTTTAGTCGAGATGAAAAAAAGGACTAATCTAGCTGCGATTACGATTGACAATGAAACAAACCGACCAATGGAAGAGCTAAAGGTGACAATGGGGGATAGTCGAGGTCCAATAGCAATTGTGAGTATCGAATGGTTTCATTAGTTAAAACGCGTCGACTGCAGACGGTAAATGGGTGAAATGGAAACTTTTGAGGGTGGAAATATGTAGTTACTATATGACCTCAGAATCGGAAAATTAAAGAAACGACTATCACACATTACTACTAAAAATTTAATATATAAAAGCATACAAATATATTTACTATATAAATTTAAGTTTAAACTTATTATATAGTTCATCATTAGACGAAATCATAAGACGAAATTATTTCAACAACAACTGTTTAGAGGTCAGGTCAGGTCAACAGGCAAACGCATCGTTCGCTAATCAGTGTTCAAATATTTGTTGTCGATTGAAAATCATTTTACATGACATTTTCACGGAAATCCATTCGAAACGATACGCGTTTCGAATCAAACGCACTGGAATACTTCACACATTCGCGACATGACTCCATGCCAGGGCGAGAATTAAAACTATTCTGTCGCTTTAATAGACAAATAGCATTCGAGTAGCGTATCGCCATTTATCGAATGACACGATAAATCGTTAGTATATTCAGTCAACGAGGTAAAATAAGGCAATATGTATTCATATTAGATTAGTTTAAAAGACAGTCGGGAGCGACGTGGGACACAATCGAGCCTGCGGAACGAATAGAAAACGACTGAGATCAATTAAAAGCGGCCAGGACGGGGACAGGGCATGGAATTAAAAGCTAAACTTCGTTACCATCGTTTTATCGTCAGAATTGAAAGAAACTTGTTACGTCTATGTAGCTATGATTCCAATTTCAAAGCGGATTCGACGCCTTGATTGGTTCCCGGTGTGTACAAGGATTGATCGAGGAATACGTGATTCTTGCCTATTATGACTCAACCTCCTGTGTTTGCACGCAAAATTGTCTCCGGCTACTTTTTATCATGAGCGCCGTCTCACAACTGTCTACGGAACCGGCGCACCAATAGGCCTATCGCTTCTCGGAGCGCGACTACGTTTCTCGCTCATGGAAAGCAAAGCCAACGTAAAACATTACTTTTCATTATGCACACCGCAGATTCGAGTATTTCGTTTAAATAATTCTTAATATTCAGTTACTCGGTTGATTCTAAAAATATTTTTGAGAAACATTGAAGAATACTTTAAAATGCCGACATTTAAACCATTTTCGAATACAGACGGAAATAACAATACATAACGATAAACATCACAAAACAAAATTACATATACTTACATTTTTTATCTCGTATATATTTTATTAAAGGGCTTCCAGCTGCAGTACGAATTGTTAAGACAATAAAAACTAAAACATACTAACAGCTTACAGTAGAAGAGTACCTCTATTAGAGTTTGATAAAAACATTACAAAGGCGACGTCGGATGCGTTTATAAATGGTAAAATATCTACAAGTTGACATTAGGGACAATTTATATTACTCGTAAATACTAAATGTGAGAAATTATTGGTCACCTATTTATATACATCATATGTTAAAAATGACAATTTGTACGCCTAGCGAATGCATTACCTACCATTTTTGGTCTATACTCAGTTTCTTTAAACTTTATCTTGTTATGACTATCAATATTTATTTATGCATTATTATTTTTTTGTTTTAATTTTTTTTATTTTTTTTATTTTATGTTCATAGGTCTACAAAACAAAAACACAATCAAAAAATTTAAATGATTAAATTTCTCTTGATGTAGACACGACATGCGTTTTTGATTAAGTGCGATAAAAGCGTCTAGTCTGTGACAGCAACAAAGACCTAAGCTTATAAGTTTTTTTTTAATAGCTAAATAATTTAATCTATCAGAAACAGTTTTTTAAAACTTTTTTTCAATGAGGCTATAGAACTGTCGGTAAAAATATCATAATTAAAACGAATACTATTATAAGAGAAACACATGCGGTATAAAGGCGAGTGGCTAAGTACATTTGTTTTAGAGGTAGGAAGACAAAAGGTCATATCGCATGCGACTATTTGGGCGAGGAATGGAAAACTGTATGCATTGCAGGATATCGGACGAGTCAATAAGTCCATGAATTAGCTTGTATAGAAAGATGATATCATTTATTTTCCTTCGAGTGTAAAGTGAGCTTGCTCTGTAAAAATTCAGTCTCTGTGCATACGATTTCAGTTCGAGACATTTATTATCGTTGTAAGAAAGGTGATATAAAAATCTCTTTTGAACACTTTCAAGTCTATTTATGTGCACCTGATAACAAGAACTCCACACTACACTGCAATACTTCAGGATATTTCGAAAAAAGGTATTAAATAAAAGAATAGAAACACTCGGTTGCTTAAATATCTTTAACTGTCTATTAATAAATCCAGATAGTTTTGACGCTTTTTTTATTATATGATCTAGATGTAGCCTAAAGCTTAGTGAACTATCAAGTATAACGCCAAGATCACGTATGCTCGTTACTTCTTGGATAGTTGAATTATTATTGATATAATATGTCACCTTATCAGAAATAATCTTGCGAGAAAATTTTATGCAAAAACATTTCGTGGGGTTGAGGTACATTTGATTTGAGTGGCACCAGTCGCAAATGTAGTTTATATCCGTTTGCAATATTAGTTTATCTAAATCATCATTTATTACGCGATAAATTTTCAAGTCATCAGCATAAAATTTGAAGTTCGATTTTATATTAGTACATAAATCATTTACGAAGATTAAAAACAGTAAAGGGCCTAAATGTGATCCTTGAGAGACTCCTGAAGCTACCTCAATTTCTGCAGACTTAAAAAATATTAACTAATTGTGAACGTTTTTGTAGATAAGACTCAACCCATCTCAATAACGAACCATGAATGCCCATGTGTTCAATTTTTTTCAATAATAACCGGTGGTTCACAACATCAAACGCTTTTCTGAAGTCAGTGTATATTGAATGAACCTCTTTTTTCTTGTCTAAGGCATTTGCAATTACCGATACAGCTTATATAATATCTACAACTTTGCTTTGCTTTTGATACTACAAAATCAAATAAAATTAGAGCAAAATGTCGAGGATTTATTTTCGACACGGTGAACGGTGTATCTGAAATTTGGACTTTAAAAAGAATAATGAAATATACGGCATTTACTTCTATCTCCATGAATTAGCATTTTATTATGTTTGGATTGCAGATACGTCGTTTGACATCAAATATGTAATTGTAATGTATAAACATTGTTAATGAATGTTCTTTGTCTATTTGACTCTAATATTTAATAATATCTTAAAAGTGCTATAATTTTTTGCGGAAAGAATAAAACTAATATTATTTTTATTTACTGGTCTTATAGAAATTTCAGTACGAACAAACAGCTTTTGTAATATTAAGTGTTTTTTTTTGGTCGTTTATATAAATTTTATACATATATACGAGAATTATACTGTGTTATAAAATTATGCACTTTAAAGACAATTTTACTTTAATTTTTCCTACGGCACAGAGCGGCGAAAGTTTGCATTAAATTTTATATTTTTCATTGATAAATTTTATATTTTGGACATTGATTTAATTAGTAATTAGTTTGTTGAATTGTTACACATACCAATAAACAAACTATATGAATGTTAAATAACATGAATTTAATATGATAAATAAAATGTTTTTTGAAAATCTATTGTACCATTGTTACCTTGAAGGTTACCTTCATTATAATCAATCGATATATTTAAATACAAATTAAGACGAGGACAGCCCACACCGCTCCTATGATACATTCATAGCTTTACACCAAACGTCACTGCAAATATTGTCATTATAGTAAGGGTTACATGCGCGGCAAAATTAACATAAACATAACACAGCAATTTCATCAAACGGTCTACGAGTACACACGACGTTGATCACTAACGTCAAAACTCGTTTACATTGCAGTGACCGTTAACTATGTAAATAATTAAATACATGTTGTATTTCAAAAGATTTGAAATCGTTTAATATGGAAAAAAGTAAATACTAAATCACGGAATGAGATTTTTCACGTAAAATCATGTGATATTAATTTAGAAATCAGAATTTATATTTATTAAATATTTCGTTTGATATCTTAAGAGATAGGAATCAAAAACACTAGCACACAAAAGCGAGTCGCTAACAAGAAAAGTGTTGCTCGAACGAAATAAATAAATTTCGCAAATGTGACGTTTTACGTTAAGCCTGAAGATTTCTTCGATCCTTTGAAGTTATGCAAATGGTCTTCACTTATGGATCAAACTCGTACGTAAAAAATTATCTCGATTAACGATCTTCAAACACGATTGATTAAGACAAGAGTGCCTATCTAATCCATGGCAAAAAATGGTTTAAGTTCAATAGCTTTTAAATGATATAGAGATGCAGGAACTTTACTAAACGTTTTCCTTGATCGTGAGACTTTGCGGAAGTTCATCTGGGTTGGTACCACTCCACACATTGGCAATACAGTATTGTTGTGTTTCAGCCTGAATGGCGAGTGAGCCAATATAGTTAGTCACAAGGGATATAACATCTTAGTTCCCAAGGTTGGTAGAGCATGGGAATGGTTAAGATATGGTTAATATTACTTTCCAGGCCAATGTCTATGGGCAGTCACTTTCCATCAAACAGTCCATTTGCCAATCTACCAATCTAAATGAAATAAATTAAAATACGTTACAGCTCGCCCCTTATTAGTTGGTCGAAGAATCATGACCTGTCATTAAATCCACAAAAATGTACTTACATAATTTTTGGTACTAGGCAACAAATGGTATAGCTTGGTCAAATGTGCCATAGGATTTTTGAAGATGGTCATTCCTTAGTAGAGTCTAAGCTAGCGAAAAATCTTGGGGTGAAGTTGGATGGGTCATTACGTTTTGAAGAACAAATATCATCTGTTACTTCGAAGTGTTACGCTTTACTCAAAATGATTTATAAGTTTAGACAATTTTTGAGTGAATCAGCGCGATCAAAACTTGTAGAATCCTTGGTTCTATCTCGGTTGGACTACTGTGATGTCCTTTATGGCCCCTGCCTTTATAAAAAGACTGAAAGGAAAATACAGAGGATACAAAATTCTTGTCTAAGATTTTGTTACAATATACCTCGATATTCGCATACCTTATTTAAATTCCAAGAATATATTAAATATGAAAAATCGCCGTACACTTAAATTAAATAATATCACTTTCACCTTAAAATATCGTAAAATTCCCAATTATTTGGCGGATAAACTTAAATGGTCTGAAACAAATGAATCCAATTGTAGATTGAGCCGAGTTCCACGACTAGTACTGCCTAGACCACATTTGCAAGCATTTAGAGGTAACTTTCGTTTCGCTGCTTCTAAGTGTTGGAACGATATCCCTCCTCCGATTAAGAACAGTACATCTCAAAATAAGTTTAAGGCACAATGCAAGCAATGGCTTCTATATATGCAAAAGACGCAATGTGTCTGGACAAATGTGTGTAACTAAACTTCAATATTTAATTGTCATTTTGATTGTAATTTATTAAAACATATATCTCTATTTGTTTAAACATTTTAAATATTATTATTATTATTTTAATTTTTTTATTCAATATGAAATATTTTCCTTTTTCTAGAATTTAACAAAAAAAAACCTCTCTGTTTTAGTAATGCTTGCGTGTTTTTTTTTTATTTTAGCCTATTGGGCGCGTTATAAAATATTATTAACTTTTATTATTTAAGTAATTTTATCTTCTTTTACCTTTTACTGCACTGAATGTAGCGTTTGTGTTGGCAGCATATGTACAAGGCGTAGACTGAGCCGACGGCGCAGACTAGCTGAGACTACGACATCTTCACCAAATTATGAAATATGATATTGTTAACTCTTTTTTTATGGTTTTGTACCTTAATTTTATTTTGTCTTTGTTTCTTTTTGGTGAATAAAGTTATTTATTATTATTATTATTTTAATAAAGAATATATATGAATGCATCTTTGTAAAGTTTATAATTAAAGATATTAATTTTCTGTTGGGGTTCATTTATAAACTCATCGCGTCTTTATAAATTAACCGTTGGATTATATATATGTATGTATTTATAGACTCCAAGACCACAACAAATACGAAAACAAAAACACCGCAACGCGAATAACAATCGAAAGTTCCCGAGTTTCCTTCAAAGCGTTAATAATTAAAAATAAGACAAAAAGGTAATTAAAACACGCCTTTGAAAGCGGTAAACAATTATATCCAACGTTGCGCTGTCGCCAACTCGGAGTTTTACGAATAAATAGCAATACAATTATAGTAAACTTTACGATAAAAACGCGCATTTCAACTTTTTAAATCATTTCATTAGGAATAACATATATCTGTATTCATTTTGTATGATACAAATTTAGGTTTCGATCACATAGATGGTATTTGAATGTTCTTTTTAAAAAGTTTATCATTAATTATAATGTAGGTTTCTATTTATAATGTAAGATAGGCTTGATATTCACGTCCGAAAACTAATCCGATTAATATGAAACGTCCACATTATTTCAGATGTACATACGATGTATGATTTTTTTACATGTAGCTTATCATGTCAACGTAGTTGAAGAGATAATTGTCGGTCTGGGCGCTTTAAAAGCAAACGCTGCCAAAACTGGAAGAGATAAAAAAACTTTGTCTGTAAAACTTGTATATTTGCAAATGTTCACAACACTATATAGATCTTTCGCTGATAAGTCATAGTGTATAGTTGGCATTTACATTTGAATTTTAACATACCGACAGTAGAACTCATAATGCACAGCTAATTAAATTTTTAATAATTGTTTTAAAATAAGACGTAACATTCAATAACGTTCACCTATTAAATGTAATAACGAGAACATTTCTTTTCGTGAAACAAGTATAAAAAACCTATTGGATTTTGTTCAGTGTCCTTTCAGTGTATTTTCACGTTAAACAAGGCAGAAAAAGGAAAAGGCAACTTTATAATATCGGGTAAAAAAACACGCGGCGACACAGCGAAAAGTCAAACAGTGGACGAACAAACAAGCCTTGGCCGTGCCATTAAAATTTATCACCGGCTACACAAATAGTGGCGAAACCGTATAAACTTTGTAAGCAAGTTCGGTGTTTATTAAATAAAACATTTGGCCGTACTTAGTGGCGACCGCCGAAGGTAACAAACTTACTCAAAACTAATACATAATTTAGTGAAACACGCCATGTCTAATGGTTTATTCAAACTCACATTTTCAGTCTCGGCTAGCCATATTGACTATACATAATGCATATCAAGAAGCAAGACATACATTGGTAATATTCTAATATATAAAATAAGAATATATTAAATTCGTCAAAGCCGATTTTTTATTTTGAAAATAAAATTAATTCTAAGTTACCACTCTACGATTGATGGGTAATGAAGAGTTTGATAACTGAAGTCTGAGAAACTGAAATAAAACAATTACTTTTCACGAAAGTCCCATGACTAATAACAATACATATCTAATAAAAATTGTATTGTAAGAAATTCCGTTTAAAATATTCTACGTTCCATGAATCTTCAACTCCAGCACAAAGTATAGCGGTGCGGTATAGTATAACAAATTTTTACATTTGACTTCCTTGGTCTCTCAGAAGTTATTTAATATCTCTTTAGTATCATCTCAATTGGAAGGAATGATTGAATATCATTTGATTTTTTACTACTTTACTTTAAAGTTAATAAGTCACTATCAAAACCACAATACACTCTGTATTATATATATTGTGACATCCTGCCTTGAAATGAATCTCATTTTATTATACACTTTTGTGATAGTATTTAAAACAAAAACATATTTTATGTTTTTGTTTTTGTTTTTATTGAACTGTTTAAAAAATATATAATGTTACGTTATTTGTGTCTCATTCTCACTTCAGTAACGTTTAGTTACTGTAAACAAAATCAGTTTGTTTTATCAGAGGGATTGGTCCGTTAGGGCGAGTTCTAGCAGAATGTATCGTGTGTCACCACATTACGAATATGTCGCGTGCGTTTGGTATGAGTGACCAATATGGACCCGATTAGGGACCAGGAGAGGGGATGTATTATCTTGAGAGTGAAGGAGCGTTAGTCGCGTTGGCGTGCATTTTGTATGAGCCGGCGCTGACGTGCAAGCGAGACAGCAGCGTGAGAGGGACGCCCTCTGGATCTACATTTAAAGCGCATTGTAAGCAAACGCATTATTAATGTATCTGTTTTAGTTGTTGGGGAGTACCGGCGCGCCGGGCTGCCAAGAGCGGCCCGAGTTATTCATGCTTCATGCATACACCATTCATATTTGATTCCTTTTAATTCGGAGCGTCTTTCGTCTACGAGGTTCGTTGGTGACGTTTCATTCAGCGAGCTAGTAACACGTGTACCTGCGATACGCGCCGCGTCATTGCTATATGTGTAAAATGGACTCTCATTTCATCACTTGCAATTGGATTTCTTTGTATTTGCTTTATGTTTTAGAATATCATAGACTCACTGTAAACGACTACAGCCGTATAGTGTATTGAAAATTTAAATCAAAATAAGCCATTCCTTTTAAGATAAATCTATTCTCATGTATACTTTTTTCATTTTATTTGAATTATATTTTATAGTATATGTACTTGTATTAAAAACGTAATTCTTGACTTCATACACAATCTTAATTTGATTTAAAAGATAACATATAAGTAACTTAACGTAAAAATATTTCATACTCCTTGCGTAAAGTCTCATATTGGTAAACAAGCTCCCTTAGTACGGTTGTGTAATAAAAATAACAATATTGTTAAATCAACTCCGGACATTGTCATTTTTTGTGACTCTCCCTCAATCTTCAGAAATAAGTTACTTAATTATTATAAAATGCATGATTAGTTATAATTAATACTTTTAATAATTTTTAATTATGATTTCACCGATTGATTTTTTATTATAATAATGACATTATTTATTATTTAAATTTGACTTTTTTTTTAAATTGCTGATAATTTTTTGTTACTTTTAATTTGAATTTGATTTGATGGATCTGGAAGTGCTATGTACACTTGTAATTGACATGCATATTAGATATACTATTATTGTTTTATAAATTAATCTTTTCAATGATTTATATGTATGTTGTAAGTGTGCTACTATAAATAAATAAATAAACTTAGCTTAAGTTGGATGTTGATATAAAAATTAAATTAATAAAACTAGTATCGAATCTTGAATGGTTAAAGGGATTTATTTCAACGCAAGCAAATAGAATAATAGTTATTAAAATCGATTCAATGTGACGCGCATAGACACGCAAGGGTTAAAAGGAAAGTATTTCGAAACAAACCCGCGACTCAAGGCGGCAAAGCCCGCGCTCACAAAGAGTCACTCCACAATTTTCTCAAAAAAAAACCGCGCGCGAGCGCAAACGGCACCCGGAGTGCAATTCAAATGGCTCGACCCGCACGTACGGTACATAAGTTATTAAAAAAAGTGTGCCTTTGCCGTAGGTTTTAATAAAAATAGTCGTCTCGCGCAACCCTTTGTCAGAACATCAGAGGAGCTTGTGCCATACCTCTATTAATGTGGGGGCTGCCTCGAAGACGCACAGGGCCGCATTCATACGATACATTAATTAGCAGACGAGCGACCGTTTCGCTACGTTGCTCTGCTTACCTCATAAACCATTTACTAGCACCAAATTACCAAAGTATTCCGATTGTTATCGTTAAATTAAAATATGCAGTAATAAACACTCTCCCGAGGGAAGGAACTGAAAGAAATCGTAACAAGAAACTAAAGGAGCGGCTGCTTCGAATTGCAACAGCATTTTCCCATTTACCGCTCAGCGGAAAATTCAATTAAAAGAAAAAAAACGTTCTTAGATTTAAATTACGAAATCGAATTTATTTCTGTTGCTCATACTTTTTCATATTTGGAGAACTGGGTTAGGGGTAAATAAATTGAAACTTTGCCAGCTGCCACACTGTAGCTTATGTAAACAGGATTGGAAGCTTAATTACTACATTTATTAAGTGTAACTAAAAACCAACATTCTGCCAAATTGTTAAATATGTACATAATCCATACAAGTAGTTGTAATAAAAAAATATATTCGTTAAAAATTAGGTACATAGTTCTCTTTGAGAAAGATCTAATGTCTAAAAAAGAACAAAATGAATAAAAAAAATCCATCAAGGTCGGCCCTGTCCTGTCGCGTCTCGTCTCGTCAGGTCGCTCCGCGCGAATGAATGGGACAAACACTGAATCCTTTTTCGTGAAAGACCATCACATCGCGACATTCGCTCACATAATAATCCACAAACACGGACCTCTGAATGGAGCTTTAACCTCTCAAAGTAGCGCTTTTAAAAGATATATAAAGAACAAGAACATGAAATTCACGCTTGTCACATCAATAGTCTAAATTTAAAGCAGGTAAGCTGCGATTTAAGCTACTTATATTCTCTTATATATACTGAAACTTTCTCCGAAAGGTGCTGCATTGTTTATATATATACAAAAAATATAAAACGGTATCTTTTTCTTTGCTTTTTATGCTTATCAGAAGATTGAAGAATAACTATTAAAAAATTGTGTTGATCATTGAAAGGAGTCCGGAAAATGTCCTGGTGGGGCCGTGGCCACTAATAACACCCCCTAAATCTCAATTCGTTAACGCCAAGTTTGAAAATTATGTCAATAATTCATAATCGTCTCCACCTGGCAGGGGAGGCAGATATAGCATTGATTATTATAAAAAATAAATAGAATAAAATATATAGAATCAGGCAATAGATACGACCCAAGACTCTTTTAATAACTAGCCATTGTAAAGTCTTGAGCGGGGAATTGAATTGTAAGATTTCTTTTCAATTATTTGTAAAGTTTTTCTGCGCGATTTCAAAAGCTGAATTGAAATTCTGAAGCGCTAGATAAAACTATGAAAGTAAAAACGACAAACCTTGGATGCGCTTCCTTTATTAAACTTTATATAGGAAATGATATCTCTTAAGGTAAATTGTTTTTAATATTTCAATCATTTCAAAGATTCCAACGGTGCAATATACCGCTTAAAAGTACACGATACAGTACGTTACAGAGCGTTGAATACGGTTTGAGTACAGATCTTATACCACCTCTTAAATGATTCACAATGAGTCTATGGGTATAAACAAAAATACCCGTTTTACAAGTTCACCGCAGGAACGCTAAGCGCCTCTCCAGATTTACATGCAAAACGATATCACACCGGATATGCCAGTAATGATAATGTTTTTTCATGGAGGGGGTCATACAATTTGCAGCATTTTTCATCCGACATAATCTTAACGCGTGCTTTGTATAAACGGAGACAGGTGTGTGTCAACAATGAATTTTCAAACGTGCACACGCGACCGAGGGTCTAAAGTCGTTTAAATCTGAACTACACACATCACTTAAGATATTAATGAGTGCATCCGTAATAGACGAAACATACACATGAAATTCAAATTTGTACCGCGGGTCGGGAGCGGGCTCTTCTACATATTTTAGTAGGCAACAGAGTGTGAATTAGAATCTTTTGTTAGCATTTGGAACGTTACTAGTGTAAAACAATGCGTGTCTAGTATCTCGACTTATAACACAGCTAAGCTACATCTACGTCACGCTAGCTCGTAGACCAGTCTCGTAGACCATCTACGACGTAGAGTGGTTTGTTCTACTGATTGCTTATTTCGTGCATAATGCGAGGTGCTGCTCGGAAGTGTTAGTCCATGATAAGGTGGATGGCGCCACATAGAATTCTCAAGTTTCATGCATATGAGAATACTGACAAACCTGTGCCTGCAAAAACAAAACATAACTATCGCATAAATATTTGCGTCAAAATAAGTTATTTTATCAATGAAATTTTATATATTTTTTAAGCATTTATTATAAGTTGTGGTCACTTGTAAGTACGATTTTGATGATGAGTAAACAACAATAAAATATCTATTTAATGTGTAAGGTGTTTTTAAATATTGGATCAAGAAGCGTTCACAACAGTGCTTCGTTCAGGTATAAAGAAATTCGATTAGGGGTGCGACAAAAGATTTATAGTTTCTATAGAAAAAGTAATTAGCGAAAACGAAAGAAAGCCGGGCGTTGGAAAAGTCATTGGACATAATTCATAACAAACAGAAATAACGGGAAGTTCGTTCGGCGCGGGTAGGCAATGAATAATTCCCTAACTGCGAACACCCTTCACCCCCCCTCCTTTCCCCCTAACGCCCCAGTAGGGGCACCGCGAAAAAAGTACACGACCCGGTCGAGTTTTATAGTCCGGGGAAAAATAGGAGGTAGCCAAAATATCTATATACGGCGCATACAAAAAGTAGAAAAAACTACAATCCCGCTGGCATGAATAAGTGAGTGGACCTTCATATAGAAAAAGTAAGGCAACAAAAACAGAAAAAAATCGTGGGGATGCGGCACAAGGGGACGGAAAGAGGGCTGCACCTCGCGGGCGCGCCAAATCCTGGTACAGGTCTATTAACTAACAAAAGAGTAACACTTCGACGGCATTCCGACCGGCGCGAGCGGGTGCGGGGCGACCACCGAAGCCATTTCGCCGCTCGTAAGAGGTACGTGAAACCATTTATGCTATTAAAGATTGCATGCACACAGAACATTCTCGATCAACTTCCCAATGAAAATTACCTATCGTTGCAATTTTGGTTAGAGGTTTTAATAATCACTTATTTTGTAATTATTTTATATAAATGAAAACACTTGAACTAGTTCCGCTAGTTATACAGTTGTCAATACGTAGCAATTCTTTAAAAGGGAAATAGAACTTCATCAAAGCTCCGCAAATAATGTCTACTGAGAAAAACACAATGTGCAACGATCGTTTTTCAACGTCCAGCTGTGCATAAATCAAATACGGCCAATACAAGCGGAACAGCGTAAACATAAACACTAAATTGCATGTATTTTTTCTATATGCATTGTTCTCGACAACTGTTAATGTACTGTTAACGATTTCAAAAAAATTACATCTATTATCGGCTAATATCTTGATATGAGTTTCTTTACACGCTTTGTCGTATGCAAAATTGTTTGTGTGTATAAAAGATCGTTATCGTATGCGTCACATTAAAGACACCGCCAGTTTTCTTGGAAAAGTAAAGAGTGTATATAGTGTAAGTTTAGGTGTTAAATTGAATGACACACAGCGTAAAAGGACCGTTTGTGTGTTACGTCTTCAATGGACTTGACGCCACTGTCAGTATTGTAAAATGATTATTATATAGCTCTATTATGACCACCCTGTATCGTATATAAAGGTTATCGGTCTTGGCGTCACGTCGGCGGCACGAAGTTAAATGTATAAAGCTTTTGACCTGAACTTGGTCGCGTATCTCGTTACTACTAATTATTATTACTTGAAACTGAAAAATATCTTATATAAAGAATAGCTGGATGATACTTACAATATGTAAAATAGTTTTTAACTTTTAAGAGTTCTTGTAATTTTTGAATCATGGTTTCTATATATTCGACTTTTTTAAGTACTACCATGGTTCACATTTTTCATATTTCGTTTCAATTAAACTATCCTTATCGTGGCATGTATGATGTGTTTTATTACAATGTTATATTTATATTATCTCGATTGAATCATATGCCGGCGATTATTGAACTTTGCTCATACCGTAAAAGACATAATTGTAGTAATTCCGCCAAACGGAAAAAATATTCTCACAACAAACATTTATAAAAAGTTGAAGTTATAACATTTGTAATTCGAATAAGGAAAAGCATTCCAATGTTTTATTAACCCGTACATTACATAATAAATAACAATTTAATTCAAAATACTAGTTCAGTTGAATAAGCTTACAATTTAGGTAGTAAAAATATTATGGAATATAGTTTTTTGTAAACGTATTAAAGATATTGAATATCCAAATAAAATGATTTATTTCAACTCCAAATCATAGAAAATATATGAAACATAACCGCAACAAAAGCAAAATCTCAGTATCTTCCAGGTTTATTTATATGCGTCACAAAGAAATGCATAATCTATCTAAATATACAATATACCGCGTATCACTATATTAATGGATTGGGAGTACTCTTGCGAAATTCAATCACAATGTGAGCATAATAAAAAAACATTATAGGAAAGCCAGCGCAAACACGACGTAATACCACTAAAATCTAGGTACATACATACATCAAAGGACATAGAACTATCTTTCTAATATTCGGAACGCGAATCGAGACGCGTTTGTTATTTAACATTTTTAAAAACCGATCAACTTCGAACAATTTATTAAATGTACTGCTCAAAGAAATTTTAGGATTTACGAAAAAATATCAATTTAATGTTCAGCAATCAGTACAAATATTTTATTTTAACAGAATAGCTAAAAAATTTTTGGAAATACGTAAAAGAAACTTTTTGAAAAGCGAAATTGGATTTTTATACATGCGAATTTGCGAACGAATTTATTTTCTACTATATCTATATATTTTACGTGATATATTATAAAAAAAAAGTTGGAAGCCAAAGTCATAAATAGAATGTCCTCGTAGCTCGAGACCAAAAATGTAAATATTTTTTAATTTCAACGAATCCACTTACATTTTGTCAAAATACAATTTTAATAAAACAAGTAATAACTTAAAGTGCATACAATGCCGTCCCTAAATTACAAATAAAGCGTAACATAAACACCTTAAAGTATACAGATGAAAATAAATATTTTTCTAAAACATTGTAGGGTTAAGCGCACGAACAGGCAAGAGGGGTATATTTAAAGATTAATAGACATGTATTTGCTTCGTATATGTTTGCCTTCACATGACTTAAAGTTGATTACACGTGGATATAAAATAAAATTTTTAATTATGTATTGTATTTGTTTGTTTGAGAATCAATTCACGTAGTAATGTATCAGACGATGACTTCTGGACGGTTTTATTTCATATGTTAGCCATTGTTTCTGTGGCCGGTGCTGTGGTTGGGTTTATGCTTTTATTAAAGTGATTAAATATCATGGCGTAAAGCCAGCGACGCGGGCCGGGTTAATTTCAACCGATCGAGTTCCTTTTTTGTACCCCATAAGTTAATTTACAGCGGTTCAATGACTTGTGGCGGCTTGAATTAGTGAATAGTCTCCGCAATACGAATACTAGATATTATTATATGGAATTATTGTTTTATTTCAATAATTTTTGTGTCATATTTTAGTTGATTTCAGTATTGTACGATATTGGATGCTTTTTTATTTAAAGAATTTCGATTGCGTGTCTCATGACGGAACTGGGAATAAAACGCCTTTACCCTTTCAATCATACATTGTCAGTACACTTTAATAGTATACTTTAATAGTATACTTTAATAGTTGATATCAACAAAATTAAGCAAGAGGTAACCTCTTGCTTATTTTTAGCTATTAGATTTATTTCGAAAGCTTTATAGTTCAAAAGTCGAAAAATATTTTTGTTAATATTCTTTTTCCCCTGCGTGCATAAATACTACTGTCGATTCAAAGGTTTCGCTGCCATTGCTATGATATTACATTCTTTAGAAAAAAAAACAAAACAATGGATAAAACTTTAATCAAACGTCATCCGTCCGCACCGTTCGCAGTAATCACACCAAAATTCGTGTGACGTGGATTAACTACGAAGATAAAAAGTCCGGACGGCGGTGCACTTATTAATAAAAAAGCGAACACAAAGTGCAAAATAAAAAAGATGCGATTCAGTCTTCAATACGCCATACCATTGTTTGAATAAAAGTGGGCCACGAAACAGGCGGCGAAGGGAATCGGCAAGCCAACCACCCACGTCATTAAACCTGCCGCGACAGGCAGACACCTCTGAAGAATGTGCTCTTAATAAGTCATCAGCTAAGTAAAGCTCCCGCGCGAGGGCGAAAGGGAGGGAGGTGGGGTGGCGCGGCGTTCGCACAAAAAATGACACAAAGTATAAAATCTGCATACAGTAATGGGAGTAGTAGCCTCTGAGAGGCTGCGGCGTGCAGGGATCAAAGGTGAACAGGCCTCGGCAGGCCTCCGCGGCGCGTGACATCTGCAATGTTAGGCTTTATTAAAACTTTGTATCGATTTTGTACGCCGCACTATGTGACGACGGTTTTGTTAGTTAAAAGATTAAGTAACTCTTAGAGTATGAGCGCTCATTTTATACGTAAACAAACTATTTTAATTTCGATACAATAACTTGGTCGGAACATATATAGTAAGTAGTACGAACATATACTGAATGTATTTCCTAGTTCATTTTCGTGATTTAATGAAACATTGATGAAAACATTGATGACGAGCCGATGTGACGCGGACACGTAACCTTCTGATTTAAGTCCAATATAAGCGAATTATTTTGATAATCCACTACATTTTGGATGACGCTGAGCTAAATTGATAAGTAGTTTTAGGTGTCACCTACCATAAATTTGATCGTTTGTGTTATCAATAGAATAGAGTCGAACTACTAGGCTGTATTTATAAATTGGTCAGTGAACAAAGGTCAGTTATGTAAAATATTACAAAAAGCGTACTCAAAACGATGGAAACGCGTATATCATTTATTTTCGAATATACATACATCAAATCCAAATTGCACAATATTATATGAAAGTGTTTGAACGATCAAAGACATTATCTTTTGTTTTTTTTTTACCATCACGAACTATTATCCTTAGGTTTTTAATACAATCGTCAGCAACAAAGAATCAAATGGGAACAAAAGCGGTACTGAGTGGTTCAGGACTGTCCTTACTCTTTGGTGTGGCGTCAAGTAATATAACTCGTTCTCGTTGTGATAACGCATTGTTCATAGAGGGAATTACTTTGTCCCCTCCGTTTTAACCCACAAGTGTTACTCCCACTTGAGAAAGACACGCAGGTGAAAAGCAGTCCAGACTCGTGAAAATTACATCAGTACTATAAGATGTAATTAATTACAATGAAATAGATCGAATCTATCTATCTAATCTGAATAATACAATTTATTAGAATAAAATAATATTACAAAGAAATGAAAATCTATTTTGAAAAGGTCAAAGTCATAAATAAAATGTCAATAAATTAACGTACTATTAAAATAAAGATGAGCAACTTGTAAATCATATAAGAGTATTGAAAAACAAATCTTCTATTGAAAAAATTGACGAAACTCTACAAGAACACACCAAGTGTCGTTTGTATAGAGCAAATAAAATGCACGACACGTCGTCTCACTCGAAAATGTAATATTGAGAGGTAAACAAGCTCATCTCTCCTTAATTATGGGGAAAGTAACATTCGTAATAATCAATTTCGCGACTACGACCCAACGACTGAAACACTTATTTGCTGTCGCTCGAGGTTTTAGAAAAAGGGGAGCGGGACAAATAGGTACTCGCAAGTTGATTGCAACTCAAAGCGAAAGTTGTAAATCAAACGGAAATTTCAAAGATAGTTAAAATATGTAATATATAATGACAATTTCAATGGTTCGACGGGAGACGAGTAATTGATGGTAGACGTTTTTAAAAGCAAAATAATTAATTGGCTAAGCCACCTAGTATGACGGCTCTTTGATACCAATTGATTACCAATTCAAAACAAGAGGAGACCATTGGGTTGAGATTCATTAGGAATTTCTCCATTCATTATTGGTAAGGCACAGATTTATAAGAGACTTCAAATCAGATAGATACTTCTTATGTAAGGACTGTTATTGTTTAATTGTTTCATATACAAAAATGACAAAGGATAACATTATAATATTTTAAAAATGATTTATAATAAGACTACAATTAAAAATTATTAATCTCATGGTAATAATGAAATAATTAAATGATTAACATTGAGAAATTATAAAAATGTGAGCGTTAAGAATATAGCAAATGAAGTATTTCCGATATAAAATCTTGAAGCAATAATTAATATAGATTATTTTGAGGACACATTGAAAACTTTATATATAATTAACTATAATTTTTTTTTTGAAATAAAAAAGTTATTAACGCCGTCGTCGCTAACTGATGTGTAATTATTTGTTAAATATGTAGTTCAAACATATTAAACATTAATCGGACAAGCGATTCGTTTTTTAATTGGTCACGTTCAAGTATCGATTTTATGAATCCTCCCCTCGGAAGCTCGCCCTGGCCGGCCATAAAAAAATAAACGGCATTATATTTTGGACGTTCGGCTCCGAAACGATTGTCGTTCCCTCTCTCTTCGCTTTCTTCGTCCTTTTCTTTTTAATTCGCCGTATTTTTATTTGCTATGATAAATTGTAGCGGCGGGTGGGGCCCCTTTTGTTTCGGTAATTTTTTATGTCTGGTGTTTCGCTTAATTGCGTGGTGGTTTACGGAAGCTCATTGTGGCTATGTGGGTCAGACTCCCAGACGACAGCATGACCCGTTTACCTTGCAACCTTCTCATGGACGAACAGACAGCTACAATTAATGAATGTGGAAATAACGACCTACTTTTTAAATGGAGTTAGAACAATGAAAAATTAATTGTGATAACTATATAACGTCGGTGTGCGGCCAGCTTTAGCGCTGCACACATTTCTTTATTAGATTCAGAATATTTTTCTATTAACATGAAGGCGAAAGTATAATTTACTACAGTATATGTCGGAATTCTTGTTGTAATGGTGTCAAGGAAAGCCATATATAGTGACATTATAATTTAATGTATTTTTATTTGTCTTGTTTTGTGTTTAATTAACCAAATAATAAAGTAAGTACACGGCTCAATTTCAAGGGACTGAGTTTTGTAATAGAGTTGTCTATGTATATATTAAATATTGTCTATATATATATTTTAATTGATATCGAGACGTGTTGTCTTTATATCGTGTCATAACTGAAATGTAAACATTCAATAAATTATTTTTTTGTATTTATATATAATTGTTTTTATTTTAAGAATTATTTAACAAGAACATATAATCGTTGGGTTACGATAAATTCAGCGAACTCTATCCTCAGGAATATTATTCAATGTCGGAAGAATAGAATGCGTTCATTATATTGTGTTCGCGTAAAAAGTAAACATAATATAATAGCAGGATATTGCGATCCAGTATCAAAACTATTAGTGGCAAATGACACGACACGGTATACGACACCGGCCATTTGTATATCTATATTGTCTTGATCGTATGTTATGTCGTATATAAGCGTTAGGTGTCTTATTTGATTTAAGGTATCAATTTTCGCTTTCGACTGTTTACCGATTATTACAATTTTAAAATTAAGAATACCTCAGTTTTTCATACTGCATGGAGTAAAATTAATTAGTTTTATATTATGTATAGACCCCTTACAGAAGAGGGTTGTTATGAGCGGGTTACAGAGTTAGGGGTAGTATGATGGGAATTACGTCACAAGCGGAATTTAAGATTCATTCTTAAAAATACGTCCATTTTTAGCTTACACCATTTTACCTCAATTTTAAAATAAATCTAAAGGAAAATAAATTTCCGAAAAACATCTAGCTCTTAAACACGTTGCACCCGATTTTTCCGAACAAAATCCCGTGTAAGCATCAGAATCAATTTTTACCCGAAACAGCGTTCTAGTTTGGAAGTAAAAAATTCTTCTGTGAACAAAGTGGGTCAAAAAAAAAATTGCTTTGATACTTGCCCTGTAGTCTAGTATTGGGAATGTTTCAGGCGAGGGCTTAAAAACCGAGTGCAAACAGTTAGTTTTTTTTTACTATCGAACATGGGGTAATAATTATGGTCCGCTGCAGTCGCCACATAATTGTCACATCCCTCTTATGTCAACAATGCCACCCCCGGATATAATAAAAAAACACCCCTTGAATTTTTATAACATGCATTCCGCGATAGACGATATGTTTGTAAAGCAATAATACTAATTGCTCTACAGTATATTTACCGCTGTCAACAAGCTGTTCCTTATAAAGCATCAGTTATTCATATAAGGTGGCAACTGTTACAATAATTGCTTATGACTATGACTTTTATATTTTAATTTTAATAAATAAATATGAATTGCATCGTTTGTCACATCAACTATGTAAACAACACAAGGTTTACTTACATTTGCAAAAACATATATTTGCACATGTTTAATGTTTCGATGGGAAAATATATACTCTTTAAATGTTAAAAAATTCACGTATGAAACATAGACACAGTCCATAGAACGCCGTACGTGCTTCCGTTGTAACGGAGAATCGAGTTAGTCGTTGAACCACTCACTTCGTAATGCGCGTAATTCGGTAAAAGTTTACTCACTACGACGACCGACTAACGCATTGGTTATTTATATTAGGCCTCGGTAAATCGTGTATATTCCTCGACGCTAAGCTTCTACCCTCCAAAAATAATTAGAGTCCTTATCGCGCAAATTATGCCTCGCGTTCAGTGCATTTTAAACGAGACAGTTAGCAAAAGCATCCGTCTATTAGCGATTGAATTCTTTCGTATAAATGAATCTTCATTGATTCACCAGAACTATCTTAAATTTGCCTTGAGGTTCCGAACACGCCCTCGTTTTCGAATGAAGCAAACATTTGCTTTTTTTACATATCATACAAATACAAAGAAAAAATATAACCTATGAATCGTTCTATAAGAATTTTTAATGATATTAATTCCCGAACGAAACTTTCAGCCCAAACCTCAATAGTTTTAAGAAACTCTTTGTGAAAGCACTGAATTATTATTTCTATTATCTTTTCGTTATATTTCTACCTTAATTAATTATTTCAGTTGAGTGTGTCGCCATTGTTGATTGTATCGTTGTAAATGTCTATAATGGCGTATCGTACATAGCCTACTATCGTCGACTTTTTATTGTGTATCTGAGGATATTGTTTTTATATCAATAAATAAATAAATATATGAAACAAGTAACAGTCTATCTATATTATTCCATCTGTCTCATGTCATGGAAAACTTTGACTGTTTTTGTATAAAGCTCGCCCAAGTTGTAACTAATACTTTGGGATTAAATATAGGATGGTTTGTTTGTTAAAAATGAAATTTTCCTTGAAGATATAACACGGACGCAAACGTAAACAAGAACATCGTTTGTTGTTAATATTAAAATACTTAAGTTTATTTCTAATAACAAAATTTAGTAATTTGTTTGTAATTTACAAATAAATAATAACTACAAATTGTAATAGTATATATATCTTACAATCTTACAATTGCCAGTCAATACTAACAATTACATTACAAATGAAAACGTCGTGGAATGTTGATAAATTCCAAATTAAACATTTGTAATTCTTTGAGCAAAAAATGAAACTGTGCTTAATTTATCTATTTCACAGTATCATTGTACAATGGTTCTTGAACGGCGCTGGCTTTGAACGGAAATAAGATTTATTTAAGCCATACTGAGCGGCCGGTAGTACGTGCAGCTGTTGTAACGCTGAATCGAGTTAGTGTCTCGAGCTGATGACATCGAGTAATCTACAACATTCAGTGAAAAGTTTGCCGACAGGTAGCCACTAAGCTCTTGTAACTAATCTCCATATACTTGTTTATCATCGAATCTATTTTTAGCATACGTTATATGTTAAAGATATTCTTAAGAGTGATCCAAATTTAAGAAGAATATCAAAACAAAATATGCACTGAAATACAGTATTTGTATTAATAATTAATATTAATTATCAATATTATTTATATTACATTAATTCAATTACACTTGTAATGTTCGCTTAAAATCAAATAGAAAAATGCATTTTTAATTTATATTACTGTGGCACTTAAAAGTAAAAACGGCAACGTAACGCTTCAGTTTCAATGATTCAAAGTATGAATACGCTAACAAATTAAATCGCTGTCTTCTATAGGTATATACTTGTATTTATTGCCCGTATTACTTTTTCGGTTGCGATGTGAAATTGCAATCGTGAGGGCACACAGAGAAATAAAAACCTTTGATTAAAAAAGTTGAGTCGAGCGGAAAGTCAGGCCTCAAGCTTGACTTTCCGCTTCAATTTCGAGTTGCAAGTGTTTAGAAATTAAAATGCGAAAAACCTGTCCCTAAAATCACGAAGACTCCAGTCCGAATCGCAAGTGCTGTATTTGATTATACTCTTCCATTTGGGAACTTGACCCACTTAACATATCGTCGAAAGTGCATGCTTAGAGTGACCGCACGTCATGCCTCTCTGACGGGGCTCTCATCTCGGGCAGGGTTCAGCGGGAGCATGAGCGCTAGTGGCGGCGGGCGCGTCGTAGCCCCATTAAAACTGCTTCGGGCCCCGCGCGCTCCGCCACGGCCCTCCTCATAAAATATTAAAAATTCAATTGCGCTTCTCTTTATTTTAACTCCCTCGCCTCCTCCGCGACACCCGCCTTCCCGTACAATATAAAATGAAAAATGTATTCGAAAAATAACGTTCGCCTATTATTTATAATTTGTGCTATAGGTACTCCCTGAACGGCCACCCTCCGAGTCAAACTTTATAAAATACACTTTTGAAACATTCAGACGGCATTCAGTCCTGGAAAGCCGACAAGCTAGCGAGAAATTTAATAACTAAAGCTGTTTTAACTGTCATTAAAGATTAAAAAAAATTAAATTAATTTTTTGTTCCTAAGCAATCCATTTAACCATTCAGAAATGAAAATGTTGAAGAATCTTCTATAATAAATTTTACCAGATTAATTAATCGATTAAACATGAAATACGAAATGTATAGAACGTATCTATGTAGCTTACATTTATTCAAAAAAATAATAAATGCTGCATGTATTTTTGTATGTTCGTTTTAAAAGCAATTAATTCTTTCATAAAAAAATGAATCGCGTCTAATATTCAACTCATATTAATTTCATTCGAAGTACCTGAAACAAATCGTTCTCAACGCATCCGCTTAATCCGAACCATTACCGGTATTGAGTTTTTTATGATACGAAGAATCCAACCATGCGCACTTACTTTAATCAGAAACACACGAAAAGTTGGTACTATTGAATATAAATATAATTTTTTCAACCAATTACAACTAATCTTGTAAATGCAAGTTTGAATGACGATTTTTTATTGAATTCTCAATTATGGAGCACGATGGTTGGTGAATAGGATTTAAAAGAAGAGATATTGCATTCAAATTTCAAAATTTGAGCGAAATTTCCTCGAAACATAGACAGAACATTGACACTCGGCGCGAAGTGCAAACGACAAAGGTTCGGCCCTGTCTACACCTTCCCTCAAAACACTCGAGCTCTTTTGTTTCAAATGTCCATTACGAAGGCGGCACAAAAACGCAACCAAATTTGCGCAATTGCAATAACTAGTGCCTTTGTAAATTTTTTCGCTTCTGATTTATGTGTTATATCCATTGTAACAAAGCAAATTTATCACAGATAAATGAAACACATAATATTAGGTAATAATTGTGTTCAAACAAATTAATGTAAAGAATTGGTTGAAGTATATCATTTCAATTGTGTATAAATAAAAAAAAACGAATTTATCTAATAGTATCCTATTACGACTGAAATGTAAATTTTTTTTAATTTCTATTATTATTATATATCATTCTCTTGAAATATGCATATAAAAATTACCACGTGATATACGCTTTGTATTTACAAAATTACAGTTTCCACGTATCTAGGTAGTACCAACAATTCATCGTTTAGAGTAAATAGGGCATTGTTAAACCAATAACAGTACTTACTTACCACCGGCGCTCGATAACTCTAATTCATCGAAATGTTCCAGCTCCAAACAAAACGATATTGTTCACTTACCTGAAAAAAATAATATGATTCAATCAAATTTATCAAGGCAATAAAAATCTCTGAATTCAAAATTAATTGGTAATAAAACGGCAACGAAACGCAGAAAGAGGTACAGATAAAACAGAGCGTTACTAAACAGGTAAGCGTAAAAAGGAATTTTTTGAGTCGCTAAAAAAGGTTATAAAAATCGTTAGGCGGTTTATAAACAGGGTGCAAACTGCGCTCATATCGCGACGCCGCTCGCTATTGTTACCGCGCAAGTTCAGGGGACATTTTTAATATTTTTTGTTACATACTAGGCTTAAACGTTGTGTGGATGTTTGTTGGTGATGCGATACAACGATAAGTTAAATACAATGATGAAAACACAACTCCGTCTAAGCTGGACTTGTCTTGTTGTAATAATTATTACGCTGAAGACTATTTTATCTTGGTTGAATTTTTTATTTGTTCGTTATTTGAAAGTCAAGGATTAATACTTATTATTACATCGAGCATTGTTTCCAAATGTTATAATTACAAAATATTTGCAGTTCGTCAAAAACCAAACACGGTACTGTCATGATAAGCAATTGGAACTTTGTATTTATATTTATAATAAAGTTCATTAGTACTTATAAAAGTCTAGACAGTTTGTAGTATTATTTTTGTTGAATCACTTAAAACTATTATCAAAGTTGAGCAAACTATTTCAATGTTTCAGGTCAATTTTTAAATTAATTTATGAGTTAATTGTTAAATAAAGATTCTTTGGGAAATGAATACCTTTGATGTAATTAACATGAAAATTACCTCTTATTATAAAAACACTAATTAAAAAATACTATTTCAAGTAATTAATTTATTTATTTGAATTTTTAAAATATAAATTGTTATTGACCATCGCTGTCTTTATAATTTATAATTAAAAAATAAATAAGAGTATACTTGAATATTTAATAAAAGTGCGCAACAAAAGTCAAACGCATAAAGTTCTCACAGGGCAATAGTAACTGCCATTCGCAAAATACCGCATCGCATACTCCGATACTCGTGCGACCTGCGGCGTATCGGCGGATTTTGCAGATTTTCAGCTCTCAGATCCGAACCCCGAGGCTCTGTTAAGAATCCCACTGGTCCTCGTTTGAATTTCAAGCGGGTACGTCAGATATGCGAACGGTAATTTCGAAACACTACATTACGCTGCGAACTGATCGCGGTAACATTGTGAGCGCGTTTTCATGTTTAGTTTCGCGCTTTTTGTTCGTAATTGATGACATCGTTTTACATGATCACGAATTATTAATTGTGATATTAAGTTCTGTTAAATGACAAATAGTTTATTTTTAGTTATTGAATGTTTCGTTTACTTACATAAAAAAAACAATATTAGGTATTACATTTTAGTTCAAATTATTGGAGAGAAACATTTTAAAGACAATTGAATTAAGCAAAAATACAACACACATCTGTTACGTTACACTTTTGTAACAAAAAGGCAGTACGCTTTTATATTTTGACAATAGCTTCACAGTGTTAGACAACTGAAAGGAAATTATGTGTCTATCATAATCTTCGGGGGACATAGAAAGCTTAGGAAAGAGAAAAGTGAGTGCGTGCAATTACTGCGTTTGTTAAGGGACATTGTTCTTTTCGATATAAATAGACTATTGATGTTATACGTGATATTATACTAAAATAATAAGCGGAAATTAAAAGATAAACGTTTTTAAAATACAGACACTTTCAGATAGATATACATATTTTTGTTATACATTTGTTTTCTTGTCTATTGTTGTAATTAAGTTTTAGTTTATCTATATTTAGTGTTAAATGAATTTGCTGTAGCTACTTATTTCTTTTTATGTATAATTACAAGCTGTGTTTACCTATAATTATTATATATATATATATATATATATATATATATATATATATATATATATATATATATATATTAAATGTATTGTATATATATTAAATGTATTGTATATTGTAATATGTGGTATATTAAGTCTAAACAACTGTAAAATAGTATAAGCTTAATAAATAAAAATAAATACTGATGTTACGTTCTGTGTCATAAACGTTGAACTAACATTTTAGTTAACTCGTTCTATTTTTAATCATAAAAATGGTAATTTTGACTTATCTATAAAATATGGTAAATAGTAAAATATTTTATTGGAGTTATTATTATCTTTGAGCGAGTGATTTACTAATAATATAAGCTTTCGTCTGTCCTGGTATACATATCTGTGGTTATTTTTTTGTCCATTTATATTTTACATGGAATAATTTAAATGGCAACGAGATATATAAAATCATACAATGTAATTTGCACTAAATTTTTTCGATAGGTATAATTAAAATATTTATTTCAACAAAAATAAATTATTAAGTATCGAGCTTGTCCTAAATATAATAAAGTGTGCGACGCCGAGCGGCGCACGATGTGACAATGCATTATTTTGCAATATGTGATACTAAAATTGTCTAAGCACAGCACCCCTGCCTAAACTAATGCACACAGAGACGCGATGCACGCACACGAATGCGTAGCTCTTGCACCCCACAGCACCGCTAGAATACAGAGTGTTCCAGTAATTATTGATTAGAAGTTATCTAATATTAAATTAGGTATATACAATTAATTGAACGTGACAATGAAATACTACAACTAATATATAATTGGTAACTCGTCGAAATAAATGAAAGAATGAAATTACCATAAACGATAAAATTTTAATAATATTTATTTCACTGTAGCTACAAACATATTGTACATAATGTATATAAGTCACCTATATGTATTTAATAGAGAACTAAATCACATACAAAAATCTAATTCAAAGATGAAACATACGAGTAACATTTCGGGGCGTTCTACGCGTAGGCAGACAGCCTGTATACCGTGTAGGCGCGGCGTCTATTTGTTTTGCCATAGCTTTGTCGGCCTAGGGACATGCAGGTCATTAATTGTTGTAAACGCCAGCTCCTAATCGATAGCGCGCAACGTTCGATTCCAGTTTATATTAATGCTATTTGTGCTAACCGTGCCCACTATCACTCTAACTACCGCTTTGACACCGTCATTGCTTTTTGTTCGTAAGCGGCGACCACCTTCATGTATTTACGTGGCAGGTGGAATAGGTGACAGAGGTTTTTTTTACCATCACTCGACCTACTCTTATTAGAAATCGTATACAATCTGTTGCGGCACTTTAAAGTGAATTATTTGATTTATATAATATTATATATTTTTTTATCAATATGTGTTCCAAGAAGTAATAGAAGTGTAGTTTTTCATCCTATGTTTCAGGCATATCCATTGTTACCGCGACTTATCTAAATAGAAATACCTTTGACAGATAAAAAAAATAAAAGTCATGCGTACTATGTTTTTTTTTATCCTATATATTATATTAATATTAATTTTAAAATCGATTATCAAAATGTTCCTTTTAATCCTTGTAATGCTTTTTTGTCTATGTTATTTAATTTATCTGATAAACAAAGATAAGATTGTCTAAATTTTTGTTTAAGTCCTTTAATAAAATAATTCGTTAAAAAAAAAGAATATTAGCAATGCCCATTTCAATTCCTAATATACCGATTTATCCCTCCAAATAAGCGTGAAGCTTGTGTTAATGTGTAGGAGTGGGGACGATAATAGCCCAAGGGCTCAGAATCGAACTTGCGACTTTTACATCGCTTTACGTCACGTAAGCCATTACGCTATTGACGTTTCTTTATAGGTAATTATTTACCGTTTGATAGGTACAAAGATGCTTTCTACTTCTTACCTATGTCAAATCAATGATGACAAAAAGAGAGAAATCAGTGTTTGACTAAGCACTCGCTAAGCAATATTTATGAGTGATGTCATATATTGCTCATTAAACAGGAGTTGTCGAGTTCATTTTAAATTAAAATATATCAGTATACATTTACAGTATGATTAATAAATTCATTCAAAATGAATGAGTAATTTAATAAAAAATACTTAATTTTTTATTTATTTAATATGGATTATCGATTAAGATGCAGGTTCTAACCACTAGGCTATCTCGGTTTTAGGATCTGTATCTTCTAATCACGTAAATCTCTTTACCAATAGTAAATCTAACTAGTAAATAAGATAAACAATAAAATCTGACTGCGGGCTTTGTTATTGAACCGGTTTAAGAGTGAATGCAAATACAGATTCAAGAGACTTCACAATTAAGATCGTGATTAAATATCGTATTGATTGTTTTTCAAGTTGACCTAATACCATTATGTAACCCGTTTTTTCACCTATCTTTTACTAGAAAAACAAATATATTGATAGAAAAACAAATATATTGATAGAATAATGTCACATAACACAATAAGATAAAGATCGTCATTTGTTATGTTATTTAAAAAACTTGCAACATTTTTTGTTGCTAAAACATATGTTTGTAGCAAGATTCGTGAAAGCTAAATTGTATATGAAATGACATTTTCTGATAAAACTTGTAAACATTCTTTGTTCTCGTTTGTTGATTTAGTGTGATGTGAACACAATCGTTTATAACTTCTGTTTCGAAGTAAAGTTGGTGGATTACTTTACTCGATTTAAACAAAGTTTTTAAACATAAACATTTGTTTACTCTGTCACGACACTCGGTATGCATTGTTAAAAGTTATTTCTATTAAAATTCTGTTATTATTGGACTAATATTATAAATATGAAACATATATATATATATATATATATATATATATATATATATATATATATATATATATATATATATATATACATATATATATATATATATATATATATATATATATATATATATATATATATATGTTTCATATATTATATATATATATATATATATATATATATATGTTTCATATATATATATATATATATATATATATATATACATATATATTAGAAAATATCTTTTGGACTAGTGACTTGGTCGTAAGGCTGCATATCACGAGTACCTCGTTCAAATCCCGAAGTTAGGAAGTTACCAGTGATAACAAACCTGGGTTTAGCCGTGTTGTACATGAACACCGTCGTATTTTGGAATTTCGGTCGTAGCGGATTGCCATCCCAACGGATTAAGAGAGTGACAGAAAATATAGTAGCGTACTTTAAGATTTACCACTTCGGGAAATAAAAGTCCTCCGTAAATTGAATGCTGATTATGTATTAAATTTTTATTATTTATTTAAGAGTAAGTAGATAACCAATAATAAGTTTGAGAGTACATGTGTAATGTTGCGAACGCCGAGATCGCCCAGTAGTAAGAACGCGTGAATCTTAACCGATGATCGTGGGTTCCAACCTGAGCAAACACCACTGAATTTACGTGTGCTTAATTTGTGATTATAATTCATCTCGTGCTTTACGGTAAAGGAAAACATCGTGAGGTAACCTGCATGTGTCTAATTTTACTGAAATTCTGCCACATGTGTATTCTACCAAACCGCACTGGCGCAGCATGGTGGAATAAGCTTCATACCTTCTCCTCAAAAAGGGAGAGGGACATTCACAGGCTGTTACGGATTACGGTGTAATGTTGATTAGATAGGTTTTCTTCGTTACTTTAGAACAGTTAAATCTAATAGTAACAAAAAAAATATAACGATGAACAGGAACTGACCGGGTAAATGAGAACTGAGAGCCTGTGTTCGCGCACACCCCCGAGCACTATGATATATACTACGTAATTACCAATGAAACTAATATGGTAAAGTAATAATAATAATAATGTCCTCCAGATCGATTTCGGTCACAGCGAACAATTTCAAGAGAGATTAGCCAACTACCCAGGAGATATTATAATGCACAAGTGTGTGCGCAAACACAGCTGCACTCTTTATTCCCTCTCATAATCCGAAGGGACTGCAATCCGATACGACCGGAAAGAGTTCAGGCGCAGGACCAACACCTTAAAGCGATTTCCGAGGTACGGGAGTGTATACACTTCCAACTTTCAGACTCCGGGCTGCTAGTGAGAATTTTCTGACAGAAAAATTCAATAACTTTTTATTGGCACGACCTGTTAATTGAACCCAGAACCTCCGGGTCTGCGGCCTTACATCAAGCGACTAGACCAACGAGGCAGTCAATGTGGTATAGTATAGTGTTTGGAAACTGGCATACAAAAAGAAACAGGAGTTATAACATCAACTTAGAGCTTAAAACTAACGCACACAACGATTAACGCGTCGTGTTCACTTTAATATAGCTGTACATTAAACAATTAATTAATATAACATAAATATTAAATTTATTATGAAATTTAACAACTAGTAGAAAAACTAAATGAATCAATCGTTTGATATTCAGATACAGAAAATTTGATGTTGGTAAAGCCGGCAGTCAGTTTGTTGATGAGATTTGAGGTGTTTAGAGATTAGAACCTTTCTGAATTTATAAGATTTAAAACTAACTCAAGTCAGGGTTATGTAACTTACTATCTAATTCCATATATGACACTTAATATTTATTGGAACATATTCATCAGTAGCAAATTGAAATATCATTATTATAGAATTACAGTTATAGTAAGTCGGTAAAGTTACATGCAACGAGAGTATAATTCGAGCTCGCTTCTTATCGAAGCTTAAGTTTATGCACTTGCATAACACATAGACAATGCTTGTAATTTCTTGAGGGTTAATTAAATGTAAGCCTAATTATATAATACTAACGTAATTACGTTATATATTATACTAACGTAATTAATTATTTCAGGTGAATCAGGTTATAATATAATTAGGTTATGAGATATAATTGTTTATTATTAAGATGTGAAGACGAAATCAAAAAATTACAAACGTACATACAAAGAAACACAAGAAATTTTAAATTTCGATCACTTACAATTATTGAAAGTTGAACGAGAACATAAATACTGTGTAATATTTTTTTTTTGTATTTATAAAAAATAAGGGAGGATTAAATATTTATCAATCTAAAGAAATGTCATTGAAGAACATTAAAAATTGAAATCGGATTTCAGCCACGCACTATACTAATTTCATATAATATTTTTATTAATTAAATTTAAACTTTAAACTTAAATTAAAATTAATGTTTTTTTTTTCATAATAAGCTAAATATGATAATACTTGTGGTTAGAATTGAAAGTTTTATATTTGTTCCAGTTATGCAAACAACTCACTTCATTGATATGGAATTATCATATTGTTATGAGAGTTACAAGATATACATTGACTATACAGCGTGTTTATATATTGAATAATTTATGAGGTAAAGCTAATTATGTCAACATAAGCGGAGAGAAAATGCTCGGTCTAGAGACTTCGCTGGTGCTGGCTTACGAAACTGAACTATACCATTATTTTCTATCAGAATAATAAGTTTCAGAGGCGTATAGATATAAATATATACATACAATTATATACGATTTAATAATTATTTTAGTAAGTAACAGCCTGTTAATGTCCCAGTGCTGGGCTAAAGCCTCCTCTCCCTTTTGAGGAAAAGGTTTGGATCTTATTCCACAACGCTGCTCCAATGCGGGTCGGCAGAATACACATGTGGCAGAATTACGATGAAATCAGACACATGCAGGTTTTCCTTCACCGTCGAGATGAATTATAAACACAAACTAAGCACATGAAAATTGAGTGGTTAAATTTAAATTATTATAATAAGTCTTAAACAACACTAACAAATATATAAATACAATAAAGTTCCGTAAGACGCAGTGTCCTGGGGCGATGAGAGTCTACAGAAGACCAGATTCTGGGACTGAGTTAAAAGGGGGTTAAAAGGCTTGACATTGTACTAATATAATTAAAACAATTCAACGTGACAGAAATTAAACTTTGTATCTCACACGTATCGTTTTGATATTACATTACGTTTTTTTTTTATTATTTAAATAAGTGGTTACCACAATCCATAAATACTGTAAGAAATGTTTATTATCGCTTACATCGCAAATGCGCCACCAGTCTTGTGAACTAAGATTGTATATCCCTTGTGCCTGTGTTTGTTGTACACTCGCGCTCCAACGTACTGGTATTGTTGTTTGGGTCTAGAATATATGATAAGTGGGTACGGTACTGTGGGTAATGTGGATAAAACACCAAGAACAAAAGCAAGTTGAACCCTGAAAGATTTAATATTAATGCGCCAAATAAGATTTATTTAAAGATAAACTCAAACCGTTTAGGTAGCTAATGCATTGCAGACGTTGATAAATTCAATTAGAATAAACAAGAACAAAATCAATGGAAAATTACGTACAATTATATTAATCATATCGTAATAATTAAGTAATTGAATCAAATCAAATGTCAGTAATCAAAAGTAAATAATATTATACATGTAATCGTTTTAAAACTTAATCATAGTAATATATTTATTCTAGTTTGTTTTAACTTTACTTTGTTTTAAGAAACTTTAAATTGACAAGGTTCTTTTTATAAGTCTAATGTTAACCATTAAATATGTAATCGTAGTAAAAAAAATCTTTTTTTCGATATACCGATACTAAATTACATAAACAAACGTCGAATTCTAAATTTAAAACATTACGCAATTATAAAAAATATATAACCATAATTTAGAGGAAATTTAAAAATAGATTTTATTTCATGTATTAGGCATGTTCTACACACCGCCGCCCGCCCTTGTCCGCGCCATCCTAGACCGATTCAATTTTCGTGCCGACCGCTATCGGGCGGAAATTGTTGAGAGCCCCTTGGTGCCCGCAACTCGAGTTGTGCCGCTTTGAATGTTCTGTTGAAAACGACCAGTCTATTTAGGTCCTTGTGTGTATCTGTATTTAATGGAGTGCTATTCTATGTTAAAGTGGGATGTTATTTTTTTAATATGTTTTGTGGAATTTGTAAAATAATAGCTACTTTTTTAGTTAAGATTGTGTTCAATTTATACGTATATTAACATTACGTGTGTTTGTTTTTAAGCGTTTTATTTGTTATATGTATTTCGTAGTTGTCTAAGTAAGTAAATAAGATAAGATCACCAGGTTTCCGTTTCCGCAAAGTCAATTTATCCTCCTTTGGGCAATGTGTTCGATTTTATATTAAAATTTCCCAAATAAATTTAAACCACATGTGAAGAAAACTTTAATTAATAAGGCGTATTACTTAACAAAGGTTTATATAAATGATACAAAGTATGAATTTAGTATTAGTTGATTTCCATGCAGGATAAATAATAGTTTAATTGTATTTGATTATCTATGTAAATTAATTGTCGTAATTACATTCCAAACCTACCACCGCTTCAAATTTAATTTAATCTTGTAAAATGAGGATACAAATGTGATCGCAAGAGCCTTCTTGAATAAAGTACATTTTGATTTGATTTGATTTTATCTTGAGCCGATGGCCTAGTGATTAGACCGCGTGAATCTTAACCGATTCAAACCCGGGTAAGCACCATTGAATTTTCATGTGCTTAATTTAAGTTTATAATTCATATTGTCCTTGACGGTGAAGGAAAACATCGTGAGGCTTGTGTCTAATTTCATTGAAATTCTGCCACATGTTTATTCTAACAACCCGCATTGGAGCAGCGTGGTGGAATAAGCTCCAAACCTTCTCCTCAAAAGGGAGAGGAGGCCTTAGCCTAGCAAGGTGTCACCCCTGCTGGGATAAGGCCTTAACAGACTGTTACTGTCTTGACTTTGTTTCAAACATTATAAAAAAGTAACGTTTGAAATTAACTTCACAATAAACTGATTATCGATGCTAGATTTTTATCGCGTGACACGAGAAAATGTTTTCTAAAGTAATTGTCATATTTCATTATATAAACGATATTGTAACTTTAATAGCCGATAATGACAGTAATTATTTGAAAAGCTGAGATTGTTTAGTAACTTTTATTTATATAAGAAATTATCATGTCGTGACAAATTCAACTTCGTTTTAGTGATAAATATATTATAAGCAAAAGCTATCTTTTTTACATATATTTTTATCTAAGAATATAATTTCATAAGGAATGAAATATTTAAGTGATAATTTTTTTTATTTATAAGATTATTTGTACTAGGAATTATGTAGATTAATATACATATATGAAATTGTTACCAAGTCATTTTCAAAAATAAAAATTTAACATATTATCTATCTATGGACATCTCCGGCATGACAATGGTCGTTGGTATATGGGGTATATATTAATACTATACGATTTAAATAAGAATAGGAACGTCAATAACCTCGACCTGTCAATTGATACTTGTAAAGTAAGGTTTACAATAAAATATGTTACTTTTTTCTACGTAATGAAATTCTTTATTTGGTGTTCAATAATGATGTTTTTATAATAAATATATAAAAGTAATTATAAATATTTTATGATATTTGATACTATTAGATTATATTGTAATAAAACAATAATTATACTATCATAAAGGTTATTTTTTAAACATTGCTATAGAAAAAATATAATTATTTATAACGAAGAAAGCAAACATTTTTGGTGATAACAGTAAAGAGAACGACTACTCTTAGAATGACGCAGAAATGCAGATTAAAACTTTTTTGTTTACTGTAAACAAATATTCTTTATAAAATGTTTGTTACGTTTGCAATACATAACCTATTTATATTTACAGATATGACAACGCAACGCAAAAAAAAATCGTTTCTATTCTTATTTAGAACGAATTAAAATACTTCGTATTATTATTTTAAAATATTGTCATAATAATCTACTCTCAAAGATATTTTTAAGCATTAACAAATTTCATAAAAAGCAATAAAATAGTCACTGCACAATAAACGTGGCGAAATAGGTTTCGAATCGTAAAAGTATAACAGCCAAAACCGATTTCGGCCATGTAGTGCAAAAGTGTGAACGCAAAAATAGGTGCATTCTCTATTCCCTAGCTCTCAGAATGCGATGGGAAGGTAATCGGACACGACCGGAAAGAGTTCAAGTGCAGGACCAACGGCTCTACGTGCTTTCCGAGGCACGGGAGTGTACACATTTCCAACTTCCAGACCCTGGGCTGCTATTGAGACCTGGGATATCAACCCAGGACCTCCGGGTCTGCGCCCGTACCTCTAGCCACTAGACCAAAAAGGCAGTCAATCAAACTGCCATATATTTACACCAGAACAGTCTGTTTTGTTACTTAACCGTCGACTTGCAAATATCATTCCGAGCGTAGTCTAAATACTGTTGTCGATTAAAATGACAGCTCTAATAACGCTTGATACAATTACTCGGAACGATCTCTATGACTTCGATTTATAGGCTTTCAATTTTAATTCGAATCCTATTACTTTCGACCGGCTCAGGAATCTATAATGGCACTCGTGCGCGCATTCCAAATTCATAAGCAATTGAAAAGCAATTCGTTGATAAATACAATTGCCGGGCATGCCGGATGCTCCCCAATTGAACGGGATATTATCCATCTATTGCAATTCGAAGCTGCCCCATTACCTTGCGCCTACGTCAGTCGGCGACACTTCTAATCAATTATAACATTCCTACGAGCCTAGACAAATTTAAATAGTGATTGACGAATTCGTTTGCAAAGCGACGAAAACGTATTGAAATGACGATAATATTATTATTCGATATACCATTTGACCAATGATGGACGAATGGAAAATGACTTGGATATTAATACGGTATTATAGGCAAATTCAAACTTTGACAATCAACGACATAATTGCATTGCATGCATTTAACTGTCATTTGTCATTTATCGAAAATCTCTAAAGTATCTAAAGTTAGAAATAGCTTTGAGAACTGTTGGAATCGTCATTTTACAATTTCAATTTTAATATAAAGCTACCACCGGTTCCGAATGTTGATTCAACTGATAAGAATCGGTAACAATCTTAGTAGCTGTAATTTTTCATCAATAGAAAATGTACATGTAATATAAAATATAAATATAAATCATATACGATATTCACCATTGTTTGCCTTTTTAATTCATACCTGGTATAGTAATAATACTGTACTATATTTACGAATGAATAAAATAGCAATATGACATATGCAGAACCTTAAACTGATTGTATTGCAAACTTCTTAGAACAGTATATACTTGGCGACACAAAAAAACTATACGCGAGACATTTCGATCGCAAGTTAGTTTTAATTTCTTGTTCATGTTAATATGTATGAAATGTAATTGATATCTAATGCAAGTCATGTAATTAATCGTAAACTAATTACTCAGTTTCCATATAGGTTATTAATTTGTAGGAATGACAACTGCTACAGAAAAAAACTGTCGCCGGCTTGCTTTACGTATAGATGGCATTTCAAGCGTTACATTTTATTACACTATTAGAGTTCTCTACTTAAAGCTGTCTTTTACACAATTAGTTTTATTTTTATATAAGCATACTGAGCTTTAACAGATAATTTGCCTATCGGTAGTATTGTGTCCAAGATTTGTTTATTTTTTATTTTTTTGATCGAAAAACTTAGAATAGCTTGAAGAAATAATAATATTTATTATCTTTTTTATATATTTACTAATTAGAATTTTTAAAATAAAAATATTTATTTTTTTTGTTTTGATAGATTGTTGTTCTCGCTTTATAAAATATATTGTGAACTTGGTACATTTGCGATGCATGTATATTCTCTAAACTAATAAATGAGGAGAATTTTGGTTATTCCTAACTGAAAAGTCTACTAAATCAATTTACAGAAAACTAATACCAGACGATACGGACGGGACAGTGCGTTTTGCTAAGGTTTGAATATTATAATATTATTATATCACTAACAGGGCTTCGCAGTTTCGTCCGCCTTAAATTTAGATTTAACGTGACAAGCGTTAATTTAATATTCGTGTAAGATATTTTTATAATATATACATGCGATGTTTTATGGCCAAAAATTTAATACATGACGTAACTCGTGGGAACCTGCGAGCGGAACCCTCAGCGTACAACTCAATTCGTACTTGGTCAACATTTTTGAATGAATCCAACCGGAACCTTACCTTTGTATTTTAATAACGCAATTTGTAAAAGACCGAATATATATTTTTTACGTACATTTTATTTAAAACATATTTTCAGAAATAAATTTAAAGATAATTACCATTTTTATGAATAATAATTATTCATATATAAAATAAGTAAGTTGTAGCAATTGAAAGATGTTGTATTTTTAACCGTTTAATAATAATATATTTATGCTTTAAACGAAGAAACGTTTTACGTTTTTTCGTCGACTTACGTTGTAAAATTAGTCTCCACAAAGAAACCTTTCATTTTAACGGAATAATATCCATAGTCTACGTCCATTCTAAATATTGGTGGAGATATTGGATGAAAAACTTCAGAGATTACTATAACTATCCAAATTTAGAAACTTTACTTTTTTAAATATAGATTTTAATCATTGCTCTTTGCATTGTAATAATTTTAATTAATTAATTTATTTTAAGATAGATAATTAAACTGCTGTTAATCAAAACTAACTGCTGGTAACACTCATTTAATAAAACAGCAGCACTTGGTATTGTTGTTTGAAGTTTGAAGGGTGAGTGAGCCAGTGTAATTTACAGACACAAGGGACATAACATCTTAGCTCCCAAGGTTGGTGCCGGATTGGCGAAGTAAGCGATGGTTAACATTTCTTACAATGCCAATGTCTATGTACTTTGGTGACCACTTACTATCAGGTGGCTCATATGCTCGTCCGCCTACCTATACTATAAAAAAATCGTTTATTGATCAATAACTTATTACAATGTTATACTTGTATAAATTTAAACGGAAAACGTTCTTAAGATCACATTAACTTCATTTATTATCAGACTGTGACGAAATAGTTACGATAAAATAAGCAAATACTTTAGCCGAAACATTTCTAAACACTCACAGATTCCTATAATCATTAACGAACGATAGATCAACAAGCCTTACAATGTAATACCGAATCACACAAACCAATAGCGCTGGACATATTATTATCGACGCGTGTTATCGACGTTTGCCCCGCATGCACTGATCAAGCATTGTGCTGGATCGCATTACTAAAAGTGAATTAGGAACACTCAGGTCAGGTGTGCCCGCACCTGCCTTTACGATAAACAATGGGCGGAGAGATATCATTTATCGATAACGAAAATATAATTTGCACTTGACATCATTAGCGCTTAATTTATTTAATTCTCTCGGTGATGGTGGATTGATCTTTTTTCTTTATAAATAAGTACATTGCTTTATTATACAAAGCCCACAAATAATAGCAAACATGAGTTGATATGTACAGGCTGACCGAACAAGACCAGCTTAACAATCCAGCATTCCAATAAGAATTTAAAAAAAATCGCCTTGAAAAAAATGTTTTATAATGCTGTCTGGAAATGAAAATATAGAAGCATACAAAATACTAAATCGACAGTAAGACAAAACCTAAGGACAACACACCCGTGAAGATTACAAGACATCATAAACAAATATTATCAAATATTTTAATTTAATTAATAAATATAAAATTTCAGCTGTTAAAAAGCATACATTTTTACATTTTATTTTAAAACAAATACTATTAAAATACTAATTAAAAAACAATGTAAATTAAGATCTTACTTATGTTTCTTTCAATTGCTAAAAGTTGTAAAATAAAGATTTAAAAAAGAGTCATCGACAAGCATCGAAACGATGGGAGGAGGCTGGGGACAAAGCGGCACTAATCAGGCGCATTTGTTGAACATCACCCCAGCCTCCTCTATTGCGTATAATTAACTGGACCTGAGAGTACACTTTACCGTTGATTGATTTCGGATCTTCTTCCCGGCACAGAGTATTTAATAATTAACTAATAATATCAACTATTGATATAAAAAGTTGAACTTGGTTTTTAAGTCATACTAATATTTTCAAGCGAAACGAAAATGATAGTTTCTTATTTTTTTAAAATGAACGAATTGTAATTCCACTCTTTTTAATCATTTATATAATCTTATACATGAGCATAATTATTTTACGATATATTAACTTAATATATCAAAATCCATTAAATAAACATTATAATATTTATGTGAAACTTGATTAAGGAGACACTAACAAAACGTAACAGCCCTTAAATTTTTAATGTTATCAACAAAATTTCATACAACACGATATAAAATATTCACACTTCAGGTTAATATTCATCTACGAGGACGATCAGTTTTAAATGTATATAAAGATATAATCATAAATTGCCTGTTCTTATCCCATTTATTTAAAATCGATGCAGTATGAAAAATGACACAAGATTTGCCGGACGCTAAGCTGTCTTTCGAATGATTTTGCGGTAACTTTATTTCTCGTCACCATGTGGATAATTGCGGGGGTCGATTTAAAGATTCGCTTCGACAAAAAGCCCTCAGAACCTTATGACACCCACGAGTATCAACTCGCCGGGGTGTCACTATATTGTTCTACCTGAATCACGAGGCAATTTTGAAAGAGTAATGTTGTCAAAAAAGATTCAAATCATAAATATAAACAAGTAAAAAAAAAATTAATCAAGAACTCTATTAAATATCATAATGCCTTATCGATATCAGAATAGTTTTAATCACTTTGTAGCTAATATTCAGTAAAAGTTAACTTAATGCCCGGTTTACATTATTCCAGTCCAGCGATCTAGTCCAGTACTGGATTGCTTACTGGAAAAATGTTAACCGGCACTGGAATGAACTGGATTGGATTCAGGGCATAAGACATACAGCTATAGTGAGTCAATAAATCGGACGTAACTTTATAAGGGTTGGAATTACGAAAGATTAACGTAATTCGTTATAAAAATCAATGTTGTGTCGTTATTGATATCAGACAATTAAATAAAAAAACGTAAGACGCATGATCTACTAATTGGATTTCGAGTTTTTATAATCTATATAAACAAAATTTCTTCAACCCTTCTAAAAAATCCACTGACATTTCTACCATCCTGTATCTGACGTGAACTTCTAAATCAAGAAGCGAAAACAAAAAAAAAACAAATGATTCAGAAATCAAAAGTGTTATTTACTTAGTAAGCGCGCCGAACGTAACATAAAATTCGTATTAATAATTCAGCGGCACCATTACATAGCTCCGGAGATGTTGAATCGACCTGAGGAAACTACGCTCTTAAATATTTGATTACAGGCGTTATATGTATTGCAATTTTCATTAATGATTGATAAGGATTTGAGTTGGGGAAGGAAGGCTGGCCAACGCCCATACATAACTTATGTCACCCGTACGCTGCTAATCTCAGTGAGGACCAATATTGGTATATATAGCAAACCTATTGTATTTATTGCACTAGTCCATTGAAATGGCATAAAAAAAACTAATTGCGTAAATGTCTTAAACGCTAACGTTATATTTAGTATTATTCTTGGCAGATATATTAATGTAGACGCGATCATATGAGTTCCATAATTGTATGCATATATTAATTGTAATCTTGAGAGCTTTTCTTACGCTCTTATTAGTTTAAGGGACTACAAACAATTACTATTCAATCTAAATGTATATGGTTTACATTTTCTTTCTGTTTATCAGTACACCAATAGATCCAAAAGAGAAATAACGACAGCCATAAAGCAAAAGTTTAAAAATGGCAACGCAAAATTAAAAAAAAAGATCTTTGAATGAACGTGATTCAAACGACACTCATTACAGGTATTCAGGGCTTAATTATAATAGTACGATAGTTACGTAGTCATTATAGGAAAAATGAAAGTAATACTTTATCGAAAAATCTGTGTATCGAACATCATTATACGTACAAAGGGTGCATTGGCTGAAAACCGTTAGGCACAAGTCTTTTTACAATGGCCGCGTCAACGTGCTACGTATTGTAGTCGCAAGCGAAGTTTGCTTTTGTTGATTGTGAAGTTGAAGGTATCGAGGCGAGATAGTGACGCGTTTGTTCAAAGGACCTTTGATGGCGAGTGAATTAATCGGCGGTTGTCCGCGCGTCAAAATGATCGCCCCCGAGATAACTGACAGTGGCAGCACTGTGGCGTCGTATGCATTCCACCCGTCATAGCCGTCGTTCGCGACACCCATGGACACAAGCACCTAAAGTTGAACACAGACACGTTGAGGATGTCAAATGTTTATTTCAGGTTAATCTTGCTCGTATTATGTATGTATGTTTGAATCATTCTCAGAGATAGATTATATAAAATGAAAGTTGATAAACAAGCAACAATTATCACAAATTTATTAATTATTAATTGATCGCGTGTTAACTGGTGTTATAAAAAAAGAAATATTAAAATGATATATTTCATTATAAGGCGGTTTTTCGTTTTCATAAAAAAATAATACAGGCGATGATATGATTAACCATTATCAACAGTAAGATCGAGAAACTTTTTTATAGACTTATGAACATTTAGAAAAGATATAAATACTAATCGATAAACTTATTCGATACTATCGATTCGGTGAAGTGCAGGAAGGGCGGGATTTTTGTAACGAATATTATAATTCGATATGTAAATGTACCTTACTTCGTACTTTTTCAAATAAACCAAACATTTTCAGGCTCGTGGTATTTTACAGTAAAAATTCACCAATATATGTATGTAGTTATGCAAGAACAATAGTAGATAACGAAGAGCGAGTGTTTGATATTCGAATCAACGTAAAAACATTCGGTCATCGCTGCCAAAACCCGCGCTGGCAGAACACATGTAGATGCCAAACAAATAATTTGCCAGCCAATAACAGCCAAGGGGAAAAATAGTAATTTATACGGCACTCGTGCTAATTAGGAGCGTGATATTCGGCTGTCGGTAGGATAAGTTATGTAAAGCAATGAGAATTTAAATAAATTATCTAATGCGTTAAATTAGAAATTAAGTATGTATTTACATTAGCAAATATACGAGGGTAATAATATTTTATGAATAATAACAAACACATTTATTTTTTTTGTAGAATAGGTAAGCCGACAAGCAAATGGGCCACCTGATGGTAAGTGGTCATGACCGCCCATAGACGCATTGTAAGAAATATTAACCATCGCTTAAATCGCCAATACGCCATCGACCTTGGGAACAAAGATGTTGTCCCTTGTGCCTGTGATTACATTGGCTCACTCACCCTTCAACCCGGATGGCCCATTTGCAAATAAATTCAAATATAATATGTTCTTATTGGAGAAATAGCAGTTGTTCACGTTGAAACTTGTTCCGCAAAAAATATTATTACTACAATTACTAAAGATAAAGACAAAATATTTCTTAAAAATGTTAAACCACTCATAGTTTAAAATTTTTAAGAAATATGAAATAATCTCTTACAAAGGCATGAATTTAATATAAGAATAGAGAAATAGTCTAAAGCATTATCTAATATTCATAATAGCGGAGGAACTAACGTTCAAGAAAGTATGCTCTGAAGAAAAGTATCACAAAGAGGTCTAAGATATGATATTAAGTATATTGTGTCTACAAACTTAAAAATAGATGTATTTTTATTGAAGAATTTGAATTACACCGACATATTAAAATGCGTGACAAATTCTTCTGACGTTTTCCGAATTAATACATTTCTCGATCGATCCACGTTACGGGTTGCAACCTAGTAATTCTAAATTAAAGCGCCAATCGCTCTAAGCACGTATGCACACGCGATTGTAGATAGAGCCGCGTTTACACTTATACAGCTCGAAATCCCGGCCCGAAATTATTGTGTACTTTCCTCGGGGCCCACGCGTCCCGGATATCTAATCTGCAAGCGTTTACTCGATCGGAAACAATGTGTGCGAAGCTTTATGTATTTCACAGAGAAGAGTTAGATACGGACGCAATAAACGAGAGGCCTACAACAGTTCGACTGTTTGCCGCATTCGTGATTATATCAATCGACTTAAATATTCATACGTTCTCAACACTAACGAATGTTGAGTATACACTGCGTGTCATGTACAACGTACATAAGTAAAGCTGCACGTAGACGTTCGCTGAGGAATTTAGGTATTTATGAGATAATATGTGATTTATTAAGACCTTATTTTAATCGGTTTTTATCGGGTGTCTTAATATATCGATTATTCAAATTCAATTAATTTGCAATTCATACTCAACGAATGACTTTATAATTTAAGGCAGACGTAATGTACCTAATATCGATTTGGAACGCAACCCGTTAAAACCGGCTATATTTCTATACAAAATTTGTGTAATACTGATAGCAGGCAGTGGGAGCGCATACCCCCCGATCTAAACAAGCGGACATAGGAAGTATCGTTGCGATGCGTAAACAACGGGGACATTTTGCAATTCTGATTCATTATGTGCAGTGCACAATAGACAAACGCGTCTTCATAGGGATTCAAAGTACCGTAACGTTGTGATTCAATATGCGACCCCAGCCTCTGGTTCAAATCCAGCTGAACACAACTGAGGTTTCGAGTACTTATTTTGGATTTCGAATCTAATCTTCGCCTTTCAGTCGGTAAGGTTGATTGGAATTGTCATTAACGTAGCACAAAAACTGTACGTCATTGTAGTTATTATGTGGGTAATTGAATTTTAAAATGAATCGTGGCTGGATTAAAATGAAACAATAAAACATAGAAACAATAGACAGCACATAATATAGAAAATATTAGCTTTCTCTATTATATTATTAAAGCAAGTTTACATAGGTCTCTTTTCGAATAAGACAATTAGCCTAGGTAATTCAATCATTATAAAGCATCAAATTAATAAGTAATAAGCCACTATAATTATTACCAAATATGAAATAATATATTACAATTTGTCAATTAAGCTGTTTGGTGATTAATAGCAAGATTACACAGCACGGCCTGTCAATTCAACACGTAACATGAATTCCAAAATAAATCGTCAACTACGAAGAGATTGTGCTTCATAATTCTAATAGTCGAGAATTTGACGTGTTGACGAGCAATGATCAAATATTGAAGTAAGCATGGACAGTCATACAACATTTCACGATGCTGTGTACCTATTTAGCTTACACGCTCTCAATTAAGGACCTCCATTCTACGAGGCTTTGATGAAGCACACCCTCTTTCGTTATAGCTCTACTTTGGACCGAACGGTCACATCAAACAAAGGACTCGATTATTACGCACACAACGCTCGATGCACACGATGACAATAATCAAAATTATTTTGCGCGTATAAGTGTATTGTACACGTGATTCGCTTCCGCGAACATCGAAACAATTTATGTAACGCATAAAAAAATTGAAATATATTAATCGAACGAGTGTTTCGATTCTAAATTTTGTCTTGAGATTAATTTTTTTATAAATTAAATTTCCTATTTATTCCAATAAATATTTTACAAAGAATAATTATAAAAGATCTCTCTAAGAAACTGGTCCACACTTCTGGTGACCAAAGAGCTGCCGCTTATTTAGCCCAAAGGCGGCTGAGTTTTGCGGAGCAGAGAAGCAATATTGCCGCCTTGGGTACAATGCCACAGGACAATCTTTTAGATAGCGTGTTTTTTTATTTTAGTTTTAGTTCTAGAATGTATTAAGAAATATGTTAGAGTTATTTATAATTGTTCTTAATTATTTAAATTATAATAATAAGCAATCAATTTATAGTACGATTTCAAATGATCCCTTGGGTTAGCCAACTGTCGTAATATAATAATGAGGCCATACGGCTTTCGTATATAAGTGAGATCAGTTCACGTTAATGCCAAATAATCGAATGAATCGATAATTCGATAGGTTTGTATGCGTTAAACATTGGCGTTATCAAATATCTGCTCTCAGGCATATTTCATAAATACGGCTCGATTAGTCTATCTAATTCCTGCGTATGTTAGCCAATATGAGTTCCTCATAAGTATCATTAGCTTCAGTAATTATACTATTCATAAAATAAAATATTCAAGCGATTTAAAAAAAAAAGTATTTTTAACTTTTTATACAATTAATGGACTTTTGAATTATTTCAAGTGTCATGCATTTCTCCATCGTAAATATTATTATACATCATTAAAAAGTAATGGAATAAATTTAGATAAACAAATAAAAGTAATCGAATATCTCAAGACGTTTGTCATCGTCACACGCAGTTAATTCAAATTTATATTTAAAATCATAAGAAATAATTATAGCATTAGAAGATTTAAAAAAAATCAACAACAAATCTATTCTATATGAATCACCACATTACTTCTATAAAGATCAATGAGTATAAAGTTTAACGTTTGCTTTTTAATAACGTTAGCAACATAACAAACACTATATTAACCACATTTTTCCAATTACATCGGAAAACGCATTTTGACAAAGCGATAAATCACCATTTCCGATGAATCTTGCGTGTCTGCAGAATTCTTTTGATATGATTAAAAAAATATGTTTATTTTAATCCACTATGTAGCTTAAAGATTAGCCATTACTTAAAATATCTTTAAAAAGTTTCTTCTTAGATTTTCTTATAGAGTTTCTTAATATTTTGGTCCATAGAAATAAATTGCTAGAGCAAAATTATACATTTGAAAAACAAAGTGTCACTCGCTCATATTTGAATTGTCCTGCATTCAATCCCGGTTTAGATTTATAGGATCAACTCGTTACACAGGTAGGTCAGCTTATGTATAAACACATTTACCTAACAAGTGACACTACTTCTATAGAACTAAAACCCGAATTGAGAGGAAAACATGACATAAACGTATTGGACGTCTAATGAAGGCTGATTCGAATTGATGTATCGATTGTTTCGTTCTCTAGTTGAGGCAGGTCGGGTTCCACGCCGAATGGTAGGCTAATTTTTAGCTCCTATTGTTTAAGATGTAAAGGCGAAAATGGCGTACACTTCATTTGTCCATCGTATATGGGGACGAATTGCCGATAGAAACAGGTAATACGTATAATGGTTTTGGGTAAAGAGGAAAGTGCGTCGCAGGATTGAAGCTAATTTTGGAGAAGGCATTGTTGGTTTATTGATATCGTCTAATAATTTAATTTTCTGTAACAGGATAAAGTAGTGTATTTTTCTGAATGATATATATGATAGATATAATGCATATATTAATAATTAACACTTATTTTTATGTCTAATTTAAATAACAGGTATAAGTATTTTATGATGATATAATTGTTTCACTGTAACACTACGATCGCAGCGTAATCGGTGCAATAAATTTGGAACATACCTTGCCGAGTTAATTCACCGAGATTTCAGCCACACTAGAAAATAGATTATTCGTATCTACCGTATATCAGAGCAAAACCGCTGCAAATCCAAAATGGGCCGTACTAATTCGTAGCTCCGGTCGGGCCTTAGCGCAGAGGCTGCGTGAGCAAATCAAGTTTGCTATGGCGCATCCCTTGATAATTTGTTCTAATTGAAATTCAAGTCATTGACATGGTCAACCGACTTAATCGAATATCCCAGAGCACACTCGTGTCTGGTTCGACGTGCTGCGATAGTAGGTACGGTAGGAAAAATGTATATGATCTTCCGATTTCCCATGTCTATTTATGAGTATAGCGTAGTGGAGAGTCGAGAGAAATTGCGAGAATGTTACAATACAACAGTTGTTATATTAGACAAATAAGCTAATTAACGATTACCTCATAAAAGAAACACATATACGAACGAGATAAAAAGCATCTTAATTATTGTCTTTGAATTATAAAACGACTTTCGTTTAAAGTGAAACGTCCGCCTTACGAGTATTTATATTATTTCGTCACAATTAAAGAGCTGTCATTTTATTTAAAATCACCGATTGAGATACGTTTTTCTTATTATGATTAATGTGTAACTTCCAAGAGGCAATCTTATTAACGATAAGTGTCTCCAAAAAAGTAGCGGAGAACAGGCTCAATATTAATGACGGCCACTTCCCGCCACGTCGTTCGTGATTTCTCTGTAAATAAATTTCGTAAAAACTTTCGCAACGACAGCCCGTCAAGATATATTTTAGAAATATGAACAATAAAATGTATAGAGATAAATTAAAGTAAAAACCTGGCTCTCGTTTGTCCATCCACGTCGACTTAGTCGGAAAAATGGGGCGCAAATAGCGCGGAATAGTTCCACGACCCGCGAAAGCGGACTCTATTCGGACACGTGTTAACAATTCAGAGGCGAGTGGAGTCGAGTAATGTTTGTCGGTAAAAGTTGCGGGCCGTCCCGTCACAGCGGGCTAACAGGTTGCCAAATTTGCCACTATTTTTACGTGTCCCGTTCAGTGATGTGACGGCGCACCTGTTGTTTGCCGAATTAAACAAAAACTGCCGCCGCGCTGTCAATACTCGATAAAACCTATTTAAAGCTTCGATGCCATTCAATCTCGCTGGATGATTTCATAGAGCAAAAGCTTTTAGTTACGCTCCGATGCCACGTGTAATTTGGTTTAAAAATGGAAAAAAATATTAAATGTATAAAGTCAGGTTCTTTTTACAAATAACTTATAAATAAATGAAAGCATTGTGATCTTTCGACGGCAAAATATTTGACATATAATCTGAAACGTATCTACGATGTTTCTTATCTGTTACAGGCACTAGTGTAAAATTTAATTCTACATAGTCACCATAGGTCATAATTTAACAAACAATCAAGTTTATATTTAAGCTCAACTCGCCAACAATCTACGAAACGAATGATGCATCTCGTACGCTGTCGGCGACATCAATTAAAAAGACCGACTAATCCTTTAACTACATAAAATATTCACACTTCATGACATGACAAAAGCGCACGTAAACAACAGGTCTACCGATTTATCCCCGCGTATCCATGTGTCAGCGAATTTAAAACTGTCCCATCACTAGTGCGTGAAGTGCGGTGATCGGGATGATCCGGGCGGGCCAATTAAACGGTTTTTACGTAGCCACATATTTGTCCCGCATAATGCTGTGCGTGTCCCGGTGCGATGCGGTGTGGGGTGAGGCTATCGAATTTTTAGACCACTAGTTGCACGGATTTAAATGAGTAATACAAAATCGTTTATGTAGTACGGGAAAGATATCATATTATTTGTGGCAAATTAAACAGATAATTAATTGACTAAGATATCGTTAAGAAAGTTTTTAATAAGCAAACACTTGCAAATACCTAATGCTTAATTCTGATTCGACTAATTTAGTCTCGGATCTCGGTGTTTTACTGCCACTAGTTGCGCGTTTTTGTCCACTGGTTGCACGGTTTTAAATTGCATGAGCATTACGTAAATAGCATCGAAGTTAATCCGATTAGAACATGATAATTAAAAACTGTTAGAGGAAATAAATAGCAAAACCCGTATTGAAACCGGGGTCAGTGGATTTATTTCTATTTTGTTTTAATTTTGAATGACGGTGGGGTTTTGTGCAAGTCTGTGGGTCACTCACACACCAATTAGTCTAATGCAAAACACCTTTTATTTGTATGTGGCATTAATAACATTTGAGATCACTTGGTTGGTGGTGCAATGACGGTAGAAGAAAGTTGCACAAAATGCACGTATGCCTTCCTAAAATGTCATACAAACGGGGCTAGGCTAACTAATTTCGACGTTTCGTTTCGTTATAGTAGTGACGTGATATGATATGTATATTTTTATATACTGATTCAAAATAAATACAAGCGAAAAGCTTATAAAATATGATCACTTGGTTGGTGGTGCAATGACGGTAGAAGAAAGTTGCACAAAATGCACGTATGCCTTCCTAAAATGTCATACAAACGGGGCTAGGCTAACTAATTTCGACGTTTCGTTTCGTTATAGTAGTGACGTGATATGATATGTATATTTTTATATACTGATTCAAAATAAATACAAGCGAAAAGCTTATAAAATATGATCACTTGGTTGGTGGTGCAATGACGGTAGAAGAAAGTTGCACAAAATGCACGTATGCCTTCCTAAAATGTCATACAAACGGGGCTAGGCTAACTAATTTCGACGTTTCGTTTCGTTATAGTAGTGACGTGATATGATATGTATATTTTTATATACTGATTCAAAATAAATACAAGCGAAAAGCTTATAAAATATGATCAACATGAATTATTTTTGAATGAATATTTAAGTCAACGGCAAACTAACGCAACCGGAAAGAGTTCAGGCGCAGGACCGACGGTTCTACGTGCTTTCCGAGGCATGGGAGTGTGCACACTTCCAACTTCCAGACTCTGGTCTGCTACTCAGAATCTTCGTCAGAAAACACAGTAACTTTTTATCAGCCTGACCTGGGTTTTGAACCCAAGACATCGGGATCTGCGGCTTCATATCTAGCCACAAGACCAATGAGGCATTCTTTAAACTTTAGTTAAATACAACAAAAACAAAAAATAATTCTGAAACTTTGGACTTTCAGTATCCATTTTTGTACTTTTGGATATTTCACACCGATAGATATTATTAAAACTTTCAAATATTCTATTTAAATTCGTTATTCCAAATATTTTATATAAATTCACAGATTTAAAATATTACTATAGACATACGTACGTTCATTCATAGTTACGTACGTAAATGTTTCATTGTTATTTTATAGAAATAACAGAAATAATTCATAAATTATTTAAAATTATATTAATTATCCTAACTTTAAGTTTAGTTAAGTATCAAAATAGTTATTATAAATGCTCATTTCAAAATTATTAATATAGTTCCGAATTTTTCAAAATCTAAATTGCGTGTCTGTTTGTGTATGCGACAAGTCGAAGATCTGAATTGTAGATTTTTTCATTATCCTAGAGATATTTTGAGTCAAAATTATTAATCTCGGCTCCAATTTAATCCTACCAAATCACGCAAATATTATATGAAACAATCAATTTAGCGCTAAGTGATCCGTGCAGCCAAATTCAACGTGCCTACATATACACTTCGCCAAGAGCATTTTTCTCATGCATTCATTAAAAAATAAAATTATCGGCAAAATAATCCAATATAAAATTACACAAATTAAACAGTACGTTTTTATTGACGGAAATCGTTTAAAAACACTATTTATTATACCAAATATTTTTATAAAACGAACTAATTACATTTCATAAATTTAATAAATTATTTATGAGAGATAAACCTTCAAAATCTTCATAAATGTCAACGTTTATTATATATTGGCTTTATGTCAAAAATACCAAACAAAGTCAACCAATCAACATAAACTCTATTCATATTATAATAATTTAATGGAAGGTCTATATCAAATGCGTATTTATTTTTTCCGTGGCAACAGAAATTTTAATTAGATGAACCCACGGCTTCGCACGCGTGGCTTCTGGAAATTATTTTGTGACGAAAATCCTTTAAAATTTGCCACCTTGCGATTTCAATGTTTGGACACTATTGTTCATACTGATAAAGCAGCTCTGTAGCGCTGTTTCTTCTGGCTTACTTTATAAATACCATTATTTCATTATTATTACTTAAATAAAATAAAGCATATGTCGCTTTTGGATAACGCGGCTTTCCAATGGTGAAATAATTATTGAAATTTTATCTATTACAAACAAACAATTTTTTTATAATATTAGTATAGATAAGTCTATAAAATATTGCTATTATTACTGGCTGTATCCACTATTTAATTCGCTTGAATCTCAAATAAAAAAAAATAGTTGACTACACGAAACACACACGCTACTTTGTTTGAATTGGTATTGTACATAAATTATCACCAAGTTTCATTAAAATCAGAGACAAGCAGACAATGTCAATATTCAATATGAATATAATTACTTTATTGACTTCTGTATTTATAACTTTCAACATTGTTATTTAATATATATACATATATATTACGATGTTTTCAGTAACAGCCTGTGAATGTCCCACTGCTGGACTAAGGCCTCCTCTCCTTTTTTTACGCAGAAGGTTTGGAGCAATGCGGTTTGGTGGAATACACATGTGACAGAATTTCAGTGAAATTTGACACATTCAGGTTTCCTCACGATGATTTCCTTCACCATCAAGCACGATAATAATTATAAACACAAATAAAGCACATGAAAATACAGTTGTGCTTGCCCGGGTTTAAGCCCACGTTAATCGGTTAAGATTCACGCGTTCTAATCACTGGGCCATCTCGGCTCTTACGATGTTTTACGATGCCCGATTTCAAACCCAAAATTGATATTATTTTCAAAATATCGATAATTATTGTCCATCAGTTTTGTCTTATACAGTTTCTAAATAGAGTTTTACATCAAAGCCTACGCAGGAAGCTACTTATAAAGTGTGCACTTCTCTTTACACTCTTCGTTTTATATACGGACAAGGGTCTTTAGCTGAGACGGAGGGTGTTGAAAGGATACAAAAAAGATCGTTTTAGATGTTACTTTACTTACTTTTGAGATTTTCAAATGCTTTAAATATTAATGATAGTTAAATGAGCTACGTACTCGTATATTATATTTATATATTTTATATTTATAATAAATATTAAGCGTTTAATTCCAAAAAAGTTTATATTTTTATATATACGTATTTACGACAATTGTAACAGATACATATATCGTGTATATCAAGTGCATCAATTGTATTATAAGAAACAATATGTTAATTACTACGTTAATATGCTTTGAAGTTTAAAAGTACGATGTATAGCGAAGGTAAAAATTTTCAATGACTCGATATAAATGATTGCAATTCAGGTTCGGCACTGCAAGCCCCGGCAATTTCATTAATCTCGATATCATCTTGAACTGACTGACTGACGCCGTGACGTCACGTCCGACGTCACATGCACCGCTTAGTGTCGACCGTCACCCATCCAAGAACATGCACGGAATAATCAACTCTATATCATTTCATTGAGTCAAAAAATTCCATTAATCCACGTCGGTCACACGTTGATTTTTTAATTGAATATTCGTAAACAATTTAAAGGCAATCAGGATATGGAGACCACTATATAAAGCTGCAAACATGCCAATTTAATTGTTAACGTCACAGGTCTATCAACGTGTCAGTTAAATCAGTGAAATGATGAATTAAATTCCGTGTAAAACTCGATACCGACGTCAAATGGATCGAGCCAATTATTATATCAAACTTTGCGATCGATCGCGGAGACCTAGTGCTACTACATATAACAGACATCTTTCGTTTTCAACGTATAAAATTATTGCATTTTTTATTTTTGAAACTGATTAGCTGTTAATTAATTATTTTTTGTTACACCTTATTTATGTATTTTTTTACATTCTAAAATACATAGCAGTAGGTGTAGTATCTTAGCTTATTTGTTTTTTTTTTCTAAAATACGTTACTACACTAATACAGAGTCGGATGGTTTTTTATTGCAAATAATAATCCAGCTTAGTACTTCCCTATTACAAATATTTTATTTTATTTTTGTATCAAAATTCTACGGGCTTACGTCCCGTACGGCTTATCTCCCTTTCCACCATTATTGATTTGACATTCGAAAGAAGAAGACACGGCATTGTTTGACTAGTCACCTACTAAACAGCGTTTATAAGTAAGTCCGTTAATACCTAATTGCCGTTTACTTACGGTGATACAAGTGATTCTTGGAAACGTTTCAAATTATGACGCGGTAGCCGCGGACCGCCTGAAATATTGACGAAACAATACAAAATCGAAAGTCAGTAACACAGTCGGTAATTAATTACACGCAATGCCAATAGAAGGGACACCGAGCGTTATACGGAGGCGTAATTTAAAAAAATAATCGATCCTCCAACCCCAATGCATTAACGGAGTCCGCTGCGACGGGGGAATCATCGGCCAAATTTTTATTATGCATATTTTTTAATTTTATTTTTTTCACCCCCTCGCCGCTGTGTGACTGCATGTGCCGGTATTAAATCAATACCGTCCGAGGCGGCTTATTCTTTTTGCTAGTATAGGATGAACGTATGGGCCTCACCTTCTGAGCGCGCGACTCTAATGGAAAGTCGACGTTATGAAACTCACTACATTCGAAACATGGTGCGATATATCTCTCATCCATTTTTACTAGCCTCTGCATCCCAAAACATAGGCTGGACGGCTTATGTTTTAGAGATGAATTTCAGCCCGATGCGACAGGACCTCGCACGGAGATGTGTGATTTTAGTTCGGAGCTTCATAAAAGTGCATCAGTTCCATTATTCATTTTACTACGCTGAACGTCAAAGGAATTCCACGTCTTCAAAAAAAAATCGCATTCTCCCTTGCGCATATTGAGGTTTCGAATTTTCGTGACGATATTTCCCATGTGCATAATAACATTTTTAGCTTGACCAGTGAAGTAAAAAAGTAAGTCTGTAAATGTCCAACTACTGGGCTAAGGACACATTCAAGTTTCCCCATGATGTTTTGTTACACCGCCGAGCGAGATGGCAATACGGCTCATTTATGACAACGAATAATACTAAATTCAAACGTGTTGTGATTATCACAGTTCTTCAAAGAGTACGTTATACTTGTGCTAACACTTTCAATAGGAACGGCCATCGGTCACGATCGCGTATGACCATTGAACACGCCGCACCGCGTGGTCGCGACGTTTCATCGTTTCATTATCTAAAAATTCGATCGCTTTTTATGTGTTTTATTTAATAGTATTCACTGTTATCTATACTTGTCTTTTATTTAAGTACATCAGATATGAATATAAATAGTTTTAAGAATCGCGACGTATTCAACATTTAAAAATAAAACAAAATTGTAAATTACTGACAGTGCGCATAGGTAGATAAAAAGAATAGTCATATAAAACCTTTTTGCATTTAAGGTTAAAAATGGTTACGAACTGTTCAAAAATGACATTCTATTTATTAGTAATCAAGCTGTTTTGGTAGCAAGTAAATGTCAGGCAGCTATTACGTGAAGGTCGGTAGTATTCGCCATAAATTATTCATTAGACCGCCGATCGAGATTCATTTCTTTAATATCTGATAAATGGTGACTAAACAACCCCTGGATACGTTTAATCCCCGACGTGCTTGCTTAACTTATCGATGAAATGTTCTTGTTATGTGCTTGATATCGATGAAATTCATTTGATTTTTTAATACACGTCTTATAATCTGTGTTTTCTAATATATATATATTAGAAAACACAGATAGTGCACTATTGTGTGCGCAAACACAGGTGCACTCTCTATTCCAATGGCACGGCAATCCGACACTACCGGAAAGAGTTCAGGCGCAATACCAACGGCTTTACGTGCATTCCGAGGCACGGAAGTGTATACACTATCAACTTCCGGACCCCGGGCTGCTACTGAGAATTTTCTGACTGAAAAACCCAATAACTTTTTATTGACCCGACCTGGGAACTGAACCCAGGTTCCCGGGTAAGCGGCCTTATATCTAGCCACTAGATAACATAATGAACAGAGTGTGAAAGAAAAACATGTTAAATTGGAAGTTATATACATGACTAAGCTACTATCGTTATAATATCGATAAAACTTGTTGTTGATGTTACATCACTACATCGAAGCTGAAGCGCTATTATAGGTAATTTTATAAAGATAATCGCTTAAAAGTCGCTTTGTCTATCAGGTAGCTCAATGGTAATCGCTAGATTTAAATGGCATTGTAACAATGTCCAATATGAATTGGTATTTTATTTTAAACTGAAACGAAGAAACCGCCCCGCAAAACGTAATATTACTACAATAACTGATCTTTTATGTAATATAATATTTGAACTATTTTTATAATTAATCATATTTACGATAAACAAAACGATATTTTATACTTTAGCATGGTTATAGAGCGAGGGACAGGCAGTCTAGTTCCTGAATTGTAAAAAAAAGAGACGAAAAGCTACGGAAGGAGGCAGTGTTACGTGCCAAAATTTTCAGAGCTTCTAGTCGCGGGGATGCATGGACGCAAATGCAGAAATATGGTTTCCTTTTAGCTTTACATCGGAATAAAAATTGGTAACGAGTTTATACGTTTCACCGTTAATCTTTATGGTAACGCTGGTAGAAAATATTAACAAATATATATGGAGATACAGTTAGAGATAAAAATGCATGTAACGTTTGATGTATTCGTAATATTTTTAATCGCACCGCAAAAAACGGCCGCGGAATGTCTGATAGTCATATGCGACATTGACCATAGCAATAATGAAATTTCAAGAATACACGCATCAAAATAGCTTATACCATAAATTGGCTGAAAACATTTCACGGATGAGTAATGAAGTGAGTTCTTACAGAATAGCATCGCTGTAATAATTGTACTGACCTTTGTTTCACTGTGTACATCACATTTTTAAAAGCTCGTCTTTGAGAGTTATTATCGTGTTGTTATTACATTGACAAGAAAAATACACATCTAGCGACAGTTTTTGATAATGTCCGATACGGGTCGCGAGTTTGATTCCAGTACTTAGTATAAACAGTTCTAATTATGTATTATTTTTATTAATCACCGAAGATCCGGTTACAATTACGACTAGACCTTGTAGATGATATTTAACATAAAAAAATATATTTTACATTTGTTAGAGCTGACACGGACCTTCGTTTGGGTTTTATGCAAAAACCAGAATAAATTTAACTTATACAAATTATTATTATAGTATATTATACGAATAATGAACGGATCACTAGAATTAAAATCATATAAATATTTAGAATTTTGGTTTTTATTAAATGCGTTAATTTTGATTTGCGAAAATTGAAATACAAAAAAAAAGTAAGTTGTAGAATATAACATTCTATTTTTAAATTGAATCCTATAATTCCGTCAATAATTACAGACTTAAAAAAATATTATTCACAATTCCATTTTTAAATACAAATAAGCAATCAATATAGTTTATATGCAGTTGTATCCACACGGCCTCTAAATGTTTTATTCATCGACGGCCCCATCGAAGCCCTTTCGGGATAAAGGTTGAAAATGACAGCTTCGATGAAACGTTTTAAAAATGTACAAGAAGCAATTGTGTTTTATTGACACCAGTTATAATACGTCACGCTTTCAGGTCGAAGTCTTTGGTTTACTACAACTAGAAGTACAACAAGTTGTATGTAAGCTACAATATTAATTTTCACCGTCAATAACACAGTACAATGGTATTATAATGACACGATATTTTGGTAAATATCAGTACTGAGGTATGCGCTTAGCATGACTTTTACATAGTTTTAATATTATTACACTAAGTTATGTGTATGTGTTTTAAAGAGACATTTGCTCTTGTTAACTAAAATATATTGTTAAAATGATCGTTAACAATATTAATAATTAAAGGCGCGAATGAATAAAATAAATCGTTGTCGATATCAGTACGTGTATCTCTATATATAACGAAAATTTGTATGAGGTTATTTGAATACAGTGCAAGGCTCAAATCACAAGCTTTTGCTGCGATTATCTGCGTAACTACAATGCTTACAACCGAGATATCTATATGGTCCAACGCGTCTAACCAAACAGGCTGTGCGTCCCTCCCTGCGGCCAACGAAAATGTCATAACTCACGTTATTATAAATTCAAAAAAGACATATTTTAAATTGTTACTCAGGAATCAATACAACGACCCTCGACACTGAGGTCGCTGTTGCAGCTCATTTTGCTCGTCGTATGCGCAGAGAGCTGAAACCGATGCATTGCGCACACACTTTACTCGTCCGACCCCACGAGTTATATTTCACATTAAATTCTTCCCCTATTGTTCATTCGCACCCATTATAATTATTCCGAGCGGGATATAAAACAAGCAATCTATACGCGATCCCGTCTAAGCTGAGATCGAAGGGGTAGAGCAGCTACAACAATAACGGATTTAAAAATATATATGCAAAATTATTAAAATTAAATATTAAAAACCAAATGTTCAAAATTTAAATTTCAAACAATCGTATTTAAAACGAATAAATAATTCGAATCGCATAGTTACGTACCAATAATATATAATATATGTATAAATTTTAAAGCTACATCACATATCTATTACGGAATGAAAATGAATCACGTTTCATTCAACGTGCAAGTCACAAAAAATCTATTAGAAAATCCAAACATTTTTATAAAAAACACTTCATTTTTCATAACAAATATAAGCTTATTTCCAAACTTTATCCTCTTTATACTTTATTAACAAACATGGAAAAATATAGAAAGAGGAGAAAAAATGGACCGCTGGAATTGAAAAATAAAACGCGTTGCTAAATCAGTAAATTAAATGATTAAAATAATTTATATAGTGTTTGTTTTCGTATAAAAATAACTATGATTGACGGCTCGTTCACACTACTTGACCGATCTAAATAAATGACACATTCATCTCCGCGTGTCTATGTATCCGTCCCAAATATCGGTTTAACAGTTGTATCGTGAAATTGGGATAAATTAACTCACACTATTTATAAAGGGACAGCGTGTAAATGTCAAAATGCTAATGCTAACTTCTTCAATAAAATTAGTTCCGATTCAGGTTGGTGACTACAAAATCGGCAGACTAAGTCTGCCGATTTGACACGTAAGTATTTGACACGTCAAGAATTCCGATGACTTCCTTCACCGAGCATGAGATAGAAATATAAACACAAAAGAATAATAAGAAAATTTAGTTTTGCTTAACATGTTCCAACCACTGAGCCATATCGCCATATAGCCCAGTTCTAAATATTAAGTATTGATATGAGAATAATACAAATTATTTTTCCAGTAGTATCCTAATATGAACGTACCTATCAACAATTACCTTATGAAATTAGTAAAGTTTGTAAGTGTTGTTGAACTTTAATATCAGTTTAACAAGTTTGTTCCCGTATGTATTTATAGATAATTAATTATAATGATACGGAAACGAATAGTTAGATTGATTTTAGTAATTTTATAATGACGCACCTTAAAACATTATGAATAACAAAATGGAAATTGTATCTACTTTATGAAAGTATTTAAAAATCATTACAAAAACTGCGTTCTAATTTCATCATCATCAGCCGAAAGACGTCCACTGCTGGACAAAGGCCTCCCCCAAGGATTTCCACGTTGGCCGATCTTGCGCTGCCCGCATCCATCTAATTTCAAGTATTATATTATTTTTATCAATTCATTATTTGAATGTGTTTGAAGAGGTTGTTAGTAACCCTATGTACTTTTCTATAATCCTGACAGCGTATATGCAATATTTTATGATAATCGGTTGAGTAGTTAAGACATGACAGAGTAACAAACAAACTAACTTTCGGTATTATAATATTAGTTAAGATTGTCTCGCGTTCAACTTGCGTGTATGGACTTGTATTCCGAGATGAAACCATTAAATTGATTTAAGATAATTTATTTTAATAACTTATGTACCTCATCATTGCATAATTACAAATAGTGTTCGCCCAGCGGTCGAAGTTCGACAAATAATGGTTATTGAATATATGAGGTAAACATATATGAATTTGCATGGTTCGGACATATTTTTTCTATTTTTATTTGCATAATATTGCAAAAAAAATTGGTCGACAAACAAACGAGTAAATGGTACTGAACTGTTTAGTCTTACTTCATTTATATACATAGAGACAGGATCAATTTAACAGGAATAGTTTATCCGATGTTGCAATGCAGAAATGAAGAATGTAAATTTCAAATATACATCTTATCTATGTATATATTTTCCTATCTTCCATATTAATCGTCTTCGATTGAAGTGTTTGTATGTATAAATGTTAAATTATTATATGTTATTTATCGATTTTCATATCAAATTTCTAGGAGATTAAAAGTTTTTTGTTATACTTTAAAAATTCTTTCATATTATGGTCTCCTGAAAACCTCGGAAATGGCATAAATATGCAAACGTAGCCTAATGAATGCACTCAATAGAAGCGAGCTCATACAATAGCATAGTATTGCACAAGTACAGCGACACAGCAACCTAGCCAGCAACTCGTATAGCTAGCATTAAAAAAGGTTTTGTTAAAATCATCAAAACGCGCCACCTGAAAACGTCCACAGCGCACGTGGAAGTAAAATTAGCTGCATAAAAAATACTACTTTTATTGCCCCATAGAAGGCATTCAGGCAGTGTTTCGCTAATTCACAGAAGGGCTGAGAGCGCGAGTTTCACACTTACGTGAATCAGTGCGTGAGCTAAGTAAATTCATAGTGCTCCAACCGCCGGACTAATTTAATGAGAGGGCCTTTTCAACGGGCCGCGCCCCGAGAGCGTCATACGTCGCATTAAAATGAGATTTAACACTGAAATGTCATAATTAAGGCACTACACCGCACCCGCGCCCCGCACGCCTCCCCCGCGCCGCCATCTCTGCGTGCCGATGAAAATGTTTGAGAACAAGCTACTTAATTATTGTGACTCTTTGCCTATAAGAAATTCTGATTTGTGACCTGGGGGAGCGAGACGTTTTAATAGTGCGAAGGTAGACGAGTTATTTCTCAAGCATCGTTCGCGTTAGGTGTCGTCGTCTATGAGGATAACTCTAACTTCAAGTCAATACAAGCGGAAGCGATACACGTTTTGCAGCGCAGAATGTTTAAAGATACAACACTAAAATTGTACAAAAACTCCTGACCGAATTATTATAAAAACATGAATTACAATTTGTAATCTCGCTTGGGGCAGTCGCCACAGCGCCGTGTTTACACGTGCGTTACGGTACATCGAAATAAATTAAACTTTACGATTCGTGTACGAGCGTAAATAAAATTAAACGCTCCTTGTGATGCTTTTGATAGAGACACCGTCGTAACACATTATTGCCGGCGCTATAACGACATCATACAAATTATCTCGACTACAAACGATGCGACGCGGCACGCGACTCGCTAACATTTTTAGAGCTATTATCCGGCGCGAAAAACTCAGCGACGCAAAGCTTTACCGCTTTCAATGATCCACTAACGTGCGACTGACGTTGAAATATAGTGAAACCACAAATTAAGAGACAATTCACACCACTAGGTGAGCGTGTAATTTTTGAGCTCGCGGCGACAGAGTACATTGTCGCGACGATGAAAGGGTGCAGTCGGCGCTATTAAAACTTACGGCGATACGCGTGAATATAAAAAAAAGTATCGTAGACGGTGCGGATAAAATAAAAGCGTTGGCACACGAAGAGAATGAAAAGGGTAATTGCGGCTACGGCCACAAAAAAGCCAGAGCACTAAACTAAAAGAAGCTGTTAGCGTTTAAGTCGTGTAACAATCTGAAAGGCGTAACATATACTGGCGTATTTATTCAGTACCGGGCTCGCTTTGCCGCTAAAAGCTTCACCTATGTTTGATATTTTTAAAGACGGGAAATGCACAACTTAATACTGACTTTCTTTGAGATGTTTATTGAGCGGAATAGCAAAATCGACGACAAGTACTTTAATGTTATTCTCTTTATGTTTAAAGAGTTTTAAGTTATACTTACCGATCCGTTGAAAACCGATAAACCGTAAGCCACTTACCTGGAAATATAAAACATGTTTATTTAATAATTGTCGAAACATTGTAAACAAATATTTACTTAAATTATAAATAAAACAACGATCTCATTTAAAGACAAATATTAAATCTCCGTCCCAAATTGGAGGTTTAATTGATTCTTATGTTGCAACTCCTCCAGAATTAAACATTATTAGAATTTAACATACTTTTTTAAACGATCAAAGCTGCTTGCTTAAAGCCTTGTAAGTATTTATTTTATTTTTCCATTCAGATGTTACGGTCCTATGCCTTAAACGATTTTAGTGAAACTATCTTTTTCGAACATTTTTAAGGTAATAATTCAGTAATAAATTACAGTAACTCGAACAAAATTATCAATTCTCTAATTTACATTTAGACATTAATTCAATTATCAGTTAATGTAATTCAGAATTGCAACAGATCATTTACTATTAGCTTAATTTGTTCGATTAAATAAATTGATATTTATTTATGATCTTTGATATAAAATCCCATAAAACTAGAACATGTTATGCGTTGTTTGTTTACAAATAAATTAGCGATGTTCATTATATTATAAATATTTTTTAAATAAAAATTAAATATAATGCGGGTCGCGATAATATAATTCAGGTATCTTGAACATTAATGCAGTGTATAATTTTTAATACAGACATATTTAATCATAAATACAAATCGTTATAATTTATCTTTTATAACCATCTTTCATATTCTGTCGATGTCCACGCATCGTATAAAAAGAGCCGGTCTCACCAAACACTTCGACTTCGCGAATTGTATAGAAAAAGCGTTATAATGGAATCGTAAATCACGTCGCCTGTGTCTAATTAGTCCTCGCATTTAAATATACAAAACTTTATTACTCAAACAATTCTTACATTTTTAAATGTACAAGTAACAGAGGAGCGCTTGAGAGATCTCGTAATGTACGTAGCGCGTAATGATATACGCGTTAAGAACGGAACGGAGACAGCGTACGACGAATTAGCTACATAGATTCGTACATTTTAAAAACATGTTTGTACAATATTCCTTTGTCCACGTTCAAAGAATCGCCTGCTAGCTGAAAGATGGGCCGGGCTCTATGTAATTAGACCAATTTAAATCTTAATTAATATTAATTGTCCGACGTCGGAACGAATCTGTCGTAAAGGACCATCGTGAAAAAAAGTCTTAATGGAGACGCAGCGTTTTATTACATTAAAAGAATGAAATACCACGGAAAATTGAAGTATGTTAAAATTCGAACAGTCGGCGAAGACGCGCGGCGGCGCGGCGCGGCCTCTCTCCGGCTTTGACGCGCACTCGAGTGCACACGTTACGTTCCACGGGCGAGACTTTGTTCTCAGAGTTTTTTACGCGACTGTACAGTAAAATAATACTTGCCTCTATAAAAGCCGGGCCCATTGTTGTCGCTTAAATATAAAATGATGCCCCGTAAGTTCTCTTAACGCGGATGTTATCATTTATTATTCTATTACATTACTTAGTCATTTCAATGTTGTATTTCGTTCCGGCGTTCGTAACGGCCGAGGCCGACGCGAGACGCAGAATTATGCATCAACGTACGTATTAATACGTCAAAGGCAGCCTAGCGACATTTGTTGCTTTTATACGCTTAACTAGGACAATTCCTAATGATGGGAGCAAGCGGAAATTTGATAATTTTGTGACCGAGTCGGCGTATCTAAATGACCGCTTTAAGAAATTGTCACAACACACGAAGGTAAGATTCGCTATTCGTCGCTATGAATTGATGCGCAATCGTATGTTTATTTATAGAAAAACGAAATCTCACAAGTTCAGTACCCTCACCCTCTTAATCATATTAATGCACAGAGCACCTGCACATCGCTTAGGTGCCTATTATTCTCACAACAGAAAAATGAAAGGGTTTCTGGGTACGTAACGAAAAAATGCATGAATGTACATATGTGGACTTTGATGACAACGAATGAGGAAGCGGCGCGAGCGACTGTGCCCCTAATTGTCGAAGAAATAAAGGCGACCAGCCGACCCGGGCAGGTAGTGGGCCCTCGTCGACGCACGTACACGAGGATAATTTATTTTTATTTCGTCATAAATATTAATGAGATTATCCCGCATAATGTAAATGTCCGCGATGTTGGCAAACGAATATTATTTATTGTAAAGTTTTCAATATTATTTTTTCCAACCGACTACTTATACAGACTTACCGCCCGACGATGCGTTACGATTCCTAATTAATAAAACTTATCTTTATGTTTAATTTTAAGCACTTTCGACAGTGATTCTCCGGCAAAGATGTGACTCATACAGCTTAAAAATTTTAATTATATTTTTAATTGCCATGAAATGATTACTGACAACTACAAATTAAAAGCAGATTATAAATAAAAATGCTAAACGTTTTTTTTTTTGTATATATTATTTTTTATATTGAAATATACAACTAAAAATAAACTTTCTGTTAACGATCGAGTTGTGTCGTAATTTGAATTACCCGTATACGTAAAGTACGATCAGAATGATTTCACACAAATCGAGGCTTATTACTAGAAATCTCTACCTGTATTGGTTTAATTTCGCGTTGTATGTTCGTCAACTTATAACATTTACTTTTATTAAATAATATAAAACGTATGAACCATATAAAAAACAAATAGCATTTATAGCATCTAAAATTGCAATAAAATGTAAACATATATACGAAAATTTATTGCATACTCGAAACGTAATTGAGTTTTATTATAGTAAAAAATATATATATATACGAGTATAATATACAATTACGTGTAATAAAATATTATACGTAGGTATTTTTCCGTTTACAACATTCTTTGTAGGCCACGATAATATAAATTCGATTTACTTATATATCTTATTTCCGTGGTCATAGAACTCATAATCCAACGGCTTAACTTTATAGTCAATTGTACTAGACGTTAAAAATTTGCAAAAAACATAATTATCACACTTAATCGTAATGGTAAAGGTTACACTTAACTTATATAAATAAGGATTTTGTTATGGGTTTAAGAGCCGAGATGGCCCAGTGGTTAGAATACATCAATATTAACCGAAGGTCGCGGGTTTAAATACAATGATAATAATAAAGTGAAATCTCAAGAAATATCTCCGATGATGGTCTGCATGATGTAACAAGCTCAAATCCTTATCCTTAAGAGGATTTGCGCCTTACTGTTTCATTAAGGGGATGTTAATATTAAGAAAATAAATTACGTATTAAAAAAACTTTAATAATTAAAAACAAATATTGTTTTTGGTATTATAATATGGCAATGTTTTAGGCCAATACATCATCGAGACTGGCTCTCTGGTATCGCTCAGTTGCTATCATATCATAATTTACAATTCTAGGACGAATACAGTTTGAAATATATACTCGATTTATTCATTTTATGTTTTAGTATACATATTACGTATTTTACAAACATTTGATGACGATAATTGATAAAAGATAAATTGTTTTTTTGGTCTAATATTATTTATTTACATATGTATTCATTAAACTTTAGAAATAAATAAACAATCAATGATGCTTACTCGAATGTAATTGTTTATGAGTACGACAATATGATATGTGTTATATTATATTAGCCTAACAAATAAACAACTGTCTAAATCCCTTGAAGTAAAAATATTCTAAGACTTCATTACGATACATTACTCATAATTAAAAATCGAACATGTTTAAAACTTTTAGAAGTTTGTTTTAATTATAACAAACCATTTAACACAATCAAACAATCTCGCAAGCACGACCAACTAGCATTTAAAATAGCTCCGGAACGAGACAGGCTCTTAATTATTTGAATTCATTTATATAAATATAGCTCGAAATCTTTTAGCGCCGTATATCATACGGGCCCAAGGTCGGCATTCGCACAGCATAGCAGCGAAAGCTATAATTATAACAATTAAGAAAAGAGTAAAGAATAAAATGTTGCAATTAAATACGAGAGGCGGTAAAAGTGGCACGGGTTTGATACGAAATAATAGGAAGAAAATGCACCGGGAACGACAAATGGAAAACAATAATTAGCAAGAAACAGTTAACGTACATACATTAAGTATATTATTACTAATGAGTTATTTTGTGTCCATAAAAACGTTCCCATTCCAACAAACCGGAAGAGGATAAAAAGGGCATTTTTTGCGTTATTATTCGTGGGATATTACAGCTTATGAGATTGAGATAAAAAGGAAAGTTGCGTGTACTAATACGGTCAACGATATGGTTTTGCTGAGGATTGTACGGGGCGAGTGGCAGCTGGTCATAAGGCGGATTACTCACGACCGATAAATATGTCTTTTTGTGTATTATTTTGTTGTTCATTTTATTTTCTTAGAATTTGATGTAGAAAGAGAATTGGATAGCTTTGATATTTATTATGACTATAAGATTGTTTTTAATTGTATTGTATAATCGGTAGAATGTCGTTTATATAAACAGCAGTAGAATGTCTCGCTGTCATCTTCTTTCATAAGCGCTCTAATAATAAGATTATAACGTATTAATGATGATTTTTAAAAAATGAATCGTTTAGTATAAAACAGTGTGTATTAAATAGAAAACGAGTTTTAAACAATCAACATTGTACGACTTCACGACTGTAGTCTAGACACAGCGTCGTCGGGATGTGGATGGCCTACAGCGTTGTTAACAAGCATACGTCACCCACACTCATCTCGTCATGCCATATCCGACGTTAAGACAAAAAAAAACTATTTGATCCTCGACTTTCGTAAGACACTTAATTGACTAAATTAATAATGATCCATACGTTGCGACTTTTTGTTCGTTGTCAATGACCATCCTTGTATTTCATTATTAGTTTGAATGATGACGAAGTCGATATAATTAAGTTGAGATTTTTTTTTACAAACAAGGCAAATCCCATTCGACAGAGAGTCTAGATTTATATCAAAAAGTTTTTATATGTTCTACTTAATTTAAGATTTCGCATATTTTATAGTGATATATATTATAAATATGAAATATGCTATGCTATGCTGAAATGAGAACTGTTGTGCCTGCCGTATATGTAAGCTACATACAACAGTTAAACAGACAAGTTGTTACTTCGTATTCAAATGACAAAAGCTGTTAACGCAAGCAAAGCGACACCTGGCACTGACGTCGAAATAAATAGGGGCCTTGGATAATAAAAATGTTATTGATTTCATATATACGGAGCTACACGCCACCAAATAATAATTAACTTATATTGTATAGCAATTTTACATTCATTTTAATTATCTGACAAGAGAGATACTAATGGTAGACCCACTGATCAGATATTCTACCGCCAAACAGAAGTACTTGGTATTGTTGTGTTCGAGTTTAAAGGGTGAGTGAGCCAGTGTAATTACAGGCACAAGGGACATAACATCTTAGTTCTCAGGGTTGGTAGCGCATTGACAATGTAAGCGATGGTTGACATTTCTTACAATGCCAATGTTTATGGGCGTTGTTTGCCACTTAACATCAGGTGGCCCATATGCCGCCTACCTATACTATAAAAAAAGACCGAGACAATTTATTTGAAAAACTTCCTTACATTTTAGGTATCATGTGATATAAATCTCAAATAGCTTACAATAACTTTCTTTTAAAAGAAATCAGAGTATATATAAAATAAAATATCACTTCGATCCCATACATTGCTGGTAGCCAAAGAAATGTTTACAAAGAACCGAGACCGAGAGAACTCGCTCGGCGGTACCATTCTTCGTCGAAGCAATAAAAATATAAAGATAAATAATTATAATAACACGGTAGATTAGATACAATGTTAATTAGCCCATTGTTCAACAAAATGAATAGATATCGGGTTTTAGTATAAAGAAACACAGTTGAATAAACCTATCACAAAAACTCGGTACTCATATACGGCGCACACACGCTCCGAGGGAAAATTGTATTACATACGTACCAGAAGCACACACGCGTAAACAACAATGTAGCCGGGAAGGTCGCGGCGCTATTAATAAAATGAAATAAAAATAAAATATAATTATAATTATTCGCCCGCATTCGTGCGCCGGCGCGAGTGTCGATAGCCCAGTGAGGGGAACAATAAAATATACTTTAATTAGAAGCGAGTCGGTGTCGATGTCGGTTCCGGAGGGCGTTGAACCGCTGTGTATACATTAGGACAACAGCGGCTATCGATCATTTTTCGCGTAAGTTCACGATACGATCGCGTCACTATGGGAAACAGATTGCTTTCATGAATGCACGAATTAGCACGTTAGATGTTGAGCCGTCGCGAGAAAATGGACTTTCGTACAAATAGATCACAGCGACACATTGTAATGATGCGTTAATATCGCAACATACGAACTTGTGCGTCGTACAATATGTCGTACATTGCACTTTGAATACGTTTATCGTTATTTTGTTACGGCAATTAATTTTAATAAATTGAAGACAAATAAAAAGGTAATTGTCCTTTCTTGTAGGCATTACACATTAATAAGTAATTAAACCAACGCTCCAACTAATATACTTTTATTAATGTACAGTAACATGTACATGTAACAGGATTTATGCTTATTTTCATTGTAATTAAAAATAATCCTTGCGCTCATAGCCCAATCATGAGTTATATCGTCTTCGTATACTCCTTAGAAATTCAATTTAAGTTGCTTGTCTACATATATATTATATTTATACACGAGAAAATCAAATGAATACGTAAAGCTTTAAAGAAACGGTATGTATTCAGATAATGATTATGGCATTGCAATGTATTCAATTAAAAATTGATATATTTAAATTAAATATTAATTCTCATACAATCATTCGTTATCGTTGATCATTCAAGTAATTATTTAATGTGAAAATTGCAATTACTTTTTAACTTAAAAAGACACGCTGTATAATCCACAAATTATACAGCGCCTATAAACATTGGAAAATGTCCATTGACTATATCTAGAGTTTATAATTATATATGTACATAATGTACAACATTCAAGTGTTAATATATTTAATTACGCTTAAGCACTTGGTTACAATGTTATATTCCGACTGTAACCAGTTCCGCAGATCACGATACCAATCGTAATAATTCAATAGAGTTATTAAACATACATATATACCTTTTTTATTTAAACCGCCTTAAAAACGATAATAATTTTAATATCGCAGACTGTAATTACGAATTACAATTCTTCCTTTTATTAATTTTAAACGGTACCCGGTTCTGTTTTCTCATGTATTATATTATTGTTGAATAAAATATCATATTTGATTATCAACTCACCTGTCAATGTTTGACATTTTCGATATTTTTTAAGTTATAATTATTGTCCCTGTAATTATCTGATTTATTTTTAACTTAGTAATCGAGTATATATATTAAAAACCTACTTCGTCACCTCGATTACAAAACTATCTTTATGCTTCAAAAACATAAATCTGATTGATAATTTGAATATATTATATTCATATTTATAGTGAAACAAAATAAATATATAAATATAAAGCTAATTATGGTTATTGACATGTCACTCTATTAAACTTCCTGTCATACTTAGTAACATTTCTAAAAAACCATGGAAAGGTTCGCGAGTTCTTAATATAAAAGCAAAAAAACCAGAGCACACAGTAATCGAAAAAATTTATAATTAAAATCGCAGCGCGAAATGGGAAGTTTGATATTATTACAAAGTCGAGCGCACGAACTCTGCCGACTAGTAAAGTGAACATTCAAAAACAATCTGCCGTTTTAAAAAAAAATCCTTCAGCAAGAGGAGAAACTATACAAACGTAGGATTAACAAGAGCGTTCGATGCACACCGAAAGTACAACATTTGTTAAAATAACAGGAACAACTATGTAACGAATTGACTAAAAGTGTTAAAAAATCCTAAAGTTATATACAAAAACGTTACGTCAGTTGAAGCGATTAAATTGCGAATAGGAAAGTATGTGAGGAGGTGGTCCAACGCAGCGTGATAAACGCAGAGATACGTGAAATGCTTATTGTTACGGTATTCTGATTCGCAAATAACCTAAACAACTAGAATATCTTCCTTAACGCTTACATTCTCTCATTCATAACGATGCACAAAACATGCAGCTGTTACGTCCGAAACACCTGTATACTTGGTAACCCAATAGAGCTGATACCAACTTCCACAAAAGCAAATAATTCTTTACGGCGAACGGAGCAGGCTTATTTATTAGTGTCCGGAAACGACCGTCTATTGCATTTAACTTTCAACGACTATATCAACGTTCTTGAAACGAAGCCCGGGTGAACCAAATTATAAAACAAGCATTTCCGCATATGGCGAAAATAATGCAATATCGTCGCTTGCTCTGAGACTATTAACTGGCTTTAATTTCATTATATCGGAAAATGGCAAGTAACCTTTGCTGCCTTCACAACTGGCCCTCAGATAAAAATTGCCCAGGAAATTTCTGGTTCAATGTAACGTAGACCGGATGTCTTTTGATCATATTTTAGTTAAAATCTCAACAACATTATAAAATAAGTTTCGTTATAACATTTTTAAAAAAGTTTTTACCTTTTACGACAAAACCTGAATGCTAAAGATAATTTATTTTAATAAGACAAGCTAACTAATGGAGCAAGTAGTCATGGTCGCATAGATTCGCCACTGTAAGAAGTTTGTCAACCATGAGATCAAAGATGGTATATCCCTTGCGCCTTACACTGCCTCAATTAACCTTCTGACCAAAAAAACAGCAATACAGAGTCTAAATGTTTGGCGGTAGAAACAACGCCAAAAATCTACCACAAAGCCATACCATCCGCTTATCAAAACAATGACTAATAACTTAAAATATAATTTTATTCCCTACCATAAGTTTATTAGTAATATATTGCATTTCCATAGAAGAAATATCTCAATAGCAAGTTAAGTTCCGGAACATTTGAGTAAGTAGTTCGAATGCAACTGTTACACGTAGTTAATATCTCCGACAAATACGCCTGAAAGATCTTTAACGATCTGTTATCGTGTTTTCTGCATTTTTCCTACAATGTGTACTTCGAAATTGTCGTATAACTTACCTACTTAGTAAAAATACTTTTGTATTCTTCTATCTTACCTTCATTTTTGCAACAATACAAGTCTAAGTAAGAGGATCAATTTCCACTAGAAATTAGCAACATATGAGTAACGTTAGTGTTGTTGAGTAAACGCATACAAAATATAGAGAACATTAGAAAAATGTTGCATTATGGTTATCTTTATAATAACAAATAATTGATCCATTATAGTTAAATAACCCACTTGCTACGTTGAATTCTGAATCAATTCTCAAGTTTGTGAAGCAAGTATACAAGCTTAATAGATCGCATTGAGTTGGACATAACCCTATATTAAAGAGTTTCCGTAGACCCGACTCTAATAAATGACAGTCGCGATTTATTCCCAAACAAAATCTCAAGTACAAAAATGAACTTTATAATATTATATTAAGTTCTAAATTGAATCGACTGTTATTTTAAATTCGCGATCTTACAATGATACCAGCAATCCTCGGCGTATTCAAAAGTTCTGAACCCAATTGATATCGAGCAGGCGATAACATGCTTTATTGCCGGCAATTAAGGTTGGCTGTTATTTGCATATAATAAGGCAGTTATCACCTTTATACTCGTGATGTAAGTTATTCCTAAGGACGTCCATTACAGTCGCAATCGAGCCACACTACCTTTCTTATCTCTTTATGAAGCAGGCAGTAGGTAAATATTATTATTAAAAAAAGTAATTTTGCGTCAGATTTATGTATTGAAACCATTTCTTGCAAGTAATCCGTTATGATTTGGCGCGTTTATAAAAACAATAAATATAATAATCAATCAAAATAAGCCCGCCTCAAGGGTTTCCATTTCCTTGTTCTGGCAAATCTAATGATTCGCCGCACGTTTATTCAATTTTTTTGTAATATAACGGTTGTAATGAAATTGTATCTTTAAATAAAATATAATTAATATGATATAACAAAATATTTTAATACAAATTAATTAAGCTAAAGATAACAATGATACATTTAAATGAAACAATTCGAAATATAAAATAAGAAAACGCAGAAGAGAACGATAATATATCAAAAACGCGCAAAAAATATAAGATGTCACAGAAAAGCCAATGGAACAGCAACGAGATAAAATTAAAACACTAAAACTTCGTTCAATAATCTCATACAAAAATTTTAACCGGCCGTGTGGAACGACCCGACTCCCACAGAGCTCATTTGTTATAAGCCACATTATAATCACATATTGTATCGGATAATAAATAGAAAAAGCGACAATAGGAATAACGAGTCACAAATAGACGTCTAATAATGAAATTGTATGTATATAAATACAGGTTGGTGTGTGCGTGCCGGTCTGTCGGGTCGTTTAATAGATGCTTTGGGTAATTTAATATGGTAGCTTCCGTGTGCTGTGCATATTGTCGTTGCAACATACATCTGGACGTATTGGAATTTCATCAGAGCGTGCTTATAAGATACGGAACCCGTGATGATTATAAGTTTTGATCGGTTCAAATTCCTCCGTCTCAAGAGTCTCTCTCATCGACAACGTGAAGAGCTGTTAATATGTATGTATATACATACATAGCGGTATCGCTACTTGTCGAAATTCACCTAAATACGGATATTTTTGACGAATTTCAACTCATAATTTTCTGTTAATATATTGCAGTTACGTACAATATAAGTTCATTGAATTCATAAAATAAGTACAACAAAAAAAGGTTTATGTATTAATATAATAATTATAGATTCTATAGAGTTACCGACCCGTAGCGAGAGCATTAATATAGATGCAAGATAACAATTAACTGTTTCTATTGACTTGTAATAATTAAAAATAAAAATTATTATTGTTTATAAATATTATTTTCAATGTATAAATTAACCAAAGTATACGCAAACGATTCTTGCTACACATACTACTTTGAACAAATGCAAGGTTACATAAGGTTTTAAATTTTAAAATTTTGCACAAAAAAGGTAACTGATTGCTCAACATAATTTTATATTCACTGATGAAAGTTGTATAAAATATCGAATTGATTGTTTGTCAAGTTTCAATACATCTAGAAACGGCTGGGCTAAGGCCAGGAATTATACCACGTTGCTTAACTGTAAGTGTAAGTACTGGATCACAATTTGAATTATAAAGCAAATTTATTACATGAAAACTTTGCCCGTATTTGAACCGGCAATGTTCAGTTAAGAAACACGCGGACAGAACACTGGGCTATTCCCATATAGACGGAACCATGTATAATGTCTGATTAGTGTTTTTTTTTTGGGGTTTCAATATAACTCAATATTAGTTTTAAATGTATACAATTTATTTATCGTAGATTTTAATACCGATTGTTATAACTATCACCTGCTGATAATCACAACACGTAAGAATGGAAATCGTTCCGCTCTTCGCAGTTCATTCTTAATGAGTTGAGGTCAAGAAAAGAATATTTATATTATATTTTATTTTATTTAGGTGGTTACTGCGTAAGTATTTATTCGTATGATAAGTAATATTAGACAATTTTAAAAGCAGAATACGAATATAATAAATGTAAGGACAGATAAATATATTTTTTCGAATGATGAAATTTATACATTTAAAAATAACGAATGTTTATATATCTCTCCTAGCGCCACACATGCTGCCATGCCTTCGATATTAACCGAATTTTCATAATCAATCCATTCACCATACAGTATATTTATTATTCGACAATATATCAGAAGATATTTAAGATACGACAAAATTACATCAAATTGCAATGATGGAAAATCATAAGAAACCAAAGCTGAAGCGACATGAAATGACAACACTTTAACAGCATATTTGATAATATGGTACAATACTCGCCTCGTCGCGATGTTCATAAACGGTGTATTGCCTTTTTTCCTTCATAAAAACAACACCGTATACGCAGATCCAGCAACATAGTCTGAGCTAGCCTTAAATAGCAATTGCTTATCCATTTCCCAGTTTTTCTTAAACAACCTCGCTATAAGCCCGTCATATTGAAAACAAACTCGATATTCGTAGGCGAGTTAATATTATTTTAGTATTCGACTTTAATTAGCCCTTTTCACGAATAAGGTGTTATTACTTGACACCAGTCGGAGGCCCGAGTGCCATAACTCACTCGAGATGTCCATAAGTCTTATGTCTATCGCCGTAAAGGTTATTGTGTAATAAAATATTAATTTATCGATTATTATTTATTAAAGCGTAGCAATAAAAAATATTTAAATGACGCATCTTTATTAGGTTAAAGTCGTAAATATTGATGTGTTGCAAATATTTCTTTTTTCAATAAATTTCGCTTTTAAAATCGTTTTTTTTTTTTGTTCGAATGTGCTACTATACATATAAGAAGTGAATACAATATATTTCTTGAATAAAAAGATTCATCTTAAACAGTTACAAAGACATAGATAGGTACATTTGTTTTGCAACAAAACTAAAAACGTATTAACGCTGAGATACAAAAAAAGCAACTTTGAACTCGACCGCGACTTGATATTTACCGATGCATTTATTTCATCCCATTTGGTCTTATTCGTATTAAATAATAAAATACAATAAAAACGACTCATACATAAATATTCCGAGCGCTCAAAAGTGCAAAGATTAAAACATCTCCGTACAATGTATAACTCATGTTTGTTATTTAACGCCGAACAATGTGGAAGGAATTACACCATAAAAAGTGGAACCGAATTCAGCGGATCAATAGTTTGAGCACAAACAAAGTTGGTTTCCATGCAGACGGTGCAGAAAGTGCTCGGTGGGCTCTTGTATTTTTAATATTCCCCGCCCTCCGTGCCCCTCAGCCGGGCCCCCGTTTTAACATAATATAAAATTATAAGCGACATGAATCACGATAATGCGGCGCGGGCCTGTGTGCGCGGCCAATTCACAACTTTGCCGGGACTCACTCCACTACCTCCCCGCCATAGACTATCGGGTACCGGTGTCCTTATTTCTTTTTATTTTTATTCATACTTTATCACCTAATTACTTAACAAACATTGATTACTTAATTATGTTTTGTAATTACTTTATGTCGTTTACATTCATCGAAGTTTGGTGAAAGATGTTAATTTAATAGATATTCAACAATTTTGCAATCTTTTCATCATCTTTCTAGTAGGTAGGTTGGTATTTGCATTGATAGGTATATGAAAACATTAAGATATGTTTTTGAAAGACTTTGTATTTTTTTAGTCTTTGTAACACCAAAATAGTCAAATTATCAAAGTAATTTGTTATATTCATATGGTTATAGAGCAAGAATAAAAAACGCGTTAAATCAGTGATAGTTCTGCCTTTGCTACTCTGTGGCGCGTCGCGCGGCGCGGGCAAAAAGAAAAGTTTAATTTTTATAAGACAAGAAATTTATTATAGCTGATGGTCGTGTCGACTTCGCGTTCCTTCGGAAACGGAACGTAAACGCGCCTCGCATCGACCCGGCGAACTTGCACACTGTGACCCGAAATCCGACATTCTCTACCGCCCTTACCTACAAAAATTCGATTATACCATTATTATCTTTTACATCGCTTTTATAAGTAATTATTTATTATTACAAATTAATGTACTCGTAAATAAGCAGATAATTAAAATTAATAAAACTTTACTTGATGAGAGCTTAGGGCTCAGTGGCTAAAACACGTTAATCTGAACCGAAGATAGCGAGTTCAACGCGGGTAAGCACCGCTAAGTTGTCATTTTCTTAATTTATCTGTATTATTAATTATTTATCCCGTGCTCGGTGTTGAAGGAAAACATCGTGAGGAAACCTACACGTGTCAGGTGAAAATCTACCACAGATGTAACCACCAAAACTAATATAAATGAATAATTATATTTATATCCTACATAAAAATCGACGAATACTATCTCTATGTTTTTGGAATCATCTATAATTGTCTATGGTTTATTTTGTTTTATTATGGTTTATTTTTATGGTTTATTAGGTTGCCAAGTAATATTAAGGTATAACTTTATTACTTGGCAGACGTTAAAAAGTCTGTTTTATTATTAAAGAAGCGAATATCTTGATCCAGGAAGGTACTATTGGTATTGTTTTAGCAAGACCGAAACTTAATGTAAAAACTTATCTTTACATATCGTTTCATATCGAAAATTATTTCTAATGAAGATTTTTAGTATAAAATTAACTCAACTACGAAAAACAAAAGAAAATGCACTTAAAACGAAAATTATCATAACTGGTATAATTTTTATAAGGTTTTATATATGTACACTAAATAAACATCCTAAAGTCAGTGAAAAGATCAATATAAACTATATAACGGATATACATAATTATAAATAAGTACTTATAAATTATAAGCCGAGATGGCCCAGTGGTGAGAACGCGTGAATCTTTTGTGAAGAAACCTGCATGTGTCTAATTTCACTGAAATTCTGCCACATGTGTATTCCACCAACCCGCATTGGAGCAGCGTGGTGGAATAAGCTCCAAACCTTCTCCTCAAAAAGGGAGAAGAGGCCTTAGCTCAGCAGTGGGACATTCACAGGCTGTTACTGTACTGTACTTATAAATTATAAAATTGTACAGTAACGGTGATAGATTGTGAGTAGCGGACTAATCTGATGTCTAAATTTACAAATAAAAGTTTTAAATAATACAAGAGTTTTCCATATTTTCTATAAATATATTATAACAGCTATATAGAAAGTTTAAATCATAATACATATAGCTTCATTGGTTTACGCAAGCACGCTAGTGAAGCAAGTCGGTATGATTTTTTCCGGCCTTTTCAGCAATCATCGTCATATTTCAACCAATTCACACCTTAATGTATTATCCACTTAAATCTTACTCATAAATCACTCTGTTAACTGAAGAAAACCGTATGAAAATCCCTTTAGTAGTTTTTGAGTTAATCGCGTTCAGACAAACGGACGCGGCGGGAGGACTTTGTTTTATAATATATGCGGGCTGAGAAAGCTGTTCACTATTATCAAAGGTATCATTATAGCAATTTAAGTTAGCTTATTAGCTTATTACCTTATTAAGGAAACGTATACCTATTTAATAAAATTTTAAAATGCCTGTATTTACTTGGTGGGACCTTGAGCAATTCCGTCTAGGTAGGTACCACCCACTCTTCAGATATTCTACTGCCAAACAGCAATAAGTTTTGTTGTGTTGCAGTTTGAAGGGCGAGTGAGCCGTTGTAGCTACATGCACAAGGGACATAACGTCTTAGTTCCCAAGGTCAGTGGAGCTTTAAGGAGTGGTTAATATTTCTTACATCACCAACATCTATGGCTGGTGGTGACCTCTTACCATCTCGTAACTCATTTGCCCGTCCGCCTTCCTATATTGTAAAAATATACATACAACGCACAGCCTAAGCTGTTTAGTCTAACAAGATGAAACTTTTACCAGGAATTGCTTATGGAACGTAAGCGAGCTCTAAGAAAGATTTATTCAAAATATATTTTCTAAGGATATTAAATAGGGTATGAAAGCTTGTATATAGAGAGTACTACAATTTAAAACAATCATCGTTAACCATGCCCCACGTCATGTCTTCTTACTTTATAAGATCATATAATATGTACAAATTGTATAGCATCAATGTTACTTTATATTTACACGTAACATTTAACATTTATTTTGATAAAATTATTAAAAAAAAAATTCTATAAAACAAAATTCGGGAAAATCATATTTTTTTTTTTAAGTATCATAACCAAATAAAACAATATCATAAAAACATTTAAGATAAGCAAGGGCGTTTATTTATATATAACAAAATAGTTAATAACCCAAAATTAATTGCAATTTCTAGATATATATATTTACACTGGTATGTTTAATTTAACATTATTTACTGAATTATATATTTAAAAAATGGCAATCACTTTCAATACTTGATTGAATTACAAAACTGGAATGTGCACGATTTATGTTGAAAGAATAAATTAATTAATGTTATCGAAACCAATGTAAGCATTCATTACTAGTGATCGCTTGCCACTTTACTTGTGCTTCTCAATTAGATATTCAATAAGATTTTCTTTTATCCCCACTAATATTATAAATGCGAAATTGAGTTTGTCTGCGTGTCGTATTTATCTTCTTTCGTGTATCCACCCAAACAGCGTGGTATAGAGAGACCTTAGCCCAGCATTGGTATATTTACATTTATTTTACTTGGTAAGAACTGATGCATCTTAACCGATGATCGTGGGTTCAAACCCGAGTAAGCACCACTGAATTTTCATGTGCTTAATTTGTGTTTATAATTTATCACGTGCTTTACGGTGAAGGAAAACATCGTGCGAAAACCTGCATGTGTCTAATTTCATTGAAATTCTGCCGCAAAATTATTCGACCAACTCGCATAGGAGCAGCGTGGTGGAATAAGCTAGAAATCTTCGCTCAAAAAGGGAGAGGAGACTTTAGCCCAGTAGTGGGACATTCACAGGCCGTTACTGTTGTACTGTTGTTAAGTATTACTAATATTAAAATTAATAAAAAAAAAAAAAAAAAAAACGTCTTTGCCCAGCAACATAATTTTATTATTGTAAATGTGACAAACATAAAACGTTATTTAATATTATTTTAGATATATTCAATCTTATTTATTTTGCTTTAACGTTGACGTCAACTGTATTATTATGCCGGTATATTAATATAAAAACAAGTTATCGTTTAAATGTTAATCGCATATTAAATATATTTCCTTATTTTAAAAAAGAAAACGGGAATAGGTTGCTTTAAGTGATTGCATTAAAGGCTCATGTTGAGTACACCTTACCACGGAATAAAATACGAAAAAATAACGTAGTTACGATACAAACGCACATCATATTAATTTATGAAAACTGTTATGTGAATGAAACGTAATTTTAACTAGAAGTTAATGGTTGAAAAAACTAACCGGTATTCTGACAATGTAAAATAAGGATTTTACAGTGTTGTTTTTTTTTATTGGAGATTATCGCATTCGCTGCTCCAATGCGTGTTGATGAGATTGTTGTGAAGATTTCATACAACATATGCAAGCAGCTGATAATTTAGTGATGCTAGCCTGGCCTTGAACCCGTAATCTCCGGAATATAAAACATAAGCTATAACTACTTTGCTGCACTCCATCCCTAGAAATAAGCTGAAGCTTATAGCTTGATGGAATAGTCTATTGGCTTTTTTAATATGATTAAGAGATTTATCTAGAAGTGGAACAGGAAACTTCGAAGGCATTTTATTTTTAAATCTCAACAGATAACTTATTGTATTCTTAATTTTAAATTTCTTTTTTTTTTAATATTACTTCGAAGACTTGCAAATTGTTTACTTTATAGTAGGTAGGTAGTAACTAATTGAAAAATATGTAATAGATATTTTTGATTTTAAATATGTACATCTAAACTCGTCTAAATATGATATAATTAAGCAGAGCTAACACGCGATAACGTTTTAATTAACTCAGAAGACGGAAATAGTCTTAAAAAAGTTTATTTCTTAAGCTTTTTGTACCTTTTTAGTCCGGTATAAAAAGTATAAAATTTAGAAAAATTAAAATATGAAATAAATGCATTTTTAGAGAAATTTACTCAGGCTCTATGAACTAAGAAGTTAAAATTATAACGGGATATATTATGTTAATTCAATTATTAACATACATATGGAGATCCAACATTGGATTGTCACATAATATAATAATGTCCCCAGACCGATTTCGTAGCCAACGCAGGAGATATTATAGTGCACAAGTGTGTGCGCAAACACAGGTGCAATCTCTATTCCCTAACTCTCATAACCCGATGGGACGGCAATCCAACATGACCGAAAAGAGTTCAGGCACAGGACCAACGGCTTTACGTGACCTGGGAATTGAATCCAGGACTTCCAGGTCTGCGGCATTACATCATGCCACTAGACCAACGAGGTAGTCAATATTGTATAATCTATGTAGGCAGTCATAATATATTATGTATGCAAATATCACGTTTTACTAATATTACATAGTCTGGAAGTGAGTCTTCTATTTGCATAGTATCTTTGATAAAATTAAACGTATTTAAAACAACAATTCGAAAAAACTCGCTAATTATTAAGAAATTATTAATAATGTAATTTATTATGCCTGAAATTTTCCATTACAGAAAGTTTTCCGTAAATAGTTATTACCATAACTTTTTTCGATACTAACTGATTTTATTACTCAAAGTAACGTTGAACCGAAAATAGGAGAGTATACGAAAAAATAATTTCTACATTAGATTGCCATTGAAAATTCAAACAAATATTTAATTTATACAAATTTATATAACATAAACGGGGCCCAGGTAACTTGGTAGTAGGGCTTTGTTTAAGTGTACCTAGTATTGTGTTCCGTTTGGACGATTGATTATATTGTAATTACATTTATACTTTTAATAAGTAATAATAGTCGAGATGGATTAATGGTTAGAACACGTGAAACTTCACCGATGACTGAGGATTAGGTAAAGATTTCCCCAATTTTAAGTATGAATAAAGGAATTTTAATTTGAATATATGTATTACAAAATACTCTTCCTAATTTTATAAAGTTAATGATAATTTTCATTTGAATAAAACGTTTAAAATTAATATTATATTAATTTTAATTAGGATTAATACTGTGTGTCAAATAATTTGACCTAAAGTTATCGAGTAGTGGGCGAACGTCAGTATGTGCGCGCTAGTGTAAGCTGCATTACTAGCATATATTATATCACTAACCGACTGCACAACCAATTCCGTTAAAAATACAAAATGTAGCCCAAATCTTTAAAAATACTAAAAAGGTATGGATGTAATATATATGTACATAAGTTATAGAGAGATCGTTCCATTTCGGTAAAAGGAATCCATATTGAAAATCGACATATTTTTTTTTTATAGAATAGGAAGGTGGACGAGCATATGGGCCACCTGATGGTAAGTGGTCACCAAACGCCCTTAGACATTGGCATTGTAAGAAATGTCAATCATCGCTTATAGCCAATGCGCCACCAACCTTGGGAACTAAGATTTTATATCCCTTGTGCCTGTAATTACAATGGCTTACTCACCCTTCAAACCGGAACACAACAATATCAAGTATTGCTGTTTTGCGGTAGAATATCTGATGAGTGGGTACCTACCCAGACGAGCTTGCACAAAGCCCTACCACCAGTAGTCGATTGTTGTGATTCGCGTTTAATGCACCTATAAGATCTATTTAAACTCCGAATTGTAGATATAATATTAATTTTAGACGCTAGTAAAATCTCTGTTGCTCCTAATTTATTTAAACCAGATAACACAGGAAACAAATTAACAAACAGACAAACGACATTGAAATATATTAAAATTCGATCCTAATATTTTATCTTTATTAAATCCTATACTGACGTATGATATTTATATTGTTAATGGTGAATAAAATATAAAAATAAATAACGTATGACGATACATTGTTTAAAGTAATAACTTAATAACTCACGTACCAAATAATAAATTGATTGTCCCCGCATATTGCAGCTGCGTTGAAAAACCTGAAGTTAGAAATTAAAATAAACCCCCAACGAGTCTTAATTGGCATCGAAAATAATTTAAAAAATTCCGATTCTTGACGACGCGTCGACACGAGAAGTTACGAAGGGAGTCGAACGGGCCCGAGCTCGAAGTAGACATTGTCGGTAATTACCCGTGCTGCCATAATCGTATTTAATTACAACTATACAAGTAAGAATTGCACCCGTTTGAAGTATTCATTATTAATATTAATTTGCCATAAGAACAGGTTTTGAATGAAGCCCGATAGCTCTGGTCGTGTTCAATTCACCCCGCAAAAATTATAAAATAGAAATGAGTAACGCGCCGACAAGATGTATTTTTCCAAATATTTTTCTTTTTGTTTTTAAAATTAAAACGATAATATTTATCGTGCAACCGAAAAAGAAATCCGGCAAATTGACGGTATTTAAAGATATATGAAAAGTTATTTTAATACAAATAAATTTATTTAAATCCGAATACATTTTTAACAGCGATGTTTAGAATAGGTGACGCGTGAAAAGCGCTTAAGTACCCTTGCAAAACGATTGACATTTGAAAACTAATACGATATTTATAAAAATGATTATTTCATCCGTCATGTGTACAACGGTTGGAAAAGTAGCTGGTTATTACTTTGACAAAAAGACGCCTACAAATTATACTTATTACAATCTATTGAACACTGTAAAGAATGACTTCAACATTTTTTTTCAGTCTTAATAGTAATATTTTCTTCCATTTTCGTATTTCAGACACTTGCAGGTTTCCTCACGTTTTCCTTGAAACTAGACGATTTGGAATAAAAGACGGATCGAATCCGGTTAATATTCATGTATTCAAACACTTCATACCGACTTCATATTTATTAATTTAATTGATATTAAGTATATTGTGCTGTACCCTGATAACGTGTATGCAAAATATCATGATGGTCGGTTGAGTAGTTAAGACGTAACAGCGCAACAAACAAACTATCTCCCTTTTGAGTTTGAGTTTATAATATCAGTGAGGATTATGTTACATGTAATTAACTCATGTAATTTTTGCATTTACGACTTTAAGGTCTGGGAATATGTTTGTAGCGACTGACAATTAAAGAACCGTCCATCGCTAAATAGAAATATTCAAATAAAAAAGGCACGTCTTAATTTATAGTCGCACATTAATGACATACACACGTCAAATAAATGTTTCATATTAAATTGCATAAGTTCAGTCCGATTACAGACGGACTCGCCTCGGGCAGTGCGTTCAACTTCTACAAGACACGCATATAATCGTGTCTAACAAATTGATTTTTAATCAGACGATCCGATCGATTACGCGACTGTGTCATGATACGTTATTAATGTATACATTGTTGATTTACAAAATCGTTTCTTTCAACTAAACGTTTTAATCAATCAAATTATTTATGCTCTCGAAACGTTTCTTACGAGTACGTCAGTCAACTTACCGCAACAATATCTAAGTCTAACAATGTCTAAATTGCCCTTAGTGCATGTTTTCACTGGCTCACTCACCTTGCAAACTTGAATACAACAACACAAAGTATTGCGGTTTTGGCGGTAAAATATATGATACTACTACGTAGGTATCAGTTTTAAAAATATACTATTCCTCTTCAGGATTTGTTCTATCTAAAATAGTTTGTAACAATAGATTTATCTTGATATTATTACGACATCTCGTAAATATAAGATTTGACCATCAAAAATTATGGAGTGAAAATTTATTTCGTATCAAAGTAATTACGATAAATTATATGTCGCACGTTACTTTTTTCTAAGTGTTAAACATAATTACTTATACAGAATTAAGACGGACCGGGTCTGCGAATGAACAAACATAAAAATTTATTACACAATCGCGAAACATAAGAAAAACACCGAATATCAGTAACATGGCGGGTACGATAAAAAATACGTTCACTAAATAAAAAAAAATTCATACGGCAAATTTTTATTATTTCAACATTTTATTTATCATCTAAATCGGCGTTTACGACGGCGAACAATGCCGAGCTCCGAACTAAACAAAAGTGGGACGCAAATAAAGAAAACAATAAAATTAGAATACATAAACACATAAAAACGGCATCTAGAACATTCGCGGCGGCGCATGCGTCCCGAACCACCGCACATTACTTCGGAACTCCAAGAATTAGGACCAGTATTGCCAAACTATCACTTCCTATTCCTGTCAAATCGAAATATATAAGCTACTTACTATAAAAAAAGACAGACCCTTAAGGTCCGCAATAATTAATTATAATAAGCTACTGGCAATACTGGTTAATAATAAAACTGTCCCCTCTACCTAGCTTCGAGGATTACTCTGTTTCGTCTATCTCGCTTACCACTCTCGAAAAATTAACCTCTCATTGTTGTACTTAAAACAATTCACACCGAAATATTTTTTTACATATGTAATTAGATTTGTACAATTTCGTATCGCCTTAAATTAAAAAATAAACTAATTACAATAATGTAAGAGTGAAACATAACATAAAGTGCATCTTTTTATACGCGCGAATTCCTCACGGTGCGCGCTCGGCTGAGTCACATTATTTTTGCATTTATTCATTTTTGTATGTGTATATTGGTCGAGTAATTGAGATAAATACAATAATAATGGGAACAAAATGAGCTACGATTATGGCTATTCATTGTGAAAAATTGATTTTTAGAATTATTTAATTTTGCAGCGAAAAACGTTGAGTTCGTATTCCATTAACGAAATAAGTTTGAATAGTTCACTTCGCCATTGTGTAGATGAGTTAAAAAATTTTTGTGAGCCATAGTATTAATATATTGTTGAGCAATACCATGAAGTAATCCGTTTAAACCTACTCTCGAACATCTAAAGCGAATATAATATAGCCCACGTACTGTCAAAATTGACAGTTTTATTATCAATCCAGTTCATTTGACACAATAAGGTCCCGAGTACTTTCAATGTAAATCTTAATAGCAATACATCGCATTATGACGCGCTATATAACACTATATCGCCTCTAATCCATTGCGCGAATACTTCTAAACGGTAAGATCTTGAATATTATGGACATGATAACACATACTATTTGAAATAATCTAAAACAAACCTAATAACAATGCAAAAGAAGCTCAAGTCGTTTGCAGCGACTACAACGCTTGAGAACTTACATCGTCTGAGCGAGTACTGTCGCGTAGAAAAGGATCAAAGCGACGAAAGTGTTTGTTGGATTTAAGCTTGATGTGTTAGAGCGTTCAATGTATTTGAATACACCGTACGTTGAACTTCAATAGGCTTGAATGGATACAAACGGACACATGTAAGAAGTTTTTACTTCACTATATAATAGATTTATGTGACACACGTTTCTATGTTTCTCACATCCGAAGCCCTAAAAATATAATTTTGCCAGAACAAAAAGTTTATACGACTTTTGGATTATACATTAATACCTATTTTTTGTTTTCGGTTTTGGTAAAAAATTTAGTTGGTTTAAATTTACGGTAATTACTATTGTCGATAGTAATAGGATTACTATTTGTAACGGAATTGTATTCATATTATAATTGAATAGAACAAAATATATGTGATATTATTGTCAGAATCGTTGCGCGTGAATATACGTTCGCAATAATACATATACACTTGTATCAGATAAAATTATTCAAATGATACGATCTATTGTTTCAGAAACAATGATTATATTATAATTTCATATGTACGGCAAATATTTATGTAAGTGGGGTTGCAGTGGGATATCGGATATGTATATGTTGCCAATGAGCTGTGCCCGCGGCTTCGCTCGTGTAATATAGCACAGGCATAGACAAGGCTTGCTAACTATATTTTCAGAACACTCTTTATTTCTATAAAATACATTATAGCGTGTCATGTGAGCGCTTGAGTGTAAGTACTCTCGATGCCTTCCCTATTATAGTCCGATAGGATGTAAATACGAACGAACGAGAGAAGACAGAAGTTTACATACGTGCTGTTTGGCCCTGGAATATAACACTATTAACTTCATTGCTTTGAAAGTGAAATCCAATAACTCTTTATTGGCCCTACCTGGTATTCGAGATTCTTACTGCTTTTTTCTGGTCCGTCGCAACGAATTTACATTCCGAATTGTTTGCTGATCTGAAACATCTATCGCCTCGGGGGTAAGACCGACTCGTATGCCCTAACGGCAAACGGCATGACGTTTTTTTATATCGTCATGCCCCCTCTCCGCCGCTGTCTACTCCCGTGTACGTGCGTGACGCGCATACTATTTACTTCGCTTATTATTATAATGATAAGAAAATTATATTGATATTAGTAACAAAACTCAATGACTTAATTTATTCTACTCCGTATTTATTTATTTATTTTCTTTAATTAGAAATTCTTTCAATACGTAACCTTCAATATCGATTGTTCACATGTTCCGGGTGACCCAGGACGGCCATATAATTGCGAGCCGCGGCCAATAATAACTATCATAAAAGATTATGACGTATTTTTTATTTTTATTTATTAGCCTCTTAGTATTGAACTGTCTTATAAACTCCAATCAATTACGGTTTTCTAATTTATGACTAGATTATAACCAATGTCGTCAGTTTGAATTGAAACATAATTATTGTATATACTTGTCACCGCCTGCGGCTTTCCTCGCGGAAGTGTGGGGTCATAGCCACCATCCGTCCATATTTTTGCCCTAGTTATCGTGTATGCGTAACATGAAATAGTAACAAACAAACAAATACACGAACTCTTAGTCTTATTTGCAACATTAGTTAGGATTACGTAAGATATAGTTTTACTTGAGCGCATTCATCAGAACTCGTAAACGCCGGCAATCAACCCAGCAAAGACATTACCAAGGAGGTCGGTCGTAAAAGTTCATCAAATCTTTTTTTTAATAATATGATTTACTCACCACCCAAAATAAATGGGATAAAGGGTGTGTTATGGACTCGAAAGTAATACGGTCACCACTTATGGTATGATGTTTTTGTTTTATGATTTACATCAAAATCGTATACTCATCTATCAAAACGGGACATTTAAATAAATTGTAAATTACAATGAACGTACTCTGTGCCGTCGACCTCGCCGTCTCAAAACATAAGGGCCAGTACACACTGACTCCCTTCAACTACTTCATAATTTATTCATTGTATTCCGAGTATTAATTAAATACAATTGAGTCTTATAAAGTGTTGCCCGTTTTAATAAACAAACTGCTATAAGTTAATAAAAGTTTTTTTCAATATTAAGGAATTATATTATTAAAATATAACTACTATAATCTTTTAAAAAGTAAACTAATATATAGATTAAGCTATAAATTGAAATGTACAAGTGCCTTAACACACACACACGCGAAGACATTACTTATAATTCACAGTTACATACACAATGTTACATGTACACGAATATAAGGTGATACATTCGAATACAGGATCACAAATGAAATCGACCTTCGCATTATAATGGCGATATTGCTTTATCGTAATGACCGTCGCGAGAGTACCTACTCGATGTGGCCGCGTTATACAATATATATTAATTGTCGAGAAAGAAATAAAAGTGTAAATTGTAAAAAGTCTATATGAAAGCACTGGTTTGCACTTTTCGATAAAAAGGGAATCCTTAGGGTGGAAAACGTCGGTTCGTCTATATTGTTCGACATTTGTTAGATGTTGTCTGTAGTGCATTTATTTTAAGTGAAATGATTCTGAATTGTTTTATTAACATTGATACCTGGAATGTGGGAGATATTTGTAAAGTGTAAGCTTAGATAGCACAATAAAACTTTCGTACATAACGTTATATTGTTCATTACGTTATTATTATAAAGAAATAATATCGTTATCATATACGCGCTTATTCGCGTTATATCTTTAATATATGATATAAATACCAAGTTATATTAAAGATTAAACGTTAAATCAAACGAAGGGATCAATAATCCGGGCATATATTGATCGTTGCGTATATTGTTTGTCTGTTCGTCCCGCGTAAATAACACAAAAGATAATAAAAGAAAATCGTAACACTTTGTAAACAAACAAATACGAAAGCCAAAATCAATTGTTCTCGACCTCATTTCGTCACACAGACCTTGACCGTTACGGATGCCGTCGAACTTTAATCCCAGTTCCGCGACACCGTAGTCGTTTCGAATATCCGTCACTGTTTACTAGTAACAGCCTATATAGGTCTCGCCTCTGGGTTCACCTCTTTGAGGAGAAGACTTACGACCTTATTCTACCACACTGCTCCGATGCGGGTGGGTGGATAGTTATAGGATAGGATGTATACACATGTGACTGATTTTCATCTGACTCGTGCAGGAGGTTTCCTTAGGGTTTTTTCCTTCAACTCCCAATTTATACTAATATTATAAATATAAAATAAGTCGAGATGGCTCAGTGGTAAGAACGCGTGAATCTTAACCGATGAACGTGGGTTCAAACGCGGGCAAGCACCTCTGAATTTTCATGTGCTTAATTTCTGTTATAATTCATCTCGTGCTTTTCGGTGAAGGAAAATATCGTGAGGAAACCTGCATGTGTCTAATTTCATCGAAATTCTGCCACATGTGTATTTCACCAACCCGCATTGGAGCAGCGTGGTGAAATAAGCTCCAAACCTTCTCCTCAAAAAGGGAGAGGAGGCCTTCGCCCAGCAGTGGGACATTTACAGGCTGTTACTGTACTGTTATAAATGCGAAAGTAACTCTGTCTATTTCGCTTTCACGTCTATAATATACTGAATCGATTGATGAAATTTGGTATGACGCAATCTAGAACCCGGGTTTATTAAGGTTGACGGGTTCCAGCCACTGAGCTGCCTCAGCTTTGTGATCTAACAAAATATTGATTGAGAGTCAACTAGGATTGTCCTTGGATATGAATAAAGGTACGCACACTCGACGTAGGCCGATACTAACAGTCAGTGCACATTGTTTGTTGTTGGATATCATTGTTTACTCACGTGGCCTTGAAGTACGAAACAATCCAAAATACAGGGTCCATAAATTGTAAGATAATTTGGATTCTTCATTATTCTTATATATATATAAGATCAAAATCTTTGTTCATTGATGCGGAAGTGAGTTTGTGTGTTTACTAACTTAATTCAACCGATCATCACGAAATTTTACATAAGCTTTGTCAGGACATAGGTTATCCGGTGAAAGGGAGCCGTCCAGACGCGGGCAGAAACTAATTACTTAATATTATTAAAAGGTTACATTTCTTTTTTCTAAGTTAACTCATAAGCATGGAATAGGCATTACTTTCTGACATTTCATAAATCTGCGCTGACTTTCAAGTTTGTTTATACAGAACAGCTCTGCTTTCAGAAATATAATAAAGTATTATAATATATCGCATCAAAGGCGAGATAGGTGCAGTAAAGTGTACTCTACTGGCTATTCTGACTCGGTATGTATGGAAAGATCGCTTGGGGCGATGCAGATTGTATTATAATATTTATTTATTATTCTTTATTCTAAACAATCTGTATAAAATATCCTTTGTACATGTACGAAGACAGCTTTGTAGCAGACATGATAGCAAAGTATAGTATACAAAATAAATTACCCACTGCTGAGCTTAGGCCTATTTTTTGAGAAGCTTACTACCGAATTAAAACCACAATTAGACACTTAAAAATTCAGTGATGTCTGCATGGGTTAAAAAGTCACGTGGATCAGAAGCCCAGTGGTCAGATCACGTGGCCTAGTGAACATATCGGCTTATCGTTTAATTAATGCGAATTCATTTCGACCTTTTGTATAACCCCGTGAAACATTAAGCGGGATCTAAAATCATCATAAAACATTTTAAACTACGGATTAAGTATAAATATTAAATTTATTTGTAAAATAAATGTTCCTATATTAGTTTAAAGCATAATAGACTGCAACGTAATTTGGCCGATTACCGCTAGAGATGTCTGATCTTAATTATGTCTTTAGTTCCAAATTTCTCGGCTAAATATTTCAAAATTGTTATTATTCTAATGGCTGAAATAAAAATATTTTTGCAATTAAATTTACGAGTCTGTAGGACGACAGTCACCCAAGTTATTCTTATTCATTTTTGCTTGCAAACTGTTTCTGCATTCGAAGACTTTGGCCATCTTAAGTTTAAAACTAGTTTTATAATATTCATTTACATTCAAGTACTAGCAAGATAATTTTATCTCCTTTGTAATATCATATTAAACATGTCATTTTAAAACTTAAATATTATAATTAATTCAATTATTAGTATTTCTGAATTCGTTGCGAATAACATGTGTTTTACATAATAAACGAACAAAAATCTACATAGGAGACATGTCTCTCACAAATAATAAGTAATTTTTATGTAATACATAAATATGTATGTGAATTTTTATTTACGTATTGCTTAAATATCGATTGCTAATGAATTATTCATTAATGTATATAACAAAATAGTTTGGTTGTTTGTTTGAACGCATTAATCTCAGGATTTAAAAGTTCGATTTGCGCGAATGAAACCGCGTGGAGTAGCTAGTGTTAAACATGGTTCGGTAAGTAATTAATTGAAATGTATGTATATAGAATGTACAATCTACGTTATAAACAATTGAAAATAACTGCAATTATAGCTGCGATGAGGGTATTTTACATTGTATGCGAAAAAAATATTTATAAATAGTATAAGGTTCAGCCGGTCGGAAAATAATTACTCCTGTTGTTAAACCGTTGCTTCATTAGGGGGGGAGTTAGTTACACTTGCTAAACGACGACCGCGACTATCAATGCAGTTACAATGACCTATAACTTAAAATCTTTGCTAACCATGGATCAAGGTTCATATAGCTTAGATAATGCATATTCAATATTGAAACGTTATGGAATAACGGGACCTCAGCCACGTTTTTTTATACTTACTAGATAGGGCCCAATCTTATAAACATAATATATATTTTTTTATTTTCAATATATGAAACACTCAAATACACACAACAATTTAAACATACTTTAAATGCATAAGTAGTAAGTTAATCAAAAAATTTGACGTAATAAGTATTTTTTAAACGAACTAATTATAAAATTGAAACAAAACACTTGATTATACCACATTTGGTTGTTTTTTTCTAAATTTTAAATAATGCCTTGGTTACGAACGAATAATTCTCGATAAATATAATAAAAACGAATAAATCTCGACACGATTGAATTTTATAAAAGAACCGACAAAATCAGTAGATTTTTTTATAGTATTACCAAATTAGGTATACCTACTATATCAGATAATAAAGATCTGTTTTACATATACACTTTATCTGACTCCCATCACACGTAATTGTACGATAATTGAACGATTTCGAATTAAACCTGATAGATGTTAGGTACTTAGTGTGCTGGGTTTTAAATGTTCCAAAAGGATCTAGTCAATTAACTGCGTTTTACCCGAATTCAGGTGAATGATTGTCGCCTCGCGGGTAAGACAGTCCAGTCCAAACCTTCTCCTCAAAAAGAGGAGAGGAGGCCTTTAGCCCAGCAGTGGGACATTCACAGGCTGTTACGGAACGGATACGGGTAAGACAGACACGTATGTCGTGACGGCAAACGGTATGACGCTCTCATATCACCACCCACCACCCACTCTCCGCTGAACGCTTTACTTCCTTGTGTGTGCATGGCGCGCGTTCTATACATTTCGTGGCTAATCAGTATTTGTGCACTGCACACGCAGGAAGAAAATCTTTTACTAACTAAATTCTATGTTTGAATTCATATTTATTTATTGGTTTATTTTAATAATATATATTTTTAATGACAATTAACTTTGATTATTTAAAATTTCCAAGTGGTTATCTTTGCCCTTAGACCACTTGTTGTCCATACTTTGTTGTAAGTCAAATAAGGCAAAAACAGTATTACAAAAGCATGCAACCTTTAAAGGTTCGAATAAAATAATGTCTACCAGATAACATAAGGTTTGAGAAGAAATATTGAGATAATGAATAAATAAGCTTCTTTATTGGTGACACGACCCAAATTTGTATTTTTTTTAAATATGTATATATCCTTAAAAATCTGTTTTACACGACTCGATTTTAGTTGATGAATTCACAAATTGAATCGGAAAGGGAGCGTCAGACATGCTTTTTTAATTAGCCCGAATCGAATGCAATCGTTTTTGTAAAAAAAATTGTAATGAAAGAAGTCTTGATTTTATTAGTATCATGTTTATTAGCATCAGGGTATAAGAATGTTATTTTTGTTAAAACTTATGTGGGATTCCTGGTTATATATGAGAATTAAAGTTATTGGCAAAAAAAAAAATATTTTTATAAATGAAACTAACAAACAATGTTCATTGATATATAAATCAAGTAGTCAAAATCATAGTATATATACTACATTCAAGCACATTTCGTTCGAAGTTTTATAAAGTAAATGAAATGTGAAGGTACCACCGATTCCGGATAAAAATTAATTAGTTATTGTTTATTACAAATTAAATTAATATATACAATTTTGATACATTAATTTAATTTAAAATAATACATGTAATTATATACTACTACAATGTAAATCAACGTAAGCTAGCTTTACGGCGATACCAATCCCGTGAGATATAATATTATATATGTTAGTGAATCATATCGTGAGTTCATTTTATCAGAAGTAGAGTCTTGTCGCGTTCCTTTTTCTTTGTGTTTCCGTTGTAAGTGCAACGACACATTTTCTCCTTAAAAGTCAAGATTCGTTGCATTTTCTTTTATATCTTTTTAGATTTTATAATATAAACTGAACTATTGTTATTAATAATTACAAGTAACTGTCAAATAACTTTAATTATATAATATTTACATTGCAAATAAATATTCATATTGTGTCGACTGAAGTTCATATGTTATCCACAAATCCATATTTAAGCGTGGTGGACCTTTCTCCAGCTGGGACATTAGCGGGCTATTTCTTTACGTATAATTTAAATGAAACTGTTAAACGGTTCGATATAACCATCTAAACAAGCTTCTTAATTTAAAATACATTTTAATTTAATAAAAATAGTAACTATAGCGATGTAATCGTAAAATATATAAAATTATTGTCCAGCTGCCTACTAATGATACTCAACAGAAAAGACAGCTCAACGAACGAACACTATATTTAATTTGCGACATTATGTATGCATATTTTAAAATTATACAGAACCAATAAATATGCACAATTCCATCTCGTTGAGTGGCAATTAAATGGGATAACGTTGCTTCATTGCTCTGTAATCTATACTTACAATTCATGCTAATTATTAAATCGATGACAGCGCTTTACAAGTGTAAAATATATATACATATATATTTTATAGAATAGGAAGGCGGACGAGCGTATGGTCCACCTGATGGTAAGTGGTCAAGAACGCCCATAGACATTGGCATTGTAAGAAATGTTAACCATCGCTTATATCACCAATGCGCAATCAACCTTGGGAACTAAGATGTTATGTCCCTTGTGCCTGTAATTATACTGGCTCACTTACCCTTCAAACCGGAACACAACAATACAAAGTACTGCTGTTTTGCGGTAGAATATCTGATGAGTGGGTGGTACCTACCAAGACGAGCTTGCACAAAGAAAATAAAATGAAATTAATATACATAAATATGTAAATATATATATTATATATGTAAATCAATTAAAGGGATATCTTTATCAAACGAATCACAAGTTAACAATCATAAGTTTAAAATACAAAAAGCCGGACTACTAAAAATTGTGTAGACACATCAGCTGTACAATTTTACATTATCAACATAAATTTAATACTAAACACGATATACATTTGACTTTATTTTTATTCCCCGCATCTATGTAGCCTTTGACACGTGGCATTTTAAGACGACGCCATAGATATTTTTGACTCGATTTCCTAGTAGTGTCGACAACCCTTTATATACGTCGTATTTGCATGCATATGTTTAACCGCTTTTATAGCCTAGTGACTAACTTATAAGGCTTTAGATCTCGAGTTACTGTGTTCCATATTAAAAAATTACTCGTTTTTATTGTAAGTTTTGAATAACAAACAAAAAGAGACAATCGGAATTCGGAAAAACTGAAAAACTATACTGAATTGTTTTTTCTATATATCAAACGTTTTCTCACTAACAATACATCGGGATAAACTGATCTTCTCGCCTGGAGAACCGGATATTAGCATGTGTAATAATAGCCGGAAGCGACGGCTTAAAGTCCTCTCTAAGGTACGCTGGTAACGCACAGACAACATCGAAATATTTATAAAGAAGTAAAGTGACAGCCTATAAATGTCTCACTGCTGAGCTAAGACCTGTTTGAGAAGAGGGAAGCGAACGCGGATTGGTTGATGCGCACATGGAAGGAACGAGATGAATTATAAACATAAATTAAGCACATTTTTTTATATTATAGGTAGGTGAAAGAGCAAATGGGCCACCAACAATGATGGTAAGTGGTCACCAACGCCCATAGACATAAATATAAAATGAAATAAATAAAGCCTAATATCAGCTGGCGACCCCTATTTCAGCAATACTGCCTGTAAGACTGTGTGAGCGCGTGTTGTATCGGATTACCAACTGTAACCGGATATAACACGCCCCTACCTCACAGGTACTCAAGCTGAGATACGCAACATATTATACACATGCTATATTGTTTCCACATCGAGTTTACTTATAACATAAATAGAATGTTAGAGTTCGTTATATACAAATTACGAAAATCCTTGACAATAATATATCTGTAAATATGACATACAAGAACTTGAAAAAAACACTTGTCAAGTCAATAGTTGAAGCGCATTTACTTGTATAATACAGTAACAGCCTGTAAATGTCCCACTGCTGGGCTAAGGCCTCCTCTCCCTTTTTTGAGGAGAAGGTTGTATAATAATGCATACTAAAACCTTCACCGAAATGCACTGCGCTATCTTCTGATATAAGTTTTACGTATATTGATTTAGTAACTTAGATAGATCGTTACAATTTAAAGAAACAAATTAAAAGAAAGCTTTCAAAATGCTTCTGAGCAATTATTAGTACAAACAAATACCCTCCACAGACTGCGATGAAATAATATTGTACAATGCTTTATCAGTTTTGCAATTATTGGAGAATAAGTCTTGAGTTCTAATAAGAAAATTTCAATCAAATTGTAATTTCAATAGACTTTCAAAGATATTGTGCTCGAACCAATTTATTAAGAAATTTCGCCTCTATGATTTTGGTACTCGCAAAAAGCTTTGTTTCGTATTATTGGATGCGAAACCCTTCTACGTGGCGAAATACTTGAAATTCGAAGCATAACCCATTATGAATTCATGGTTTTTCATGCAACGATCACAAATAAGTATTATTCCGTACTCAACAAAAAACTATTCATTTTGTTGCCAAACCTATACAAAATTTGTATAAAATACATAAGACAAACTAGCTACTCCTCCGGAATTCACGCGGGTAGAATAAAGGCCTGCGTGAAACGTTCATATTTAAGGACAAATATACAAAGAAAAATGACAGTCATTTATTACATACAAACATTCATTTTTATTTATCCAGAAGAAGATTAATAAATTGTCATTTTATTTATTTTTTAAAAACCTTACAACAAATTATGGACTGCTGCCATACAGTGCGAAATCTTCGTTAGGAATGATTGGAGCTAAAAAGAAACTTAAGTATAAAACATTTAATAAAGCGAAGTGCAACAGATGAGTGCAAATAGATTTTAATATGTATGAGTGCATTGACATTTGTAGGTAATATTATGATCAAAGGAATAACACCTTTATCGTCACCATCGTAAAGTACACATTCGTTTTGCTATCTCATAATAAGTATTGACAAAGGTAATTTCGTTCAATCAACACTAGTGATGTATAATCGTGATTTATAAAAATGTATTTATACATTATTATCTGTATTTATAAATCAACATCACACACGCGGAATTCGATTTACTATTTGTAATTATTCAAGAAGAAAATTTCGTCTTAATTAACGTTAAATGTTAAAATTAAGATCGAAGTTTTATCGGAATATGTGAGTCACGTTATTGAGTTCATTATTAATTGTGTGATTATATCGTCGGGTTGGATGATTGTAGTATTATTTTTCCTTATAACTTTTTTATATCTGATACAGGTATTCCACCCCAGTCCACATATATTATCAGGATTCCCCAAAAGTCAAAATTCACGTCTCAAGTTACACGAAAACAAGTTATACAATACTCTTATGTTGAATAATTAATGACCCTTTTCAACGAAAAGTTATTTCATTTTAAATAAATGAATATATAACGACTTATACATCTTGAAAAAAAAAACTTTCTAACCATGTAAAACCATGTAGCGATTACGTTTTACGTTTTACGTAAACGCTACATGGTTTTACTTATTTGCGACTATTAAAAAAATCGTATTTATATTTTATTTGCTATCTCTCCTTGGTAGCCGTGAATTTTCGGTGTCAGATTATGAAACAGAGTAGAGCGAGTCTTTACTTATTCCATAGCGTTCACGTTAAATGCGATTCGTATAAAAAACAGCGCCGTCTAGTGACAATAATCGTCAACGCTATCGAATAGGTAAAAAAACTCGGACTAGGCACAATGTTTAGTACACTTTTAAATATTAAAAAAACGATTTTATCAAGAATATGTCGCACGTGGTATATTATTTGCATAACATTTAAATTGTTTTCAATAGACGTTTCGTCCCACAGCGTCCTACTATTCAAGGCTTTATACTATTATGTACAATGACAGACGTCTTTGATACGATCTACATTATAAAAAATGATGCTTGTCTGACTGTATATTTATTAAGTAACAATACTTTTGACATGTGATGTGATAAAGGAAAACATCGTGAATCATGTGCCGGATGAAATTCTGCCACGCGTGTATCAACCTGGTACAGCGTGCCTGGTACTGGTACAGCGTGGTGGAATAAGCTTCAACTCTTTAAGAGGAGCCTTTGCCCAGAAGCGGGACACTTACAGGCGGTTATCTACTTTTGATAAATTTACGTAAGACCCGTTTTAAGAATATGCATGAAAGGAAACGAATACGAAACAAATATACTTAATATACAAATTGCCTTTGTAATACATAATCTCCTTTTTACATACAACAACACAATGAATAATTTTGATTTCAATTGCAACAAATTAAATTCCAATTCCAATTAATAATTATCATGATTACGCTACAAATGTACACTGTAAATAAGAAAAAAATATATAAAAACGTACCATTGTTTTCTAAGCAGCCCCATAATTGTACGAAACGATATACTTATACATACATTATGCAAACTAATTTTATACATATAAGAAAACAGAGTTGAAACAAAACATACTATTCGAGACCTTAATTCACGCGATAAATAATACAGAGCCACTCTTCACTGCAACTTGAATACAAATTGGATAATTAAAGTTAAGCGTTGTACGTATATAAACCAAACACAGCGCATCACACACACGACCGGCAATTCAACACGATCACCATTCACAATAACCGGGTCGAAAGAACGCGGAAACGAAAACATAAATAACCGGAAACAATTCTATTTGGGATAAAAATTTATTGTTTATATTACTCTATGTAAGACCAAGTAAATAACGATTTATCTGAAAATATAGTCATTGTCTATATTAACCGGTAAATTTCTAATTATCGGATTAAAGAAGTGTTTGCATCTAAGAGTATCATTTAGTTCCACAATTTAAAGACTGACTTAGTATTCTCGATACTTTTACTCCTTCAATACTGCAGACCGTTCTCCGTTTTTACCAAATTTACCAAGTTTTACATAGCATCGACAGCCATTAATTTTTTTTCATATTAGAAGTGTATTATCAATTATAAAAACGGATAGGATATATATTTAGTTAATTATTTAGTTTATTATGCTGTATGTTTCCCAAAAAATAAATAAAAATTATAGTTAAACGCTTTACTTATAAATGTTGTTTAGCCGGTGGCTAGATACACTTTGTGGTCTTCTTCTTTAGAATAAGACGCTTAATTTGTAATTATGTATGTGTCTAATTTCACTGAAATTCTGCCACATGCGTTTTCCACCAATCCGCATTGGAGCAGCGTAGTGGAATAAGCTCCAAACCTTCTCCTCTAAAAGGGAGAGGAGGCCTTAGTCCAGCAGTGGGACATTCACAGGCTGTTACTGTACTGTACTTATAAATTATAAAATTGTACAGTAACCGTTACGGGATATGCAAGTGTGAACTTGGTGATAGGCCTGATTAGATACCAGACGGAGACGGCGTAAGAAATGGTTAATATTTTTTACAGTTCAATCTCTACCGCACGGTGACCACTTACCATCAGGTGGTTCAAATGCCAGTCTGCTTTCCTCCAAGTAGGTTTTTTAAATGAAAAAGATATAAGTGAAACAATTATACGAACATATAATTATATTAATATCCAGACTAAATTGTACCCTATCAACGAACCAAGGTCATACGTTATAATATTCTGGACCTCATGTATTTTTGTCCCCGTCAAACCGCATCGAGTAATGCCGCATTTATGCGGTTTGATATCGGTTTGATAATATTTTTTTGACTTCCTCGTTGGTCTAGTGGTTACCTGTAAGGCCTGGAGGTGCTGGGTTCAGTATAGCTAATATATTATTTCAACAAAATCATTTAAAAATAATGTTTTTTCATTGGACGACTCTCAGATGTGAAACGTCGAAATTGATAATTATTGAAAGAATTTATAATGAATACCAACCAATAAATAAATATGTAGTAAAATAAATAATTAAATAATAATAATACAATAAAGAATTTCAAACTGTTAGGTACGTTTACGAATTTTATCCAAATAATCAAATACTCAATTCCACAAAAGCTGTGTTATAAACGAATCAACAAATAAACATTCAAACAAATAGAGGTAATATTTTAGCAGCCCGAACAAAACCTTATAATTATAATATATCAAATTCGCAAAGATCGCGTTGGGTCAAACAAATGAAGCAAAACATTAGTCAAAGATTGATCTAAATCAACGTGTTATAATTTTTAACGTTCTTGCCTACTCGCGACCATTTGACGAAACTTTTCAACCAAATCAGCTTTGTGATCGGCACAATGTAAAACCCACTTTACTTGCCCGCCGACTGACCGAATGCTCCCAATGAGTCACAATAGTGAATTAAGTATTATTTTAAATTGACGTAATTGAAAAATATGCAGTCGCTCGCGCGCACTGCTCGAATAAATTGATTCATGTATAATATTGGCAAAGATTAAACGTAGGGACAGGTGGGACGATAATTGCGAAGTGTTAAACTTGCGTCATTTCAAAGTAGCATTTTAATATACATTTTAAATTAATAAGTCTATATCAGCATACATTATTTATACATACTAATTAAATATTTCATTAATTAATATCATATATTTTCGTTGTTTTATGCGAATCGATGATGTATTACTCAAAACGTCTCTTATTAATTAAAAAATAAACTTAAACATATATTTCGTCGTATTATGTTCATAAACATTGTTGTTTTTTAACATTTTATGCTTTTATTTAATATATAAGCTTAAAATTTATATATTGTTTTTGTATAAGTAAGTGCTCTGTGATATTTATTGTGAATGATATCTTCTTTAATTCGATTGTCATAACTACAATTCGTGTAATCTGTGTCCGCGCGAGGGCCAACGTACCGACTGACGGCCACAAGGCAAATAAAATGTTATTAATACCACCACGTTGCAAATAGTCATTGCTGAATATAAATTTTATTTATTAAATTTCCATTTAATATAAAATAAATATTCATTTATATAACAATACAGGTATATAAACTAATATGGGTAGGTACATATGTTAATTAAATTTATAATGCATATATTGTAAAATGTCATATATTTTTATTTATTATTTTATTTCAAGCTAAGGTGACCCAGTGGAAAGAAAACTTGGATCTAAACCAAATATATTCGGACAAGCGCCACTAAGTTATCATTTGCTTTATTTGTGTTCTCGGGGTAAGGGGCGCATCGTGAGCAAACCTGCACATTTCGGATGATATTCTATCAAATGTATATCCACAGCTGTGAGATTGATAAGCAGTTACTTTAAATTTTTACTTAATATTTTTTACCAACCTTATAAATATAATAACACAAAAAAAAATTATTATCATCACAATTTACAACCCGATTAACATTACTACAAAACAAATTATAGAACACATGTAAAAATTATAAAAAAAAAATTACCCTCGCCGATATCGAACCCCGAAACCATCGGAGCGAAGACAGAACACTGTAATTATGGATGTTATAAGCCTTTCGGAGGGTTATTAGCATTTTTTTCAAACAAAAAATATAATAATATTAATAACAATGTGAACATAATACATTAAACGTGACTAGAGACTAGCTTACGACAAAAACTAAACTAAAATATTACGTCACACTTACAAAAATAAAGTATCACACACTACAAGTACACAAAAATCCAGAAACATTAAAAGTATCTCAATATATCATCTACTAGTGAGCGTATAGACACATTAAAATTCTGTGTTCGTATAACGTTGTCTATAGGTACATAAATCTTATCTATGTGCATCAAGTCAGTTGCTTTCATTAGAAAAAACGTGTGTTTTAATATGATTTATTAGTTATACAATAATAATTGTCCAAAAAAAAACTTCATGCTTAGGTAATAAACTGCTAAGGTAATAATATTTAGATTAGAAGAATTAAATGAAATTAAAGTTTTTATACATGTTCGCAATAGGAAAATAGCGTGCGAAAGACCGATGTCTGACTTGCCTTAAGTTTAAGATGAGCATTAAGTTATTATTTGCATTAACTTTGGATCATTGGTAAATAGTTTTCGCCGCGGCTTCGCCCGTCTGTTTGGGGAAGACGGGCAGGTCTTCCTTCTTTGGAGTTCAAGCTTGCTTCATACCAAATTTTATTAAAATCGGTTCAGTTGTTTATCCATGAAAGCGGAACAGACTGCCAGAGTTGCTTTCGCATTTTTAATATTAGGATCGACATATTAATTATTACATATTAATTATTGAACTTTAATATAACAAAACAAATAACATTTTCAGTTTATTGGTGTGTGAGTGATAAAAAAATTTAACACCGAGAATGAGCCGTTAACCATTAGAACTAAACTGTTAAGTCTTTTGTGCCTGTAATTATACTAGCTCACTCACTTTTCCAACCGCAACACAGCTATACAAAGTAGAGCTGTGTTGCGGTATGACATATTATTTGATGGTATACAAGGCTCATAATTATTGTAGTGTAATCTATATGAATTTTATTTAAGATATAGATAAGTCTTCATTAAAATGTTAATAAATAGTACTTTTGTCAATGAGTCACGTTCAACACAAACAGTTCCATTGTAGTATGTCTGAGCCCGTCAGAATATATTTAAATAAGAATCGAACATGTTCGAAATGATCGAGATAGTACATTAAGCACGTCGATCTGTACTGAAGATAACAGGTTCAAATACGCAAGTAAAAAAATGTATTTTCATTTTTATCCAAGGAAATTATGATAAAGTGTACCCCTGATAAGTCTTCTCTGCTCCATACATTTATTTTGTAAGCACATGTGACAGAAATTTCATCCAACACATGCGGGTTTTTTTCTTTACCGTAAAATGATTTATAAACAAAAATTGAGCACATGAATGATATTCAGCAGTGACAATCGACTTTTGTGACGGGGTCGTATGTTCTATTGAAAATATATATATAAGTATCAAAATAAATTTAAATATGTCGTTTATATTAAAATATTTACCTGAATATTTACCTATATATATATATATATATATATATATATATATATATATATATATATATATATAAAGTACATTATATAATAACGATGAAATCCGCGAACGAAATCGACCGGTAAACATTGTATATTTATTTATAGCGTTGATAACATAATGGCTAGCGTCGGCCGAGCATTAGGGCATATTATTTTAACTTATAATACACACGCAAGCAATTATAGTCCATTCCAAATGATAGCACCAGAATACTTATTACGACTGTTATAACTTATACGGTACAACCTGATATTATTAATATAATATTCCGATCGTCTTGACTGGTTCAACTTTGTTCTCCCGTCTTTGTCTGTAATATACGTTGCATTATATATATTTATTAAGACCTCGATTATAATGTATGGTCTGCGATAGCAAATTCACACAACGGTTATCGGTTTCGTTTGTAGAAATGACGAAATTGCATGTAAATTACATTGTGTATTCGATATATCACGTGATCAACGATTGACGTATTGAAGTGAATAATTTGACGAAAGCGAATTTCGTAATCGCTTCGACAATTGTCGGATACACTGTCTGTCGCAGCAGTGCTATTCTGTAAGAAATTGCTTCGTATCTCACATATTATATGATGAAAACCGACTTACGCTGTTTTGACAAATGTTATAATTATTATAATTAACGTCGCATATCACTTTATGACATTTCATGATCGTTTTCTGTGGTGAATTTTGAGTTTTGCCTCTGAGAATATGTTATGTGTTGAAAATGGTATGTGTTTATTTATTATTTTACTTAATTGAAATAGTTTATTAGAGCTATTTCGGAAAGTAATTCTAAAAGCATTTCAATTTCAAACGTCGTTTTATCATATCAATGCAAGGCTCGACTAATTGTTTCTATATGCTTTTTTATACGAATTACTTTAAATACATATACAAATAATATATCATAGATAAACAAGTTGCACGCTGTTTTACACGACTGCCCAAAAAAGAGTGTAATTTTAACAGGGTTTATTCCACCATAACTTTTGAATGCCTGAGGTTGATAAAACTATACTTATGCCAGAAAGTCTAATATAAGAACTAGTACGGTAGTAGTTTGTTTGTAAGCTCAACTCAATCAAACGAATAACACGTGAATCTGGATTAAAAAAATTATGATTTCTCTTATTTATGAGAAAACATTACGTATCGAATAAATATCTTAAATAGTTTAGCATTTTATTATACATACATCAAAATTGTCTGAACGATGCTAGTCATTCATTCATTCATTCAATTTATTTAAATTGGCGATGTTCAATGCTACAGTACTAAGAAAGACTTGATAGATAATCAAAAATAAAATCCTACTAATATTATAAACGCGTAAATTTGTAAGAATGGATGGATCTTTGTTACTCTTTCACGCAAACACTTCTGAACGGATTTGGAAAAGAGATAGCTTATATACCCTGAGTTAACGCATAGGCGTAACACCTGCCATTCCTCGCTCTCACAAACTAGTACGTGAGAAATATTATTAATACTAATATGAAAAAAAAATCAATCAAAGTTTTCAATTTATAAAATAGAGGTTCTATTTCATAAATTGAAAACTAAGTGGAGAATTATGAAATGGACCAGCGACCTCTTTAACAGAAGCCACACAAGGTGCACCACAGCACCAATGGGTTCCTAAAACAAATAAAACTGAAAATGCTTGTTATTCATTTACTGTTATTAATTTTATTTTTAATAATATTATAAATGTTAAAGTTTGTTCTGCTGGTTTGTCCTTTCACGCGACGATAAGGAATGGATTGACGATATTAATTAATTAATTAAAATTAGTCATTGATAAAATGAACTACTTTATGGGTTGAGGAGTTGGAATTTTTACAATAAAAAATGTTGGAAACGATGTTGAACACTAGTTATCAGTTGGGAAATAAGATAGCGGATTTAAAATAACGAATGGGATCAATTAATTCAACAAACCTGCAATCATTTAGTTGCATACTTTATAAAAACTGAAAGCTGCTTATGGAGCTACGGTACTGCGAAATGTTAACTAACGGTTAAGCTCGTATCTATAACGTTAGCTGGAAGTTTAATTTAAAAAAGAATTTAGCATATGATAAACAAGAAGTCAAAAGAAAGTGACGATATTGATTTTTTTTATATTCAAAATGCATTTATAAAAGTTTTCTAATCTTTGAAACATTTAATAAAACTAATTTGTATAGAAGCAAAGTTTTTGTTGAGTACATCCATCAATCGAGCACGTAATCTCAACCACCCCATATGGTGGGAGGAAACAGCCCACCAACAAAAACATTTCGTAAAAGCCGAGAATCAAAGTCTGGATTATTTTTCCATGCAGTTTACAAACTACGCCAACCCCTACCAAATGGGTTAAGGGCAAGCTAATAATTAATTACACCAACAACACAATGTTTACGTTAATACATTAATGAAAATAAATTTATTAACTTAGTGAACATTGACTCGCTCAAGCATTTTATATGCCCTATAGTACGTTATTGTATCAGCACTATTAGGACCCCGGAGTTAGTCGAGAGATTTTCGTAATGTTTGGAATATATATAATTAAAAGAAAATAATGTTAAATTCACCAAAAGCGGATCATACTCCTAGAAAACTCGATGTTCTAACGTAGTTTTTCTTTAGGAGACTATCTAATGAGCCACTTGTTGGTAAATGGTGGCTACTGCCCAGTGACATTGGAACCGTATGAAGTATTTACAATTCCTTACATTGTCAATGCGCCGCCAACCACGAGACATATTATATGCCTATAATTGAACTAGCTCACTCACCCCTCAAACTGTAACTCGGCATTACAAGTTATTGATGTTTGGCTGTAGTCTAACTATTACTTAATAGTACTCACTAACGAATGGCTGGTAATTACCCAGATGAGCCATTATATATAATACGATGTAAACAACGGGAATTGAAGGAAGATCGTTTTAAAACTTATCGAATTAAACTCGAACAGGCAGACAAAATTAAATTATTTTTCCGATGTTGAACTTGATCATGAAATAGAAAACAAAATCTAGAACAGACATACATATCAATACAATAATTATGAAAGGCCCGTAATAGACAATAATGAAAAAATATTACCTAATTTATTCATTTAAGACAATATACATTGCGATGACTTTTTAAATTTCTTTGGATAAAAATACATATATGTACAAATTGCACGCCACCTACCGTTGACATGTCTGTGCAATTTAATTTGTGAAAAAAAAAGTGATGTATCATGCGAGTACCACGGATCAGGAACGTGAACGCAGACGAACAAAACAAAGCAATCATTTTTATATTGCATTTGACCAACATATCATTGGATAAATGGTTCTAAGCTTTTGTAGAGTAAGATGCAAAACGTGCATGGTATAATCTTATAATACTGTTTACTTGTTGAATTTTTATTTTATTAATCTGGTACAGACGCGGTTTCGCTAGCGCTGCAATTCAGTTTGTGACATTCAAAATCTGCTATTTTAACGTACATTATGTACGCCTATTTGAATTATACATATAAGACATTTGAATTATTTCATAGCAGGGGTAGTCTAAAATAAAAAAGTATTATTGTTTTCTTTTTACTACCTACATATTAACTTGAAAAGAGTCAGTTATTTTGTAATCAGACAGACGCCTTAATTTTATTAATTTGGATAAAAAAGCCCTTAAATAGTGGACAACGAAACTACATCAGTGAATTAAGTTGTTATAACTTTTGATAGATATAACCGAATTTGATGAAACATATATTAAATGGTACCTTGGAATACTCCTTATTCCAAGGTACCACTCCTCCAGCCGTTTCGCTGCTTAACCCAGACAAACAGACTCTCAAAAATATAAAATATGGTAGTTTAAGTTTCGGCAACTATCAAATAGCCATAAAAACTTAAAAGCTGGCATTTGTTTGAAATCACAGACGGACACTTCAATTTTATTTATATGTATTGATCCTTAAGAAATTTTCTTTAATTTATAATGGTGCATTCAAATTAAATCAAACAAACTTATAAATGTATAATAATTACTTCATAATGATTAATAATCTTATAAATGTTAAATGTAAATATAATGCTCCAAAAAACAGCGAGATAATGCGATCAGAGACTATAATCAGTTTAACATAGTCTGAATTTTGGCCGAGAATGTTAACAAATTAAAAATTTTATGTTAACTCTGAAAAATCTCACGTCAAAATACTAACTTTATTTGGCGGTATTACATAAACAAGACATTAAAATTTTATACATATATGTATCACTAATACATGCTCTTACGTAAAATAACATTAATTTATAAATGTGAGTGTTCGTGCGATTGTAATACACATACAATTATGAATTTTAGCACAATTACAAAGACAGATCAAATTCATGTTTCGTTTGTAGAAATGTTAAATCAGACTGTTGCAATTTATGTACAGACATTTATAATTTAGGTATACATTACAACCAAATGATTTCAGGTATGTATAATGATGATACATTGTATTTAATTAGATATAATGATGTAACGTTAACTATATTTAACCACTACTGTTACTATTCAAACCCGGGTTCAAACCCGGGCAAGCACCACTGAATTTTCTTGTGCTTAATTTATGATTATAATTCATCTCGTGCTTTACGGTGAAAGAAAACATCGTGAGGAAACCTGCATGTGTCTAATTTCACTGAAATTCTGCCACATGTATATTCCACCAACACGCATTGGCGCAGCGTGGTGGAATAAGCTCCAAACCTTCTCCTCAAAAAGAGGAGAGGTCTTTAGCCCAGCAGTGGGGCATTCACAGGCTGTTACGGTATTACTATTCAAAACAAACGGCAAAGGAATAAATCGGTCGACAGAATCAACGATACGAAACGTCTTACCCGCGGCTCTTACGCGATCGTAAAGACGACCGTCGTTTTAATATGTTTGGATACGTCAAAAACATTTTATATGATCGCCTGTACCTATGTGTAAATTTAGCTGAGACATTCTGTTGGTAGATTTTTTAGTTTCCAACTAAACAAACAGACGGACAGTTCAAACACGCTATGTTATTGTGAACAGATTTTTCATTTCGTCCTCCATTCTATTGTTCGCGGCGCGCGCGCTCTCCCTAGCTGCACACGATTAACGGCATTACAGCCAAATACTTAACGAATATTTTGGCATGTACCGGCCCCGTGTGACATTGAAACTAAAATACGGTTCCATTTAAATTTAAATATAATAAAAGTATAATGGCCGCTAAACAAAAAGTCATTTTATTGCTGCTCTCATATTTTATTATTTTCTCATCTTCGTTCGTCCGACCTAAATTAGTCGGTCGGTATTGGGAGTTTTGATTTTGCATACAATATCACTAGTGGAATATTGTATGCAAACATTCCTTGCTTACGTTATCGGTAATTGAGTGTACAGTGAATAATAATACGTAATACAGAAGTATTAAGTTTAAAATTATTTGAGCCCGATCGAGTCGTAAAAAACGAAAAAATTCTGATTATTTAAATTATGATACGATTTACTCGACCGAAAATTGAATAGAATTTATTATTTTAGTTCGAATTCAAAACACGATCACAGTGCAGTGGAACAATAGATTATTATTATTGTAGCGTGGATGCGGACGGCTATTTGTATAAGATGCGTCCATCTTGCGTCTTCGACAGGGCTGGCATAACTGTAAAATTCTCGCCTATTTTATCTCGTTATATTGTAAAGATCGAATATTTATTTACAAGATCTTCATAATGTTATGGTAATATATATTAATTATATAACTACATATGTAAAATAAATAAAAAACATTATTTTATTAAACGGTTAATAAGGTTTAATAAAGCGACATTTACATTTGGTATTAAAGACGTTTAGTAAAAATCGATATTGTGAGCTGAATTTCAATGTAGTTGCAGCCCTGGGGCTAGGGGATAATAACCGTTATCGTATTTATAAAGGACAGCGTTTGAGGGTCAGTGTGGTACGCGGTGGTACGCGCCCTAGCGCATTGTTCGTACGACCGAAACGAGAGCGAGTACAAGTGCGAACATATGTCTTATTTATTGTTACGCTCGTTTACGCCTACGTTAACATATGCTCCGCGGTGAAGTCAATTAAGAATCGACTGATATACATATGACAACTGATATATAAATGAGTTTATCTAAATCGTAACTCCATCTGTATTCTTAAATTACAACCTATTCGACGGTCTATTTGATTGAATTTAAATGGCAATTGGATAATTGTGAGGATCTATTGGTACATTGTTACGGCTTGATTAGGGATGCGGACCGCCGCGAATTCTAAGCGTGCTAAGGCAATTTGTCGAGCAGAATCGCGACTAGCGGCTGTAGGATGTTCGCATTCGTTCGCAGCGCATCGCCGCGACCCGCATTCCCGGTCCGCACCCCATTACAATAATCTGTGAGCGAATGAGATGGCAACATTAGAAGCGAACGGTTGCCATTACGTCGAATAAAAAGAAAAGTTATTATATTTTTTATTGGGGAGGGCCGCCACCCTCACCACCAAGAGGGTTATTTTTATTTTATTCGAAAAGTTTATTTTCCGTTTGTTTTTAACTTCTATATTCGCGACGCGAGAGCTGAAAGTCGCGCAGCAGGCACGCACGCACTCAATGACTCACTAATGCGTGCCGCATCATTATATTTTTATATTTAAACTTTGCCAGGGAACAACATTAAAATGAGAAAAGTTGGCCCCGTATTATTATACGGCGGTGCGGGCGCGGGCGTAGCGCCACCGGCTTCCGATCTCGGTTTAATATCGCTCCACGGCTTAATACATTCGCTTTGTTTCAATTTTGTTTACTGCTAACTGAGTATTATTCGATGGAATGAGCTAGTAAACGCTTAAATAAATTCGATGCAACCACTTTAACCGCCATGACTTTGAAATATGATTACCGCATTAAAAATTTGCTAACGTAAACACATATCGGACAGCGCAGTTGCTTAACAATATTGCCGGAGACTAACTCTGTTATAACCTGTAATCGACGAGGTTCGCTTTCGATGCATTCAAACCGACAGTTTCATTGATACCGTTCTAATGCAACACGATAACAAAATCTTTATAATGACGGCAAGAACGCGTCATAGAGCCGTTTAAGCGTCGATCCGGAAATAACTTGAACCTTAAATATGATACTTAAAGATTCACGCCCCATGTAAGTCCGAAGCTCTTAATATCCGATCAGCGACGTCTGAGTGCAAACAAATTAGGTGTCAAACGTGCTCGACCACCGTGTGTGCAGCGCTCTCACCTCCGACCGCGCATATTGGCCTTTCCTCTTAAAACCTGAGGTAGTCTATTTGCCCCCCAAAAATAAAGTAGTTCACCAAGATTTTTAACAAGTAAACCCGAAACGAACACGATATACAATAGAACGGCCAGCCGAGCACTATTGACTCACTACCAATACCAGCCTAAGCGTACCTAACAATAAGGGCGGGTAAAACGCATCTAATTGCTGTTAAAACATTCGAACTTCGAACACAGTACGATTTAAAAGTGATATTCTCAAACCATAAAGCAGTTTCACATGGGCATGTGAAATATTTATCTTAATATTATAAGTAAACTTAAAGGCTGCCCGGCCCTTCTGCTCTATGCCGCGTGGGAGGTCTTGATACTTTCAATAATTAATATTTTATTTTTTTATTTCTACACATTATTTTTAATTTATCTTGAAAAATGTCTGGAAACAACAAACATCTTTACCCAAATCATAGTTAAATATTACCTTCACTGACTATTAAATATAATTGTAAAAATTTGGCCATTTTTTACCTCAAATTCATATATATGATTCATGTAGGAATTAGCGGTAAAGCCGAGGCCACCGGCCACAATTGCAAGGGCAACACATTTTTGACGTAGTAGCAATACGTTGGTTATTTTTAAAGATAATTAATACGAATATAATAGAACACTAATATATATTTAGATCAATGCTTAACGTTTTTTCCACTACGATTAACCGCTGACTACTCGAGGTGTGACAGAGTGTGGTTTATAAATATAAAATAAATAAATATAAAAAATAAATAATGTAGTGATAATTATTGTTTTTTTATTAAATAATAAAAAAACAATAATTATCACTACAAATAAAAAAAACTTTTAGAACGCATTGTGTTTGAAAACTACTGTTAATTCATAATTTCATTGGGCCTATATACTTTCAACCTTATAGTAACTTTTTTATTCTATTGAAAGTTTTATGTTAACAAATGTTTACAATCAATCAAGTATCAAACACCAGCAATCCGAGTAGGAAATTTCAATTAGGTACATAGTAGTGGAGGCAGCGAGGCTCCCTTCGCGCCAGGCCCTTGCGCGCCCTTTGTTTGTGAATACATTTAAATACTATACCGTAGCGGTGCGTCCGGTTTTAAAGAATAAACACAGAACATCAATATTTGGACACAAGCAATAATTTACGAACGTTGTCCTTTTACGAAGCTATGATGCCACCCCGGAACGAAGATGGCACTGATATTGGACATTTATCAAAAAAAAACCAATTAACATTTTGTAACACAGGCAGACGTTCACGGACGGACGGAATACTTTGAGAATAGCCGTCCCGTCATCCGAAATAGTTTGTGTTAATTACGAAACGCTAACGACGAATTATTAAAATAAAATAAATATTTATTAAATTCCACGTAATATTGTAATTTTTTTTCGTATGTTTGATTTGATACTATGTATATATATATATATATATATATATATATATATATATATATATGTTTTCATTATTATTTGATAATTGGTTTCTTAGTTCACGCTAGCGATCAAATATAATCTTATCGACTAATTTGTAATTGGAAAACCGGTACCTACTTGTTAGCGGGACTGTGGTGGACAATTAGAGATGGACATTGACAATAAAATAAAAATAACCGGCTAGATGGCTGCCAGCAAACAGATTTATGATTGATACCACTGAATCTTATATTTTATTCAATAGTATCAAATTTAATAGCAACTACTTGCATTGCAGATACTTTCGTTACAACACAGATTAAAAAAAAACAATTTATAGTCTCGTATTTCATAACTCTAATTGCCAAATGACCAATGAGGTAATTTTTTCAATAAAACTGTTTTAAAACTTAAACTACAAATAACTATCACATACATAATTGAAATTTATTTAATTAGCAACATAATATAATAAGATGCATAAAAGTTTTTTTGTATCTTTAGTTTGTAAATTGTAAAAAATATAAATTATAATAATATAATATTACCAAACCAGGCAAGAAGATAAAAATTTAACACGCTACCGTCATTTCAAACTTTCTACTAAACTAAAAGCCTATAACGTCCCACAGCTGGGAAAAAGCCTACTCACAAAACTCACAAATAACACAAAAATTAATTTCATTGTAATTCAAAATGATGCTTGCCAGTTAGATGTTACGGCATCGCTTAGTTCCGATAAACTACAGAAAGGAATGAACTCACTGTTATACTTAAGATTACTATTTTCATAAACAATAATACTTCATTAAAGTCCCAGTCCGTCTATTAACATCTAAACCCGTACGTAACTTACCATCCACGAAACTCAAACTGTTCAAATAAAACTAAACATTCTCTAAGTAAAATAGTTTCTTCGTATGTATCCCTGTCCTTACATTGAAACTATCGTTAGCCGTCAAAGCATCGAACGCGGAAAGTTAATAATATGTATTTACCAGTATTCTTATTTGCGTTTTCAGCGCGCAATATTTGTTCAATGTTACAGTCGTATATCACAACTTCAAATCAAAATATACTTTATTCGAGTGAGCTCTTGAAAACATTTATGAATGCTACCATCGGTACGGAGTGTAGCTGCTACCACCCAAATAAAATCAGTAGTCACGCTTATTTACCAATCAATTAACTTAGGTAAATTAATAATACAATTTAAAAATTTAAATATTCTATCTGAAAATCAACAATTTCAAACACGACGATTTTTATATATATGTACATAATCTTTTGAATAATATTTATGTTTTTTAACAAAATATATCAATTTATGAATTAAAACAATTGTTTAGCAAAGCTAGTCTTTCGTCATGATCGCACGGTTCGGAATGTATGACGTCGATGGTCGAGGGGATGCATCGTCCCCCTTAATAAATAAAAAATCATAAAATCCGTTCTTACTTGTCTAACTAACCGTTACATTTCAAATTTATGTTTCATTACTTAAGCTGTTCATTGGGATTTAGCGATTTTATTTAAATTCTAAATAAACTGATTCTCTAACGCAACAAGAATTATTCAAAGCGGACTTGTAGATCCTGAGTTCGATCGATCAATCTCTCCATCTTTTTAATATAAATATTACGAGTGAACTGACTTCACAGTTGACTTTGAAACATAATATGTTTATATATTCATTTCCATTTAAATCTAAGTAATTGTAGTAATAATAATATCAATTATGAACAAATTATGGCTTGTCATTGTTTTGCTTACAACCATTAGAATAATAATCATAATAATACCATCGAACATTCTCATATTAATTTACCATTTAACAAATGGGCAGAGAATAGAAATACTTCTATAAATATTTCTTGCGTTGAGCTATCAGCCTTCCCCTAAAATCGAAACTCGTCAGATCCAAAGGTAATAAATCGAATCAAACGTCCAGAAAGCCTACAGGTTTTATTATTCGCTCAGTCAATAAGACTAACAAATGATTTAATAAATTACGCAAATATATATATATATATATATATATATATAATTTATTTTCCGAGCGATACTTGAAAATAGTTCTCATTTTATAAGACAATTCGGACAATTGTTTGATGAATTATAATGTGGTACGAAGGTCGGTCGCGGCATATTGTGCCAAAACTTCGAAATTAATAACTTCGTAAATGCGCACAATGCCACAGCATTCCGATCCGAAACCGATGGTAATAAACGCCAAATTCGTATCGAACCGCCACGGAAATTCTTTAATTTATATTTTTCTAGAATAACAAGTCATTGTACAAATATAATTACACGTTGAGAGTATAAATAAATAAAAGTATACGCATGCGAAGTGTACGGTAAATATACAACTTTCGGTTTCTTAAATTTTGAACCTTACACTGTTGTTAATAAAAGCTAGATTGCAACGATTTTCTACAATACACTGTTAGCTCACCTCAACTCCTTAATCTGATATACAATTGAACCAATTCTAACGAATGACCGTCAAATTGAAATAATAACTGTAATTGTGAGACGATCATATTTATTGAGAAAAAGTCACTACGGTACTGCTAGCTTGCTTATTATTTACTTATGTTAATCTATTCAGATAATATCAGTTACCAAAAGAAAACAGGCTAAAGAAGACTAAACAGTTTATTCGACAGTATTATCGCTTATTTGAATAGAAACTTTAACACCAATGACGTACTTTTTTAAATTTGCAAGAGTCTTGAAATGTCATTTGATTAATATAGAGATAATTGGTTATGGAGTCCGGACATATATTCGTTACTGTGTTTACGTTTTACAGAAAACCTAAAAAAGTCGTTTAATCGCATCAAATGATCTGTACCGTACTGTAGACTTTTCGTTTTATTTAAAAAAGTTTGACGAATCAGCCAATGGACACCTTATGGTATGTGTTCACAACCACCCGTAGATATTGGCGCTGTAGGAAATATTAACCATTCCTTACACGACCAACGCGACGCCATCCATTGCACTGCCTTTGTGGTTACACTGGGGTAGTGCAGATATTCGTGCCCGGTTTTGAACCGTGCAAGTCACGTGGCCTAGTCACTGATCACATTAGCATCGGCCTTGTGTATCAACTTGGATTTTTTAAAACGTAAAGGAGAACCATCATTGTTACCCCATAAGGAGGATACATATTAAAGAAGGAATTTTATATTAATAGCAATATACACATATGTAGTAGATATAAAATAATCCCGAGGGACTATCGAAATACTCTATCGACATATTTATTATAATTTAACATAAACACGAACTTAATTGCGAACACAGGTTTACGGCCTTCATAAAACTACCTCAAAAACTAATTTAGGTACGCCAAAGTTATGAACAGTACAAACTTATTCGATTATATACAGGTTACGGTGTTTATATAAACTGTAATTTGCACAATGTTTGATGTGACGTAATTATTGGCGCGCCTTGCGGGTAAGACCGGCTCGTGCGCCGTGACGGCAAACGGCATACCGCTCTCTTATTCTGTCATGTCTTCTCACCGTCACCGCTCTCAAGTCCCTTTTATTGCTTGGGTGTGTACTATCACTTAATTGCTATTTATTATTATAATAGTAAGAGAAATATATTTATTTTAGTAACAATCAATTACGATGCTGCACAGTTGCCCGGTCCCGACGTCTAATCTTTTTTTGCGTCGTATGCATTTATCCAATTGAGATCGAAATTTGCACGCTGGCCATAGACACTTGCGTGAAGGTTACTTAGTCCCCTCATAGCACAGAAGGTGTATCGCGTTTCGTATCAGATAGTTGTTTACAATTTACACAAGCATTTGAATCTATGGCGGACATGAGTTAGTACAATTTGGAGAAAATGTTGACCTAAAAGTAACATCGTGTCGAGTCCACTAGAGCTAAAATATAAAGAGTATTTAATGTTTTGTATAATAACGTATAAAATTATTAGAATATGATATTAGGCTCTCTGAGGTTAGGCTTTTACGGATCCTAAGTACCTTTAGGTCAAGAAATTACTTTTTTAAAACAGAATTTAAGAGAAGTGTCATGTTAAATTCTATATTAATAAAATCTTGTTAACTCTTTGCTTACTTACATTTAAAAAAAAAACGTCTACCTCTTTATATGTTTCATATTTTAATATTTTTATCATAGATACGTACATTTTATATAGATTTATGTCTTTATGAAAATATGTTGATGAAAATTGAATTACCGAAAGTTAACTATGATGGATTTATCTTAATAACAATAGAATCTTAATTTCGAAAAGATAAGTAATTTATAATACACATAATTACAATACAACAGCCCACTATTAAGTACTTACATCGTATGAATTCTAATCAGTACATGTCCTTATGGCTCAGGAAATAAAGCACAAAATAACATGACATGAAGCGCAATGTTTGACGCTAAACAAAATTCTAGTCTATAAAAATATGATATTATTTAAGAATCCGAGCGTTCTATATTTTTTTATGTACCCTCATTTAACTGTTATAATTAATTCAGTCGGTACTAAACAAGGCGAATTTTAATATATTCGTATAGACGGCAGTTAAGTTTTATGTTTCTTAGTCGCTGACAAAACAATGGTAACTGGTGCTCTCTGTGTCCGTCACGGATCTGTGTTTCACTGGATGTGATATCGAGTATATAAATTCACTAGTGACACGCAATGTCTTCGTTTGAGCGAAAGGGTTTTTTTTTATTAAATTTATTTATTAATAAAAGTCTTCATGTTCTGATTATGTTCTTCATAAATATATATATATATATATACAATATTTTATGACAATTTAGTTGGATATTCGTTTTGTCATATTATAAATTTACCAACATATGTATACCAACTATATGTAGTGTCTCTGACTCTCCAACAAAATTGATTGTTTACACATTAATATTAAGTTACAATTTGTTTTAATTAATCTATATACACTGCAGACTGAATACTGTAATTTTATATACATAGAAAAAGAGAATAATATATTCGTATTGTCATATCCATGTTTATTAGCTCCGTGCTATACCGCTTTGTAAATAGCTTTGATCCGTCGGTAGATAACGTCCATTACAAGGTAACTGGTGTATTTTATCATATATGAATAATAAAGAATTGCACTTTTTTCTAATCTATTCTTAAAATAACAGTAATAACACAAACGCTAAACGCAATTTCGGGGTAAAACCAGTATAAGATTATAACGTCCGACCAAGTTATGTAAGTACGAAGTGCTAATTAAAAATATAATATTTTATACTCATATGTATACTCATATGATAAAATTAATAGACAACGTGTAATTACGTGGAAGTATAACGATAGTCGAGATAAAGGCGAGAGTTACATTTTTCTCATATTTGTAGACGCCGCGGGTGGCCATATTATATATATATATTAGCCGTACTTGGTACTGTTGTGTTCCGATTTGAACGGTGTGTGAGCCAGTGTAATTGCAGGGATAAGGGTCATATCTTAGTTTCCAAGGTTGGTGGCACATTGGCGATGTAAGCGATGGTTAACATTTCTTACAATGCCAATGTCTATGGGCTTTGATGGCCATTTACCATCAGGTGGCCTATATGCTGCTAATTTTATAACAAAAAACACATGTGTACATCAACAACAAATTCAACAGGTAAAATGGAGGCGTACTACTAGTATCTTCTATTTTTATATTATGAAAGGAAATTTGCAATAAAATGTTGTTATATGAAAAAGGGTTGCTTTACAAAAATCGACATTGAAATACATTCTTTCTGAAACGTGTCTAAGAGCTCGAGACATAATAAATAAAAATACGTTTACCTGTTACAGATATATAATTAATTAATTATTTATGATTTTCATTATTCATAGTTCTTTATAATTAAACTTAATCATAAGTCTCCATATAATATAAGATTTGTAACAAAAAACATAATTACCTTTAAAAATGCGAGACAAAAACCATAATATAATAATTTTTAATATATATATATTTTTTATTGGAAAAACCAGACTTTTATAAGTGTCATGATGTTCCGGTTGGTTTTAAGCTTAAGTACTTAGCAAATTCGCGAGCAAACGGAGAACGAATGAGATTTATATAAGTTAATAATGTTGTTTACATATCTGATTGTGATTATGCTTAAGAGGTTCTTCGCGTGGTATTTTTTTTTATTTGAAATTGGTACGCAGACTAGCAACGACCTGATGGTATGTGGCCACCACCGCGTAAGAAATATTAACCATCCCTTACACTGTCAATACGCCACCAACCATGGGGAGATGTTATAGCTGTTGTTATACTGGTACAAACACTCTTGAAATCGGGAGACAAATATACTAATATTATTGCATGGCGGTATAAGTGATGGGTGAGGAACCTACCTAGGCGGGCTTGCATAAAACCCGTAAAAGCACCACCAAGTAAAGTTCCACGTTATGATTAATTATCATTGAAATCAGTCCCTCCGTTCATGTGCAATTGCATAAAACACAAAACACACAAGCTCTCACATGTTAGTGTATATTTATAAATAATTTATTGTTTTAAATTACAATAGAGTTTTATGAACGATCAAAGGTTAAATATGAAATGTTTTTGAATTTTATTTTGTAATGTATTTTAATTGAAAAGTGATATTATATTGACGTGATTTCAAACGGCTTTTCAATAATAGAGCTTCATCGATTCTTTGTGACTCCAATATTAATTAAACAATACTTACCTGTTTCTTTCTGCTTATACAATTAAACCAATACGTACCTGAAAAAAAAAAACAAAAAGTTAATTATATAAAAAACAATATGTAAGATAAAGGGAATGTAAATATAACCTCCTCCTAGCGTAAAGGCATGGAGCTTATTCGAACGGTTGGTAGATATACATGGAGCAGAACTTCACCCAATACATGCAGGTTCCCTTACCTATTTTCCTTCATCGATTACCAAGTACGAGATATATAACAAAAAGAAAGTGAGCCGTCGCGGACAGCTTGGCAGAAACATTGAAATTATTTTGTGCAGATAACACGCATAAAACGATATAAATATAGCATAGACGAAATATAAAAAAATTAAAATAATGAAAAAGTTATCGTAACATTTATTTATACCAGTCCGTATTAGATTTGTCTTAGTATATTATAGAGTGACGAAGCATCACGTGGCGACGCGTCGCCACGCCAACAGTCACTCTGACCCGCCGCATTAGATGATTCACATCAACAAGTTAATCACACGAAAATTCTGTGGTACCCGCTCATCCTTGAGCCTTCGGCTAGAGTTCCCGTGCCTTTCTTAGCCTTTCTACCAGTTACCAGTCCAGCAAGTTACAAATAGAATAAGACGAATTCTATAAAATGGTTCACATACTGTATTTGTTAATTACAAACTAAGTAAGCCAACATGAGGCGTCATGGATCATTTTCAATTTTCGATTTGTAATAGGAAAATTGTAACCACGTAACCGGTATGTAATGTTAATTAAATCAGATGATGTTACTGTACTGTACTGGATAGATATACCAGTACAGCACAGTAACAGCCTGTGAATGTCCCACTGCTGGGCTAAGGCCTCCTCTCCCTTTTTGAGGAGAGGGCTTGGAGCTTATTCCATCCGTCCATCAACGTTTAAAGGTGTTCTACTGGTCACTGGCCTCCCTTAATTGGCGCCTCTTCTGGTCTTGTCTGGTCTCTGGTCCTGTGTCATATATTCAGCTTTATCTCGCGCTAATCGTTACTTAAATATTTCGCTAATATGAAACATAATCATTAACCTTGTTCATTAAATACATAAATGGAAAAGATTAAATGGTTTTTGAAAATAATTCTTAGCTTCGGCAATCAATTAATTTATTTCATCTTAAAAACATACTCATATTATCTTTATTCGAATTATATAATTGAATCGATAAATTTTACATATGATAAAAAAGCGTGGAGTTACCATTCGTTGATTTATGCGTTGATTAACCATACCTATGTAATTTAATTGTTGTAAAAAAGTAACTAGTTGCCGGTTCCTCTTGATAGATTCGACGATGACGATTCAAACGTCCTTGGAAGAGCCAATTTGAAAATATTTTGATTTTTTTTATCTACTTTGAGATAGTGAGTTGGAAACAACATGTACTTTATTATACTATCAGCGAATTTGACAAAAATATTGCCATCTCTTTCTTTCGTAAAGTGTTAACTAGTTTTTTAGTCGCGCCAAATTATTTTAATTCAGTTAAATGGGCTGGTGTAGAATATGATCTAAGCCGAACTGTTGTATGATTTTTCACATAATAAATTTGTGTTAATATTACAACTCGTGTCGGACATCAAGAAGTACTGTGGGAAAGCTTCCATGAGGGATAAAAAGCAATGTATATGCATCAATAAGAAGAGGTTCCCCTTGTCCAGCATCGCTGCTGGACTTTGACTCTGATATTTTGTAAAAAAGTATAAATTTTTTTAATTTATTTTATATTTTATAGGACAGGTAGGTAGGATAAGTGGTCAACACCGCCCATAGACATTGGCCTTGTAAGAAATTTTAACCATCTCTTACATCGATATTACGATACATTTTGTATGTTTGTATGAATGTACGTCCGTTACATTAGTTTTCTTAATTTATATAAAACGTTTTCTCTGATTTTAAAATTACAAAAACTAAATATTTTTTATTTCGGAGTTTATCTTGATAATGTTACACATTCATTATTATTATGTCTATTATTTTATCGTTTTTACATTATAAATGTAATATAAATAGAAACTAGTTATTTTAGGAAGCAGTAAAATTTATATCAGCACAACGCACGAACTATGATGCGTAGTGAACAAAAGAATATTTCGTAAATATCTAACAAACGAAATGTTGTTTATAGTTCAAATTAACGCACATTATGAGCGTACGAGCAGCTTCCAAAGTGACTCACTAGGGAGTTGCGGTTTTAGAAATAGCGGTAGCGGTGATAGAAGATGGTAGAATTCCATTTAAAAAATCTATTTGAACCACCATGACAATGTCGTCGTACATTAACAATCAATTTACTAATTATGCTATATATTTCTTGTGTAATTTATAACGAAATATATATATTCAGAGCACTTATATCATATTCAACATAAGTAACGATTTACTCCTTGCTTAAGCACTCGTAGATTAATCACAATGGGCCGATTATATTACAAAAGTCTCAAAAGTCCAACTCACTCTAATAATTCGATGGGAAGGCAACTCGAGACAATCGGAAAGAGTTCAGGCGCAGGACCAACGGCTTTACGTGTTTTTAGGCAGGGGAATGTACACATTACTGAGAATCTTCGACAGAAAAACTCAATAGCTTTTTATAGGCCCGACTTGAATTTGTACCCAAGATCCCGATATCTGCGACCTTATATCTAGCCACCAAACTAGTCTGACTGAATACTGCCTGTATTAGAGATTAAACATTAGCTTGACAAAATAAGGTCGCGATGGCTGACTCCGCAAACCCTCGATAGCGCTCGTGTGAATATTGTTTTAATGTAGTTCCGCTTCGGTCCTGTTGAGCTAAGTCAGCAGGTGGCATCGATCCCGTAATAACATATTCAACACACGAGTCGGTGATTTTTCTGTCAATAAAATTGATGGTTTTGCTGTGACCGACGTAAAATTTAAAATGCAACGGATTTCTAAGTATCAGAAACAAAAACTAAAGTAAAACTTCAATTGTAATAATATCTTAATTTAAAATCTTAATTGATAATATATATTCAGTAAAAAAGAAAATATTAAATTATGTACCTACGACGTACTAAACTTTTTTTCCATTTACATATGTCTACGTCTTGTTAAATAAACAAAAAAATGATAACGGCTTACTATGAATAAATTTGAATATAACATTGAATAATTAGTCTTGGTTTATTATAATTAGCTTATTATTATAATTAATATCGCATCGATGATCAAATCATATACATATATACTATTTATCAAGTAAAAAAGTTTGTTATATTATGTAAAACAATTAGAACACGCGGAAATAATAAAAACGCTCCGCTCATCGTAACGTTAACAGTCACGCCACACATTTCGCGTACACGTCATTCTAACTAATATTTTCCACTCTGACCATTGTATACTGTTAGCGTTACCTATTAAAACTTTAGTTTTTTAGCCTACTTATAGCTGTGGCCTGGAAGGGCCGAGCGATGAGTAGATATGCAAAATAACCTGTAATCCCATTCCGTAGTCAACTTGAATACATTTCGTGTAATTGCCGCGGCACTGTTATTATAATATATAAATAATAAACAAATTGCATCTGTTTCCTTCAATTACACTGCCTACGTATTAAGCTGGTTCGGGGCGGGAAGTAATCTTTAATGTAGTTGCAAAGTTGCACGGCCATTAATCTAGTTTTATCCGGTTCTGCTGTTATTTATAAATTGAACTTATATATATATATATATATGTATATAAAGCCGTATAAGGAATTTTATGAAAATGTAAAGGAATAATAGCACGATAAAAAAAATTCGAATACTTTAAAATGTATAGTTAAGAATATGATCACATAGCTACGTTACTTGTTCTAATTTTTGCCGTCGAATAATTAACTCGACAAAAATTTAACTTAAACAAGCGATCAACAAATTAAAAAAAATATATTATTCAAGAAATAAATGAATGTATTATTTTGAACAGTAAAAACTGCCGAGTTTCTGGTCGGTGTTTCTCTGTTCAAGTAGTAGCTTAACGTTTAATATAAACTTGTAAAACGATACTAGACTGAATAGTGCTCTACTGGAATATATAAAATAACCAACTTACTGGCATGTCAACGCAAAGCCCAAGCTACTGAGACTAGTACCATGAAAATTTGCATACGGGTTCCTTTTACATGATAGGTTACTACTAAAGACGGATTTTTGAAAATTTATCTTTAATTTTTGAAGAAATAGTTATTGAAAAGCGCGAGTAAAGCGCTAGTGACGTATCTTATATATGTTATTTAAACAATAGAATATAAGCAAGTGACTCTACATTGAAGCAACATCAGCTAGCTACATCTCAGGGAGTTAAGTATTGAAACAATAAAATGAATAATTATTTACGAATCGTACATTACATTAACGATGCATCTTACCGATTCTGCTATTCGAAATAATCGGACAAAAACGTTTCGATTCCAATTTTCTCGTACGGTCGTGTTAATGTGTCGTAAAACTCCATAATAAGTATTTATAAGGAGCCATAATAGGTACCTTAATTATAGAGTCGATAGTTGAGCGACTGTGGCAACTTTAAAGAAAAATAATAAGTAGACATAATTATAACAACAAAGTGCTATTAACGTCATTAAAAAGGTGCAAAATTATACACTAGATTATTCCATCCGAACGAAAACAAATGCAAAATAGGAGAGAAAGGGTTTTTTTCCTGTCTTTAGAATTGTTTATCGATATAACGTTGCTCGATTACTATTGGACTTGCCGCAGCTACTTTGTAAAAATATTACTCATCGTCGGATAGAGGTTTTTGAATATTATCAGTATTAGTTTGCAATTTCTGTACGCCTTAGTAAACACTTTATTCGCTAATAACCATATTACATTATTTGTAATTATATAAAAACATAATAAAATACTCATGCTTATAAAACTTACATAGAAAGCATTAACCTCGCACATTCAGACAAAACTAATCAACTATAACCCGGTAGTAGTATGAAGAATTTATTAAGCGTTTAAGTGTTCAACAATTTAATCTTTGTTTATAAAATGAAAACCTCAAGCTTTAAGCTAAAATTGATATCTCAACAAATCAGATTTTAATGGACTCTACCATTGCAGAGAGTATTAATTACCGATGACTTCGGCCTGTGATCGGTTCCCCTTGTCCGTGTACGTAACCTTTACACAACAACCTTCACAATTTTGTTGAATTATATCAGTTATATCTCCAATAAAATACTAAGGAATTTACGGCAAAATTTATATACTAGCTACCCGTTCCGACTTCACTCGGATGGAAGAAAGAATATTACGTTCATATTCTTGTTTTTTAGCAATGAAATTTCATTTGATTTATTTTAGAACGCATTGAAAACAAAATAAAACAAACATTCATTTTTATTTATTAAGCAAACGTCCTGACTGGTCGGCCTATGTGGAAACTATGAGACAAACTTTTTTTTAATAGAGCTTCGTTTTGTTAAGCACTAGGAAACCGGAAGGTCCGTTCGAAGTATCATTGGTTTCAGCACACCAAGACAAACGTGACCGTCTGAAACTCAATTACATACATTTTTCAACTTTCCGCGTCTGAAACCGTGACGGTCTACTATATAGTAGCATTAATGTGAACATAGAATTACGTATTCTCCGGCGACGCTCGGTTGCCTTCACTGATATATGTCATAAAACATAATTTGCATCTGCTAATTATGTCATTGGCCGTGTCCACTCATGCGCCGTTATAAAATGTACTACCATACACACACAAACGCACGCATACACTCGCCTTTTTTACGTTCGAACGGATAAGGCAGCGACATTTTTTCGAATGTAAAATAATTTACTTTTTAACTTAGCCGCGTTTTTTAACGAGCGCAATGTAATGAATTTATTATAATAACACGGGTAAATAGTAGCAGCGTTGTTCCAATATAATGGGGCATTTGCCTGGATTGACCATTTAATGTTATTACGTCGACGTACAGACGCAGCATGTACAGGCAAATGGCGAATTCAGATAAATTAAATATTATATTCTACGTAATAGGCTGGTTTAAGTCTATTGATGTTTAGTGACTGAAATTAATTTATCAAAATATTGCAGATATTTATTACAAGAACCTTATTACCATTAATTTATATATAATGACATTTGTTTTCACCAAATACTCAGTTTGTTGTAATGATAAAGAAAATATGCATGACTTGGAAATTACATATTGATATCGGTTTTGTTGAAAATGACAAAAAGTAAATAAAAAGAGGTTATTAGAATAAGATGATACAATACATAGAACAGATGATTCTTACATTATATTTTAGCTACACCTATGTAACAATTACCAGTACGCTCTTTTTTATAAAATAGGTAAATGGGCGCGCCAGGCAAATGGGCCACCTGGCGGTAATTGGTCATAATCAAACGAAGACATTGGCGCTGTTAAAATATTAACCATTTCTTATATCGTCAACACGCCACCATCCTTTGTAACCAAAATGTTATGTCCCTTGTGCCTGTAATTACACTGCCTCACTCACCTTTCAACCCGGAACCCAACATGATGAGTGGGTGGTACCCAGACGGGCTTGTACAAATCACTACCACCATGTAAATCTCTCAAATTATAAAGGATGTATGGTCATACAAATACAATTGTAAAATTATAATATAAAATTTTTCACAAGACAAATTAAAAAACAAACAATATTTATGTTAAAAATATCAATAGTTTTTTACATTGGATGTCGTTGTGACGTTTTTTTACCCAAGGATATTTTATATCGAGCTTGGTATGGACAGGGTTACCATATGCCCTGTATTATCAACGCATTATCATATAATTTTATTACTCCCGACATTATGAATGACAAGACTATGATTAATGTTTTTAACCAATTTCAAAAATGGAAGAGGTTCTATATTCGAAGCGTTTATTATTTTTAACGACATTATTTTTTTGAGCTATAATAAAGGCAATACGTCTTATATTTTTATTGAGTGGTATATTTATTATCTGTAGCTGTTTAGTTGAATTATTAACCCTGTAGTCGCGTTGATTACAAGAATGCACTGTTAAAAAATTACTAGAACAGAATTACAAGTGAATAGTTTGCGGGTTCACTCAAATCAGCGCAAGAGCCGTTTATATCTATTTCAATGGAGCCCTAAATTACTCGAATTAATATTGTAATCCGCACGATCTATCGCGTGAGTATTATTATGAAATGTTTTAAAATTAAATTAAATATTTTAAATAAAATTATATTTTTTATTTATATACTGATACTACAAAATATATTTGATTCGTATCTCAATACGTTAACATCTGCAAAATCGGCCTCTATATAGTTAAAATTTTTATTTAATTATTTGAAGCAAAATATTATTGTTGTGCTAACGGTAACAATAAAACATTTGCGTAGCTGTATGATGTTAATCATCATCACACATAGTAGTCAACAGACAAATAGGTACAATAGCTGAATTTATAATTTAATTCTTTCGCTGAGATTATAATTGGCGATTCTACTCTTCAATGACATCTGTATCGTCTTCCAAATAACTTGACAATATTTCGTCATCGAATCAAAATTTTATTTTAGCAACGCATTTTCGTATTATTATATGTATAATATAAATATTCATATGAAAAACAGCGAAAAACACTGAATTAAAATAGACGACAGCAGCAGAACACTATCCTGAACTTCTAGCATTGCCAATAATCGATTGCCTAGACATTCTATTTCCACAAATAAAACCAGCCGTCCAGTACAGATCACAAGGTCGTCTGCGGAAGATCGAACTATAAAAGCAATCGCCCATAATATGCAACGACTTTGATACCCTGAGCATTTTAACTAATCACATTCCTTTAGTTAATGTCATGTGTAAATCAAGCAATACATACGTTTTGCCATTAATAACATTTTACTAGAATTTGATTAAGTCTTTATATTCTTATTTAGTCCCGAAGTATTCGGTTGTTTAAAAAGCAACCAGTGCAGGGTTTAATTATTAAAAAGTTCAAGCATTCATTATTATTTTTTTCAATTCATTTAAATTAAAAAATATATATTTTTGTATATATTTTAATTTTTTTTATGAATCACCTACATTTAAATAACTAAACAGTTTGTCATATACCTGGCATAGCAATCTCTCACTGGGCTTAGTGATCCAAAAAAAAGGGTCGACTAAACTATCGGTACTCCGTTTACCTCCCGTGTCGGTTAAATATTATACGAAACCTGCTAATAGACCGGCTTCATACCGTTTATTCCAACTAATAAAGCCTTTCAACGAAGCAAATCATTATACAATAGGCTATGTGAGTTACCTATATTTTTGCCGTTTAATTATTTAATAATGTACAACTCAATAATCACAGCCGTAACTTTTTTCACTGTGAATGATCTATCATTGTTTACAAAAAATAGGTTACGCACGCAAATGACAGTTGTTCGACGGCGCTCACACAGCGGAAATTTTAATTTTGAAGTCGACAAGATATCATTTAAACAGTGATCAATTACGAAGAAAAAAAAACGCACCTGACAATTAATTATTATTCAGCAAAAATGTTTTATAAGAATCTTACAAAGAGTTTCTCAAAATGAGGTTTTAATTAATTTTTTTTTTATAATTTGACGCTGCGAATTTTGTAGTGGCTAAAAATTATTCTATCTTATAGGAACTAATACGAAATACATGTACTATTGTAAAATTTCATTTAAAAAATTAAAACATTCCAAACTTAGTAGCGGAGATACCTCCTGCTTAATTTTTCTAACAAGTAATAACAAGGTATTTGGCAACTGTTAACCTTAACAAAATATACGAGTTAAACAATTAAAAACGAAGCTTGTCTTTAATTGATTCTAAAAATATATGAGTGTTTTATTTTGGAAAAATATTCTGAATTCAAAATACGTATATATTAGACGTTAGAAATCTAAATAAACTATATTAATATAATATGTATAAGCTTTTTTAAATCGTAATTTTACAGTTGTATTTAGAATTTTTATTTATATATTTTAATTTTTTTGTTCTAAAAATTATATTAATTATAGATATGCACGAGAATTCAATAATTTTAAAAGATAATACAAAAGCTTTATCTGTTTATTATAAATTATAACATCGAATCCATTTTTTTTAATTATCTTTAATATTTAATTGATATATTGAACATATAGTGAACTTTAATAAATTGATAATTGACAATTAATCTTTTAAATGTCGTGTATACTCGTCGTGTCAAAGTAAATACGAGTCACTACATTCAAAAGCATGTCGCTTCCTATTTAACTGACAAACGACTCGGCTAAAGAGCGTTCAAAAGAATATTTTGCTGATTTTTTTATCAGTGTATAATGTAACAGCATTACACACAGTTTGACACAGTTTTATGAACTACATTTCTTTCTGATTATTATCTGTATATGTCTATGCGTATGTCAGACATGTGCAATGCTTAAATCTTAAACCAATTGACTGTATACTTTTAAACAGTTTTAAATTCGCTATATATATTTTATTTCTTATAATCATTTCAATCGACACAATTGAAATTAAATCTCCAAAATGTGAAATATATAAAGTATACAATTTTGTTACTGGAATTATAATATTACACCGTAAATTCAGCTAACACCGATGGCGTTTAAACGCATTCCATAACGCATTTAAGCGGCTGAAGAGCTTTCAAACAAGAATTTGTAGGTATACGATATTGATTACAGTATTATTATGTATTCATGGATATAAAAATAACACATTTTATTGTAAACATAACATGTATATATACATTTTTTAATCGTTTTATAACCCGTCCCGGCACGCCTAGATAAAAGGTGTTTTAATATATAAACTCATGTTCAGTATGATTGACAGTTCAGTCTGAAACCCAATCAGCATGATTTTTTCCGACAAGTTAAACAATCGTGGTTATATTTCAATCAATTTACACTAAACCCTAATTACCTACACCTTCCTTATAAAAAGCTCATGTCTATTAGTGACCGTATCGTATGAAAATTCGTTCGGTAATTTTTTATTTTCGGACAGACAGACCGACGGGGGGAGGATTGTTTTAATAATGTATAGGGAAGCTCAGTTAGTGTTAAAGTCCGTTCATAGTGGACTTGGTGTCCAGAATTGGCTAAGACATCACGTCATTGTCCATGAAATGTCATTAAGTTTCGACAAAATTCAATACTGAACGAATTAGTAACAAAGCATGGCTAAGCTATCGTATAGAACTATAAACTAAGGAGAAATCGATGTAAAACTAATTAACTTCAAATATTAATCCGTCGATATACAACAAAAAAACGTACTAAAAATGTATATAAATATTTAATTACAACGTTTGAAAGCGTTTTTATAAAGCTATTGTTAGAATAATTCATAACTATGAAATTGAATAACGTCGATCTGTGTATGGAAAAATTAGTTTCACTTCCGAGCGTGATTTACGATTTGATCACATTTACGCTTTTGAAAATCTATTTTCACTAAATAGAAAATTGGAATTGGGTATTATTTATTTTGGATAAAAAAGGGCTATTGAAATATTAAGTGAATTATTACATTTAGATACTTTCACAAAATATTGAAACTAATTAATTACACCTGATTTTGCTTATATGTAGTTCGTTTTTTTTTTTGTAAAATGATGGTAAGTGGTAAGTGGTAGGGTACTGCCAAACAAAAATACTGTAAATAATTAATATTTTTTTTAGTAGAATATCAGATGAAGGTGGTACCTACCCAGACAGGCTTGCACCTGCACTTGCACTTGGCAGGGCTACCATCAAGTTCGTTTATAGTTATAGTAAAAACTATGATATACATTTATATGGGACTTATAAACTAGAAAACTATGAAGGTCAGATTATTTATTTATTCAACAGCGTTTCAATATTACAATACTAAATATTCTTGTTTTTTTGACAATATAACCAAATTGGGCCATTAACAAATTTGTTATAACTATAATTATTTTATAAAAATAAAAAAATATATTCAAAGGGCATATATGTGTGTTGACGATGCGTTACATATGGAGTTACAAAAACAACAAACTATTTATCGTATTGATAATTACAACAATGTTCACCGTACTGGATCGATAGCTTAATCAGAATAGTCGAATAAGACTGTTATGCGCTTACCTCCTCTGCGGAGAGGAGCGCGGTGGCGTAATATCAATACGATTTCGAAACTCCAGCTCAGCCTTTTGCTCGAGTTTTACTGGGTGAGAATCCAACTTACCCCGAACTGATAGATAAATTCCACAAATATAAAGCTATTCATTCATAAATCCACTCAATATTAACAATTGATCTCTACAAACCGAAAGCGCTGTATAAGCGCCTATGGATGGTCATTACCTTAAACTTACCTATGTACGTGTGTATATTCAATATATTATTATTAATATTAATATAATATTTTTATAGAGTAGGTAGGGGGACGAGCATATGCCACCTTATGGTAAGTGGTCACTAACGCCCATAGACATTAGCATTGTAAGAAATGTTAACCATCGCTTACATCGCAAATGCGCCATCAACCTCGGAAACTAAGATGTTATGTCCCCGGAACACAACAATAACAAGTTCTGTTGTACCTGTACTGTACCTACCCAGACGAGCTTGCACAAGGCCCTACCACCAGTATAAAGGTTTTTATTATAGATATGCACTAATAATAATATTATCGCATTACGTCCTAATCTAAAAACAGACGGCACTCAAATAAACTGTCATTTTATTTCAACCACAAAGTGTATAAAGGCGAACGTACCATGTCGTTATTATCAAAAACTGTAACAATAGCAAAACCATTATATCCTGTGATTGATAATGGGAAACGTATTTATATCGTTAATTGTTTATTAACCTTTCTCTTTTAATATCGGCTTTATTTGAACAGCCGGTTGCCATTTTAATATTTTATTAGTTAATCATGTAAAAATATTATTAATTAAATTAAATGTTGAATGGCGTGTAATATAAAAATACAAATGTATGTAGAATATTTGATGATTTTTTTTTTTTTATAGAATAGGAAGGCGGACGAGCATATGGGCCACCTGATGGTAAGTGGTCACCAACGCTCTTAGACATTAGCATTGTAAGAAATGTCAACCATCGCTTACATATCCAATGCGCCACCAACCTTGGGAACTAAGATTTTATGTCCCTTGTGCCTGTAATTACACTGGCTCACTCACCCTTCAAACCGGAACACAACAATATCAAGTATTGCTGTTTTGCGGTAGAATATCTGATGAGTGGGTGGTACCTACCCAGACGAGCTTGCACAAAGCCCTACCACCAGTAACAAAGCCCTACCACCAGTAACAAAGCCCTACCACCAGTAACAAAGCCCTACCACCAGTAAAAAGATGATAATATTAATTAATCTACGAAGTCATTTTTTTTACTAATAGGGCAAGACCGAATATGGAGTTGGTGAAATATTTTTCGGCTATCAGATGAAGTTAAACATATTAAACGTCATAACAATTACTTAGCTATTGTGTATTAAGAAACAGCCTGTGAATGTCCTACTGCTGGGCTAACGCCTCATCCCCCTTTTTTGAGGAGAAGGTTTGGAGCTTATTCCATCACGCTGCTACAATGCGGGTTGGTGGAATACACATGTGGCAGAATTTCAGTGAAATTAGACACATGCAGGTTTCCTCACGACGTTTTCCTTCAACGTGAAGCACGAGATGAATTATAATTACAAATTAAGCACATAAAAATCCAGTGGTGCTTGCCCATGTTTGAACCCACGATCACCGGTTAAGATTCACGCGTACTATTATATACTATAAACCCTATTAAATGCGGAATATACTCTTAACCTCTTTATGAGAAGAGAACGTTCAGTAGTGGATGTCCCACTACATACATATTGCCACTTTACTGATCTTTGGAGTTATTTATTTGATTTTGGTATTATCTTTAAATATATATTTTAAAGCGCCGTTCACTGGTGTTGGTTTAAGTTTTAGATTAAAATGACTCAAGAATTGTTTGAAATCTTTTAATTGTTATTAATGTATTTTTTTACTTTAATTTTTTAATTAAAGTTTGTTTTTTTAATTATTTGTTGATTGTGAAAGTATAATTTATTGTATTTTAATTATCACATTAAATGCTATATGGTGACTGTTAGTAGGACGTAGGATGATGAAAGTTTGAAATGAAGATAATTTCTAGTGAGCCGAGTGCAGTATTGACGAACATTTGTAATATATGAAATTATTTTCATTAAAGTGGAAGCTGGGGAATTTATCAATGAGCTCTTGAAGATTTATTGGAAATACTTCAGGTGTATGGCCTTTGTCTAAGGAAATTTTAAAGAATTTCTCAATATAATAGCCGTTTCTAGATAGCTTTCTGGTAAAGCAAGCGTGACTTGACATTATTAAAACCTTTATTGGAAATCCGGACGAAGAAATATTATATTCGGCATTAGCGTTCTTTTTAGAAAACCTTTTCAACTCCATTACGTTTTTATAAGGTTTGACCCACTTTTATTTTTAACGTATCTGCATCGGTGACTCGTGTTGCTTTAAGCTCAGTCTACTTGGTAATTAAAAACGATCCTCTTCAATACGATTAAAATTATCTGTCAGAGAATTCCACATATATAATTATATATGTTAATTAAAATACTAATTTTAAAAATGTCACGTTAGAAAAAATCCAAGAGCCCCGATGGCCTAGCGGATTGAATACGCGTCACCAAGAGAACATCGCGAGTTCGAATCCTGACAAAGACCATTAAGTTTTCTTATGTTTAATTTGTGTTTATTATTCTTCTTGTTTAAGGTATCTCGAGAAAACCTGAAAACTGCCGAAAATACTGCCGTATCCACCAATCCGCAAGCGTTTACTTGGTGGTAGGGCTTTGTGCAAGCCCGTCTGGGTATGTACCATCCACTCATCACATATTCTTCCGCCAAATAGCAAAACTCAGTATTGTTATGTTCCGGTTGGAAGGGTGAGTGAAAACTTCTGACCCAAGGACATAACATTAGCACTAAAGCTGGTGGAGCAATGTAGGAACGGTTAATATTTTTTACGACGCCAATATCTATGGGGGTGGCCACTTACCATCCGGTGGTCCGTTTGGCCGTCTGCCTACCTATATTATATAAAAAGATTGAATTATTGTAAGTCTTACCAATGAAATTGAGTTATGATTATATTTTAGTCTTTTTAAGGTTTATATATCTACTTACTGTAAATATGTGCAAGTACAAGCTTTAATTTTTCATTTTACTGTTCGTTATTGTTTTTAGCTTCTCTTTCACTTCTTCTAAAGCAAGTAATAGTAATTGTGATATGATAAGCAGGTAGTGTTCGCTTTCAAATGATTTTCACAAAGTCTGTGGATGTTTCATAATTCTACCCATGTAGGTAAGAATTACCTGTATAAAATTCGCAAGCGAACCTAATAAATAATTTAAAAAAAATCATTGTGGAATATTTTTATTTAATTCCAAATCTTAATGTAAAAAACAGAAAATATACCCCTGTGTTAAAGAGACGGTAATCGCATTATTGCTCAATAAACCGTTAACTGATATCGTATTTGACAGTTTTGTGCCCTATGAATATGTATTTATCATTATTATGTAATGGATGAATATTATGCGGCGCATTGCTATGTGCATCTAACATCATCATAAGTTAAGTCTTATGACTGCGCTCTGAGATACAATAAATAATAAAAAAACTATCATTTTTAATCTTAGTAATAAAAGGGAATATCTCGTTATGACCACGTCAAGTAAAGCTACCCGTCGCAGCTTCTTAAAAAGTTTATATCAGGACAAACACACAAAATAAATACTTTTTTTGTTGAACCAAGACCCAAGCTGTACGAAGAACAACTCACCAGATTTTCATAACAATTGGATCAATGGTTTAGCTACACATAGAGATAGCAGCACTGAGCGCTTTCTATCGACTGTATCACGGCGAGTGCTCTGAGGAATTATTCTCTCTAATTCCTGCTTCCCCCTTCCTTCTTAAGTCCACGCGAGCTGGTTCTCGATGTCACCGCCTAACTGTGACATCAATTCCATCGCGAACAAAGAAATTTGGCAACTCCTTTCTTTGTCGCACTTCCAAAAAATGGAATTCCTTACCAGCTCACGTGTTCCCCTCCTCTTACAACCCGGGTTCCTTCAAACGAGGCGTGAAGAGGCATCTTGCGGGCCGGCAAGGCAAAGGCGGCTAGTGCAGAACGTTTTTCCCGTCTGTACTGGCCGTCGTCGCGTTTGGACTCTACTACCACTTACCATCAGGTGGAGTAGAGTCATTTGCCCTCCCGGCGAATATAAAAAAAAAAAAAAAAAACATAGAGCGTAAACATACACACATACATTACAATTTATAATTATAATACACATGCGGACAGACATAATTATTTTAAATTGTTTTCTTCGTTTCTAAATTCGTTCCTGTCATAGATAATATTACTAATAAATGTGCGTGTGTTCGTAGTTTGTTACTCAATTACGCTCGAACAGGATGCCGATTATATGATGAAAATAGCACAACATTGTTATATATTTTAATTTACAAAAGGGATGTAGTAGGTAACTAGAGTAACGTTTAATAACCTTAATTTAAAAATATTTTTTCTCCATTATACAATATTATTGACATATAAAAACCTGATCGTTCTGTCTAAACAAACGATGCAAGGCTTTATAAGGGTTAGATTATATAAAGGTAGTCAACCAGAGTGAAGCTATTATAAACGAAACTATAGCCCCGTATCAGCTAGAAACCTAGTGGCCAGAAAACGAGAGCCAGGCCCACAACATTTTCATGTGCTTTATTTGTGTTTATAATTCATCTCGTGCTCGACACTGAAGGAAAACACTTTGAGGAAACCAGATATGTTAGATGAAAATCTGAATTGATAGAATAAGCTCCGAAACATTATTCTTTAGAGAAAGTCTTAGCTCAGATGTGAGACATATACTTACATTCATATATTACATAAAGACAATAACGTTAAATAAATGAGCTAAATTTTGTAAATAATAAAAAAAATACTAAACTAATTTCATTATACTGACATTACAAACGACCTTGGGCTTATAATCATGATTTTAATCGCTCGATGTGCTTACTGACTTCAGTGTAAAACGTAGTAGCATAAGTTGCTAGTCGAGATATACATTTCAAAATTCTATTTCTAATTAAATTTTAAAAATTAATTCTAATTAAAAAAATTATTGAACGTGCAAGCAATTTTGATACGTTAATCAAAATTTTTAACTCTCAATTAAGAAATTAAGTTATCGATATGTAAACAATATAAATCTCCACTTACATTAAATACAAAAATATATAATATTATTTAAGCTACGTGAAGATATATCGCTGTTAACGTTGCATGGATCGCAGGACTGAGACGTTGTCGCGTGTTGTTCGTTGAAGTGCAAGAAACAAGTGCTGATTTCATCTCTACGCTTGTCCGTTCAAGACTATTACGGTGTGTGACTTAATCTCATTGTTCGAACAGTTAAATGAATAGTTATTAATTGATTAGAAACTATTTTTTAAATATAACTAATATTGTTTGTAACTAATTGGAATAAGCGGAATTCTCCTAATGAGAAAAGACGTGCGGGATATACAGACTGTTACATTTTACTAATTGTAATAAAATGATCAATTTTCAATGAAAATCTATGAATAATATTTATTCCACCTGATTGACGGCTTTTAAGGATATATTTTTATTCTACCGCTTACGGCAATAATTTGTTATGTTGTGTTTGTGTGTGAGTGAGCACAACTACATGCACATAAATAACATCTTAGTGCCCAAGGTTGGTGGCGCGTTGGCGGTTTGAGGGAGGGTTAATATTTTTACAGTGACAATGTCTATGGACTTACATAATGACCCGTTTGCCAGTCTGCTGATTTATCTATACTAATATTATAAATGCGAAAATAACTCTGTCTGTTACGCTTTCAAGCCACCGCACCGATTTTTATAGAATTCGGTATGAAGCAAGTTTGAACCCCGAAGATAGGCTTACTAATTTACCCGTACCCGTAACAAGCGGACGAATCAGCGGGCGAATACTAGCTCGAATTAAAATAAAAAAAGGGAATTCGTACAAACAAACTCGATCAAATAAAGCAAGCATAGTAAACACCTCCGTGTCTCAAATTATCCGTCTATTTTTAACAATGACCGCGGTTTAGTAAATCTAGTGAAAGTAAACAAAAAACCATTTTCCCACACATATCGCGGTTCAATAACACGGTCTCAAAAAACTTCTCTAGGCGCAATAAGTTAAACTTTAAGGCCAATTTCGGATGCAACGTTTATATATGTAACGTTTAAGCAAATGATTCTGACGCAAAAACATAGGTATAATGCGTTGCGTTCTATTTGAGATTGTATAATTATTCATATTTATATTACCACAATATAATTATTGTTTGCGAAGCTTAGAATACAATAATGTTAGATGCGCTAATAGTGGTTGCAATAATACACAGATGTCAACCCCTAAACGGTATTTAAACGGCGTTTAGCGTAATAGCCGACCCCCGAGGCAACGCGTCTAGCTTGTGGGCTTACTCGTGTACATTTTTTTCATTATCACATTTTATTAAAAGCAAAATAAAGCTTGTGTACAATTTGATGCATTGTTCCTCGTTTAATAAATTATACTTTCATTGTCTTGTAATATGCAAGTTAAGTAATACAGCCTTCAAATATCCCACTGCTGGGCTAAGCCCTTCACATGTGACATAATTTCATCTGCCACATGCAGATTACCTCACACTGTTATCCAGCAACGCCCAGCATGAGATGGACTATAAGCACAAATTAAGCACATGAAAAATAATCTACTTAATCCGGTTCGAACTCGCAGCCTATAGTGTAGATTCTCATATTCTAGCCACTTGGTCACCACGGCCTATCATAAAGTCACTTTATTATATTGCTATTGTTAATTAACTCTCTAAATGTCAGACAGATAAACAGTCAGAGAGATAAATAAAGGATAATTAATTTTAATCAATTAATATGAGCCCTTCCGATATCACAATTACATTTTTTATGATATAACTTAAATTTAAAGTAAAATAGGTATATTGCGATGCGGCAGATTAATATAATATGCTAGGTACTCACTGGTAGAGTAAGGGTTTACTTAAAACGTTTCTATCGTAACACGTATGACTCTATTGGCTCAAGCGGCACACAACAATAAAGCTCCCAGCCATTATGATTTTTCAAGACATTTTCAACATTCATCGCCACATGAAGAACCGGTTGGCGTGGTTGGTAGATACTTGCCTTTCACGCCGAAGGTTGTGGGTTCGATTCCCACCCGGGACAGACATTTGTGTAATCTATATAAGTATGTATTTGCAAAAGAAAAGTAGTATATGTAGTATATCAGTTGTCTGGTTTCCATAGCACAAGCATTATACAAGCTTAATTTGGGATCAGATGGCCGTGTGTGAAAAATGTCCGCGGATATTATTATTATTATTATCATTATTACATTTATGCCCATTTACACAAAACTTTAATGATTTATACACGTAAGTAAACCTTCGTCATGAATCACTCCGTTCATTGGTAAAAACCGTACGTAAATTAATTTTGTAGTCTTAGAGTTTATCGCGCTTATACCGTCAGATAGCCAGGCGAGGCGGGACTGTGTTGTTTGTTATAAGTGTTATGACAACCCAAGCTAAAAATATAATATATTTTTAAACAAACTTATTTGCACTGTTATTTATATTTATGTTATTTTGACACAAAAAAACGTAATTCGTTGTAAATAAATTTATATATATTAATTTTTTTTTGTTGGTTTTTCCATTTGCAAAAAGTTTTACATTATTGTGGTGGTGCCAATTTATTTTGTTAATTTATACTTTTTATATGAAGAACTCAACGGTATGGCTGTTATGTACATTATGTATTATCTATAGCTCTATATATATATATATATATATATATATATATATATATATATATATACAGCCAGACAAGCACCACTGAATTTTCATGTGCTAAATTGTGATTATAATTCACCTCGTGCTTCACGGTGAAGGAAAACATCGTGAAGAAACCTACATGTGTCATTCTGCCACATGTGAATTAGCTCCAAACCTTCTCCTCAAAAGGGAGAGGAGGCCTTAGCCCAGCAGTGGGACGATAACAGGCAATTACTGTTACTGTATGTAAACTATGCGTAGGTAGCATTAACACATCGATACATTAATCGGTATCCGTGACGTCATTAATGTAGGTAAATAAGAGATATTATCAAGACACGTGTCAACGCGTAAACGTTTAACGTAACAGGCGACGGTCCCGCAGACCAATATAATATCTATTTGTTTTTATTAAACATTTATAAGAAGATATTCTTGACTATGAGTCTACCTAGAGTTGTAATTTTCTATATTATTTTAACAATTCTATATTATTCATTACGCTGTCATTGGAATCGGATATAAATTCGACGACTTTTTTTACGTGCCATAATTACAAGATTCTAGTAACAAATTCCGTATAGATTTATTATGTAAGAAAAAAATCGTACACGACAGAGCACGAATAATATTCAATGTTCAGTTCAAATGATGTGAAATGATAACATAACAATACATCAAAATAGCCTATTAACTTTAGTTGTTTTTTAATATTTTAGAGTGGAATATGAAATGTCAGGAGTGCACTATACATCCCTATGAACTTACGGCCTTATTTATTAACGATGCTTCGCAGCTTTTTCGTGAAACACTGTTTTCATTCATTCGACATTCGAAGAAAAATGTGTCTTTCTTACATTTTGTAACTAATCCTCCGCTAAGCAACGTATGTAGTTAAGTCCGCTAGAGATCAATACAATTATTTTATATAATTACTTATCACTATATATTACATTTCCAATATTTTTTCCACTCTGAGGTCATTGCACGGCGCGTCTGCAAACACCCTAAGCTAACATCACACGCTCAACGTTACAACATTTTTGACATTCACGTCGAATATAATACAAAAATAATCATCAAAACAGAATCTCAGCGGTAACAGAGTGATAGTCTTATGTTACTCGCCGCGAAACATTATAATTGAATACTTAACATTTTAAATGCAAATTCGGAACCGCAATAAAAAAAAAAAACAAAACGTTTAAAATGTACACGTCTTCGACACGTTTAACGTTTAAAATATTCATAAGGGATTCTTTAATTATAATAACATCTGGGTTTAAATTATAAACGGCAATATAGCACCGTACAGCTGAGTACGCTTTATAAATTTTAAAAACGCGCCAAGCGTGAATAAATACTCTAATCGTGTTCCGTCCTAATTGCATATTATAATATATAGTGGTTTTATTCATTAACGTATGTGCTATCTAGGATTAGTGGAGGAGAAAGCTAGGTGTTGAATTGTCTGGTTTTGAATTAAATGCAGAGATATTTTATCATTATTATTATCTATTGTTTTCTGGTAGATTTAGAAGAGTTTGATATATAAATATACTAATAAATAAATATTCAAGATCTGGAACGGTGAGTCGAGCTTTTAACATAATTTTGTACTTAATTGTTTTAATAACATTCATTCAAAACTAGATTTGAATTACCTAAATAAATTCTATAAAACTCGAAAAATTGGTTAAAACTAAATATATATATATATATATATATATATATATATATATATGTATGTATGTATATATATATATATATATATATATATATATATATGGGAATTTTAAGGCTTTTTCATACATAACCCCAATAAAACTGGACTGATACGTTCAGACAGCACGAATAAACAATTATTATTATTATGTTGAATATTGTCATTTATTGAGTACCAACCGGTGAGCCGGTCATTGAAATATCATCGAGTTCGCATATCTTGCCGGAAATCAGGCGTAGGGCCACAGAGTATAAAGATAAATATATGTAATGTAATAAAATAATGTGCACTGCTTTACAAAAAAAAAAACAAATTGTGGTTGTCACTATTCATAAAATATTTCCTCGTATAATTTTATTTTCGTATCAAAAATTATTAAGAGATACTCTCGTATCGAGTTTTAAATATTATTATGTTACCAGTTATATGCGCCTGCGATTATGCTTGTGTATTAATTTCGTGTGTAAAATGATAAGCAAAATTAATATCATAAATTATTTTTCATAAAATATAATATTCGTAAAAAGAATTTTACGCTTTCCCTAAAAATAAACAAATTGTTTGATTTGCTAAACGGAAGGTTTATGCAAAAATATTTCTTTCCAAACTTAATATATTTAATGTGAATTCAATTTCGAAAGAGGAAATTGTTCCTCGTACAAGTCTGTCGTCGATATATATTCCACAGGTGGCTGGCGACCTTTAACAACATCTCGAGACACGAAAAACCTTAGAACAGTTACACTAGAAATGGCTCGATCATTATTAGACAAAATTTTCATAAAGTTAATTTACGTTATAGTATAATATAATTAGTATTTTAATTAATTAAAAATAGTGTCTACTCATAACTTTGCTGGTTTCTTTTGGTGCATTCTAAATGCAATAATACTTCTTTGTATAATACTTCGGACAAAACGGGTTTTACAAATGGTAGTTGATATCATATTGTAATACAATGAAATTACGACAAATTTGTAATTTATAAATAAGTAAAATAAGAAAAGGATAAAAAACAACTTATATAATCGTATATGACATTTTCGCCAGCTGTAATTATAGAAAGGAAGGTCTAATTGCACATGCAATTAATCAATTAACAGAGCTATTACAGAGTAATCCTTTTAAAATTTACTTTTTATGACTGATAAGAAATTATGAATTACTTTGAAGATAATGGATATAAAGTAATATGATGTTTCGATGTGACATTTAAAAATATTGTAATGCATATTCGTTTTTTTTTTTGAGAAACACGTAGAATATTTAGGATGGTTCAATAAAGCTTATCATATTGATAGTTAATGCTACAAATTGATATGGATGGCTGTATCCCACACAACATTAGCTTATGTAGCGTAAAAAAATCATTTCATAGTAAATTCAAATTCCTTGTTCCAAATATAAACTATGAACAATTTTTTTTTATATATTCTCTATAAAGAAAGACTTATCTGTTGTCTTTCTTTATGCGTAAACGAATATGTAATATCTTTGTACGGTCAACGTATTAGATACACGAAGGCTTAATGTATTTACTTTTACGTCTACCTCATAAAATGTACTTATGTATATATTACGGAGTCGGATTTACCTATGTAATACAGAATTTAAATTAACATTATGCCATTGATAAATAAAATATGACGTTATGAAGAAGTAAGATATATAAGTTCAAGTTTTAAGTAGATTTTACTAGTAACTACAAGTTTCGCTTACGTTGTGATAATTATCGATGACAAAATGCACCCTTTGTACGTCTGTGTGTATCTATTCATAACTGTACCGCGACGAGGAGGCGTGAAAACAGAGCAAACATTTACCAGTGGTAAATCCTCATGCAACCCCCTTGGGTCGATACCACCCACTTATCAATATTTTTACCTAACAGGAATACTTTGTGTTACTCTGTTTGGAAGGGTGAGTGAGCCAGTGTAATAACAGGTACAAAGACAACTATACGCTATTGAACTGTTTAAGAGATGGACACTTACGATTTAGTAAGCAATTAAAAATGTCTGTGTTACAAGACTACAAAAAGAATATCACAAAAATAAAAATTCATTATTACATTTAAAATTTTAGGCGATTTGTGTTTTTTTTTTGTCGTATTCATTGCTATTGTGTCATTCATCCGACTGAGTGGAAGCTTTGGCATACCAATTACAATAGGTGTGGAGCGAGTCTTATCGAATAATTGTTAAAAAAATTAAAAGGAATTAATTCGCCTAGCGATATAAAGTGATATTATAGAAACAAGTGTAAAACGATCGGAACGGTTCTCCAATTATATTACAAGCTAAGCCATATAACATCTAGCAGTAAACAAAGCTATACTTGTTGGTAGGGTTTGTGCAAGCCCGTCTGGGTACCACCCAATTATCAGATATTTTGCCGCTTAATAGTAACACTTAGTATTTTTATGTTCCTGTTTGAAGTATGAGTTAGCCAGTGTAACTAAAGGCACAATAGACATATCTTAGTTCTCAAGGTTCGAATCGTTACTATTACTTGAAAACTATAAATCAAAATGGATGTACCTGAAATACCATTTTACAATCTCGTTTATTTAATAGGTCTGATACTCAATGTGGTGCATTTCCGCGATTATCATAGCCATTGGCTTGTTAGTGTGGATAATTTGCGGTGTTATAATATTGAATACTAATTACTTTAGCTAAGTGGCCGTGTCGCTTTCTATGGACGAGCAGGGAACGTTTGGTTGGATTATATCCATCAGGTTATGTGTTCGATCGCTTCATTAATGTCGTCCATTGAAGAAATTAATTATATTTTCAATGAATGTTTCATTTGATAAATGTAGTTTGCGTTAACAATTTATGTATCCCATTACATCTGTAATAGATAATACTGTAACTATTTTTTATAAATATACAATAACATTTTCTCTCTCTCTCTTCCAGATACAAATACATTAAGAGTATATGTGTGTTACATAGGGCTTTTGTAAACTGACTTATATATCGTCAATAATTAGAAACAATAATTTCTATGAAAAATAATTTAAGCTTACAAATCGATAGCAAAATCGGCAAGATTAAGCGTGAAGTACTTATTTTATATTTAACTAGTTTCCGCTCGCTTCTTCGCCTACGAGTGATGTGGATTCAGGTGTTAGGTCACATATGTCCTTCTCTGTACTTCTGACAACGTGGCGTTATCGTTTAAGTAGTTAAGAGGTGAGCGTAATAAATGAACAAATTAACTTTCGCATTTATAGTAGGTTCTCCCGTAATCCCGTAATTTCCTGCAAATCACGTAATTTATATGCCTACGTCTGCTTGTAGTTTTTCCAGATAATCTTTGTCAAATTTCACTACGGTAGATCCAATAGTTTAGTCTTGATGAGGTAATAAGCAAAGAGACAGATTAACTTTCGCATTAATCGAATAAGTAAAATATTCTAAATTATATAATAAGTTTTTAAGCTATTTCCTAAACAAGGCAGAAAAGTACACCGTCAAATCAAATTAATATATATAACTAGCAATAACGCAGTAGAACTAAATGACTTGTAGAGTTAACACGACTTTTAATTATTTATTATCGTCCCGATAACTAATCCACACACTTCATATTGAAAAACTAAATTTAAACAAATTGCTTTAACATCTTAATTATTCTTTAATTGTTGAGTACAGGAAAACATCATGAATAATACGGATTGTAATATTCTTGTAATCTTCTCATATTTATATGAAGAAATTCAAATAAATTGTTAACGAGTAGTAGGTACGAGTACCTACTCAGAGAAGTTTTAGTATGAAAATAAAATTATTCGCATTCCTATAATTCATATTAATTATTATCATTATAATTTTTATGTAACTGCTAAAAACTGTTATACTTTGATTTTTGATAATTACCGACATGAGAGTTTAAATATTTAGTTGTATATTCCTGAAATGTTCATTATATGCATATTTTAACAATTATTGTGAAGTACCGACCGCGCCGACTTGCAGTCCACTTTTGATAACTTATTTAAGATAGGCAGACTGACGGACAAATGGGCCACCTAATGGTAAGCAGTTACGACCGTAGACGTCGACATTGTACGGTATATAAACAATTTTTACCGCCGCCGTCACCCGTGACAATGAGATATGTCCCTTTTGCCTGTAATTACGGATATATTGGCTCATTCGCCCTTCAAAATCTATCAATAATTTGTTGCTCTTTGGCGGTAATAAATGATGATTAGCTTCGATGTTGCTTCATGTTTGAACTTGCACTAATATCTACCACAGAGTAATTTCCAATGTTTTAAGAAAATATGATCGAGTTATCGAGGAGTACCTATTTCATATATGTGTAATGTCATTACAACGAAGCGGATTTCCACACAAGTTAAAAATAAATGTATATATGTATGTTCATTTTAAAAATGAATACGGTATATTGTAAAAGTAATTATAAAATTTGTTAAATCGAATAAAAAGTCAAAAATAATACGTAAGTTAAATATTTAGGAACATTGTAAATAACGTTAAATATTATTTATATTTTTTTTATTCCATTGAAGTATAGTTATTGTTTTTTTCAAATCATTTTTGATTACTGAGAGAAATATAAGAATTTTCAGGTTAAAGATATATCCCATAGCTAAAGTTCGTACGAACGTCGTGAGCAATGCATTTCTTAATAACTTTGAAGTCAAAGTTGAAGATAGGCTCTCGTCTCTAACGAAGTTTTAAGCTAAGTTGTACAGAAATAAAAATTGTGCCTTAATGTTTTCACTTAACGTATCAAGTTATAAAATAGTTCACGTGTGTAAGATTTGTTCAAGTCGAAATGTATATTAAAATAAAACTTATATCAACTAAACAAGTGCCATATATTTAATTTCATTTTTAGCATATAGTTTTCGCCCGCGGCATCACTTGTGTCAGGGGAGGGCAGATATTAGGAAAAAAACAAGTTCAGTTCATTGGTAGAGCCGTGAAAGCGTATCAAACGGACGTTACCTTCGCATTAATATCATTATTATAGATATCACTTATAAGTTTAACGTTATTTATTAAAATCAAGAAACTTTACTAACCAGATATAAGTTTGAACCCAGGACGTCGGCTTCTCAATAAACTAGCCACTAGACCAGCAAGACAGTTGTCACTCAAATGTATTATTTATATGAAAAGTTTTTACTTAAATATTATAAAGAAAGAAACATTTTTTATTATATCGGAATGATTCTCATTTATTTCTCTTGTCGGAGATGCGTTCAAAGGCAGGCCTAGATAAGATTAAAGACTAAAACTATTATTATCTCATTATGTTTAATCATTGATAATCCGCGGTGTTACCGCCATATAGTCCAAATAACAGTATCTATTGTTATTCAGGAAACTTGAATAAATTTTATTTTTAATATGAGATGTTGTAAAAATAAGATTAAAAAAAAACATTGAAAAATGTTACCAAGGATTTTCTCACACGGTTTAATTATTACAGTATTTACGTATGTAGATACTACTTCTCTCTCTAGTATATATATCAACATATCGCAATTTTATATACCTTATAACCCTTTAGGGACATGATATAGCAAGCGCCTAGGGCGCTCTGAAGCCGAGATGTGTGACGTTGTATGTTATAGCAAGCAAATGGGACACGGCGGCGGGCGTGTTGTTTTTACGTGGCGCGCTATGAGTATGGTGACAAATAAAATGTGTATGAAACACCCGACACAGAAAGAAATATATTCGAAATTTAAAAGACTGTCAAAGCAGGGTTCGCATAACGGACCAAACGTTATAGTAACCATGTCTTAAATATATTAGAATTAAAATAAAATCAGACACATTAAATTATTAAGAATGACATCTGACAGTATTTATTGCAAAACAAACAAACATACGTTTTCTTTTGATACAACTTAATTTTCTTTTAATTTATTAATTTAATAACAACGCAATTGGAAATTATCTGCCTGATTAGCGGTCGATAAGAAACGCCAGTCGTTTGCTGAATCATAGTCCACGGGCATAGACAACCAAACCCACTTCCCCCTTCCCACTTCTACAGTGCGTTAAATGGTGCGTCTCAATTATTTCCGATAAATACTCGTCTAACAAGATGAACAACTTAGTTTTGACCCGAATTTAAACCTAAATAAATAAAATATTGAACCGTTTCATCTTTGCCTATTTAAAAATAGATTTCTATATTTGATACGATCGTTGAAACGTATCCGTATATTCTTATTTTAGCCATCCACATACTAGTATTATTATTTTATTGCATTATGTAGGTAAGTTGTGCCACCTGATGGTAAGTGGTCAACAGCGCCAATGCGCCAACCTTGAACTAAAATGTTATGTCCCTTGTGTCTAGTTACATTGGCTCACCCACTTCTCTTACTTCAAGCCGAAACACAATAATAATTATTGCCGATTTGTGGAAGAATATATAATGAATGGATGGTACCCAGACGGGCAAGACCAAAGACCGATTATCAAGTCATTCAGTCATCATTATTAAGAGTTAATGTCATTGTAAAGTATTATTATATTGTAAAGACTAAGCTACATTTATATTGATTTTGGGCATAGCGGTCATTCTCCACGGAGACTGGACAAAGCCGATGGAGACATTATTGTGCAAAAGTGTGCGCAAACACAATTGCACTCTCTGTTCATTCACTTCCATATTCCGTTGGCAGTCGTGTGGGATTAGAGACAGTCCAGGCGCAGAACGGACGCCTTCACGTCATTTCCGGTGATATAAAGACTGTCAACTTTCAAAATATACTTAAACCGACCAAGCTTACAAACCAGGACTTCGGGATTTGTTAAGAAGCTAGACATTAGACCAACGAGGAAGTCATTAGTGTATCGTGTAACAGGACTGACCTTTTTAATGCTTCGTGAACCAACATTAAATGTGAATGTAAATAAATATATATTTATACACTATTAACAAATCTTTTATGTATACAAGGCAAAATATATCAAAACATTGCCTTAATATTTTGATATAAATACCGACTCCAAAATATACGGATTAGATTTTTTTCTAATATTTGTAAAAGGAATATTTTTTATACATCCTTATAAACTTTTTTGAGAGCCTAAATACATATATTTGAACTATAATTAATATTCATAAATTTACTTCATCAAATACGCTGTTTATTTATTTCTTTTATAAAATTCAAAAAACGAATGGATAACTTCCTTCTTTACATTTACAAATCCGTACGAAATCAGTTGAATTTCTTTTAAGGAATTCAGAAGAAAAACATGTTACGTCTTAATTAGTAATATTTATTCTGGTTGTCCACGCGTAAGCGGGTCAGATATACCGAAGGTGTAAGGCTGTTGACACAAGAGCGGTCACAAGGATCGACGGTGTAAACAAAAAAGACCTTAATTCATTTGAAATGGCACTTCCCTCTTATCTCTGTTGTTTTAAATTAAAACAATAAAACAGATAACGTGTATGCACTGGCTTAATGAGCCTAGAAATGAGAATGGCCGATGTTTGTCCAAACACAAATTGTGAAAGATATAACTTTGTCTTATTGTGTAATGTAGACTCGCGGCTGATACAAGTATAAAAAATTACGAGAAATAACTTAGCGGCCGTTTGATCTTGTGTTTGATTAATAAAATTAACAAACCGTACCTTATTTAAATATTACCGTATTAAGGACATCATTTGTTTTGCAATAATTAGTAGGTATATAGTCATCTGAATGAGCGAAGTAAAGTTTATACCAATATTGAATACTAAAAATGAAAAAAAAATTGCTATTACGGAACGAACAGACAGATTGAAAACATCGAAATTGATTGTTTAGGCACATACATGAGAAGTAAAGCGGCAGCGAATAGAGGAGGGCATGAAAGCACAATAGAACATTATGCCGTATGCCGTCACGGCACACGAATCCTAACCACAAGGAGCGCCAGCTTATGATGTTGTGAGTCGCCGTTGAGATGACAAACTTATTAAATTCAACAAACATATTCGTCTTCTTAAATATAAAATAGAAAATTCATCACTGCTCCGTTACTTCAGCCGTCCCGAACAAACACGGGTATTTGCTCGAATCATATTTAAATCGAGTTATCGCATAGAGCGTTTAATATTTTATGAAAGCAAGTAGCGAGTCTGGTTCGTCGACCGCGGTTGACACTTATTCGAATTTAAATTCCCGATACCCGCCGAATAGCTACCGGGATCACTCATTCATTCATACGGATGACGCCAAAATATCTTCATTCCACTGGTTCTTTCCAATTAGCTGACGGTCGATTGAATTTTTTACACGCTTTCAACATTTATTATTCTAAATTCGAATTTTAGTTTTCGTCATTCTTTAAACGGTTCGCATGGAGACTGTGATCAAAGTTTTAGTAAACTCTTAAAATAGCGAAGTTATTCATATATTTCGCTATCGTACATCACAAGACGGCACATGTATGCTTTGCGCAATTGGCTCGTGCAAAAAATCTATTACATATGAAATATCTCAACGTAAACTGTCAATTGAATTGTTTTCCATAACGTGAATGTGTTGCTATCACGGCAACCGGCTTCAGCTTCAACTAGACTCAAGTCTCAGATGATATATCTTGCATTGCTTAAGAATATAAAATATTTGAATATTCATAAGCAATGCAAGATCATTAACTTTTTTTAAATAATAACAGAAGGTACTCTTTTTTAAATTTCACTTAAAGTAAAAAGTATTCTTTTCACTTATAGAATAAAAGGCAGACGAACAAATGGTTAGTGGTCACCACCGCCCATAAATAATTAAAGAAATATTAACCGTCCCTTGTGTGCCTATAATTACAAGTGTTGGTGTTGTGTTAAATACAATGTGTGGTTGTTCGGCGGTGGAATGACATATGAGTGTTTGGTACCTGTCCAGATGGTACCATCAATGATACACCAATCAAAACAAAACAACAAAATATGATATCATATTAGGAAGAAGTGATAATTAGGAGAAAACAACCTCATACGAAGTGCATTTTTATGAACAAAGTCGCGGGTGAATTAGGTCGTAAAAAATCTAAATTATTTCATATGAAACATGAGCGATATTAAATGAAACACTTAATTAGTTTCTCAAGAACCGTGAATTCTATACACGTTATATATTTTTTAATTTCACGCACAAATACATATTAATTGCTGACATGAAAATATAAGAAAAATATATATTCAATATATGTTTTTTACAGAAAAATTATTTAAACATTATAAAACAATTGTATTTCAGAGCATGCGCAAATTTATCCTTCGACTAAGAATCATAATAATTTATAAACGGAAAGAGATTTTTGTCCAGCCGTGGGACGACTCTGTTTTGTCCATCCTAACCAATATTGATGTGAAAGTGAGTTTGTTTGTTCCGCTTTTACTTCTTAACTACTCAACCGATCTTCACTGGTAGGGCTTTGTGCCAGAATGTTTGGATAGGTACCACCTACTCAACAGATATTACACCGCTAAGCAGCAATATTTATTTTATTGTTAAATTCGTATAAGTAATTCTTATTTCGTATATCTTAATAAAAATTTACTGTATGCACATTTTAATTAATTATTTAACATTTTACCTGTTCATTTTATTTATTTGTCGTTCTTTTGCTTTAATCTCATTGAGTTAATCGTTCTAAAATTTGTTACTCGCTGTTGCTGTCTGTATACTTTTTTTTGTTTATTTAATCAAACAGAATAATCGTTAACGACAATTTCATATGATAACATATGTAATAACCAATCGAATATTTAATAATGATCAGTCAAATTCAATACGAAGATAATTTCATATGATTAAATCGAGACTGCGAACAGTAACGAGATCAGTGCTAGACGTGTCGTTTACAATAATTGCATTATTTAATTTATAATTAATAGAATTTCCTTTAACAGTGCAATGTATAAATTACAAACTTATTTTTTCGTCGTGGTGTTGCTGATAATATCCTTGAGCTGTAATAATCACCATATTTACTTACGACATTTAGCGAAATTTTGAAAAGATTAAAATATAAACTAAGGTATAGCATTTGTTGTTATAATTTATCATTAGTTTAGCGATTGTGTGCAACAGAATCGGTACAAATAATACGCAGTCTAAACAAAACAATCAAAGGACATAAATCTAAGGACTTTATAAAATATTTATGATCTAACCTATCCAATTCTTGATGACCTTTTTCAATTATGACTAGCCAATGGCGGAGAAGACTTCATAATATAATTGCCCAGCAGTGGGACATGCGCGGACCACTATATTTACAGTTATTCATCTAAAAAAGTTAAGTAATAATCGGTAGAGACTTCAACTTGATAGGATTAAAATTTGGATATTAAAAAATAAGGAAGTTAAAACTCTAATTACTAAACCACTTAAGCCTTTTTAGTTTTTGATGTATTAAGATTAATTACGTCATATCGATCTCGAAGGAAGTTTCGATTTAGTTTTAAAGTGACGTAACGCTAAAAATTAGGTCACGCGCTTAATCACAAAAACAATATCAGGTTGTGAATCATATTGAAATGTAAATAAATTATCGTTATCATAACGATTAACGAACAATTGTTTTAACGTTGTTTAGTATATTATTCAGTCTTCGCGTTTCGATAGTAAAACAGGGCATGCGCTTAATCTAGGAAACTAATTAGCTACCGAATGCTATGCCTTCGGCCTACATTAGAATATCACCTCTAATTTGTAATGTAATAAAGTTCTTTTTACCTCGTACTTAAATTATAAACGCGTATAAGGTTGTAAAGGATTTATTTGGCTTTTCACATTTAAACTTTAAGATAAAACAAGATTCGGATGTACAGTTATATTAACTTAACTGTAAAACATACCATTTTGATTGAAATTATCTTGAGTAGCGGCATTTTAAAACGACATACGTATATTTTATTAACTTACCTACTTTTATATCAAAACACTTTGTAAAACAATAACAACGCACATTGGCAATTATATCTACTTGTTATTTCTTTCTAATTTTTGCATTTAAAAAAATAGTAGGATTTCGTTAATTTACTAGAAAGTAAAGTAACACTCTTGAGCCGGTTTGTAGCTTATTCCACCATCCTCAAACGCGAATAGATATAAATGTGGCAGATTTCATCTTAAGAATGAAACTTACATCGAAGTTTTGCTTCACACCGAGGGCGAGATGAAAAAACAAATTAGGCGCGTTAGAACGCAGTGGTGCTTTCCAGGGTTGAATTCGCAAGCTTCGTTTCGGTTCGTTATTTATTTTGATAGAAACTTCCCACAATTGTAATTAACATATCCGCTGAAATTTTTTCTTAAATTTCATTTATTATAGAATAAATAGACTATATAATCGATGATTTTCATAATATCCGCTTTAACTATACATACATACATGGGACGGCAAACTTGGATGGATGCTAACCAACTGATGGTGTCCACAGCCACCATCGGCGGTAGAATAACCGTCTCATTTAAAGATACTAAGAACAGTGGTATGTGTGTGTGTGACCAGTATGAAGTGCGGCAATACCATTTAACGCGACACTATTTGATTAGATTTATACAATACATATAGCCGAGATGGCCCTGTGGTAAGAACGCGTGAATCTTAACCGATGATCGTGGGTTCAAACCCGGGCAAGCACCACTGAATTTTCATGTGCTTAATTTGTGATTATAATTCATCTCGTGCTTTACGGTGAAGGAAAACATCGTGAGGAAACCTGCATGTGTCTAATATCACTGAAATTCTGCCACATGTGAATTCTACCAACCAGCATTGGAGCAGCGTGGTGGAATAAGCTCCAAACCTTCTCCTCAAAAAGAGGAGAGGAGGCCTTTAGCCCAGCAGTGGGACATTCACAGGCTGTTACGGAATACATAGTGCTATGATTGCCCATTGGCAAGGATACGTGACTTTTAACCAAAGTTTATACACCGAATTAGTGTTAATAATTCATTTCGTGCTCGGTAAGGAAAGGTAATCATTACGAATAGAACAACACGTACTTGAAAAGCGTCATGGAATATACTCCAAATCATCTCCTTGTGGTTTTAGCCCAGTTGCATACTTACAGGCCGACACTTCATATAATACACATGTTACATTTTAATTTAATTAAAAACATACTTCGCGCAGATCCGTAAATATTATATATTTTTTTACTAAGACGATCTAAATGCATTTGTAATTCTTTAAACAATCCGTAGTTAATCCATTCGACTCCTCGCGTGATAATGATATATTAGACATAATCGTTTTCTACGAGAAACATCGACGCGTGCGCATTTAACTTGCGATGTTGGAATATCAATACAGTATTAATTTGTTCAGATCTTTCTAATGAATATATTTTTTAGCTAGTACAGACATATTGTAATTTATCAGTTGTATTGTTAAAATGAATAAACAACAGAGCGCAAATGAACACATATGAATTTGTTTCTTACAAAATCATGTGTTGTAAAAATTATTAATTTAAAAAAAACATAAATAAGTTAATTTCATTCATCAATACGTACCTAGATTTTATTTATGAAAAGGCATTTATATAAATAATAAAAAAATAATCCAATATTGAATGCAGCAGTTAAACCTCTTTTATCAGAGCTGAGACGTCAGAATTAATCGAACAGACTATAATAAATAGCCTTATCGGCAGCATAAATTAATCACTGGCCTAATACTATATATTTTTTCTTACTTTTTTAATTACGCGCGTTAATTGAAATACGTGTCGCACGTGTTCTTTCACGCTTATAAAGCTTTACTAATGAACTATTGTTTATTTTAATATTTATACTTTTATGAATATGTTTATAGATTTGTAAGTGGAACATACTTGGAGAGATTACAACCAGCCGTAGGTATGTTTGAGTTGATTTAACTGCGTTTCCTCACACTATACAAAGAAAGCGTTGAACGCCATTATTTAAAAAAAAATTGTGTACGTATGTATATAATAGCTAGTTACGAATTATAGGCTCGTTGTGTTGACGAGTGCAAAGATAAATCACGCCTATGAATACATAGAAGGTACATACGTTGATTACAGTGTAGGTAGATGTATACCTAGTAGTATTTATTGGTATAAATAATACAAATTTTTAAAATTAAAAAGGTTCGATAGTATTTAAGAAAAACTAATTAAAATTTTAATTGTTTTACTTCAATTTAAATCAATTAACGAATGATTAATTAAAATAAAGCTAATTTGATATAATTTAACTCCAGCTTTTAAATAACAAAAACTATTGACAAAATCATTAACCTTTTAATATCAGTAGAAAACGCATTAGGCAGTCGAATAAAATGATATCTTTTGTTATGTTGTTTACGTTGATGTTTACAAATGTATAAATTTATAATTACATATTAACATCGAATATAATGTCCATATTTTTTTTTAGAATTTATTATAAAAAATAGGTAAATAAACTCATAGAGAAATCATTGCGAGAAGTCAATTAAAACATTTAGACTAATTTCACTATCAGGGTCACAACGCTTAGTGAATAATTAATATCGAATAGACAAACATTTCGTTTTCGTATTTATAACACATATATAACATTTCGTTTTCGAAAGATTTTTTTTTTTTAAAATTATACGTAACACGACAAATGCTTCGAACAGTTACCGCAAAGTCAAACCCGCAGTTATATGCCTAATTGAGCATTCAAATTGCCACCGTAACGCCCTAAGTTCAAACTGAACGAGACACGTGTCGCGGGAGAAAACGAGACTTAGGGTTACTATAACCGACACCGAAAAGCTCTGTTGACCCGTATCTATTCGGCAGCCTTTATAATTCATCGGGGTCATATATTATAGGAAAATTGTTATGCTATGTAAAAGAAACTGATATTATTTAAATATAGTACTTATCAAAGGTAAGAAGTGTTCACGCTATCGAATAAATTAAAAATATAGACTTCAGTTTCATAAATGTCTCATCTTTGTCTATAGAAATAAGTCCGATTACCGACGGTAGCCATTAAATAAATATAATACAGACTTTTGACCCGGTACCCGTACCGGTAATTAATCATATCACAAATATCATAACAGCAACACTTTTCAATATTTATGCAATACCTATTAAATATAAGAACTCTATCTTTAAAACTAAAAAATAATTTCCTAATTGAAATAATACCAACTATATACAATTGATCTGAACAATAACGTCAGATAAAAACTATCACGTGCATAAAATATCTATAACTGAATTAATTTAGCATAGTTATATGTATCTATGTTACATTTTGTCGTTCATTAAATGAACCCGCAAAGTGAAATTAGAACGATGTTAATATCAAACGATGACAGCAACGTCACGGCAGCAACTACAGCGAACGAGTGTCACGTCGCGTCGCCGGTCGCAACGTCCTGCGCCCTTCGATTGTCGCCCTTTTACACTCACTAACTTTAACGACAAAATGTAACGATACATATGTGTGAAAACTGCTTGTATTTCAAATGCATTAAGGACTTTCTTTAAAGCTACAAGGTATACGAAAAACAAACCATATGTTCCCATTTTTTACTTATAAATTAAAGGCTATAGTTATCGAACGACGGAATTAATAATTAATTAATTTAATATAAATTTTTGTCAAACGAACAATTTTCTACCGTAGGTATTTAATATACGTAATAAAGGTTTAATGCTATTTAACAATACGTTAACGCAAAAATACAAAGAAAATCGTAAATATACAAATGTTTAAAATATCGATAAGAAGCTATTGTTGCTCAAGCATTTTTCGAAATGCTGTTAATTTTGAACTCAATAGCACAAACATTCACTTATCTATGCTTATTGCAATGCTAATTGTGGTAGAACAATATCCTTTTGTTATAAGAAAGACCCAGTTTTAGTTCGCAAATACTAAATTACTCTCACCGACAACATTCAAGAACAATAGGTCGAAAACAATTTAATATAACGCATTCGAAACGCTGTGTTGCCACACTTATAAAATCCTACCGTTTTAGTAGATTGTAATATTATCACCGTAGCATGGATAATATATATTTAAAATAATACGATTATGTCTACTCGAATGCATAATTTTATTATTAAATTTATTTATAGAATGTATTTGAAGTAAGAACGTTTTCCGGTTCTATACTGATCGGATCGCGTAGTTTTTAGTTTCGACTATTCCATAATTATTAAAAAATAATACTTATATTAAGTTTATTTTTTATTAGGTACAAGTATATTCTTTTAGTTGTTACTTAAGATTTCGAGTTCTAAGGTAATAGGTTCGTACCTACACAGATAAAACTCGATTAAAATATTTATGTACAGAGATTGGGTAGGTTAATATTCTTTTATCATATTTCATGTCTCATATTCTCTTGCACAAGATTATAAAAACTAAATGCGTTATAATTATTATTTTTCAAGGAGTTTGTATAAATTAAATATATTATATTTAATTAAATATATTCAAATTATTTATTTTAAAAATTAGAAAAGTTGCTTTGTTAAAATATATAGATATGAATGATAAATTTACGTATTGTATTGTATTTATTTATTTTATTAAAAATACCTTTTAATCTTTGATAAAGGAAATATGTTCTTATAAAATGTATCTAAAAATGTATTAACTGTATAATTAATGAAAATAATTCCTTAATATATTTTTTTTTAATCAATTTTTATTTTGTTAGAAAATAAACACAACAAATTCAATTTGTTGTGTAATATTTATTTTTATGCACTTATTTATAACTGTATTTTCAAACATTTTGAAATAAATATAATTAAAATTACCGTCTCCTTGAGCAAACATCAAATAGTGAATCTTTGGCGCCCCGCGAGAGAATCGAAACAATGTCCTAGTATCTCAAACAGCTGAGCTACTTGGCAGAGATGTCGCGCGATTTAACACCTTAAAACTATCTCATTAGAGTTGAAAATAAATCGTTCTCATCCTTCAATAAACATCAAAATTTCAATAGTTATCGTAACTATTTAAATTGACTCTTGATCCATCTTATTGTGTTTTTCGAAGCAAACAAAAGAGACGTTAATTTTAATAAGATGTTTTTGTAGTAAATAAGTATTTGGCCTGACAATTAGATTTGCTTACTTAGCAAAATTATATATACAATTAATTAAGTGTACCTACAGGTAGGAGTACCTACCTAGCGACCTATTAATGCTAGAAAAAATCGCGACATAACACAAAATACAATAGTTAAAAAAAATCTGCACCTCATGAAAGTAACAAAAATAAATGTTTAATAACTAACTGCTCGTAAAAACATAAATAATTCCCGCGAACAAAATGAGCTAATTGCTAGCGATTCGGAAAGAAAAGTTTTCGAGAAAGGGGCGAGGGGGAAAGACGGTGGGGGAGGTTTTCCACTTACCCGTTCCTCCTCGCGGATCATCTCGGCGATGCCGGGGCGGATGTCCACGTCGTCGACGTGCAGCGCGGGCGCGTTGGGCGCGTCGGGCGGCGCGTGCAGTAAGTCAGCGGGTGCGCCGGCACCCGCGGGCGAAACGCGCGGGCTGCCCGCCGGGCTGCGCTCCGCCGATCGCCGACGAGCCTTAGCCGAGGCGCCGCCTGGGGACTCTCCCTCGCGGCTTCCAGGCCGCTTGCCAGCGCGGGCCTCCAGACCGCCGCCCGCCCGCAGCACGGCGTGCTCCCCGCTCACATCCGTCAGACCCCTGATCTTCAAGGTCTCGGCCACCTTCAGAAGCGCGGTGATCTGATCTTGCGACACGTTGATCTCTCCGCGGTACATGAAATCTACCACCGCCTTCAGGTCGCAATACTTAATGTCGCGCATTATTATGATCGGGTGCCGACAGGGGTTGTCCATGAACAGGGTCTGGAAGTAGGGGCTGCATGCCGAGAGCACCACTTTGTGCGCCTTCAGGCTCTGACCTTCGCAGGCGAGCGTGACGTCCACGAAGGACTCGGTCTGGAGCAGCTGATCGAAGCAATTGGCGAGATTCGTCTGATAATTATTCCATCGGAGACAGAACTGCTGGGGCGAGCCGTCGGCGGCTTCGCGGCCGTCCATCGCCGCGGATTCCTCCTCGGCCGGCATGGTTTTAGCGGCAGCGGGCTCGCATCTGCAATATAACGCGTGAGGAATTAGGTGCGCGACGCATGCACCGCGGGCGACGACTCGCGAGGCACTGAGCGGCGGCGTGTCGCGGCGGGGCGCGCGGGCGGGGCCGGAGGCGGCGCGTGCCGCAAGCGAATGGCCGCCGCGCGCCGCCTCTCGCCACGCCCCCGCGCCCGCGCGCACGCCGCCACCCGCGCACCCCCGCCCGCGCCTGCATCGATCGCGCGGCGCCCGCGCACGCCCGCGTGCACGACGTGCTGCAGCACGCCTACTGCACGACTAGCTCCTACTAGCTCAGCTCTACCGTGTCATTTGGATTGCGATTGAATATATCTTATTTAATAATTCCTTTTTTGATATGATCACATTGCGATTTCAGTAAAAACAAGATGCATTTGTGATATATTTTCGTGATTCGATTTTATTCGAGCAAGGAGTTCTAAAATACTCTCAGAATATATGGTTGAAACTTTGTATCCAAGCTAATATCGTAATGTAAAGAACAGAACATTAAAAAACCCGTAACATGTCTATATTCGTGATGTCTATATTACGTGAGCGCATAGGCTAGGTACTTACTTATAGGCTTGCTGACTTCGTTACTTTCATCACTGAGCACATACCTAATTATAAATTCTAAAAGAATGACTTTTAAATGCGAAAGACACGAGACTAAAAAATTCGACGTGAATATGGAGTAGATACCTAATTTCAATGTTAATTGGTAGATACCGGCTTCGCTATTGGTGCGTAGTCGTATCTTTCTACGTATATGAGTAGGTAAATGGTAATGTAAATAAGTCTGCCTATCATTACAAGAGAGTTAGCTGAATTGCAACAAAATTATTAATATTGAATAACAACTAAAAAAAATATTTAGTAGATACGTACATACCCATATAATACACTCACTATAGCGAAAACAACAAACACAGAAGACCTCGCTTGCTCCGTCATTGCATGGACACAACACAACAGATTGCGAGTTCAAATAAAAGCTTCTATTTATGAATATTAATTAAAAAAAAATCTATAGATAGGCATCTACTAAATATGTTTATAAAATACATATATATCTCTTTCGGTCACGAAAAAAAAAATACACGACTTTGTTTAATTAATCTTCCCTAAGCAACATTTATAGTTAATGCCGATTAACATTATCGACATTAAATACAGAATTTACTTAGTTCTCCAATTTAAAAAAGTACATTGCGTGATTGAATCTCGCTTTGCTCTAATAAATACTTTTTTCAGAATAGATACATGTATAAATAAACTTAAAAACCAAACTTTATCTAAAGTACAAAATTTAAGCCGTTTTCGAGATACACAAAATATATATAGTATCCATGTACAAGAATTGCTCATTTAATACTAGATATAATTGCATTTATGTATTTATATAAATTTAAATAGCTTCACTTTGACCTATTTATTTACTTATTATAGGTATATGATCCGATAAGTTGGGCGGAAACATTAAAGTAAAAATACCTATTTAAGTTACTTATAAGTTATTGTTAAAAACACATGGATTTGATTTTATAATTAGATTGGCCATAATATTCTTATACAAATAGCAGACTGTAAATATCCCACTGCTGGATATAGAAGCTCCTCCTTCAGGGGTGTCGACTTGGAGTGTTATCCGCCACGCCGGTACAATGCACTCAGTGTACATCCTCTGAACATGAGATCGCTCATCTCAAAAACACATATAAAGCGTATGAACACACAGTGGGACTTGGAAGCGTTCGAATGATCTACGTATTCTATAAAATGGACCACTCCAGCTCTTTAACTTTATTATAAATATTTATTATATAAGTATATATGTATTCATGTTGTTATAAATCTATTTGTTTTTCAAGCCGCATTTCAAAATTTCGCAAAATATAAATCGATTACGTAATCAACTTCTCGTTTTATATTACAACTTTTGCAATATTTTTAATTATATCACTGAATGTTTTGTTTAAAGCGTAATAGAAGTTATTAAATATAATACCTATAGCCATTTTTATTTCTACCGGTCCACATCAATCTGTACTATACTACAAGGATTAATAAAACGTTAAAAATACCTACTACGCCTATTAAACCCTCTTTGTCGAAGTTAATACCAATATTTAACACGTCCAGCACGAAAACAGAGAAACCATAAAGTATTCGTATCTAGCGGCAGACGGCTGATAGATACGAAATTAACTATATATATATACCTATAAAAGTACGCTCAAATTGTCATTGGTAGAGAAACTTACTCGTATATTCTCGGATGATTTCCACACCTACCTACTTCATACAATCCGTCTAGATGATACTAGACGCCTACGAACGTACAAACAAACCGCCCCATACAAAACATTTCAGCCATAAATGTCTGCTAATGACGTACCCTATCTTTACGTCCACGACGCTAACATTTACAATATCGATTAAAAATTATATTTTTATTCAAGTAACCCTTTATAAGCACTCTTGAATCGCCTTGTTACGGAATTAATTTAAATAAAACCTAACAGCGGTTCGCAGTGTAGATTCCAACAAGCGGTAACAGACTCAGGCAAACTGAGTTAATGTAAGCTACATTATATATCTTAAATAGAATACACAGTCAATTATATACGATTAACCTTATATCCTATATGGAAATCGACGAATGCTCATCCATGCTTTTTTAACATAAGTTTTAACTTTATTAATAGGTCAAGTTCGGTATTTTATTATAGAAAGAAACTCTTGCCCTGGTAAGGATAGTTTACGGAGTCGGGTACACGCTTTTATAAATTTAGCGTTATTTTTAAACAATTCTTGCGGATTCCATTCAAATGATCTAAATAATGAATACATAACATTTTTGTAAAAATTTTGTGACAAAGTTAGTATTTCGACTTCGTTAATATATCCGAAATAGTCTCGTGTCCGATATTAGTAATAGATCAATCGAACAGCCCTTTTCAGTAGAATGAAAATAGTTTCGACGTTCATAGTGTTGGTAACATTAGCTACTATGAGAATAACTAAAGTAAACTAATAAACCAACATCGATATCAATTAGTTGTCGAACTTTTCTAACCGTGTGTGCGGCGGGGCTGAGTCTTAGTTAGGTATAGGTAGGGTGATTCCTAAAAATATTTGTGTCGTTTATATTGTTTAAACCATTTTTTAACCAGGGCCAGCTCAAACAAAATTATAATCATGATTGCGTTAGCAACAGTCTGTTAAGACTAGACTGTATATTTATAAACCGCTGTTGTAAAATTTCAGCTGGACCAGTAAATTGTATAAGTTTGTATATGAGTCTTGTTACTTGAATAAATAAATTATTATTATTATTAACGTTAGCTTGTCGACGTGTGTTATGAAACGACCTTGAACTTTATCTTTTTGAAATTTATTTATAAATATATTATACATATCCATCATTTTCTTCGAATATTTGGTGATAAGGCTTTTTGCTAGAAACAGCAATACTACTTAGTATTGTTCCGTTTGAAGGGTGAGTTAGCCAGGTTGTCTGGTTGGTTGTCACGGTAGCATGCGAAAACGATCCCGTGGCGCTCCACGTTAAGACGGAAAGGGCACCGCTGGTTTTTTAGTGGGTAATACGATGTTCGGGGCGCACTCGGCGCCGGCGAGCCCCACATACCCCCCCACTGTTCCCGTGGGGGAAACGCATAACGCGTTTTTCCAGCGTTAAAAAAATATAAAAAATAATAAAAATTAAAAAATGGTTGTCTGGGTGGTTGTTTGTTCGTGAAGATGGTTGCGCGTGAATGTAAGGGTTGGTTAATGTGGTGCCAATGTCTATAGGCGATGATGACAACTTACCTTCACAGACCCATTTGCCAGTCTGACAAACTATTTTAAATTAAAGATATAACAAGCATTAATTATAACTATAATTATAAAACTAGGTCGGTCATAGTGTTTATACTTATATAGAGAATCCAGATCTCACGAAGCAAAATACCACCCTTTTAAAGGAAGTTAACTAGGACGCATTCCGAGTCAATGAGGAAGTCGTCTGAACCACGTCCAATGCAAACTAATTGCATATGAATACCATGTTTTCGTCATTTTATAAACCTAAAATTTAGATTGTGACACTGCCTGGTAATAAATTGGCCAACAAAAAAAAATATAGGTAAAAGACCCTTTCGTGAAGATTGCCTCTGGACGTGTTTTTACGGAGAGCCGTTAAAATTCGCTCTTCCCGTCTCCAGCAAGCGCTTCTATCGCTTCTACCCCGGTGCAGTCTCTGCCGCGCATTGCATTTAGGTATGGTGTTTTATTCCTTGTCTCGTTATTGTATCCGCTGTCGTTCCGGTCATGTCACACTATTGTGTCGGCGACGGCACGGAGTGCGTGTATGGTTTCAGATTAATATTTTCTAGCCCGTGATGTTTTTAAGCTTTTGTTATTGAATGTCTTAATTAACAAAGAGCTTTGTCATCACGCTGATGAGCCGACAATCTTCAAGTTCAAATGGCGTATGATGCTTTTTAAGCATTATACGCCATTTGAACTTTGACTTTTTTAAGTCATTGCTTATCTTTTATGAAATATTTTTAGTAAGTTACGGTAAGTTCAAAATAATCTTTTCTAATAGTTTGAATGCGAGAGTGAGTTTGCTTATTTGTTACGCTGTCACGTCTAAACTATTCAATGAAGAATCATTCGCATAAGCGTTGTTTAGTCACAATATCAAATTAAAAAAAAAAAAAGTTTATTCCAAAGTCCATATCCCCAGTCTAATTCTTGGCTATTATTAATATGAATGGGTTTTGTGCTATAAAACAATTTTAATGAACCTACATACTTATACTGTCTTCCCCGTTTACAACGACCTGTGTCACTACTTGTTCGAATTACTAATTAAATTGATTTATATTGATTTGTATACTATTTTTATTGTATTCTTAAGTACATATATGAAATGAGCCGAGATGGTTTAATAGCTAAAACTGAATTTTAACTAAAGATTGTAGTTTCAAATCTGACCAAGCACTAAAAACTTCCAACATTCTTCTCAAGAGGATAACTTCGAAAGTTTTGCAGCAGTAGGACACTTGACTCTAGCTTAATATCAAATAAAATCGTATAAAATACTGAAAAAAACTCTATTTCTTTAGTAAATTATTTCGTTTTAAGAAGTGCCAACCGAAGTAAAAGCACGTGACGAAAAAAGCGTAGGTATTGAGTAGGTACACTTGTCTTATTTATTTAAAAAAACAAGGAATATTGCGGGCCGATTGGCCCGATACTTGCCTTTCACGCCGTAGGTTGTGGATTCAATTCCCACTCAGGACAGACATTTGTGTGTATAAACATGTCTGTTTGTCCTGAGTCTGGGTGTAATTATCTATGTAAGTATTTATTTACAAAATAAAAGTAGTATATATAGTATATCAGTTGTCTGGTTCATATCATAATACAAGCTCTGCTTAGTTTGGGATCAGATGGCTGTGTGTTAACAATGTCCTAGGATATTATTATAATTATTTACAACTCAAAACACGAGATAGGAGTGAAATATTTTTGCGTCAGATTAACTTAAAGAATATAATACGGAACAGTATATATTAATATTAATAGGTATTACCTATTTCCACGGCAGCATGCGCAAGCGATCCCGAGGCGCGCTCGTTAAGACGGAAAGGGTAAGTACCGCTGGTTTTTTAGTCGGTATACTGATGTTCGGGGCACACTCGGCGCCTTGGACGCCGGCGAGGGAAACACGAAGTGCATAAAGTATTACACGTTAAAAATAAAAATAAAGTATAACGTATATAATGTGTATGTATATTAATACTTATATAAGTATTTATATTTAATAATTTTTATTTTTACAAAATATATTCTATAATTTGACACGCTTCAAAATATAAGTAAATACATGTTTTGAAAAATCATAAAGGACTTAAAGTTTAAAGACAATTAAATAAGCTTGTGACACAGCTTAAAAAAATCTTAATTGAAAATATGTAGATTAAAAATTTATAACTTGCGATCACTTAAATAATAGGTATAATGAATATGACAGCGATGTAAGATGTAAGATGATAAGCTATTTGATTAGGCGTTTCAGAAACCAGCCGATAATACTTGGTGCGACACAATACCGTTTGTGGCAGCGACCACACCTGTGTAACCAAGCGAGATAACTGTATCAAAGAGCCTTCGTACGGACTTGAGCGCATAAGTGTGACCACGGCATACATGTAACCAGTTCCAAATAGACTTAACACGCATGAAATTGAACTATTGTTAATCAAAACATACCGATGTATAACATGACCATAATTGTATTAAACAGAAAAAAGTGTTCTTAGTTTGAATTTTGATCGTTATAAATAAATAAAAAATATATATTAAAGAAATTATACACATACCCAAATTAGATACTTCATATTGAAGTCTTTATTCAAACATTTGGCAAAAAAACACATGTTACAAAACCTAAGAGACAGAAAATGTTTAATGAAAGCGAATTTCGGTTCTGATTAACCGCTACTCAGCTACAAAATTTTGTGATTTATATTGTTGTTACACTATCTCACTCACTCTTCAAATCGGAACACAACAATACCAAGTACTGCTGTTTTGCGGTAGGATAACTGATGAGTGGGTGCTACCTAATCAGACGAGCTTGTACAAAGCCCTACCACCAAGTATTATTATCTTATTAGTATCTTTTAAGTTATTGCACCATATCATACTTATGTTATGAATTTGTATAAGATACTAGTTTCTACTTGCGCCAACGTGTGTGTTAGGGAGGGGCATAAACAGAAGTTTTCAGATACCTTTAACGCGGTGGTACCTCGAACAACATCTATGCAAAATTTCATGATCGGTTGAATAGTTAAGACGTGAAATCGTTTCAAACAAACAAACTCATTTTCGCCTTTATAATGTTATCGTAAAGATAACCAATATATTACCAAGGAAAGCAACGAGAATCTCATCTCTACGAGCGCCATTCTTTCGTTTGAGCCATTTTAAAGGTTAAAATCAACATTAACACAAAATCCATTCTTTGTATGCACCTCGGTATATCCCTCAGTGGGCTAAGGCCTCCTCTCCTTTTTTGAGGAGAAGGTTTGAAGCTTATTCCACCACGGGTTTGTGGAATACCCATGTGGCAGAATTTCATTGAAATTGGACACATGCGGATTTCCTCGCGACATTAGGTAAAATACGTCTTTCAAAATTTATGTAACATATACAACGTTTTAACGTTGACGTTGTGACATTTTACCCCCACCAATTATTTTTAAATATTGAGATATACATAACTATTGTTTCAGAATCTACTACCGGTCCACCCTGACTGACTTAGCAGAAACAAACGCTACAAGCCCTAAGTTTATTTTTTTCTCAAACGTTTATTCAAATATCTAGAAATATTACTAAAACGCCTACTTAGATTGTTGGTTAATTTGTGAGGTTTCTGATAACGAGGTCGTGCGTTTGAACCCCTGAGTTTTATTGATATTGCATTTTCTATTTGGAGTTTTAAATTTGAAATTTTGCAGAGTTTATACTCAATTGCCTCTGAAAACGTAAACGCGTCCCTTCGTCAGAACTGCCTTTGATATGGTTATTGCTATCGCACAGGAATATGAAACTTTATCATTAATATTTCTAAAACTACTCGTCCAAATTACGAAGTGCAATCCTCTGTTTTTGTTTTTGATAAAAACTCTTCAAATTAAATTATTTTTCATCTACTAGTATACAATTTAATATTTGTATTGTTATTTATTGTTTTCAATTCATTTCATTTGTTTCATTTATGCAATTATAACCAGTTTTTCGAAAGAAATAAAATTAAACAACCTAAACTGTTTTGAAAACACTTATGTCCTTTTTATTAAACTTATTACTGTGAGTAATAATTGTGAGATACTGCCTCGTAGTTCTCTCACAAAGTTTTAGCGTACCTGCCAGTTTTACATAAAAAGTTTACATGTATCGGTTCTAATTTTGATAGCGTCTAACCGAAAATCATCCGGACCCTCTGATAAAAACTTAAATCAGATGAAATGTACCACTAAGTTTTAAATATATTAACTACTAATATATTATATACTAATATGTAATGCTAACAAAGTTCAAGCACGTTAAACGCGTCCTTGTGTTTAGTGATTGACACTAATCGGATTTGAAAAAAAATATAATGAGAAAGTCATAGCGTCGTATCAAATAGTAAAGTTTAAAGCGGGTAAAACCGCACGGAGCAGCTAGTATTGTAAGAAAAAGAATAACTCCTGACCTGACTCTCCACGTCGACAAGGTTCGTTGGCATGCGGTTCAGATATGGAGACGCATATAGACTTTATATTTATACCAATAAAATAGTATGAATTCTACTCGAGCTTGGCAGACGGCGTTGCCATTGATCAATAAAATAGCCTAAAATAAAACTACAGTAGTAGATGCTAGTTATCAGTACTAGTACTTTCCTAAGTAGGAAAGTACTAGTACTAGTACTCATCAGATATTCTACCGCAAAACAGCAATACTTGATATTGTTGTGTTCCGGTTTGAAGGGTGAGTGAGCCAGTGTAATTACAGGCACAAGGGACATAAAATCTTAGTTCCCAAGGTTGGTGGCGCATTGGATATGTAAGCGATGGTTGACATTTCTTACAATGCTAATGTCTAAGAGCGTTGGTGACCACTTACCATCAGGTGGCCCATATGCTCGTCCGCCTTCCTATTCTATAAAAAAAAAAGTCAATTGTAGTAGAACTGATGCTAATATTAGCATCATTTCTATGCCCGCTCAATAACATTTAATAAATATTTAAAAAATAATAAATAACTCTTTTTGCGTCGGGACCTTTACATATCGACTTAAATAGTAACTTTAAGTGCCGAGCGTATCTCGTACCTTTACGTTTACTTTCAGAGAAAATTAAATTGTGAACTGTGGATTCAATTTACAACATTAATTAGTGTTACTTATTTTAAAGTGTCAGCGTCGTCTGTTACGATGACACATTAGCGCTGGTGTCGGCGAAGCTTTGAGAAAATCAAAGAGTTCGCCGAGCTCAGGGTCTGAACCTCTTCGTCGGTGAGTTCTAGGAGTTGGATCTTGTAATGATCTAGTATAAAACGGAAGCACTATGGTTTCATAAACTGCCGAGAACAAGAGAACCCAAATAGCACTAAAACGCCCAGATAGCAAATTACGATATCCTGGAGGGTCGCTGGCTTTTAGGATTTCAAACGTCTAGTCCCCGAAAGTAAAAAAGTCGGGAAAGTGGAAGTGGAAAGTGGCACAGACAAGAACACCGCCCCGCATACGTGCCCCACTAGGAACGCGAAAAAGCAGATCCTGGGGATGAGGTCCGATAAGGGCTCTCCCTGCATAAAATGAAGACCGATCGTAGTGGTACAGGAGATGGCGGAACGAGCACGGGACAGGCCCGATTCCAGCGATGCCAGCGTTTATCATGCCCTTTAGAGCAAATCAAATAACAAATTATCAAATAATATATTTTGTTATAAAAAATATCAGGGTTTTTTTATAGAATAGGAAGGCGGACGAGCATATGGGCCACCTGATGGTAAGTGGTCACCAACGCTGATAGACATTGGCATTGTAAAAAATCTTAACCATCGCTTACATCACCAATGCGCCACCAACCTTGGGTATATAATAAGATTTTACGTCCTTTGTGCCTGTAATTACACTGGCTCACTCACCCTTCAAATATAGAATAGTAGGTAGAATATCTGATGTAGTGGTACCTACCCAGACGAGCTTGCACAAAGCTCTACCACTAGACGGGATTGAGAAAAGTTAATGGGTTTCCCTTTATGTTAACTTTTGCAATAAATACGAGATTTTCAAACAAATAGTTCACCTAATAAAACGCGTGCATTAAATGATAAGTGCTAAGAGAACAATTTAACAAGAACTAAACATTAAAAAACAATATAACTTCAAAACCACTAAACAAATAGTTGATTCAAAACAAAATCTCAACCAAAACCTGCTTGGTACAAAATAACGTGAAAATATGCGTTCGTTGGTTTCGAAACATGCATCGAAAATATATGCATGCCAGAATAGAGTAGATAGAGTAGAGAGTCGGAGTGAAGGAGTATGGTAACATAAAATTGTTCTACGAAGCCGGTTGTATGTTGGCACAGCCGTATAAAATATACAGAGTGGCCCTCGGCGAGCCGTAAACAAATACACACGAAGGACTAAAAACTACTAGACAAGACTTTTTGCGAACGCATCGCGTTTTGTTTTCCAATGACGCAGTTTTATTTTCTCATTTTCAAGTTCTAACTAAATGTCTGTTTTGATGACACAATATAAATAAGTAGATTATAATTTGCTTTCAAGTTCAATTCATACACTATATTTTTAATAACACGAAAAATAATAGTGGATACCTAAATTAATATTAAATAGTTATTGATATAACTTTTTCATGTATGTGACTTTATTCTTTTCGATTAAAACTATTACTAATGTGGTCTGAAAATATCATTTCTACAATGAAAAAACACCAGGAATTATTTATTATACAACCTATGTTTATTATGTATCTGTACTGTACGCAATTCACAAGCCGCTAGGGTTAGCTTTGGTATGTAGATGCGATTATACCTAAATACGAATTAGATATTCTTACGATATCATCCTTTGGATTATAAAATTTGCTTGACGACCAGTCTAACACATTCGAAAGTCAAATCACATAGGGTTAGCAAAACAGACTGGTTTAGTAAAATAAAATCAATAAAACAAATTGAAATTAAAGTGTTTTGTAATTACATACGTTTTGATTTAAATTAAATTCGATCGATCTATTTATTATTTAAGGAGAGCCGACTTCCCAATCGGCCAAGGAAAGGAAGCCTGATGGGCGACCATTTATACTGGTACTGTGGTGAACCAAATAATAAGCCGGCAGAACACGACAAAGTTTTTGCTGTTTTCCCATTTAAGATGCATGGGTACATTAACAGCCTGTGAAGGTCCCACTGCTGGGCTAAGCCTCCTCTTCCTTTTTGAGGAGAAGGTATGGAGCTTATTCCACCACGCTGCTCTAATGCGGGTTGGTAGAATACACATGTGGCAGAATTTCAGTGAAATTAAACACGTGCAGGTTTCATCACGATGTTTTCCTTCACCGTATAGCACGTGATGAAATTATACGTGATGAAATATAATTACAAATTAAGCACATGAAAATTCAGTGGTGCTTGCCCGGGTTTGAACCCACGATCATGGGTTAAGATTCACGCGTTCTTACCACTGGGTCGTGTCAGCACACAGATGCATACGTAAACAAATAAATTGGCGGTTCTGGTTATTTATAATTCATTAACTAAGAATAGAATAATGTAGGCTCGGTTCAATAGTTTCTCCTTTAATATGACAAAATAATGGATATATTATAGCGAATATTAAGTTATGCCAACAGAGCAGAAAATTTGTTTCCACTTTAACTAGTTGGTAAGTTCGTTGACCGCAAGTCGCGTTGTCATCACGTGTATCGAATAGACGCTAAGTTGGTTGCATTCTAGCGAAAAGATTTTTGTTGTTTCTATAAGATTGTATGTAATAAGCGTGACATCGGATTCAAAATTAACTTTAGATTTTACTTAATAATGATTGATGAAAACCATATGGTGTGGTTGGTTGGTAATTTCCTTCTTATCATTAGAAACACTTTTTTTGAAAAAGCCAATATCAGCTTCCCACTATCTTTACTTTGTCCTGAAAGCCGAAATGGCCCAAAGGTCCAAACCACAAGCACGGGTACAATTCCGAGCAATCATTACGAAGTATTCCTTGCTTAATGGCCGGAAAATAAAAGCATCGTAAGGAAATCTCGAATTGTCAGAAGTACGATTAAGCTCTAAGCATGGTGGTATATACTCCAAGCCTCTTTTCAATAAGACAGAAAGTCCTAAAATGTTCAATTCAAATTTCGATAATAAAGATACAACTAGGTAGGTATACCTATGGAAGAATAACATTAAACTTCTGACGAATAAGTAATTAAAAAAATATAAAATTCCACATTAGAACGACACTGTCGAATCATAAACACAAAGGTTTTAAATCAAACACGCCACATAAAATGCCCATCCGGCATTTTTTTCATTATTTTACATCTCTCATAAAAGTATTTGACGACAAGTCGGGTCACGCGAGGGTCATCAAATTAAATTGTAGCATAAACTGGTCTAAATCGTAACCTGTAGTGGCTGTACGCTACACGTTATTAATTAAGTTATAAAAAAGTCATAGGTAAATTAACATGTTTATGAGTCAACACTTTTGAGTTGATTAGTTCTTTGTTCTACTAGCGCCATCTCTTAAAGTTTATAGTAAATTTGTGGAGATTTTAAAATAACTAGCGTCCTTTGATATTTATGAAACAAAAAATTACATGTTCCTGATAAATTTATCATATCATTATTAAGTTTTTTTTTTTTAAATCAATAGTTCTGTTCTGTATGGTAGAGTTATCTAGTACTTCGTTATTTTAAATTATATACCGTCCATAAAAATAAAAAGAGGTAATATGAATACTATTCTTTCAATTTCGTATTTCGACAGCGAAGCTTGAATTGCAATTGGAATTGCATCCCGATCCTCTATTACGCATTCTTTATTATATTAATTAAGATGTTTTTACCGGCCGAATTCTGGCATAGCGGCCATTCACGTCTGAGAATTGCGAACTATGTTATAGACAACAAGTGTTTGTGGAGACATACGTGTACTTCCTATTCTATCACAGATCAGGCGCAGGACCACAGACTTTAGGTGCTGCGACTGCATTGTCAGGACGAACTAAGATTTAGGCCTGGAAACTCGACACCAGGGGCGTAGCTACCGCCGTATCGTAAGAAAAGTGTCTCCGTTGATTCAATCCGCCAAAGAAGACAGGGGAGGAGGCGTCGGCGCTATGCTCCTCTATTCCCTCTACCGTAATCGCTGTCGGGACTAGGTGGGTTCCCGAATGCCGGGAGAAATGGAGGCCCATATAAGCGGGCCAACCGTCAGGGCAAAAAAAATGTTGTCCTCAGTTAGGAAGAAGGGCCCCTATCAAATTTTGATACAGGTCCCATTAAGGGCAAGCTACTCCCTTAAACGACACAGATGTATTTGATGATGATAATGGATATTGTATATCTGACAATTATCCTTGCCATTGCATCAAGTTACATATTTTTATACTTGTTAAATATTATATAGATAATACAAAGTGGTACAGTTACCTTTCGCCGGTTCTTCTCAAGACTGGGTGTTTCTTTTCTGAACCGGTAGTAATTTCTAGTTTGACTATCAATAAGCAAGTGTTATGCTTTAATGTTAAATAAAGTAAAGTAGGTTGATTTTGAAATTGACATATGTTCTATTTGTAAAGCCACATAATATACAAAAATTACTTTTCAAAGTTTTCGTCCGCGATATCAAAGCGGACTTATTACCATTTTATTAACTTCGTTCGTAATTAAGTTCTGATTAATATACTTGAAATATCAAAAGCCGGATTTCATACGTATCTATTTTAAAAAAATATATGCATTAATATTGACGACATTTTGCTAGCATCGTCATTTCAGTTTTCGTAATTCTTGGCAATTAAAAATCATATTCAAAAAAAGCATTTATTTTACTGTTGATGACAAAATTAAAAAAAAAATGAACAGATATCTAGGAAAGATCGGACAGATAGAATATTGAGGTCGACTATATTTATAAACACAAAAAATATGGAATAATAATGACAAGCATACAAAACAAAGAAATATATTCAACAACGACCAAGCCCGTATAAAGTCGAGTAACATAATAAGACTCGAGGAACTAATATTTGTCCAGCATATTTATAAAGTCGGTTTAATTGCCTGTTCTGGAGTTTTCCGAGTATTGTTGGATTTGATGTGAGCCGCCAGGAAACTGAGTCACATCATATGGATACTTAAAGTCCTATTGTGGTTAGTACTACTATCCATAGTTATCGTTCTGTTCTTAGTCTTCAAGGTATTGCTTTATATTACAATTACCTAGCATAATGTGTTTTTTTTGAGTAGCCTATTAGGAATTCCCTAGCAAAATGTCTTAAAAATGTATTTAAAAAAGGAACAGCCTGTAAATGCGCCTCTGCTATTAAAAGTTTTATTCTCTTCTTCTCTTGAGGAGATAAAAACTCAGTAGAGCTTGCACAGTTTTGAACTCGCGATCTTCATTTAAGATTCACAGCACCGGGCCAACACGACTCTTTAAATCGATGTTTTTTTTTCAAAAACATATCACAACAGTTAATCCTGCTGATGGCCTGCGTAATAAATAACAGAAATAAAATATTTAAAAAAAAAACGTTTCCGTGTACAATGAATGGGTAATCGACAAGCCAATTATGATAGAGCACAAACATGGAATCAAACAGTAGAGTAAACCAGTAGTAAAAATAATAAAGTTTTTGGTAAAAACATGAAAATGAATCAAACTTCACGCAATCCTCTTGAATAAATAGGACGCCGTACTATATCGGTACTAACCGTATTCGTTTTAAAAAAAATCTTAAATTTTTAACCGTTTCGGAAAAGTATACAGTAGGCAAATCTTTTCCGAACCAAAGCGTTTACCAATGCAGCCAACTAAAAAAACCGAATTCGCGCATAGACAAAAAAAGATAACTGTAAAAGCGCTTACACACAAAACATGCGGTTTCATAACACCCGCTTTACGAAAGTGTCGAAGTGACACGAATTTAATTGGCAGGCAACAGATTGACAAGAATTTAGGGTTGATATATTAAACAAAAAAGACTACGACTTTATGTAATATAATGTAACAATCGACTTGTAGCAATGAATACCAATTACATATTGAGATCTGTAAAGTCAATACATCATTTTATAATCTATAAATATTTCTTGTCTTAATAAATAGATTATTAATAAACTTTATGCAAACAAGAAAAAAAATACTTTTAAGCTTTTATAAATTCCCTCACCAAATATGTCAATAACAATCATAAATTTAAAAAAGGACTTTATATAGTTCAAGGATCGTCAAAAGTCTCTTATGTAGTATGTCATAAGACTCACATTCCTATAGCTAGTTAAATGTGAAGCAAATCCTTGAATTAATAAAAGTTTTAAATATTTATTACAATATATTAAAAGTAAATTTATGACATTTTAAAGCTCGAATGCTGTTATTTTTTTACTTAGTTGTGCAAACCCGTCTGGCTACTGCCAAAGTATTGTTATGTTCCAGGTCCAGGTGGAAGAGTGAGTGAGCCAATGTAACTACAGGCACAAGGGATATAACATCCAAGTTTTGGAGATTAGTGTCCTATTGGCGATGTAAGAAACGGTTGATTTATCTTACAGTGCCAATGGCTATGGGCGGTGGTGACCACTTATCATTAGGGGGCCAATTTGCCAGTCTGCCTACATATTAAATAAATAAATTTAAATAGGTCTTTACAAGGTCAATAGTCTAATGCATTGCAGCTATGATCAATAAAATATAGAGCTGAACGCATACACATACATTAAGTATATTAAATTAGTAGATAAATAGATAATTTATAAATATAACAATGAATACTAAACAGTGTATATTATTATTAACTGGATAAAATATAACGAAGTGTGTTAGCACAAGAACGCTTATTATTTTGAAGTATGATACCTACTGGAATTATTTTATTGCCATTATTTATAAAATAGAAGTAATTATTCCCCATTAATGCCAGCGACATAGGCACTCTGTGCATATATAATGGCGTAATCGCGCGCAGCACACGCATTCGGAACTAAATTTACCATCGCGAGCTGTGTTTATTTATTGATTACTCAGCAGTACATTGATCGATTCGAGCGAGAAAGGTCGTGTTTGATAGAGCTCACGAAGTTGTAGTATGATACATAATGCTCATATTTTTTACCATTACAAGTTATAGAATTTAAAAAGTTTTTTACAGAAATTTGACAACTACACTACACTTTACCTGTGGGTATCGCACGCGGTGTCGATATCGATATACGACACGTATATAATACAAGGTAGCTAGAGAGTGAGATTCCGGCCCTTGAAGACCACCCATCTTGGAGCGAAATGCGTTGGAATTACAAAAGCGCGTTTATTAAGAGTGAAGCAAATTCAAGCGGCGTAAGGCATTATCGAGCACCATTATTTGAAACAATTGTGCCTACAATGGCAGCTGAGAACAAGACCAGTTCATCGACGTCCACCAGAAGGAGGCTACGCCCGACTGTTACAGTACATGATCACAGTTAAAAGAGATCACGCGTGCGCCCGATTACCATAGGCGCTGGAATTTGGTTACACCCCGGTTCGAGTAAGAGTTTATAGAGAACGAGTTTGGGCACAAGTGTATGATGTATATGACGTGATTTCTAGAGGAAACGTTTGCAGGAAATATACAATGAAGTTTTAACTCTGCAGCAACTGCTTGGACTCGTGTGATTAAACTAATCAAAATATTTGAATGAAATGTAAAGCTACCACTGGTTTAGAATGTCTCAACAACTTTAAAAAACTATGTTACGTAATAAGTCTTATTTTATTGTGATTTGGTAGTTATGATATTTATAATAAACATTTTTTTTCAATTGTGTAACAAATTCAAAAAGTTTTTACTGAAACGAGGCGAGACGGCTTGTTACACGTAATATATCGTATTATGTATAGCTAATGTCCGGCGGGTCGGGTCAGGTCCGTGATCTAATGTACAGTGTAACTGAGTGGATAAGAATTAACGATAAACATATTATTATCGTTCATTTGCCAAATAAACTAAACAAACCTTTTAAGAAATGTCAACCTCTGTTTGTATTTTTTTTTTATTATATGTTTTTTTTTGTTTGGTTGACGAGCTTTATAAATTGTTCTTATTCAAAATATTTGAATGAAAAAAAAAAGGTTTCGAGCATTCAAATTCATATATTTCTTCAAATTTACAGTAATAATTTCGACCGCCTTGCGAATACTAAGGACCTTCTTTATAAATGTTGTTTAGCGTGTAAATATTTAAACAGTGCTGCGCCTTCTTCTTTCGAATGTCAAATCAAATGTTGAAAGGGATAAATCAGTGTTTAATTAAACAACTGCTAAGCAACGTTTATGAGAAAAGCCGTAAGTTTTTTACATTCCACGTTAGTAGCTTATTTACTATTAATGTTTGTATACTACGTCACTAGTCATGATTTACTGACAGACGTCAATGCATTCTCTCAGCGACTGAACTTTAGCAATAAAATGTGGACTTACAGTAGCGTATGGAACTATAACTATGTTCCCATCATAACTTCCATCAATCGTGTTACCTATTTGTATTGCGTGCTCACTTTTTGCTATTCTACTTTCTATCTATATTAAATTGTAAAGTTTACTGTTTTACGAGGAAATTCTTCACATCAAACTTGAGATTGAATTCTTGTCCTTCAATATTGGTCACAGCGTGAGGTGCAGTCAAAATACACGCGATATCGTTGCATGGAATAGCAGATATCACATGGTTGAAAAGGTGATACACAAAAATTGGAAAAAAGGTCGAAATTAATTCTAACCTAAAATTAAAAATATTCGATTTAGCAGTTGATCGACTAAAAAGACCGATTTAACGCGGTTTGTATAACAGTGTAGTCCAATTAGGTGACGGCCTGAAAGCCTGAATTTGGGCATATTGCCATACCATATTTCAAATTTTCTTTACCATTTCGATATTTATATTGACTTATATAGATTATCGTAATGAAAATGACTGCACGAGAAAAATATTAGAGAAAGAGTGGGCCGAGATGGCCCAGTGGTAAGAACGCGTGAATCTTAATCGATGATCGTGGATTCAAGCCCGGGCAAGCACCACGGATTTTTCATGTGCTTAATTTGTGATTATAATTCATCTCGTGCTTTACGGTGAAAGAAAACATCGTGAGGAAACATGCATGTGTCTAATTTCACTGAAATTCTGCCACATGTGTATTCCACCAACCCGCATTGGAGCAGCGTGGTAGAATAAGCTCCAAACCTTCACCTCAAAAAGAGGAGAGGAGGCCTTTAGCCCAACAGTGGGACATTCACAGGCTGTTACGGTTACGGTTACGGATGTTTAGAAATTATATAGCATATTATGTAGAAGAACTGTATCCGAACTTACATTGTATTTAATATATTTCTTGTCAATCACATATGTTCCACATTCACATTCTTGGTATTTTTTTATATAGGCGCACGGGCAAATTGGTAATGGGGATAGGAAATGGTCACCACCGACCATAGCCATTGCCGACGTACATCGCCCATGCGCCACCAACCTTGAACTTAGATTTTAGGTTGCTTGTGCCTGTAGTTACACGGCTATTAGAAGGCTCACTTCAAACCAGAAGGCAACAATACTAATTATTACTGTTTGATGAGTAGGTGGTACCTACTCAGACGGGCTTGCACGAAGTTTGCTTGCTTTAAAATTTATTTAACCCAAATTAATTGCTAGCATTTGTTTACACGCATTATTTTGTGTGTTACGGTTTTTCGTTCAACGCATCTGAATACTACTACATTTTTTTTCAAAAAGCTTTCCGAATTTCCTAGACCATTTTTTTTATTTATTATTACATTAGAATCACTTATTTAATGTACCAAATCGCCACCACGGTTTTTGTCATTATCATAATTGTGACAAATTTTGTCTTTATTTAACGTTCAGGCGCTGACCGTCACTTATCGCCAGAACTCTTATCAATTGACATCTCTTTCAATACTTTACAACTTGCACGTTTATGACATATATATATATTAATAAATATAAAGGAATACAAATGATATTATGGCACATGGATTTCATTTAACTTTAATTATGCACCCGCTGTCACTTGGACCATAGCCCACGCAGCCGCCCCACCTAGACTTTAACATTTCATTCCATAAAGCATTTTAATGGAAAATCGATGATATAATTCAATTACTGGGCGGCACGGGAGCCACAAATCCGTTTCTTTTCCTTTTAAAGACAAAACAATGTCGTTTTCTTGTTGGAAAATAAAAAGGCACACCGTAATCATATTTCAACGACTCATTTGTTAAATGGGTTAAGTGACTGTTGTTTGCGAAGCGCCATGGTAATGACGATTCGTTCAGCTTAACAGAGATAAATAAAGCGCTTTTTATTTTATTAAATTGAAACCATTTCAATTATTGTCTTTAATAATTGTTTTTGATTAACGCGCTGAGAGGTCTTAACTATGCCAAGTAAGTAATCTGAACTTTTCTTTTCCTCTCATTTCATTGCAAAGTAAGTAAATAGGTATATATATGTAATTATTTTCACCTTTATTTACTCTGGCTCACTTACTAAAATCGAAACAGTAATTCAAAGTATTAAATGTTTATGGGAGAGACCCGACGGGCTAGCTCAAATCCATATGTCGTATCATCGTAGGATATCCGTATTGCTCGCAATACCATTTAAATTATTTATTTGAATCACAGTGCTATTCTATATGGACTCACTTTGTATGTCACTCGTAAAATGTTGAAAACAGACTTACGGTGATAGGTACGCTTTTTATGCGTGTATCATTTTATTGTCATAATTATTATAACCAATATAACGCAACAATTTTAGACATTACAGGATATTATTCTGTATGTGAGTATTAAGCTCATAGAAAAAAGAAAAAAGCTACCGGGTAATCCAAAATAGGCATAGTTAGTAGAAAACTGGATCGTAACCGACTTACATGGTTTCAAAGACAAGCATTATTACATACTCAAATCGTGTTTATAATTCATTTCGTACTCGCTGGTGAAGGAAAACATCGCGAGGAAACCTGCATTTATCGGATGTAACTCTGCTATATTTTTATCCACCATCCTGCTCTCGGCCTGTGTGGTGAAATAAGCTCCACCATGAGAGGACAATGTGCACTTTTTACTTCTAATTAAAAAAAATAGGAAACGTTAAAATATTTTAAATCTTTGTTATTATTAAGATGGTTATTAGTAAACGAACACGCGTTCGAATGGTATATAAACGAAGACTGTTGCACGTAGCGAAATTATTAGCTATGAAACTATTTTCGATTTCCTTTAAAAAAATACTAAAAAAAACTTTATTTTCACTTGGAAACATATCAGCATCGCTCATAAAAATCAATCTGGAGACGTAAATATTCAACTTCAAAGTAAAATGATAACTAAAAATTTATAATTTATAATTTCCATCTGAATACATTCGTTAATATATAATATTAGTTAAAGTAGCTGTGTTACAGTGAGTTCGGTACGCATCCAATGCTGCCAAATACATTTTGGCAGAATATATCATACTCGGTTTCGATTTGGACAACCGAATATTTGATATTCATTAAAACATGTACACTTTCGCGCCTGTATCGATTAATACGGGTTGTCAAACGTAGTAGTTATACGAAAATATTCTGAATACTTATAGTTCAAGGTTCTGTTAAAGCTGCAGGGTGGTAAAAATCGCATCGAACACAAATTTTCTATACAACGTTTCTGTAATCATTATAAGAATAAATACAATTATTAATTTAATTTTTAAATTTAAATTAGTTGACGTATATGAAATAAAAAATTAAATGAGCAACCCAGATTTACCTTAAAATTATACAACATTGAATAAGATACAATTAAATTAACACGTGCGATTTTGGTCTTTGGCACAGTACAGTTTAAAGCATATGGTGGCCTGCATGTGTTTGACAGACGATAACTTCGGTCGCTGTACGAATGTTAATATTGCGACCACGGAACGCTTCAGCGGGACTTCGAGCTGCTGCCATGGATTCAAGAAAGAAATATTACAAACATATATATGTGTCAGTATGATAAAAAAAAACTATTAATATTTAATATACCATTTGAGGTAGAATATCTGATGAGTGGGTGGTACCCACAAAACAGCAATACTCGGTATTGTTGTGTTCCGGTTTGAAAAGTGAGTGAGCCAGTGTAATTACTGGCACAAGGGACGTAACATCTTAGTTCCCAAGGTTGGTGGCGCATTGGCGAAGTAAGCGACCGCTTACCATCAGGTGGCCCATATCCTCGTCCGCCTACCTACAGTATAAAAAAAATACATTATGCGTCACGACTTTACTTATAAAATTGTTCAGCGAGTGATTAGATAACAGTGCTATGTCTTCTTTTTTTAAATGTCAAATCAATGATGACAGAAAGAGCGAAGGAATGACCGAGACAATATTTTTTTTATTAATTAATTAATTTTAATTATTATCTGTTACCCAATATAATGTATAACACAATACCCCTGTGTTTCATCTGAATGATCTCTGTTGGCATAACTTAATGTTCACTATAATATATCCATTGTTTTGTCATATTAAAGGAGAAACTATTGAACCGAGCCTACATTATTCTATTCTTAGTTACTGAAATATAAATAACCAGAACCAACAATTTATTTGTTTACGTATGCATCTGTGAGCCGAGATGGCTCAGTGGTAAGAACGCGTAAATCTTAACCGATGATCGTGGGTTCAAACGCCGGCAAGCACCACTGAATTTTCATGTGCTTAATTTGTGATTATAATTCATCTCGTGCTTTACGGTGAAGGAAAACATCGTGAGGAAACCTGCATGTGCCTAATTTCACTGAAATTCTGCCACATGTGTATTCCACCAACCCGCACTGGAGCAGCGTGGTAGAATAAGCTCCAAACCTTCTCCTAAAAGAAGGGAGAGGAGGCCTTTAGCCCAGCAGTGGGATATTCACAGGCTGTTACGGTTACGGTAATACTCCTGTGAGCCTTAAGCCTACCTCACGAATATCACTACCAAATACACAAATATTTCTTCCCGATCAGATAAAAACCTCGTCAGCTTTATTATTTACTATAGATAATAGATTTCGAAATTTAAAAAAAAATTGATTTGTATTATAAATCCTGATTTTTTCACTAAGCAACATAGATATCTCGAATCACTAATATTCAAATAACTTTATAACAAATAAACTTGTTCTAATCTATCTCGCAGTTTAATTGTACATGAGTACAATGACCTTATTTCAATGAAGTAATCATATCGAAATATGTTCATTAAAATTCTACCATGCGTCGAGGTCGAAATAGCGATTGATTTTAAGCCTTGGGTGTTATTATAAATTGCATTTGCTGTGAGAAGACTAATTAGACAGAATACTACTTATAATTTGTAAACTAATTAATAAGGTATCTGTTATGTTGGAGTTGATGCCTTTTAATTGCCGCATCCTTTTATTAGCACACTCATGCGCACCCGCGCTCAGTCCCACGCAGACTTTTGTTCTCTTTGTGACGGCTTCGCGTTATTATTAAAAACAATAAATCCCTGAGCACCTACCGCTAATGCTTCGCTTTCACTTCGCACACCCCTCACTACGAAACTAGTGTAACTAACACCGTCACCGTCTTAGTAATAACTATCGAATATGTGAATGTTTTATGACTATTTTTAAAAGTCAGCCGGCTAAAGCTAGTCAATAAAAATCTGTTCGTATCATGTACTAGAGCTGTATGCTTGGAGTAATTGGTCGGATGGGGGAGAGCTGACATCGAAGTACGTACTTTTTTACAGGCTAAAAATTTAGTTTGCTTTGACCTGTGATACGGACTTTGTCAGGTTAATTTGATTATGTCGCGCCTTGTTAAATTAAAAAAATGCAAGTGAACCGTCGGAAAAACAAGATGAATATTCAATAAAGAATTTCTGAATTTCGAAGTATAAAATATTTTGTAAATGTTTAGCTTATCAAAACTTATTTAATTGTTTATTATAGATTTTCTGTGATAGATTATTTTTTTTTTTAAATAAAAGCACATTACTTTTGAAATCTCACATCAACAATTTCAACATAAAAAAATTGTATGTAGTTGTATTTGTTTGATGTAAGGGAAAAATAATTCTATGACAATGTCTATCATATTAATTTACGCTCTTTTTATGTCTAAAAAATACAAAAATTAATAATATTTTACAATTTTAAAATACAAAACTTAATGAACGTATATTTCAACTAATGATAAATTTTTTGTTAGAATAAATTTTATTTTTTGCGATCACAAACAAATTTGAATCAGCATTACAATGTGAACGTACGATTATTTTCATACACCTATATCCCTCTTCATGCGATTGCAAAACGCACTTGTTCGGTTTTTTTTTTATTACGATAGGCATACGAGTGTTAAGCAAAACTAAATCAAAAATAATAATATTACGTCGCGTTCGAACTCAAATACCACTTGCCATCAGGTGGAGTAGTCATTTGGTCTCCCGGAAATATAAAAAAAAGCATTCTGTTACATGTAACATTTCATTTTCAATGACTTACTCATAAAGCAAAAGACGGACTTATCTTACTAACTCCACAAAGTATATAATAAAGTATAATCAGGCTATTGGAATATTGTTTGTTTGTATGGTTCTTTATTGTTATGTAATAAATAAAATTATTAACCATGTAATTGGAAAGTATTTTGTTAGCTTTTTTTTTACTATTAATAGGCCAGCGTTTGACCGTTGACTCGCCTGATGTTAAGCATCGACACGGTCCAAGATGTAGCACGCTTGCCTATAAGAAAATATATATAAAATAGCTGTGACGTTTTTATATCAAAATGTGCGTCATAATATAATATTATTGAACATTTCATTTTATAGTACGTATAACGTATTAATTGCAAATTGTAATTGCATTTTAATGTATATATATATTTTATTATCGGATTAAGTTCTAAGTCGGTAAAGAGACGTCAATGGAAGGAAATATCTATAATACCTTTAGTCGATTAAACAGTAAGTAATTACAGGGCAATATAGAAATAATACAAAACTTTATTGCTTTATATTACTTTCTTCGTGTCATATTAGTCATAAAATATTAATTATTTGACGATTAGGGATTAGGGATAATATCACGGCATTTAGTTTATTATAAAATGATTCACATAAACAGGTTTTTCTTTTCTATTTGAGTTAAAAGCTCAAAAGGATATTAAGCATGAAGTCCAGTAATACTTAGTAATCCCCTATTGTAGGTTCACACGAGTAACATAGACCTAGATATTACTATTGCGTACACTTGAGCAATAAAGTGCCATAACAAAGGGCAGTATTCAGAACAAATAATTGTATGGTTGTTAGTTACGCTTTTACGTCATAACTACTAAACCTATACGAATACGAAAGACATACCTAACAACTGCTAACACACAGGCAAAGCCGTGTCGAAGTAGTGATGTATTAACAAAGCAAAAAAATATATAAAAATGAGTATGTGTACCATGCTAGAATCACTATCATTTGGTAAGCTTAAAATTAGAGTCGGATGAAATTAGTTCCGAGTAGAATTTGTCTTCATATAAGGCAAAAAAAAACCTTGGATACGAATATATAAAAGCAACTCACCCATAAAACGCAAGACTCACCTAGACAAACCGACACTTAGCGAACTCTGAGACCTAAAACGGGGCAATTAATCAATAGGGCTTTCAAAAATTCGACACATTATTTACTCTAACTTGAAAATAGAAGACAAAAAATATTTGACGAATGTTTTAAAAAATATTTATATTTATTTTATATTTGACGAGCCGGTTGGCGCGGTTGGTAGATACTTGCCTTTCACGCCGAAGGTTGTGGGTTCGATTCCCACCCAGGACAGACATTTGTGTGCATGAACATGTCTGTTTGTCTTGAGTCTGGGTATAATTGTCTATATAAGTGTTTATTTCCAAAAAAAAAAATTGTATATGTTGTATATCAGTTGTCTGGTTTCCATAGCACAAGCTTTGTACAAGCTTAATTTGGGATCAGATGGCCGTGTGTGAAAAATGTCAGATGATATTATTATTATTATTTTAATTTATATGGATCTGTTATTATGGTTAACTGCACTATTTGAATAAACAATGAATACTTATAGATATTACATTTTAAATCGAACAAAAATAACGTCTTATATACTAAATGCAAATATCGCTTTACTCTGTTTCTTTGATATGGTTAATAGTTATACTAAATCTTAAAGCGCTGAAAGAGTTTAAAAAAGAAGTAAAAAATTACAATAGAATACAACAAAAAAATTAAAATTACATTAAATACTTATTGCATATTATAAAAAAAGAAATATTTCATACAAATCAGTTAGTACTTTTTCGTCGCCTGTACTGCGTTGTCCCTCATAGGCGGCGTATTATTAATGACGGTGGTTGTAATTAAAGTTAACTCGTAGTTATGTGATAGCGGACAGTAATTCCTCTTTAGTTCCGTGTTTACCCCAACAATATCTTAGTGTTCCTCCTGCTTTATGGGACACTGATGCGAAAATGCCATTTGCTGATCATAACTATGATATACATTAACCTACATCTTTACTAATAATACACGTAAATAATAACGTCTGTCTCATAGCGCAGACTATATACTATATGAAAATTGTCTTGTAGGCAATTTGTATCGAATATTTAGATTCGGAAATTTCCTTCATCAGACTATTCTATTCTAAAAAGTATAATTTCTATAATGAATAATTTTTACTTTCATTGAATGTTTAAAAAGAATTTGTTACGAGATTAAAAATAATAAATTAATTTGAAATAACATTTAAATAAATTATTTTAATCTCAATACAGGATAGTATATGTTTTATGGTTGGTATTGTAATGAAGAGTTATACATTTTTTTTATGTTCCATGAAAAAAAAAAACTTTAATTTTAATTTGATGTAATCTCTACCGACTTATAAAACGGTAACGCTTTATACGCTAATCTCTAGATCTAACAGTCCGATTTGAAAAAACAGACATTGTCTCCTTTTCCTTGTAACCCTGACTACTTGTATGCAATGTATTTGTCTGATCTAACTGAAGGAATGATCTAGTATTGCCCTTGTACTAGATTGTTTTATTACTAGGTGGTACGTTTTGTGCAAACCCGTTTAGATAGGTACCACCTACTCATCAGATATTCTACAGCTAAACAGCAATTCTTAGAATTGTAGCGTTGCGGTTTGAAGGATGAGATAGCCAGTGCAACAACAGTCATGAGGGATAAAATAACTTAGTTCATCTTAGTTAAAGTTGGTGGTGCATTGGTGATGTAAGGAATGATTACATATTTCTCACATCGCCAATGTCTATTGACCATTGTGTCAATGACCAGTGTGTATTGTGTGTGGTGGTGACCATTTACCATCAAGTGGCCCATTTGACTTACATTTTGTTATATCCATAAATGAATACGTAATTTTAATTAATTATTTCGATGTATTTATATAGATGAAAAATAATAAAAACAAATTTTCGATGCATTGTATGAAACTGAAAATTTGTGACAAATGTCTTCAGTCTTACTTTTGTACATAGTCAGACTTTTAATCATACTTTGTCACTGATTGCATAGTTGGTATAATGGTTAGCTTATAAAATTGATCTTGAGGTTCTGGGCTACAAAAACATAAAATATTATTTTATAAGCATTTTCGCAGTCTCTACATTAACTTTAGAGTACTGACGTGACAAGCGCGAATTTTATGTTCGTGAATAATTAATATATAAAATTAACTATAAATAATTATGACGAAAGTGAATATATAACAAGTAAAAAAAAGAAACGAACTCAACAAGGAAACTGAGGGACACCAAGATTGTTACGCATGTTTCAAAGTGAGAAAAAGTATTTTAACCTTGTACTGAAATTACTCTTTTGTAATCGCTTTTTTGCATCAGTAAGAAGTTTTCGATCCTCAGCGCGAAAGGACTTATAAAATAAAAAAAAATCGACAGTTACATGAAGTAACAAGTTCTAAGTTGAACAAAGAATGTAAATATAGTTGTCACGCAGAGAACCTTACGTTTTAGATTTTCAAGGACCATATAAAATAAAATTTAGCACAGTTCTGATTCTAATGGTTTCCACATCTTCAAATAGGTAGACAGTTAAGCTTGGGTCGGTAAGGGAATATAGCGATATCTTAGATACAAGTGTTTAGAACTCACTCTAACTCCCAAGATCTCGGTCAACATCAGACAACCTAATAGCTTACAGTGGTGCTTGTTTGTGAGCCTTCTTAAAGGAAACTTGGAAAGTTACATTGGCAAACAGATATTTAATTGAGATTGTTGTTTTCGAAATCATTTGCTTCATCTTATTTTAGTTGCTTATTTACAAGTGTTAATGTCGTTTCATAATATGATAGTGAAACTCAAATTATTTCATTTTACTTTGGTGCAAGCCAGTCTAGGTAGGTAACACCCACTCATCAGTTATTCTACAGCTAAATACTACTTCGTATTAGTCTGTTTCGTATTGAAGGGTTGGTGAACTATTGTAATTCTAGGCATAAGGAGTATGATCTTTGGATGATGATCACCACTTACCATAAGTCTGTCGATTTGCCAGTCCGCTATTACAAATCACGAAACACTTTAATATTCAAGTTACTTGAAAACTTCGTTCTAATGAAAAATACTTGATTACAGATTACATTATGTAAGCGATGTCTAGTCAGCTGCTTTCATATTCACAAACTGAAGGATAAATTGTCATATTATGATATCCTAAGCGTCATTAGCTTACTGACAAGTATTCTTTTTACAAAATTGCAACATACTAATATGTGGGCTTACATATTCATCATCCTGTCAGAAATTTCCATTGATTTTTTTCCGTTTGAAAATACGTAACTGAAAATTCATTACCGGCGAGAAAAACGTATAATTATTTTTAAATAATAAATTTACAATTATGTACTTGCTTTTAAATCCGAGAGAATTTTTCAACATACGTTCCGTTACCGAACGAATGCGATATTTTATATCCCTAATTCCAAATCGAGAAATCAAAACTCGTTAGTAAAATCTGAAGATAAATCCTCAGGTAGCGTCAGGTAGTGAAACATTTTCCAAATCGTTATAAAATTATTAATAAATTAGTTATAAATAAATCCTGGGACATTATTCACACGCAGCCATCTGATCCCAAATTAAGCAGAGCGTGTACTATGGAAACCAGACTGATATATTACATAATTTTCTTATGTAAATACATACTTATATATGTAGTTAATTACACCCAGACTCAGAATAAACAGACATGTTCATGCACACAAATGTCTGTCTCGGGAGGGAATCGAACCCACAACCATCAGCTGAAAGGCCGACCTACCAACAACGCCAACCGACTCGTCAAAGTCGCGTAAGTTATTAGTGTTAATGTTAATTAGTTGCTCCAATATACATTTTGGCTTCCAGCAAGTGGTAAAATCATCTCTTTCGAGTTGGATATTAAAGATGACAAAACTTAAAATGATGATAATGATGAGATGAATATTACAGATGAAAATCTAAGTAATATAGAACATTGAGAACAATAAATACAACGTATAAGATTAGATGATAGAAAATGCTTCAAATATAATATATTTAGTAGCATTTAGTTTTCAACATTTTGTTTATATAAGAGGTTTTTATGCTCAACAATAAATCATTTATTACATTGAATTGAGTAATTTATATAAAGATTATTTAATTTCTAGCCTCTAGAATTTAAACACATACGAGACATTTTGAATTGAAGTGGTATTTTACCGATTTGACTTCACTCTACAATATATTATTATCTTGAACACGGTGAAGGCTCAGACTAAATAATCGCAACTAAATATTTGAGTGACCGGTGTGACAACTTGTCAGTTCAGGTAGTCGGATTGAAATGAACAATGACGAACTCAAACGACGAACGTGGAACGTGAACTTAATTTGCGACGCAATAAAGCTTTAACTTAATGAATAACATTCGTAATTGGTTGGATACATACAGTTTGGAATCAGTTAGGGCCTTGACAATCATACACCGCGTTGACATAATATCTAATTTACTAATGTTTATATTAATTAGTTAAAAGCTGACCAAGCAGCTCGGGTATTTAATGTACTTTATTTGTGTACTTTAAATGTAATGTTTAATGTACTTTATAGGTAATATCTATTTTAAACCAGTTCGTGCTCGATTAAATTCTGTCACGTGTATGAGAAAAGAAATTAGGACTTAAGAAAGAAATTAGGAAAATTTACAGATAGAACTTAAGTATATTTATACGATTCATCAAGACAAATAATTAAAAAAATATATATATTTACCTGAAAATGGAAAAGATATTTTTGGAAGGTATTTTGAGAGACGCTGTCGCTGACCACGCACAGTTCCGCTGCGATGTCCTTGTAGCTCTGCTGCACTGCGCTCGTAGACCAGCTGCGATGTGCTCGTAGATCTGCTGCACTGCGCTCGAAGACCTGCTGCGATGTCCTCGTAGGTCTGCTGCGATGTCCTCGTAGATCTGCTGCACTGCACTCGTAGACGTGCTGCGATGTCCTCGTAACCACGCTGCAAGGCTCTCGTAGACCTGCTGCGATGACCTCCTGGTTCTTCTGCACTAATACGTTGTCGTTTTGTACAGGTTTAGGGAAGCTCCGTTGTTTTTATTTCGACACTTCTGATCTTTTTAGTAGTTCGTAAATACTGGAAGTACAATAAAACTTGGAAACCGTAACTTCTTTACGCAACGTAGACTTTTATTCTGTAACAAAGATAAATTATCCTTAAAATTCACGATTTGTGTATCTACTATTACAATTTTTATTTATTTAAGTAATGCTATTTACAATATATATAGTTAAGCAAGGCAAGTCGTTATTGCTCACGTCTACTCATCGAAAATTATTATTATTTCTTCCACAAAAACTGTGAAGGATGTGAAAAGGTTGGACGGACAGAACACAAGGCGTAGTCATTTACCGCTTATTAAACATTGTCGCATGCAATACGACATAATTCTAACAAATGTACGATTTTAAATTTACGCAGAAATAATATCAAGAGAGAAAAATGCAAAAAAAAATAATGATACAAAAGTTGTTATTGCTGCAAGAGTTGCAAATAAATTGAAGCGTTTTTGTTTATAGCGTTCAGAAAGTAACGCTAGTTGCGTTACTCAGTTAAAATGTTATATATAAAATTTAATGTTTTTTTTTGTTAATTCCGTTCATCTTATTGATTCTACGCTTCATGCTTGTTGTTAGTTCGGAACGGAATTATAACAATCTCTTTAATTTCATGGTATTTTAAAAATTATAACTAGCTTTTTCTTCAATTATTGTAATACAGTGTATTGACATACTATAATGGTTTGTATATAATGCATAATAAGAGTATAATTATCATTGTTTCGATTATATAATAATCCAAATTCAAATATATCTTAAAATAATCTTTCCGTGACATAAATATTTAGAGATTTATATATTTTTGAATATATTATATATACATATATAAAAACAATATTACTTATCTACTTTAAGCAACCACATTTTTAAGTGATTTGAGGCAAATCCTTTTCCTCTCAACTTAATCACTTTACTAAGCTATATAAAGTTTTACGATTGAAACTATTTCGTAATACATTTTTTTGATTACAACAGGTACAAACACCACAAAAATACGAGTATTATTTAAAAAAAAAAACTTAAGTCACGCGTACAAGTGGAGAGATCATTTTAAGTGTCGATAACAACAAGACTTGTTAAACATTCCAATCATCGCTTACTAATCTAGGTAGGTTTATAACTAATGATGAACGTAGGTATAGGTAGTGGAAAACAATAAGTACCTAATCCATGTTGATCATCACATGTGTACTCTCCGTACAGGAGATTTGTTCGTGGTCAGTTCGAATTGACTGAGAGAACGGCGGCTCAATTATTCTGCTAATCGAATTTCCTTGTCGAATAAAGACGTTGGCGCTGGCTGCCTTTGGACCAACAGCCAATCAAGTTATGGGCAAACGCATTGGACAATTCCATTAGAACTATTGTCTACGTACCTGGTTGTTAATTGAATCTTCATATATGAATTGTGATGATAATATTTGTAATGGCTAACAGAATTCACTATATATCAAACATACCTCTCGTATGGGAAGAATTTGATAAATTAAAAGTTATATAATTTTTTTAAATATTTTATATGTTATTTACTTACAAATACATACTAAAATTTCCGTTCGAAATTAAGCGTAAAACTTGTCTAAGATATGAGTAATCACAATAGTAAGAGCAGTATATTTACTAAAAAGAAAAACTTACATTTTTAAGTTATATTAAGTTCTTAAATTAACCTAAGTTTTAATAATAAAAATAATATAATAAATACAATAAAATTAATACATATGTCGTCTTTTTCAATATTTTAAAATGCTTAAATTAAATAAAAACAAATACAAAATGTCAATGTTTTCAACACAAGTTTATTTAGTTCGAAGGATGTATTTACCGACTATATTCAGCAAACGTCGTTGCATCATACCTTGATTTGATATGAAGAGTGGGAAAGTGTAATTAACAATTGACCTGACGTCTAAGATCGTTAGATTGTTTGATTTGTCTTAGTTGCCTGTTCTATTGATATGCATTAGAAACGTAAAGAATGGAAAATTACATATATATATATATATATTTATAAAAATAAAAATCTCTCAATTATTAATTAAATTAATTTAAAGTTACAATCCCACATGTCCATAGCTGAGCTATGTCCTCCTCACCGTTTTATAAAAAAGGTTTGGAGCTTATTCCACCACGCTGCTCCAATGACAATGTTGGTAGATGTTGTGTCAGTTTTTCCATTGTGGTTTTCTTCGCCGTCGAGAATGAGATAAATTAATCACATGGAAATTCGGTTATTCTTGCCTTGGTTCCTTGCCTGGATTTGAACCCGCAATCTTCGGTTAAGATTCTTATGATCTAGCCACTGGCCGATCTTGACACGAAAATAAGTGATTTACTAAGATTAATTAGAAAAAATAATCCTTCGATGCTCCTGCGGTTTACACAAACGATGAAAAGAGCTGGAATCCAAATGAATAGAACGTATAAACATTTCCAACAAATGCTCTTTTATAATCTTATTGTAGAGAAAAATGAATCAATCTATAAAGATAAAATCTCTTCCCCATTGAGCGTCAAAGGCTACTTTTTATGGAAGTCGTCAAAGCGAATCGGTTTCCATTCGCCTCTAACCACCGTATCAGTACGGTAGATATGTCGTTCTGCGTATACTGTATAGCATAATCTGCATTATGCACCCACGGGCCCACACTGCCCTACTTAGTAGGGGAGAGCCCGTCGATACAGCTTGCCGGCCACAATCATTGCATGTTACTAGAACTACGGAACCGAAGTCGTTTTATTAAACGTCTATGACGTTTAAAAAAACATTTTTATAGTATTTTTTTTATTATATAATAACAAAAAATAATACCGTTTACATTATTTATTATTCGTATATTTGCATTTGTGTATATAAAACGACACGCCTTTTTTAAATATTTTATTATTTACCTTCCCATCCGTATCCCTATCCCTATTTATACACACTTGTAGGAAAAACAAAAAGGATTAAGTTTTATTAACATAACAACTTTCGTGGTCGATCAACATATGTCGGTACATTTATTTGAGTCCATTCATTTTTTACAATATTTTTTACAATGAAAATGTTAACCGAACGGTAGTGTTTTTAAGCTTACATTATTTAAGACGGAGTTTTTATATCAATCCGTTTAAAAAGATCTAAGTATTTTCATCTCTACGCTTTAATAATCAAATAGACGTAATTATTTTTTCTTCATTTTCTTTTAAAATATTATAAATACCCTCGTTATCTTCGCTCGCGTAAGATTCTATTATTTGCTTAAGTGTTACTAGATTCGCGAAAAAGAGAGTTTCGGATGCTATTTCTTTCTATTTTTATATACACATAAGTTACTACAGTTTTTCTATAGCGTTATAAAATTAAATTTAAGTAAATGTAAAGCTATTACCGGTTAAAAAACTATCGGATCAGCTTATTGGAACGAAAACCACTCGAACAAAGGTTGTAATTAAATTAGGATAATAAGCGAATCATTCCCTTTTTTCAGGAACTTTTTCTGCGAAGCTTTTATATAACCTTTATTTATTATCACAGGCTATCATTTACATACTTTTTTTGTTCATTTCATATATATATCATATATATATGTTATATACCATAGCGTATCACGTGTTATAGTGCAGCCGTTCAAACGAATGCCTCAGCCGCACAATATTTTTTGCATTTTGACGAAAAATATGAATTCCGCGTTGTACTACCACATAGCTGACGTAGAAAATAATTTCCATTGATAGTTTATTACATGCCTACGCCATTGGCAAATATTGGAACAATGGAGTTAGCAGGAAGAAAATGTAGAAGAAAAAATTCAATAGCGTTGTATCGATTGTATGAGGGCTGCGTGGACGCGAGAATGCATTTATTTTGCAGCCAGCGTTTATTATATCCATTTTTATAGCGACCTGTGTATAAATATCAATATTGATATTATCTGTAAGTCGATACGAGGTACGTTTTTTGAATATTACGTGTGATATTGGCAAATGCTGCAGTTAAAACTATTTTCTAAATATGAGTTTTTAAACGTCAAAGTAAAGCACGCAACGGATCTCGGTCTCAAAATCATTGAATAGCGATTATTTATTACTAAAAAGTACTTACATTTTTGAACAAAATAAGTTACAATGCTTATTATATTAAATCCATAACTACTCCTACTACCACCACTACCACTATACTAAAATAACTCAATAGCATGACAGAACTTATAAATGCACAATACCGAACTAACTTCTTGTGAACACAATTCATTACTGATTTTTATCACCGTTCATATAAATTTCTAAACGAATTCAGTATTGCACAATGAACATTAAAATTTTATATAATACAACTGGTACAAATCCATGGTAAACGGAATCACTGTCACCCTAATGTTATTTGGAATACGTGGAACCACGATTCCGATGCGTGAGTCCCGCTCCAGCCAAACGTGTGTGTACGTTGCCGATAAAATGTTGGACATGAATAGTTCTGGTTATGGATTTCTATTATGGATAGATATTTCGGGTCCAATCTGTTTTTTAGATCTAGCTAGAAATTGTTATTTAGGTATTTTACCCAAATGAAGTGGGTATGTTGGGACTCATCGGCCTTCCGGCGTCTGCGCTCACCACGCTGCGCAGCTTTCCAGTGAGACCCGACGATTTGTGGCCTTTGATGCCGCACCACACGCCAAGGATCCTCATCTGTATAGGAAGGGCAAAGCGCCTTAGTGTGGCTAAGAACCAGCAGAGAAAGCACCACTCCAACACGCACGCCTTGGCCAAACTCCACCCAACCAGGAGATGGCCGACGTTGAACACCTTTTAAGCTGCTGTTATGAGATGGCATGTCACGCGAGCTTACTCCATAATGTCGATCTAGGGGAATACCGTCACAGGAGTACTGTGAATCTCAAGGTACCCTCTCATATAAAAACCAAGGGACGAAAATCATTCAGAACGAATTTAGTACGCGATATAATCAAGCCACGGTTCTACGGCTCGAGCGAAAATCTAAGACCTAAGACCTCAAGGAACCTTAATAGGAAGATTTTTAGGTCTTCGTTGGTCCCTTGGTCAATTATGACATAAGCAATCACATTCGATTCGTAATCGATTTTATATTAGCCTAAATAGTAAAAGTTGCTTGCGTTTTAGTGTCAAATAAAAAAAACGAGAAATATATTTATTGAAAATTATTATTCCACGAATAAATCATGAATCACGAAGAAATCAAATCACGAAGTATAAGATTCAAATTTCATATACAAACAAACAATAAATATAGTATGTATGATTAACGTATCCACATATTTCTTGTATTAATTTTTGATGCAACTATATAATAAGCGGAACAGCCTGCGCATTATCACTCGCACTTGACCGGTTTTATTTCATTACGTGATTATAACAATCGTGTCTGATGTGTTCAATGGAAGCTTTACTGACTACCTAAATATAAATGAGCTTAGTCGTGAAGTTACGTTACTTGTCACATAGGTTATTTGTCATATGGTAAATTGCGTCACCAAAAAACTGTCATATGAAGTATCTCTCTATGGTACGAAATCTCTTAAGATAGAACAATTGTATTATATTATACCATTTTAGTGATAGAAAAATATTAAAATAACATTTTATACTAGCAAAACTCGTTTGACGTTATCCTGCTGTGATGCAACGCCATCTAGCGGCAAATTACAATAAACTGGATAATATTCAAATGTTCTCCATTAAGAATATTTGTGCCTTACTTTTATGATAAACGTTCAAACGGTGTCAAAGTCTGTGAATCATAAATATACTATAAATTTCATTATTTGTACTCCCTGTAATAGATCTATGAATAGTTATTGACCACCATCATGGATTTATAAACAAAATATCAACAAAAAACTAATCTTTGTGAATTTACTGAATTTGTATCGTGCGCGATGAACGATTGGCATCAGGTGGACGACGTGTATAGTATTTTTTTCTACAACTTATAATAAAATAACTCATCTTATTCTTTAAAAAAAAAACTTTTATATGCCGCTGATAATAAAATATTTACTACCAGCGGTATTCATTTTGGTAAAATAAAAAATATAAATAATTGTTTACATTCTGACGTAGAATGACATAATCATATTGTTCCTTAATAGTTAAACATCTATGTGCTGTTTTACCATTGGTATAACAATCATATCAAAGAATCGAACACATAAGCGAATGCATCAAGAGCCTAACAACTATTTCTTCATCTATTTCCTTTATAATTAATTATTTTTTGTTTCCGCAACTAGAACATTTGACAAAAAACCTATATTAATAGAAATTGTACAATAAACTGTATCTATATAAACATAATATATTCCGTTTCATGAATGTTAGTTGTGGTTTTTTTTTTTTTATTTAATTAATTTATGAATATATAATGTTAGACTCGCCCTCTCTTTCTATCCCCCAATTATTTAATTTGTTTAGTGTTGTTAATTTTTCTTATTTTATTCGAAAATTAATAAAAAAATAACAATGTACCTCTATAACCGTTTTTATATATAAGATAGATATAAATGTCCAATCTGATAATAATATCGTTTCTTTAATTTATTAGTCCTAGTATAATATAGTAGTCCTTTGATATCCATATCTTATAATAAAAATGGAAAAAGGAATGCCAGTCGGGACTTATGATATCTATCAAGCTAACCTTAATACATATATACCTTCCCAAGAATGAAATATAGCCGATATTCTGTAAATACACATACACAACACCGTTGAATACATATATTGCATACAACTAAAAATTAAGATATACTATTCGCATTGAAATCCGAGACTTTAATAACAATAATAATAATAGTAATAATGTCCTCCAGACCGATTTCGGCCACGGCGGCCAATCTCAAGAGAAATCTCACAAGTGTGTGCGCAAACACAGGTGCACTCTCTATTCCCTAACTCTCATAATCCGATTGGACGGCAGTACGACCCGACCGGAAAGAGTTCAGGCGCAGGGCTAACGGCTTTACGTGCTATCCGAGGCAAGTTAGTGTACATACTTCCAACTTCCAGACTCCGGGCTGCTACTGAGAATTTTCTGACAGAAAAACCCAATAATTTTTTATGGGCCCGACCTGGGAATTGAATCCAGGACCTCCGGGTCTGCGGCCTTACATCAAGCCACTAGACCAACGAGGCAGTCAAGACTGTAACTGATTGACAATGAAATAAAAATTGAAGTACAAATCTACGGTTTCATCAATTCGCATATTTCGTTTCACGGTAACATTTCGAACTAAATGTACGTCACACACTACAAACCGAAAGCCTGTTTCTGAACGGAGTTATTACAAAGTGAGTTTTCGTATTGTTCTCAGATTTCGAATTTGGCTACAATAAACATTGAACTGCTTCTATTACCCAGTTCACAAGAGAAATTCAAACAACGTCTCAATTTTGAATGCCTTTCATCAAAACACCTGTTTAGCAACGCATTATATAAACGTAATACATAACAAATCGTAGCAAGCACTTATGAATTGTCAGTTACAGTTTTAAGTGTAAAGCTGCCACTGCAATGTATATTCTCCCGAGAATCAAAGAGATGGAGTGCGCATCAGATGAATTATAAACTCAAATCTATCTTGGCTTTTTGATAAAAAATATATTTTGTATTATTATTCCCCCCTATATAAAATTTTCTCACATATGGTATATTAATATATGACGAGCTATAAGAGTATGGCTCTACATAAAACGCTTATATCGTATTACATTTATATAACTCTAATGCTTTACGCATAAGTACACATCACAAGGGCATAAGTCAGTCAGCACGAATTTTTCCGACATCTTCAACATTTATCGTAATATTTCAGCCAATTTTCAGAAAATCTTAATGAATTCTCATGAATCGGTTTAGTAGTTTTGTTGTGTTTATCACGCTTAGACTGACAGACGCGGCGGGGGACTTTTTTATAATATTTAATTATGAATATTTACGTAGAATACGTATACTTGTAATAAAAATACCCAGAATATATTTAAATGGTTAAATTACTTTCATACAATTATGTTAAATTTAAAAAGAAACGACACAAGCTTTATATAGCAATATATATCTAAATAAGGCTTATATAAATAAAGCAAGGCCTTCTCTCCTCTTAAGAACGTTTGCATCTTCAACATGGCCGCTTATACATAGACCATTAGTCTCCTCACGAAGATTTTATTCGGAAATAATTATTAAATGTACATTTTTATTGTATTATATTAACGCTAATTAAGCACATACAATATACATAAATACACAGAGTTCTACTTGCTCAGAACCGAACCTGCGATCTTTACTTAAGTTATACATGTTGTATTATAATTATAGCGACTGTAATGACGCTATAATAATAAAACAACGAATATTTTAAAAAATCATATGTATAAAACAATGACAAATAATAAAGCTATGCTGCCGCTAAGTATACTTATCACGCTGTTAAGTAGAGTGGCTTCGAAGTTATTCCAGGACGCTAGTAAGAGTTAATTATAATAATGAAGTACTGTAATGAAGTGGCCGATACACATTAGAGTACTTTGAATGCTTGCAAAAACATGTTATCCTTTTTAACACGAAACATGTTATAAATACGAATTAATTAAGTGCTTGAAAAATTAAAAGGTATTGCTACAGTTTGACTGATTTATTTATTCAATATTTCTATTGAACCATCTATAAAGGAATACTGAGCTTCTTACCATTTCTTCTCAGTCAAATCTACACTTCGAACCGATTGTAGCTGTACAGTTACTGGTGGTAAGGCTTTGTGCAAGATCGGTAGGTGCCACCCACCGCAAAACAGCAGTACTTGGTATTGTTGTGTTCCGGTTTGAAGGTTGAGTAAGCCAGTGTAATTACAGGCACAAGGGACATAACATCTTTGTTCCCAAGGTGCATTGGCGATTCTTACAATGCCTATGTCTATTGGCCCACTGGGTGACCACTTACCATCAGGTGGTCCATATGCTCGTCTGCCTACCTATAATATAATATTTTTTTAATATAATTCCGTAAATTTACGATTTAAAAGTGCTTATAAAGAAAATACGTATTTGTTAAATGTATTAAATGTCTGAGGGCTGCAGTTAATTTCAATTACTATATTGAAATTAGCAAAATAAACATAATTGAAAATCACTAGATATAGTGTTTTTCATTACAATAATAATTTTATATTACATAGCGCACGTACGTTATATATATATACGTATATATATATATACGTATGTAGCATCTTTTGGCTAGTCCAGCACAGCGTCACAGGTGCTCTAATCATTAAAAATGGAGCAACTGCTAGGCTGAGGAGGTGTGCATAATGCAGACTCGCTTCGTCCATACCCTTAAGTGATCGAGGCTTTGTGGACTTGTTAGGGCATGTTCCATAGACGATACTGCTTGTAAACAAATTTGTTCGATTTGCAAGCATTGAGTGAATTTGCATCTCGTTAATGTAAAGGCTATTCGAGCATTTGGAACGGTAATATATGGAATTTTAATAAGAAGGAAGTAATATATCACTTTATAATAAAAATACAGATAGATTAATTTAAATAGAAACATGTTAAATTCAAACATTACAAGTTAAATACATAAATGATATATTTATATATATTATATATCATTCAGAAATTATCATCAAAAATGTATTTAAAAGTTTCAAACTATCAAAACAGAGATTTTAAATAAAATATTAATTGTTTGATAAATAATAATCTAGTATTTTCCAATAATGGAATGGTTATTTCGTTTTTTAAACATTTATAAAATAAAATTATTTAAACGATAACTTAGATCAAAGAGATCAATATTTCAAATAATGTTTCGAAACACTGAGAACCGAAAACCGAACTGAATTCATCAAAGAATTATAATATTAACCTACAAGACAAAAGAGGCAAACATTAAAGTATCATAACGATTTTTTATAACGATTTTATTTTGTATTTTATATATATTTTTCACTCTATATTTTATATATTCAATACTATAATAGAAATATAAAACGAGATAAACAAATTAAAATTAAAATCTAACTATTAATATTGTTTTCAATCCGCTGGCAATGTGTATAATATATTCATAATAATAAATATTATACGTTTCAAATCGAGGAATTTTCTTTAGCGACATTTTTGATATCTATAAATTTTCATTTCAGCATTGCTTTACGGATTTGTACTTCACACACCTTAATTTGCGAAGAATTTAAATGACTAACCCAATTAGCTTGGTATGACAAGGTGAAAACACCGCTAATTACTCGCTCTGACTGAAACGTTTGATGGATACGAATAAAGAATGAATAAAAAACTAGATTTATTGGTAGTACATTATGCAGCGTTGTTTACTATAAATTAATCACACCGACATGACAGTCTCCTGATGCACCGCGCCTTTCGCGACCAGACTTCTTGACAAACATGAATTAATGACGAGTTCAATAAATTTATAGGAGGTAGTACGAATAAATAAACTTTCGCTTGACATCGTTGAAATGGTAAAAAAAGATAATAATAAACATATTTAACAATATGTTAAAAAAAATATATAAAAAATTAATTACCAAAAACAAAGGATACTTCTTAATATTGAATTAAATTTAGGAAATATGTTTGTTTTATTGCAGCTGTGCTTAAATAATTATTTGTGTTTAAAATAATTTTATATGTTAATCATAGAATTAGCACACGAAAGGCAAATATATGGGGCGCGCCTATGACGCACGGACGGACAAACACACGGGCTATAAAGTATTACTTTATTATGGCACCGCCCTTTACAATCATTAGGGTATGACAAATATTGGCCATGGAATTTACGATTGTTTACCGGTCAACGGTTTTACAATGGTTTGCTAGAATTCGGTAGTTTATTAATTTAAAGCTAGTTTTATTCCGCGCCATCTGCGATATTAACCCCGATGGCCACAATCACATTGAAATCATCCAAGCAAACACCACTGACTTTTCAAGTGCCATATTATGTATACAAAAACACGCACACACACGTATTTCAAGAAATAATAAAATAACTCGGTCAATTCTAACTCGGTCTGCTTCAGGTCCTCTAGACCTCAAAAACCGGCTCTGGCGCGTGTAATAGTATATAGTCTAGAACAATAATTGAAAACTGATCAACTTTATCGCAGGTATGTGAAGAGTGGAATGGTGGAAAGCACTTCCCTTGTCACATTCATCATTTGATTTTCCGATTACTTCGGGCGTGAGCACTCAGAAACTTGTGGGGGCTTGGATTTTTTTTTTATATTTTCATCACTAGAGAGACTAAAGCACGAGATAAGTGTAGATATTTTCAGTCATTTATTGATTAAGTTTGAAAGATCACCTCTTCTGAGAGTTCATGACTAGGTATTATAAATCAATTAAGTTAATACGAAATTAATAAATGGTAGAATAATTTATCTCAATTCTAATTATAACTGGAATGGTCACTTGTAAAATATAAATAGAAATAATAAGTTCCTACAACTTCATTTCTCATAAAGCAAAGCGATCTTACGTACATATGCTATTTACATCACTAATTCATAAAAAATCAAACAATCGGCAACATTTTAACACAACGTATTGTTGTTTTTCTATAATTACGTGCAAAACACATAAAATCTTTCTTTATTGCAGCGAACCAATCTCCTTTGAAAATGACTGCCTCCGACGGTTAATATCTACCTACCGTACCTACACTCTCTCTCTATCTACCTCTTGATATTGGACAGAGAGAACGAATCCCTGCTCCGGAAGTGGGAATGCCAAGTCGATATTATAAGAGGAATTCACCGGAAATCGAAAATCCCTCCCGTAGCCCTTAAACAATTGTTATACATAATACGTGTATCTAACACGCAGCCTTCTTTGCAATTGCTGCAGTTGAAGCAGAAAAAAAAATGATATATCATTTAAAAAATCGTAGAGTTAGCATTAATTGATTTTCAAATATAGTAAATAATAATTAATATGTATTTAATAAACTTACTTACACGTATAATTTAAGTGCCGGTAAAGATGAAGTTTAGACTCAGTAGAATCAACAGGCTTCAGGTATTCAACAGCTATTCTGTAAGAACCCATCACTTGAAATGTTAACAAACGACTTTTGATGCATGTATTCTTGAAATATTATAATTATTATAGTGAATGTCGCATATATCACTCTGAAAATTCCCGACCGTTTTCAGCGATGAGTTTCAAGTTTGTAATTATAAAATAGATCTACATATGGTAACATTATAGTTAAATTCTATTTATAAAATGATGATTGAAAAGCGATTTTAAAATCATACCTAAACCAAGTGATACTTAGATTCTGAGAAAATCATACGGTAATTTATATTATATCCAAATTTATACCTTTAAGAGGTTCATAGACGAAAATTAGTCTTTAGAGGACTTGAGAAAAATAATCTCGGAGGTTTTAATGAACGTTATCAGATTTTATTAACAAGAAAGCTGGTTAATTTTTTGACCATAATGTCAGAAATGTGAGATTTTAGGAGGTAGCGCTTTTAATATGAGGTCTCTTATTTCATTTGGTAATCAAGCAGGTGCAAAAATCTGGGTTCCTATTCTTTTATGTTTATATTTATATACACAAAACGGAGTGAAATATTTAATAGCTAATATAATCCATCATAATAGCATGAAATATATAATAGATCTATTGTAGAAATGTTTTATATTTTCTAAAAAAAATATGTTATTAGCATAATTTTTTTTTTTTTTTTTATATGCCCCGGAATGGCAAATGACTCTACTCCACCTGATGGTAAGTGGTAGTAGAGTCCAAACGCGACGACGGCCAGTACAGTCGGGAAGAATGTTCTGTACTAGCCGTCCCCGCCTTGCCGGCCCGCAAGATGCCTCTTCACGCCTCGTTTGAAGGAACCCGGGTTGTAAGAGGAGGGGAACACGTGAGCTGGTAAGGAATTCCATTTTTTGGTAGTGCGACAAAGAAAGGAGTTGCCAAATTTCTTTGTGCGCGATGGAATTGATGTCACAGTTAGGCGGTGACATCGAGAACCAGCTCGCGTGGACTTAAGATGGAAGGGGGAAGGGATAATTGCGAAAATTTATTATCTTTTTAATAAAATACAAAGCATTTGTTAAAGAATATATATCTATATGAAACTAAAAAAAATATTGAAAACGTAACTGATGCCCGCGACTTCGTCCACGGATATATTCGAAAATATGCATTTTCGTGTTCTATTACTCTTTTTTTAACGCCTACTCACGTTATTCAATAAATTTATTTTATGTACAAACACACTGTCTACTTGAAGATAGAACATATTGCTAATTTTGCATATATTGAAATCATATAAAACTGTTCATACATATAAATTTAAATGATTCCGTTTGTGATGGGACGAGCATGCCCGCGAAGGTTACTGACATAGTACCAACAAAGTATAATATATACCGAAGTGATAAATAAGTATTAAATATTATCCAATGAGACATTCTTATATATAAAGCCGAGCGAAGATCGGTCACCAATTTCGCCAAATAATGCGAGGTAATTGTATTTAGAAAAAAAGCAATAGAGGAATCGTATTGGCTACTATGTTATAAAAATAATAATATTGTCCTCCAGACCGATTTTGGCCACGGCGGCCAATCTCAAGAGAGATTAGCCATGCGCAAACACAGGTGCACTCTCTCTTCCTTAGCTCTCATAGTCCGATGGGACGACAATCCGACACGACCGGAAAGATCTCAGGCGCAGGACCAACGGCTTAGGCACTGGATTGTACACACTTCCAACTTCTAGACTCTGGGTTGCTACTGAGAATTCTCTGACGGAAAAACCCAATAACTTTTTATTGGCCCGACCCGACGATAATTGAACCCAGGAACTTCGGGTCGGCGGCCTTATATCAAGCCACTATACCAATGAGGCAGTACAATGTATTCCGATTAACCCTTTAACCGCCTAGGTCGAATTAATCCGACAAATATTTTCGGGCCCATTTCGCCTGAGTCGTATATTTACGACCAAAATAACACTGATCGTTTTATCAGCTTTTTTATTTAATTACGCTGTATTCTATCAAAAATATGTTTACATTAGGTAAATAGTTAACTAAGTAATCGTTTACAGTTTAATACACTTTAGCCTCTTAATTAGAAGTCTTAAAAATAATGTCCAAAGTTAAAAGAATTACTAACATTATTTTTAGAAAATTGTATTGATGTGCAACGCCCATGACGACAAAATCCGACGTGAGGGACGAGACATATGCCAAGATTTACCGATACAAAAATAAAAATAAATGAAAATATTTCTCGTTATACTAACTAATTAACTTTAAATACAATTACAGCAATTGTTAATAAAACATTTTTTTACAAATATTTGTAAGTATTTCATTTAATTCCTATAGAATTAAGCAAATTTACTTGTGAAACGTCAGCGACTGAATTGATGGTACCCATCCCTAGCCTACATGTTCCGAAAAATACTTCGTTAGTACGCCCAGCGCCACGGTCGGATAAAGACGACCGCTTCTTACGTCATTAAGGAGTGCCGACTTCTGGAATTTTCTACCAGTGTTGTGCTTGTGCATGTGGTTTTACGTTCATATGTCGATAAATGTACATGTCAGAAATTTATCATGACGACTACTGAAGAGTTAATACGAATTCTAGAAGGCGATGAAAATGAAGAATTTTTATCAGACGAAGAGTTTGACATTGATGAGGAGGTAATTATTTTTTTTATTACATACCTAGTTATATTTTAATTTATTGTGTAATATGTGATGGTTATGTCTGAATGGAAATTTTAAACTTAATTAGAGTGAGTGAGATGGCGACAGCGCGCCGTGCGATGAGAATGCGCGCGCGGCTACTCTGGAACGTTGAATCTGATTGGTTGAAGCGCGAGTCGCGTGAGTGCTCGCTGACTCGCCTGTAGATACGTACATATGTTAATTTGGTGCATGACGCCGCGCTGCCACGCACCGCACTGAGTCGCACTGCTACTTTTGCTTTTATAGGCTATTCAAATTTCCTACCTTGGCAACCGATGTTTCGTGTGAGTTTTCCACTCACACAATTTATTGCTCTACAATTTATTTTTGTATTCTTTCAGATTCAAGATAACAATGTCACAACCACTAATTGGACAACGCAAATTGCTACCCCAATGTTAGAAGAATTCGACGACTTTGTTTGTGGACTGTCGCCTGCTGTCAAATTAGATAGTACCTCCACGGAATTAGATTTCTTCGAACATTTTTGTAGCAAAGGCTTGTTACAGAAAATAGCAAATTGTACGAATAAATATCATCAACACTTCGTAAGACATACTGATCTCAGAATATATTCAAGACTGCAACAATGGCGCGACGTTTCTATTGAGGACCTTTACATTTTCCTTACAGTAACAATGCTTTTCACTAGAAACAAAAGAATAACAATTGAAGAACACTGGTCTACAGAACCATTATTACATAGTATGGTGTTCCATAATACTATGTTTCGAAATAGATATTGCTCAATTTTAGGAATGCTATCTTTTTATGAGGCACCTGCAGGGATGAGTAGTGTACCGAGATTACATAAAATAAAAATGATGATTGACCACGCTCGTGAAACTTTCAAAACAACATTTATCCCGGGTAAAAAAATGTGTATTGATGAAAGTATTGTGCCTTTTAAAGGTCGCCTAAGTATAAAACAATATTTACCTAAAAAACGCAATAGATTTGGCATTAAGCTATTTGTTTTATGTGATGTCAAATCCGGTTATATCGTGGATTTTATAGTGTACTGTGGATCGGAAACAGAAGTAGAGATTGTACCAAATTTAGGGTTAACTGGATCAGTTGTGACTGAACTTTTAAAAGACTACTATTTTTGCAATCGAGAGTTGTATGCAGATAACTGGTATTCCAGTCCCCAGCTTTTTATATATTTAAAAGAAAGGGCGACTTATGCATGTGGTACCGTAAGATCAAGTAGAAAAGGGATGCCAAAATTCCAAAAACTGAAACGTGGACAAATAGCCGCTTACTCGTCTCCTCCCCTCTTAGCCTTAAAATGGCAAGATAAGAAACCGATCCTAATGTTGTCTACAATACACGATGACAAAATAATACCATCAGGCAATGTAGATTACTCAACTGGGCTACTCAAAATGAAACCACAGTGTGTAGTAGACTACACAAAAAATATGGGGTCGGTTGACCTATCTGATATGATGACTAGCACATTGGGTTGTATAAGAAAATCAAAAAAATGGCATAAAAAGCTTGGGTTTCACATATTTGACATGTTTTTACTTAATGCTTTCTACTTGCATAAACTGATAAAAAATAAACAAAATTATAGTTTAGCTGATTTCCAATTAAACGTTATCAGGCAAATAATAGAAAAATACAAACAATGTTCTTTAACTCAACAGTCAACACCGCGCGGCGTCCTTGACTCTAACCGTTTTTTACATAATAGTGTCTTAGAGCATTTTCCTGTTAGAATACTAACCGGCAAAAGTCAGCGATGTAAAATGTGCGCAGCAAAAAGAAAACGGTCTGAGACTCGTTTTATGTGCCAAAAATGCAAAGTTTATCTATGCATAGATCCATGTGCTGTTGAGTACCACAATAATTGTGGTACGATACCGATTGTTTTGTAGAATTATTCTACATTTAGAATTATTCGACTGATTATTATTAATGAAAAATCTTACCTCTGATTGTAAGACTGATTTTATTGAAATAAGTGTTATTAAAATTGTGATATTTTACATTACGTTACATTTAAGTCTATAGGTAAACTGATAATGACATGTCCAAGAGTGAAATTTTTATTTTTATGTTTATTGTTCATTAGTGTGATATAAATTGTGATTGTGATAAATATCGTTACCATTTAAGTCTATATGTAAACTGATAATGTCCAAGAGTAACTTTTTTTATTTTTATTTTTGTTGTTAATTGTTTAGTAGGCAGTGCGCGTTTCTTTAAGTACTCGTATTCGATCGTGTCAACGTTTACGTAGATTTGTGGAACATTTGTAGTTCCCGTTATTGTCACCAGGCGTTACTTAAGTTTCAGTACAAATCGAAGTTAACGTAGACACGATCGACTACGTATAAAAACTCGCACTAAAACTTAGGAGTAGGTATAAATCAATACACATAAGAACTCATTACCTGTACCTACTTACTTTTGAGAAATCAATCGTTTTTCTTCTCTGGACTGATTTTATTTTGAATAGCCTAAGTACGAATTAATAAATCGTTCAAATTTTCAAACACTTTTTGTTTTCCTGGTTTACGAAAAATGCCGAATGATTTCGTAAGGTAAGTAATACTCAAGTAGGTATCTATATCTCCACCAAGCTAAGTCGGGCGGTTAAAAGGTTAAAACGAAATATCGACATCTAAAAGTTAAGTATTGCACATCCCTCTTTTTTGTAGGTATTTATTTTTCGATTCACTGTGCCGGGCGCTGGGGGCACGCCAACAGATATGAAGTCGGGCGGTTAAAGGGTTAATTAAGCACTGCAATTATGATATATCTATAGGATAACAGCCCTAATGAGACACCAATGAGAAAAATGTAACTACTTTTATTTTCATTAACAAAGAGACTGTGGTTGTCGAAATTTAATTACGGTTCATCCCATTTCCACTGTGATACGTATTCGTAATCCATGAACGTACTTTTAATCCATACACCATATATGTATATGTACAGTTATGTCTAGTGTCCACGTCAGCGTGCCCCAACTTTTTATTCACATTCTTTTATGTTAAATATTACAATACTAATAAGACCTGATACTGACGTCTGGATTGCATCGAGATTCTAATATGGATTTTATGCACTATTTATATAACTATTTAAGAAGTTTTTTTTTGTATATTGTTACACTCCATTGATTGCGAAATTTAAAAAATATATTCGAATATAATATATTTTAATAAATGCATTATGTATAATCTACTATTTATTAAATGCTATTAATTTTTTTACGTTACATCTTTCTGTTACAGACTTGGATCCTCTGCCTTCGAATTTATTTATTTTTTTATAGAATAGGAAGGCGGACGAGCATATGGGCCACCTGATGGTAAGTGGTCACCAAACGCCCTTAGACATTGGCATTGTAAGAAATGTTAACCATCGCTTACATCACCAATGCGCCACCAACCTTGGGAACTAAGATGTTATGTCCCTTGTGCCTGTAATTACACTGGCTCACTCACCCTTCAAACCGGAACACAACAATACTAAGTACTGCAGTTTTGCGGTAGAATATCTGATGAGTGGGTGGTATCTACCCAGACGAGCTTGCACAAAGCTCTACCACCAGTAAGAAATGTTTCTGAAACCATGAGTTCTCTGTTATTTATCGTAATTTTGATATCTTATCGTGGAACTTTCTCGGCTTGCCGGATAAAGATAGCGGATGCATCGTTGCAGGTGTCTGTCTGTATACTAGCACACATTACGAAGTTTATTTATAAATATCTATTCATTATTTATTTTATTAGTTACTTCCCAACGAATAAGTGAAGGTACGTTTTGTTTATCTATTATCTCGCTTACCACACTATTTTTTAAGACAAACATACTATATTTATATTTATATAGACAGACATACATACAAACATACTATTACTATTAAAATATAACTCAGTATTAAGGCTTCGTATGCAATAATTCATGGCCCTCCAGCCCTGCCGGTGCCGGTTCGAATACTGTGAATATTAACAGCACAATTTTTCGCATTAAATAGAAACTATGCAGTGCAGCAATATGATCGTAACGATATCAACGTATTTTCTTAATAAAGAATTAAATATAAACATAATGTCCATCGAGTCGATCTATTTGCGTGTTACCAAAACTAAAACAACGATTTCCTTATTATATTAGACAACGGCTTCTATCTAATAATTTAAATATAAAATATGCATAATCCGAATTGCCATTATGAAAGTTAAAATGGCAGATTTTGAAGAATTTTCGACAGAAACCGAACTAAACGCTGTCGAAGCAGCGAGTTTTGTGTTTTTACACGAGAGGCAAGTGGTTAGAATACGAGAGGTGGCCGAACCCGGCAGTGAGATATTTCCAGGCTACTTTAAATTCAAATATATATATGTTAATAATAGTTCTAGTAAATATTGTATGTATTCTATTTCAATGTACGCAAATGTTGAGCTTAGGAGTTGCCATGCAAAGCGACCCCAGCGCCACCCTGGGTATCCTAACAGATTCTATATCGGTACTTGCAAAATTATTGAATTTAAATAATTATCAAAAATACTGGTACATAATTCACGTTACACTTAAATATACTATTACCTGTTTCCGGCCGCGGCTTCGCCCTCCTGTGCAAAGTCAAGATCGGTGGAGAAGTTAACATGTAAAGGTAACAAACAAACGTGTTTATGTTTTTCGGTGTTGCATTAAAATACGAAAACAGTGGATAAGTATCTCGTCATTTTTGGAAATTCAATCCCCAAACGGAATATTTGCTGTAGAAACATTATTACCTGCCCGATATAATATGCCCGTCCACCTATTAATTTTATAAAAATTAAAAAGTAAAATAAATGTAGTAATCATAAAAAATGCGATTCCATTTTTTTCAATTTCAAACATATATATGTAAGACTTTCTACTGAGTATTGTACACAGTTTTTACATAATAATTCGGGGCTTTTTCTAACACTATAATATAAAAATAAAAATAATTGAAAACAAAAATTTTAAATACGAAGAAAAATAAATTAATATAACTAAAAATTCGAAAACGTTTTTTTTGTAATGCCGTACTGAAAAAGCTACTATATATATATAAATTATACTAGAAGTTGAAAAAGCGTCGCGTCTTGAAAAAGGTTTTAGTGCATCATATTATTTCAGTAGTTCTAAATTTAGACCATTGACATGAGAACTAATACGTTTTTAAGACGTTCGAATTATAAAATATTAAAAATAAGAATCGTAAATATCATAAATACTTATCAAGATATAAATTTGTTTACAATTCTTTTACATATGTCACCTTTAAAAATGTCACAAAAACAATAAATACAAATACCGACTAATAAAGTTGAGTGCACATGTAAATATTTGAATTATATCTTACAAAAAATTTTGAAACGATTTAAGGTCATTTTTCTTAAAGAAAAATTTTAGATTACTCTTCATTTTTAGTTTAACAAACAACAGAGCAAATATATAATTAAAAGCTTTTGAATTTCAATGGGTTTCGGTATCGCCTGGCCGCGATTCACTCACCTGCCAATACAAGCAGGAAATTTTAATCTTCATGCTATATAAAAATACAAAAATTGATCGACGTGCCTGTCACAAGCAGCACTGTTTCATAGCCTTTTTGAGAGTTGCCAATTGATATGTCTGTCGCATATTCCATGTAAGCCCCGTTGCTCACTAATGGTTTGATTTGCCCCAAGGCGTCCGCACGTCATAGTCATTTACGAACCGTAATACACAAAATTCAAATTCACAAAAGTGATTGGCGGCGACGACGGGTGCAGATGCTCCCCGCCTCCCCATTGGTCGATCGTAACCAGATGTAATTCAAATATTGTCAGCCTCGGAGAATTTCACCTTAGAGCAATTTGTTTTCAGGAGGAGCATTATTACGTTAGCTTGAGGTGGATTAATAAATATATGACCGAATAAATTGATAGGTTTCGCCTAACGCGTTAAATTTTCTTGCTTCTTTAGCGCATGTAAGAAACAAAGGTATATGTTTTTTTTGTTCAATACAAATACCTACTTACATGCCTAGACGTATATATAATGGTATAAAACAATTACGAATACATAAATGCTGTTTTATCTCTTAGTTTATTTCGTTTCGTATGTGATTCGGAATGTATTTCCAGTGATTATGAAATTCGGGTGACTTGTCCAAATGATTATCGTCATACCCTTAATACATAAATGACATACTTTTTTTAATTTTAAAATAAGACTGTATTAGATAAATACTGGCTGAAAAGACGAGTCGTTTCAGATTAATTACAGATGCAATGAAAAATTTAAGAAGAAATGTGCAGACTTGATACTCGTTAGATTTTAGATTTCTTTGATTGCTAACTGTGGGTGCTGCATGTGACATTTTAATTGTTAACCTTATTTACCTTATTACATCATGGGCAACTTTGTCTTATTTATATTATTTTGAAAATTTACAAACTCTATAGTGGTTGAAGTTGAAGACGCTGACCTCGGTTTATATAAGTTCGATTTGAGTAATTATTTTAGCGGTTGGTTTTCTATTTATTGAGGTTATAAGTAAGATATCTTCATGTAAATATTTAACAAATAAACACACAGACACAGCAATTAACGTATGGGTAAATTCTCAGAAAACCTTAGCAACATAATATGAATATTTAATAAACATAAATTATTTAAATCGGTTATAAAATAAACTTATAGCAATAAGAATCGAAATCTGACGAAATAATAAATCGGCGATGCATTAAAGCGATTCATGTGCTGTTTATATAATTGCATTTATAAGGTATGATCATAATTAAAATATTAGATTGTATTAGTTTCATCGTGTCTGACGACTGCATCTACCTTGAAGTGACGCAGGACAGTCTGCCCGGTTTCCGCACGGATATGAACCAGTACGACGGAGCACGCGACTGTCGCTCACTTATTACACTTATGTAATTATACATAAATTTTACATGTAATTATACATGAATTGAAATATTGTATAACTTACTATTAACAAATATACCGGTTAACATACTTCATTTATCAAGAAATGCTCGATGAATGCTCATTAAACGTCTTGCGTCGTCTTTTGCAATAATAACAATAATATTATAAAAAACTCCTTTTCGAGAACAATAATTATGACTTAATTCGGCATTAACAATATTAGCACAGTAAATCTATCTTTTTTTTTTATAATAGATCCTTTAGCACTAAGAAGAGAACAAACAATACATATAAATGACTGTGATTTTATCATTAAATAAAATGATTTAAATTTGAATTATCGATGCTAAATTAACCGAATACAAACTGGAAAAATCCTGTAAATTCGTGTATAAAAAAACAACGCAATCATTAGGAAACAATTTTAGAATTTACCGTCGGATTTCAGCCCTATATAAAAAAGTGCTTATATTAATAAATGCTAGAATAGCGTACTTGAAAATGTAGGTAACAGTCATAATTAATATGGGACACAAAATAGCATTGTGCGCACACTACACATTCTACGGCGATATACCACTTAACCCTCGTGAAGTGGTTCACAATTACCGTAAAAGTATGTAACATTAGATTTAATTGCACAAACTTGCCTCACTAGTTTCCCTTTGAAATGAATAAACAATTCATATTTGCGGATAGTAGACCCCGTGCATGATAAATCATGCGGACAGATCGGGCGACCAGTCGGACGATCGGTCGCACTGGACTTCTCTAAACAATAATTGCAAGGGAGAAATAATAAAGTCGGCGCAACGCGGTCCGTATCCGCTTGCAATAAAAATGTAAAACGCCACCGATAAGCGGCAAATGTGAGGCCGTAGAGCGGGAAACCGGGTTTAAACATCGATGAATATTTATTTATTTTATAATAAATAAATCAATTGATACATGCGTACAATTCAATAGATATAGTTCAACTTATAATTTACGAGTCTGATGAGCATCTTAAGTACATTATAGTTAGTTCAATACAAGACGCGGCCCACTATTACAGCTTACATTGCCCGATTGCACTGAAGCGATTGGTAAAGAAAAGTGGGGCGTGTTATCGTGGATTGAACTATCTATACTAAGAAAGTAAAGACGCAATGATGATCATATCGAGATTAAGAAGGAGATAAAATGTATCCAATGAACCATCTGATGGCAAGTGCCCACCGTAGGAAACATTAACCATCCCTTGTAACGCCAAAGCGCTACCAACCTTACGGACTGTTGTGTCGCTTGTGTCAATAGTTATACTGGCTCATTACCACCTCAAACCTTAAACTGCTGTTTAATGGTAAAATATATGATAAGTTCTACCACCAAGTTACTTATTCTGGGAATGTCTTAATATTATTTTTCATTATTTAAAAGTTCAGATGTTTTTTTTTTCTAATTTAACATAAAACTATGTATATATATATATGTGTGTGTACAACATGGCTCATAACAAATTTGAAACAATGAACCAAAATATTAAAGTGGACAAGTACTGGTTAGTTTTTCAATTAAAAATATCAATATACAAAAATAAACAGGATAACGATGAATTCTAAAACATATTTATGATCGCTGATGATAAGGATAAACGTTTCATCTATCCTGTCCGTGCGAAGCCAGGACGAAAAGCTAGTTAAATAAATTATACAAATATTGATATCTTATGCAATATATAGATACAGTTTGTTTACACACGGGACAATGATAGGAAAAAAGATGTAAAGAGGCGATTGGAATAAGCGGCGAACCGAATAAATAAACATACTGAAAAAGTTACGAACAAAGCGTTAAGGAGAAATGAGGAAAAAATAAATTTTAAAATAACTTGCAATACACACAAAGGGCAGTTAAACGAGAATTTAAAAAAAGAATTCCGTAAATAATATATGAAATGCAGTTAGGAAACCATTAGACCGTATACCTATTTCTTTTTTATACGATAAAAATTGATGCGTTCAAAAACATATTTTATTCGATTACGTTACTTAGACCGTGTTACAATGTGTTACAAAAATGACGTTTCAATTTAGAAAATTGAAACGTCATTTTTCTAATTTTAAATTGACATGCGATATCAGGAGGAAAGAAAGTTAGCGGTCAAATAGTTTAATTGTTTGTCTGTGAAAGATTGAGAAATAATCTATTTATCTTAAGAAACATATAATTTAAATTGAAATAACTATTTTACAAATATGTCTATTTTCCTATATGATTACTTTCTCCATAACGTGATATTACTTTCGCGATAAAAAATATCGATATAATTAGTGCAACGCCACGTCACTAATGTTAGGCTGCTTCAGTTTTTGCGTCCGGATCAAACCGCCGGGTATTTTGTCACACAAAATATAAACGTAGCCGACTTCCTTCCTTCATTGGCGGTGTTTATCTGAGTGATTAATAGCGCCTTGTGCCGCGGCTTTCAGCGGCTAAATGTAAATTATGTTTTATTGTAGAACGGCAGATATACGCGTTGGATCACCGTTTAATGTACAACAATTTATATTATTCGTGCTCGACGGTGAAGGAAAACATCGTGAGACCTGCATGTGGCGGATGAATCCAATCCGCATCGGAGCAGAGTGGTGGTGTAAGCTCCTGACAGCTATGCTAGCGGGACACTTACATGCTTATATCTTACATGACATAAACATGTCTGTTTCTCCTGAGTCTGGGTGTAATTATCTATATATAAGTATGTGTTTGCAAAAGAAAAAGTAGTATACGTATGCCCAGCCCATATTTCCCCAATCTCATTAGACGAAAACATTATTATTCAAGAAGGCTTATAAGCTTTTAAGTTATTTTACAAGAGAAAATTAAATTGAAGTTATTAGAAATGTAGACAGACTCAGTAGATTAAGTAGGAAAATATAGTAGTAAACTTAGTATGTATATTTTATTTTGTACACAGACAAAGTTTACTTGATGTTGGAGCTTGTGAGTCGGTACCATCCTCTCATCACATATTCTACCACCAAGCCGCTAAACTTAGTACAGTGCAACTGAACTTGGTTAGTGACGCAATGACACTGAAAGGACAATTCTAATTTTGATGGGAGGTGGTGAACACTTACCATCAGGTAGGTGGCCCTTAATAAGTCCAAACGTATCTAAAATAGCAATAGCGCGTATTGTATGTATAAAGTGTAAGAATAGTGAAAGTGTGATAATAGTTTTATGAAATCGCTTTAATTAATATTTCTTTTAGTCCAAATTAAAGTAACAACATGCAAATGACCCACTAAGCTGCCCAAATGCAGGCAGGTGTGGCAGAATTTCATCTGACACACCCAGGTTTCCGTCACCGTTGAGCACGAGATGAACTACAAAGCTCAATTAAGAACATAAAAACTCAGTGACGCTAGCTCGGGTTTCAACCCGCGTTCTTGCGTTAAAATTCACGTGCTTTAACCACTGGGTCACCACGGCTCTCAGCAATTAAGTAGCTTTGCAGATTTTACAACAAATAAAATTAACTTAACTTAGTTTTTGAATAAAGGCATGAGTTTTCAATTCTATGAAAGATTATAAGCACTCGATAGTTACTTACAATAAGATCGAATCGAATAGAATTGCTTTGTGTTCCAATATAAATCTTTTAAAGTACTTCGACAAAACACAATATGAACCCTCCTTTGAACTGTATATAAGTTTCGAAGGACTTCATAGACTGTACATGAGAACGCTCCGCTTTAAGATTGAACGTTTATTTATTCGCGATTAAAATGTAAAGTGGAATCTATCGAAGTTCGTGAGAAAGTAATGATAAATACATCAATTTTAAGATCAATTCGCTTTCTCGTGATACCGAACTGTTTATTAGATGGGATATAAAGGATCGGGTAACCGTAGCCGTGAGCGAGTCCATACTTATTGAAATTACATCTGATTGTACGCTGTAATAACCGACTGGAAGCCGGTAGCCCACTTCGCCTTAAAATTAAGCAAGCTTTTTGTTTGATACGGACGAATTAGATGTTTTATATGTAGAAGATTTGCATTCGACCGCTGTGTTGCGGGTGAACTTCGAAGTGTGGGCAACGTAAGATTCGCTCGGCTCGTACTTAGATTTAAACTCACAAATACCGTCTAGATTCAAATATGTATACCAAACAAATAGGAAATATTCCTTAAAGTTAAACTATTTTTTTCTTTTTAATCCTTGAAATTCGAATTTCAAATCATATTGAAATTGTTTATGCAACAATAACATAGTTGAATAAAGTTATGTTTTCGGGTCGTTTGGCATAGTCGGTTTTTGCCTTTCACGCCGAAGGTTCAATTCCCAACCAGGACAGACATTTGTTTGCATGAACATGTCTGTTTGTCCTGAGTCTGGGTGTAATTATCTATACAAGTATATATTTACAAAAGAAAAGTAGTATATGTAATATATCAGTTGTCTGGTTTCCATAGTACAAGCTCTGCTTAATTTGGGATCAGATGGCCGTGTCAAATAATATCTTTATATTATTGAAAAATACATATTAAAATAAAATTTCCGAAAACATTGAACTGTTTCAGGATATTTTAGTAGTCATTATATATATTTTAGTAGTCATTATATATATTTTAGTAGTCATTATATATATTGGTATTTATATAGCTAGTGCAATTTTTTTACAATTAAATCATTTAATAATTTATCACAAATAAAGATTGTTCTTCTTCTTCTTATATTTGTTCCATCATAATGATGTCGTACTGAAATCGTTAGAACTTAAATAACTTTTCGTAGATATTTTTAGTTACAGATATATTGCTTTTATTGGACTATATTAACGAAAGTTTACTATTTTAGTAATATTTGAGCATTCCATGAATTTACAGAGAAGATTTTCGTATAGACAGATGTCCCATGCAGGTTGATGGATATATACACATGAATTCCATGCGACACATGCACGATCCCTCACGATGGTTAACTTGATCGTGGTGCACGAAATGCATTATAATGGGAAAGAGTAACTACTGAATTTTATGTCGGTGCTTCTTGGCTTATTTTGTTTTGATTATGAAAATAAACATAAATTAAGTAAATTAAAAAACAGTGATGCTTGACCGGATTTGAACTTAGGTTTCGACCTTCGTTTTAGATCCATCTATATCCATACATATAATAAAAATGGAACTGATCGCGGTCCGAACATAGAAGATATATGAGTGAAATTATTAACGGGGGCCTTTATTAACGCAATAGAACCCAAAACAATGTTTGTTCGAATTTTTGTCTGTTTGCCTGTGCGTTTGTGCGCGCTAATCTTATAAACGGCTTAACTGACTCTTAACTTTTTCCCCTAATATATTATTTGTTTAACATTTATTCATTAAAAATGATATAAAAATAACTTTTCAGTTGTATTGGCTTAAAACTTTAGCTAATAAGTGATAGTTTACAAAATGATTATAATTAAAAAAATATTGAAACAAAACAAAGTCCAAAAATGGGTAGTTTCAGAGATTTGGACTCTTCTAATGGAAGTTGAGCTCGGGTTTATATGATCAATCATTTTAAATTGTGTTCAGCTTATGCTGGACACAAGTCGAAGAAATGCGCCCATGCGTATATGTAAAGCGCGCCGATTGCTGCGCTGTTGCCCATATCTATAGGCCTTGAGTATTTGCAGCAAACGCACATATTTCGGAGACGCACGGCACTCCCTGGTAAAAGGGACCTGGTAAACCTCTTTCTGTATTCGTTTGTAATATATGTTGTTAGATTAGGGTAGTAGATTATTAAAAAAAACCGTACATATTAATTTATATTTTAAAAATATAACAATATTTGTAATACACATTTTCGAAACTATTTTTTTTTAACGATAAGATAAATGGTTGTATGGTATTCTACCGCAAAACACCAGTACTTGGCATTGTTGTGTTCCGGTTTGAAGGGTGAGTGAGCCAGTGTAATTACAGACACAAGGGACATAACATCTTAGTTCCCAAGGTTGGTGGCGCATTAGCGATGTAAGCGATGGTTAATATTTATTACATGGGCGTTGGTGTCCACTTGCCATCAGGTGGCTCATATGCTCGTTTGCCCATTTGTGTTTGCTCGGATGCCTGTAATTTGACTTAATATATTTTACAGTGACCTTAATGGGTTGAACCAAAATTTATTTTACACAAGTTTTCGGATCTACGATGCTGTAGGTCAAATGCCCCCGTCGTTGTCAATGCTTTAATTTACCAAATGCTCAAATATATTTTTTATTCCAAAATATTCAGATTAAACAAAATTATTTCTTTTGAGAGCTTCCGTTGCGTGCGCTGCGTAACCGTTAAAGAACAATCATGTATGACTGAATTGTTCCTCTTAAAAAGTTCCTTACAGTCCACGATAGCACATGTCTGTCATTTAAGGTTAAGTCACTATAAACTTTTGTGTGGTAATCAAATTTGTTCTAAAATAATGCACTATTTGCAAAGTCATTTTTATAAAAAGGGCATTAATTCATGTTTATAAGAATTTTTAACTTTTACATAAAAATATTAAAGTTATATATAACTGTATTGCATTGTCACGAAGAAACTATACGATGAACTTTTCCTATTTCATGAGGTCAAAAAGTTAAGTCGAAAATCTCTATTTAATATAGAAACATTATACTTATTAAATATCAAAAAATCCACCACCGGTTCGGAGAGAAGCACTTCAGACCTGAAGAACCGGCGAAAGAAACAGATGAGAAGAGAGGAGTAAGAGAGCGTAAGATGCACTTATTCTACCACGTTTCTCCAATAAGACCTATCACACATCCGACACATTTAGTTTTCCTCTCGATATTTTCAAAAGATATTTGACATCTCTAGAGATAGAATAAGTAAAGTATTTTAAATAAATTCATATAGTTCATGATATCATAAAGAACAATATATTAAAATGATGTTCGGATTTCTTATAATAATGCACAATTCGATAAGTTTAATTTAAATTCACAAGGAAAAGTATTCTAATAACATATCAGTTTAATTATTTAACTATCTATACGTACATTTAATAAAGCACTTGAAGTTGAATGTTCGTGAGTTAAATTTATTACAAAATATTAATTAATTCGTATTAAACTAGGGCACCAACCCGACTTCGCGTGGTCGCTACACACATTTAGATTTATATCGAGATATTTATTAATGTGAAACTTTTTTGTAATAATGGTAACCAATGGTAAATGGGCACAGTCGTCAATAGATATTGGCGTTGTAAGAAATATTAACCATTCCCTGCATCGCCGATGGCCTCGCCATTAAAAACCGGAATACTAAGTGTTATTTTATTGTCAGTGAATTGCTGTTTAGCAGTGGAATAAGTTATATGTAGATAGTAGCTACACAGACCCACCGAATTCATCATTATTTCAATAATAATAACCACAGGTCAATCGGATTTAAGCCATTTAATAGAATCTTTAAACTAGAACAGTATACATTTTAAATTAAGAACCAAATTATCATTATTTCACAGAACTATCAATTTGATTACGGAAACGAAACACACATACAATGTAAAAATAAAAACACTTAAAGTGTTTCATTATAATAATATGTTTTATATTTAAAGTATACATTTCGGAACGGATAAAGTCGAGCTGTAACTAGTATTATTATAATTATATACAGCGAAAAGTTACGCCTCCTCGCTCATTAGCCACGCATAGCGAATAATATAAATGCCCCCGTTGTAGCTTACGTGCCCACTGTAATTGCAGGATCGAATTATCATTGACCATCGTTTATAATATTGCAAGTGTCGCCGTCCCATAGTTTGATGTCAGGTACACGTTAATATATTGTCAATGAATTTTAACTTTATAACTTTTAATGAGGGAGAACAAAGGCAATTTAAGACTGTAGTTTATTTACAACGGCACAGTGACATCTATTTGGTTTATTTTTAAATTACAATAATAAAAATAACATAACATTTGATGATGATGTTGATGATGTTCTCCTGACCGATTTCGGCCATGGCGGCCAAACTCAAGAGAGTTTAGCCAACTGCGCAGGACATATTAAAATGCACAAGTGTGCACACACAGGTGCAACCTCTATTCCTCACTCTCATAATCCGATGGGGCGGCAAACGGAGACTACCGAAAACAGTTCAGGAGCAGGACCAACAGCTTAATGTGTTTTCCGAGGCAAGGGAGTACACACTTACAAATTCCATCTCCGGGTTGCCCCTGCGAAATTTACAACACAAAAACCCAATGTCTATCTTACTATCCCGACCTGGGATTAGACCAACCCTGGCCAGTAGACCAACGAGCTAGTCAAACATTTAAAAATAGAAATCGTTCCTCACTTTTGGTGACCCAAGAACTGGCGCTTGCACATCAATCATTTGTAATAAGTATCATGCTTGTACAATTAGTTTTTTTTTTATTGTAATTATTATTTATGTTTTTTTTTTTAAATATTATTTTTCGATGGTCGTAAGTATATTTTCGTGTTGTCCGTGCCGTTGGTGTTTCTTATAATTTTGATTATTTTGTTGTGAATATTTATCTTGCCAGACAGCGTCAAATATGTCATAAGCTTGATGGCAGTACACTACTCAAGTTTTCATTAGACATAAACGACTACTTCTTGATTGAGTCAAAATGTTGTGTGCCAGTTTTCTTCCTTGAGTTGTGGATTTTTTTCTTCTGATAGGTACATATCGTTACGTGTATTTGTAGGCATTTTTGTTTAAAGAAAACTAATATAATTAATTTAATAAAAAAAACTAATTTGATTAAGATAAATACAAATGACCCAAACCGAATTTATTGTTTTTTTTTTAATGTCGTGAGAAAACTTATGTGACGAATGATATTCATCCACAATTGTATTCCACCGCTAAACAGCACTAATTACTATTGTTGTGTTCCGGTTTAAAGGGTGAGTGAAATCCTATAATTAAATTACAGGCGCGAGGGATATAACTTCTTAGTTTCCAAGGTTAATAGCGTATTCGTCATGTAAGTAATGGTTAATATTTCTTACAGTGTCCATTTTATCCACTTACCAACAGGTGGCCCATTAGCACGTCATCAAATAAAATAAAGTCACTAAAATAAATCCTTTGATATTAAGATCATTCACTGGCTGATAGTTTCATTTTGTTCAAAAATGTCTGTAGTCCGAAAAACGCGGTCAGTTTCGTAATAATTGATTTCTAAATTCCATCCTAATGAGCGCTGTAATAATGTAAAAGAGTGTATATCGATGAATCGATACGCAAAAAAATATTCATCTTTCCGCACGGTAGCACGTGAGACAGAATAAAAATGTCTTCTCTTTCTCGCAAAATGCGGTGTGTTTTATGGCGATTTTTACGTGGACAATTTTTGTTTTGGAAATATTAATTTAATTGATAAAAATACTCTGGCATAATTAAATAATTAATAAAAAAATAATGTTTAGTACATATACAGTACTGTATATATGTATCTGTTAATATGTATTGTGTATATTTATAAATATATTTGTAAATAAATATAAATATAATGCACTTGCCCGATGCGTCTTGCACGTATCTTAATGCAGGGTTGCCTGGAAGACATCACTATTTCAACGATAAGACCACTTGTATAGTAATATTTTAAGCTTTTTTTGTTTACACATATAAATTTTTTTGTTTTTTTTTGTTTGTGTGCAATAAATATATTTATTATTATTATTATATTTCGGTATACACAGGTAAATTAATGACCACGGATCAAACCTTCACCGTATGAAATAGTTATAATATAATATAGTTATAATCACAAATTAAGCACATGATAATTCCATGGTGCTGGTCCCGGGTTTGAACCCACGATCATCGGTTAAGATTCATGCGTTCTTACCACTGAGCCATCTCGGTATTCATGAACAGTGTCCAATTATTATTATTAAAAAAATAACAATTATCTGAGCAACAATGGTAAATGTTAGATAGACAATGCATGTAAACTTTTCAGTTTACAGTCGTTTTTCAGACCAGAATTGGAGCGTTAAACATAAATATTAATTTACTGAACGAAAAATTTAAAAAAATGGCTCGTTAACTCGCTGTCACTGGCGCTGCACCAGACATCGTAACATAATAATCAGAGACGCGCATCGTGGGCAGTGGGAAGTGTAGGCAATGTAAGAAAACGATACAAGTTGTTGTTTATTATATTTTATAATTCCTAATGAGGGAGCAGTCCGCTCGCAGCGCACGTTCTCGGTCATCAATATTGCATTTTTTTATTCAATGAATATATTTTTAATGAAATTTAGCGTATCTTAAAGTTTAAAATGTTGAAGCTTGTAATGATATTAAATACGTTTGTGGGATGATATAATAATTAAATATAACTTTATATTTTTAAAAGAAAAAGGGCATACATATATTTATATATATGTCTTGCAGTCTATTGTAGTCATTGAACTAAATTAATTATTAAACTCGACATAGAATCAATATAGAACACTTTTGACAGCTGCAAAAAAAACTGCACCTCCATGTTCAAAATCCAAACCAAAAAAGGCAACACAGATAGGATTATTTTCGCTGTATTATTATTATCAAATTTACTTTAACAATTATTACAAGATGAAATGTCTATAAATAAGAGACGAGATGGCCATTGGCTAGAATACGTGAATCTTAACCGAAGATTGCGGGGTCGAACCCGGACGAGCAAGAATAAAAATATCGTTAGTAAACTTGCATGTTTCGAATTAGCTTCTGCCACATGTGTATCCACCGACGTGTAATGAAGTCGAGTTCTGGAAAAAGCTCCAAGCCTTCTCAAAAGGAAAGAGGGCCGTTCACTTTACTTTACTTTTAAACAAATACAAGATTTGTATGTCAGACTAACAATGACCCATCAACTTGGTGAAACTTCGCCCATAGACAATGACATTGATAATGCGCTGTCACATGCTTAGCAAACTAATTGATGAGTGGGTGGTAACTGGTACCCATCCAGAGCCTTAACCTCAGGGTGCCTATTTATTTGTAAGTTTTACCGTAGTGGACAGTAATAGAGTAATTTTTGTTCCCACGGCATCGCACTATTACACATAGTAAATTGAGCATTAGTAATATAAATTGCACCATTTCCAGCTGTCAAAGTAAATCCCCAGTAACAATTTAGCTAGTTACGAGCCTCGTGTTCGCTCGCATCGATCTTGTCGTCATGAACATTGTCAATTACGTAAGTTTTTGCGTCATACATACGTAACTAAACGACGCGGTTAACATTTTAACAACAGATGTAAAATTGTTTATGGTATTACAAAAACTTTTATGAAAAACTGCTATTTAAAAAAAATCAAATTACAAGTTGCTAAAAACTAAGCTTCTTATTCTTTTAAAGTTTAATTTTATTCTTTTATTGCTTTAAAGTAGAAGTTTGAGGGCTTATTCCTCCACGCTGCTCCTATGCGGCTTGGTGACTAAAAGCTCTGTATATTAAAGATATTTATCCGAAACATGCAGGTTGCCTCGTGATGTTTTCGTTCACCGCTGAGGACGACATAAAATCTAAACACAAATTGACAATATGAAAATTGAGTGGTGCTTTCCCGGATTTGAACCCGCAATATACGATTAAAAATCACGAGATCTAAGCTGGCTTAATTCATCTCGGACTTATTTTGCAAGCTTTGATTCAAAATCACCTTATATCATTTATCGGCAAATGAATTTTAAAACAGTTAAGAAATTGCTGTCGCTATTTCGCTCACAATACAATAGAATACCGTAAGCTTTATTAATTATAATACATAATATATTCAATGCATGTGAATTATAAAAAGGCTTATTAAATATTAATTGGTCAATTTATTGTGTTAATATCAGAAATCGATCATTCGGAGACGAATGTATTGTATGTTATTGTTGAGAAAGTTAACCATCGAGCCAACACTACAAACTCAAATTAATAATTCTAACAGGACACACAAATCGAAGTGTTACATCATTACTTATGTAAGCTGCATGCATTAAACATGAGCTAACCTAACGATTTTTATTTAACTAATAAAAAGCAATAAAATCGAAAACAAAACGATAATGTATTAAGCTAGTAATGAGTGCAAGGAAATTTATACAATATTATATTACTACATATATTATAATATATTACTGACTAACAAAACTCGCGCCTTCGCCAGCGTTGAATTAAGTTTGTGACGAAACCTTCAAAATTTACTATTATAACTTACATAATGCCCATTTGAATTGTTGGTATGAAATATTGATATTACGTAATACGTAAAATCGAGTCTAAAATAAAAAAGATGGTTGTTTTGGTTCAAATTATAGACAGACATATCAATTTTATTTATTTGTATACATAGAGAGTATATAAGATTTTCTCAAAAATTCAAGTTTTACATTTAACTACTACATTTTAACAAAATGTTATTGTTCAAGTTAAAAAGCATTCAAAGTAGAAAAGGATAATAATTGCTAGGCTTACATAATCCTTATATATACCGTACTCATAATATTTATATACAAACAAAACAAGGAACATATTTTTTGCGATATATATACATACCATACCTACATTTAAATTGAACTTAGAACATAAGCCTTGGAACAGTCCAAGGCTCTGTAGAAAATAAAACACGCTTGACATTCGTCGTTTTAGCTTGAACACCTAGTGTCTCTTTAAAATTATCCACTAACTTCAAAAAAAAAGTTATGTTAATAAACTCCAATATTCCTAACGTTTTAGTATGTATGTGTTTTCTTAAATTTCATTTGTTATAGTCAGTTCGTTTTAATATATTTTAAACTCATAATTCATGCACGAATAACCACACAACTTGTAAAAGTTACATTGATTCATTTAAAGAATGTGTATAAAGCGAAACGACTCATAAAATGAATGAAAAACGAAATGCGACCTCCACACCAAATATCCAGATATAACTAGTATATAAATAATATTGTTGCTATGCTCTACATCACGCATGCTGTTGCCCAGACATGCACATGAAATTACGAACTACCTACGACGAACATATTTATAATAGCGATTGCATATACGCACATAATTGGTTGGTATTTATATTAAGATGTGGGAATTCACGTTGCGAATCGTGTTCGGACCGTATAATTCTAACTCATAAATTTCCAACAAATAATACATATTCCAATGCAATTTCGCTGATTGATGTCAAGTCGTAACATTAAGCCGAGACAACGTATTTCATTCGGGTTCTTTCGTTAAAAAACAAGTTACTAGTACAACTATTTATTTATTATAATTATCTAAAAGTTAAAGTAGTAGACTGCAATTATCCCTCTGCTGGACTAAATTATTGCCTTTAATTTTAAGAAGGCTTGGAGCTTATTCCACCACTCTGCTTCAATAAGACAGATTATCGTGTGACATATGCAAGTTTATTCTCGACGTTTTCCTTTACCGCCAGACAAACAGACTCGACAGGTTACTAGTGGATATATTTATTTATTAAGATTATCTAACTTGAAAAATATGTTCAAGTTAAGTTTTGCTGTAGTGTTTATTGATGACAGCGGAGGTGGCCCATTAATAGAAACACTTGATTTTTAACCGAAGATTGCGGGTTCATACCCAGGCAAGAATCCCTGAATTTTCACAGACTTAATGTATTTTTATATTACATCTCCTGCTTAGCGCTGAAGGAAATCATTGAGAGGAAACCTGCATTTATTGGATAAAAGTCTGCCACATGTGTATCTACCAACCTGCATTGGAGCTATGTGGTGGAATAAGCTCCAAACCTCAGCAGTGGGAGATTTTCAGGCATTTTGCTATTTATTAATACACAACTAAATCGTTTATTTTCACTTTTTTTAATTTGTTTCAATTTGATTTATTTATATTGAGTTATACAATCTAATGGCAAAGAGTTAATAATAACTTAGATACATAAAAAAATATAAATGAAACAAAACCTAGATTTAAGATAAAGTAATGTATAAAGTAAAATAAAGTTTGTCAATTATTAATCGACAAATGGACATAACAATCTTTTAAAATTAGATATTAATAGTTTTTACATGAAAACTTTAAGCTTTCAATAATTTAGATATCTTAATATTTGATTAATTCCTGGGACCTCTCTAAGGAATTCCAACGATAATCCAACAAAATCGTAATTTATTTGCCAGTTATATACTAAGTTATTTCTTTACGGTTTGCTCCAGTGACAGTGCTGTGACCTGTTTCGAATATTCATTCAATCAAAGCTTTCACAGAGTAGGTGCAACTACTCAAGAGTCGAAGTCGAGTGGATTGTAATACGCCTAATGCACCTCCAAGTAAAGCACGGCTAATGAAATTTAAGCCAGCCCTGTCCTATCCCTGTCTTTGTAACCCGGTCAAGCAAATTGAAAGATTGATATTGTTGCCGCCTATGAATAGCTATGAATATTGCGCCGGGACGACACGTTTTTCTTAAAAGTTACGAGTTTCCGCCCGCGGCTTTGGAGAGGGAGAGGGAGGGATGTGAAGTACCGTATGTCCTTTTCTGTGCCCCTGACAACGTGTATGCAAAATTTCATGATGATTGGTTGAGAGGTTAAATGTTGCCATTGCACAATTGTGCAATATTCTATTAACACACACTTTCCTTAAGTATTTAATGATGCAATAACTTGTGTAAAAGTGTATAATTTAAGGTAATAATTATTTAAAGTTACTCATTCATACTAAATAATTGTTAGGTATTTACTGTACTGGAAGCATGTTTGGATTTTGATAGCATTGAGATTGGAAAATGTGTGATGTAATTGTTCGACAATTTGATTTTGGAAGAAGCATAAATATATATTAACACATAACACACACTTTATCTAAGATCATGTTATATCCCGGATTGAAGAAATACTTGAAAAAAAAACATATTGAATGTTTATCAAATAAATATAAAATATCATACAAAAAAGACAGTTGGTAATAATACAAAAAATATATATATAATATATTAGGTTCATGCTTGGGCATTGAAACGGACATGTACTCGCAACTATTTGGCTGGACACGACCGTAAAAAAATCCGGCAACGCCTAAAACCTGGCAACTCAAGAACAGTAAAAAATATTGCTGTAGTTTTAAAAAGCTTCCTAAATAATATTATAAATGCGAAATTGAGTTTGTTTGTTGCGCTTTCATATTTTAATTAGTCGACCGATCATCGTAAAATTTTGGATACACATTGTTAGGGGTAGAAAAAAGGACACCCCTCCCCCTTGACACGCGAGCGATACCACAGGCAGTAACTAGTAGCAAATATTTTACTCCTGTCAAATTTTATATAGCTACGAGTACGCCTAAAAGGAAATATCACCACTCTACCTAGTAATATGTTTTATAAGGTACGAGGTGTTTGTTTTTTTTATCCAGGTTCAAGAAAAACACAACAGCCGAATATACAACTAACATATTATAATAACTTATAGTTTTGGAGATACAAGGTATTAATTTACTCGGAAAAAAAGGTTATAGAATTGGACGCTTTCCAGGTAAAAACAAAAATTTTATAGAGGATTATACCTTAAAGCTTATCCCTGGATTTTAGTGGGTAGTTTCATCACATTTCAAAAGACGAAAAAATTGTTATGTTTATTAAAAAAAAGAGTAGTTTTAATTATTTCTTCTGTATCAAAAACAAAAGATGAGCTTTATTCTGAAAGAGCTATTGACAGTGACAGTGCCTTTTGACAGAAGACGAATCGAACAGTGATGTGCTTTTACGAGATTGGCCGCAGTGGCCGAAATCGGTCAAGAGGACATCGCAACTAGATGGCACGCTTACGTCTCGTCTATGAATTTGTCAAAGATATTGCAACTAATTTTGTCGGTGAAAAGTACTTTTCACCAAAAAAAGTGTCTTTGACTTCATCGTTATACTTAAATTAAGAACATTCCAGACACAATTATTGAGCGAATCTATTAAACATATAGATGTGTAAGAGTAATACTCTACTTGTATTTGACTTAAATTAAGCATGATCAAAATTGATCACCGATTAAAAGTATAAAACGTTCCGACTTCGTCCTTAAAGGTCCGGACGTGACTACTAAGCTTGTGAGTAATTAGAAACACCAGCTATATACGTAACATTCTCGAAAAATACAGAAACTTTTACTATCTTCATTAAGTTAACTTCCTTACACGGTATCTAACGTTTGCATCTAAGCGAAAAAAAAATTATTAAGTGTTATTATCTAAAGAAAAGGCGTAAAGAATAAAAAACCTGCAAAACAATTTGCAAATTATTATTTTATCGTTGAATAAAAAGTAGTTATAGTTTAGCATATATAAATAAACACGCTATAAATATAAAAAAAAACAACAGCAAAATATCTGTTCCAATGACAATTGCGCCAATAAGTCGTCTATAAACTCATCTCAAATATCAATCGTATATAAAGATAATGGTTTAAATGGTAAATATATACAGATGAAAGTTAAAAATAAGTACTGTAGATATCATGACCGCGTATAAATTTAGCAAGAATGTTAGTAGATGTTGATCTGGTTCTTAGCAATGTTTATAAGGTTGTACTTAGTACAAGGTCAACATAATTAAAGAAAAAAAAGAAAAGTTAATGAAAAGAGCTCTTTTCAAATAAACTCATATATAACCTCAAAGGTTACTTGTTATTAATGTATTAAATAGTCTTCGCCCGCGTTTATGTACCGTATATGACAATGTTGGTTAGCAAAATTTCATGATAATATCCTACTATAATATCCTGGGATATTTTTCACACACAACCATCTGAACCCAAATTAAGCTTGTACAAAGCTTGTGCTATGGAAACCAATCAACTGATATACTATATATACTACTTTTCTTTTGTAAATACATACTAATATAGATAATTACACCCAGACTCAGGACAATTCGCTTTTATAATATTATTAAGGATGTCTTTCTAACGCGGATTATAGTATGCAATGAGACACGATTGCATAGGAACGCTTCCATAAATAAACAGTTCTGTGGGCAGTCAGCCGACCGACGATTTTAAGCTAAGCTCTCAAGAAACATGAACAAACGAACGTCTGTCACATCTTCAGACGACCCTTTTGTCCGAGGATAGAGACCAGAGTCATCTCTATAATTGATGAAATTTCTCTGTAACTTCAAGCTTTGTCGACTACCCATGTCCGTTTTGTAATCCGTCAGACGCATTCGTTAGAACTTGACTTGACTTCAATAAATAATCATATCCGACTAGTATCAATATTTTAAAAATGAAGCTAAGTAAACCCAAAATTTACAAGTAATCAATATTTTTAGTTCTATTAAACCATATATACTTTAAAACAACAGAGCAAGCACAAACATAATCTATTTTATTATAATAAACATATATCCAATGTTATATATATGAAATTATATACATATAAATAATAATTAGTTTCTGAAAGGCCATATAACAATAAAGATATGATACAAGAGGTACCTTACCTTTAAGTAGTTCACGTCAAGCGAGATAGATAGAAGTATAAAATCCGCGAAGCACTATTACATGCTCATTTAAGCACAATTTCGGTGAATCGACCCCTAAACGGCCGTGTTCGTTCAAACCACCGTAAACTAAACGGTATCATGCTGGCAGTTCACAACAGCAGCGTTTTATTCGATGTGTGACGTTTTAAATTTATGATATTTATATTTCGGTTTGCATGTGAAAAATTATACCTGTGTTAAATTGAAAAAACAAAATAGAGCTAAACTACATACGTCAAATTATATTTCTTTTATATAAATTTAATCACATGATAAAATTAATATACAAGAATATTTAGATGATATATGCATGGAGCTTTTAGTCGTTGATTTTCAAATATATTATGTAAGTACATAGGTTTAATTAACATGAGTAATTTGATGAGTGAAAAAGAGCAACTACTGCTTTTATTGATTCATCTTAGCCGGCTCTTTACGATAGGTTTAACATTTGCCAGTCTAGCCTTTTATAAAAAAATGTCGCCTGTGTCACTCACCCCGTAATTCAGATAAGTTAGAAACCCCGCTGTGTCAAGGAAGAATTTGAACAGTTGCCATCGAGTAAGCCCTCCCATATACCACAGGGCGTACTTTGCGGGCCCTAAAGTTATTAAAACATTTAAAAGTTATAAAATAATTAGGGAACGCCCGCGGTGTCTTTATTGAAACGTGTTTGGAGAATATTAGTCGATCTTAAAGTGGAACCCTCTTCCCCGTGATTGGAAATAACACATTCTAACTTAATCACGTCTAACAATATTATATAGAATGGAATGGAACGTCTTTATTTGCAATTTCAAAACGATTTTATTTTTTTTAAACAAAATGCTTCTAAGGATATATGAAGCTGGTTTCATGTTTCCTCTTTGTGAGTGTAACTTTAATAAACATTGCCTACTATTATGTGCCTGTAATGCTAATGGAATTTATTCTATATTTAAACCAATCAAATGAAATAATTAACGAAACTGGTGAACACTTCAGGTCAGCGACATGTTTTTTTTATATTTGCATATTTCTGTTTTGTTTTGTTATTTTTAAAATTTAATGTTACATTTAATTTCAATAGAAAATTTAACAGCTTAACTAATAAACGTGTTTACCGGGTGATTAGTTAAACAATGCTGTGTCTTCTTCTTTCGAATGTCATATCCATAACGACAGAAAGAGAGAAATCAGTGTTTAATTAACAGCCGCTGAGCAACGTTTATAAGTTAGGCTTTAATTGTCTATTATCGTCATCGCTTAATCACCTCGAAATTTAGTTGCTACTTTTTTTTTTGTTTAAAATTAAAATATAAATTATTCTAGTAGGCGCCCTTACGATTATTTTGGATAGTCAATCTACAAGGTCAAAATTTAACGTGAACCGTTTCGAAATTCTACCAAAGATCGGGAAGAAACGCAGCAGTTAATAATTTATGTTTCTAAACTAACTAAGCGTATGAAAGATATAGGGTCATAGGTGAGTACGACAGCCAAAGGGTTCAGGATAACGCCTACCCTTAAAGATCTTTAACAACTTGATATTTAACAAGGGTTTGGATCCATTATCAGATTTATTAAAATAAGGTAACATTTTCCTACAGTTAAAAATATTCGAGTAAATGGTTAGAAAATAAAAATTGAAATCATGTTCGTGTACATTTCGGCTAATAAATGCTATTTTTCATATTGAGTGACACGGTTTCAATAGGGTCGCTCAGCAACGGATGCAGAAGCAGCACATCTTAATCATCATTATAGTGCTATCCTTTTCTATGATTTTACTAAAGCCTCTCGTTGTATTTTACATGATACGTTAAAAAGGTTATAATATGTAATGTTTTTTAAATCCAAATTTTTTAAAACTTATGTCAAGGTTTCGGCATGTCGCCCCCACATAACAAATGCATCCACGTCAAGAGAAAAGAAGGCCTTTGCACAGCAGTTGTGCATTTACTATTACCGTATATATTTGAACTTGGGCTTCTTACTAATAATAATAGCTTTGAATTAGCTAATAAGGTTAGATAATATAGTCTTCAACCTAACGTGGGGAATGAACACAGAGCGGATGCCGAATCCCAGTGTAGTTTGTTTTATTTAGGTTTCTAAAAAGACATAAAACTCTAAGAGCCGAAGAGCCCATAGATGACTTCAGATTAAACCGATTATATATCATATCACACAAGTAAAAGAAAAATGTTAATAACCTCGTTACGTATGCAAATATTTAAACAGCTCTCACTTCAGATTGTTTTGCAACTTCTATTATAGTTTGCACGGAAATGTGTGATAAACTGCAAAAATTACTAACGAAGGGATGTATTTTTGTAATACATTTATAGTACTATAGCTCATATCTCACCCGTATTAAATATTACTGTGATCATCTGTGATAAAGGTCATTAAGTCATGTAAAATAATAATATCTTCTACTCTAACTAAGTGCATTAATAAGTGTCTTAATGAGGGAATATTTCCAGACGTACTTAAGATAACAAAGATAACCCCAATTTACAAATCGGGATCTAAAGATGATGCAGGTAATTATAGACCAATCTCGGTTCTCCCCGTAATGTCAAAAATATTTGAAAAGATACTACATAATAGGTTATTACAGTACCTCAATTCTTTTAATTTTTTATTTGACCAACAATATGGATTTAGGAAAAAATCTAACATCCTAGCAGCTGCAGTAGACCTTACAACCAGAATCAAAATCAATATAGACCAAAAACATATAGCCCTAGGCGTGTTTATAGACTTAAAGAAAGCATTTGACACTGTTAACCATCATTTACTTCTTCGTAAATTAGCATCAATTGGAATTACTGAAAAGGCATAAAACATCTTTGAGTCTTACCTAAGAGATCGGTATCAGGTGGTCAAAATAATCGATCACACTAGTACGCCCAAGCCAATTAAATGTGGCGTCCCTCAGGGATCCATACTGGGACCACTACTTTTTCTAATTTATATAAATAATATACACAAAATAGGTATAAAAGGGCACATTTCTTTATATGCTGACGATACTTGTCTTTTTTACTTTGGTCATAATATTGAAACTATAATACAGGACGCACAGGATGATCTTAATATATTAGAAAAATGGTTTTTACAAAATTTATTAACTGTAAATGCAGTAAAAACAAATTACATAATCTTTTCGGCCAAAAACAAAAAAATTCACGATCATGCACCACTAACTATAAATGGAATTTTTCTGGCCAGAATAAACAAGGAGAAGTATCTTGGACTCAGACAGCAAACTTCAGTGGAAGCCGCAAATAGAAAGCTTACGATCCAAAATAAACAGTCTCACTGGTGCTTTACGAAATATTTCGAATTGCCTTCCTTTAAAAGTACGCTATACCACATACAACTCTCTGGTAAAACCTCATATTGACTATTTTATTGAGATATGGGGATCAGCTGCAAAAACCCACCTCGATAGTTTACAAAGAACACAAAATAAATTAATTAAAGCTCTTTTTAGATACAAACATCTAACACCAACCCATAAAATTTACGATGACACTAAATTATTTAATATTACACAAATTTACAAATACAATACAGCTATGTTGATAAGAAAAATTTTAAACAATAACATTCACACACAAATTAAATTAACAAAAAACGTACAGATACAAACACGAAGCTCACGACGGGCACATAACATTCAAGTATATAAACCTAAAACTAATTACGGAAAAAAATGTATTTTGTACCAAGGAGCACGAATTTATAATTCATTGCCAAATTATATAAAAAACGCAAAAACAATATATATTTATAAAAAATTACTTAAAGATCACATTTTCAAAGGTAATGCTAGTAAATAATCAAATTTCAAAAATAATGTTTTTAAAAAAAAAATTCTAACAACATGTAAACCGGCCTTTATGCTATTCTCAATAACAAGACAATTATTGAAATGTACCTACATATTCACAAATGCTTTTGTTAATCAAGTTTTTTGTAATACCGTCTATTTATTTGCGCACTCTGTATATTAATTGTAACTAATTTGTTAAGTTTATTTATTTCTCCTCGAAGTGATTGTAATATTGAGAAATAAAGTGATTTTAAACCGTATCTTACATCCTACTTCCTACTATATATATGTATATATTATAATATAAACTACTTCATATATATATATATATTATAAACGCAAATGTTTGTTATAATGGATTGATGGATTTTTGTTATAATAATAATATAATATATATATCCTGGGATATTTTTTTCTTCTGATCCCAAATTAAGCTTGTACAGAGCTTGTACTATGGAAACCAGACAACTGATATAATACATATACTATTTTTTTTTTGTAAATACATAATTATATAGATAATTACACCCAGACTCATGACAAATAGACATGTTCATGCACACAAATATCTGTCCTGGGTGGGAATCGAACGCACAACCTTCGGCGTGAAAGGCAAGCGTCCACCAACCAAGCCAACTGGCCCGTCGATGATCTTCTTTTACGCAAAAACTACTGTACAAATTTTGATGGAGCTTAGAATAAAGATAGCTTATACCCTGACTTAACACAACAACCTAAGATCAGCCGCATCCCGGTGTCTAATATATTTATGTTAAGTCTACATCATTGCTCGATAAATGTGCTGTCTAACGCGAGGATTTTTTTAATCAGCGTTGTAAATCCTAAGAGTAGTGCATTAAACTAACAAACTAACTTTATATAATAGAACAGCTAACAACTAGAAATTCTACGCTCCCATTTAATAATAACACAACACAAGACAAGACAAGACAATGCATGCGATTTATACTGACAGAAATAGTTTATCAAGATATTTAAATCTAACAGGTTTTTATTAATAATATATACAATAATGATCTCATTTTCTATAAGAAATACATGAGAAACATTTAATTGCATTTTAAGTCTCGACCGACCAATTATTTCAACACACTTAAACATATACATATGAAGGTAATAAGTCTGTCTCGACTATAGCCCAATTAATTAAAAAAACCTGCAATTTCTTCTTCAGCGGGCCTCAGTATCTTCCCTCCGAACTCGGTTTTGTACCCTGTTATTATATATTAGTATTTATAAACATAAAATATAATTTTGACGTCAAAAGGAATTTATTTATCGCATGAAATGACCGACAGCGTGTAATTTTTATCGTATTAAGAGAGAATATCAGTAAACATTTAATATATTGTTCGTAACTATAAATAAGTACAATAGCCATATCGATACATACGAGATTAATGAAATGTCTGTATGTGTTGGAAAACACGATAAACGATTTATATAAAAAAAATTCTATATATGTACATCACTATCATTATCCACGTGTGCTGTGCTGTGTCAAAAATGATTGATATTTGAGAACTGTGTGTGCAAACTTATGTGCACTCTCTATTACTTCAATTTCATAATCCGATTGTACGGGAAAGTGCTCAAGCGCGGGACGGCATTAGTGCTTTCCGAGGCACGGGAGTATAAACTCTTTAATACTGCCAGCTTCCAGACTGAGAATATCTCTATATAAAAAAGGAGTAACATTTTATTGGCTCCGAGGATTGAAAACAGGCCTAATCATAAAAAGAAACTCGCCACTTTATTTTTAAATATAGTTTCACGCTGTGAAAACCTTCACATAGTTGCATATCATATAAGTAGATTCTTCACTAAAAACAGTGCAATAGCCGTGTTCGGCTCGGATCGGAGAGGTTACGGAATCGGGACACGCAAATGTCGGCGGAGCTCACCTTAGTGGCTTAAAGGTGATGTCGCACTCCACCCGTTCCTCGCTAGTGCGTACAGCAGCATAAAGCCATCCCAGCTGCTATCCTAATCACCTAGCTAGTCATCTGAAATGAGACACACTAGGCCCTTACGCGTCCACGGCCCTTTGTTACACCCTATGTTTTAAGCTTCCGGCGTCGGGGATTTGAGCACTAAGAAGACGACGCCCTCGTCGTCTTCGCTAAGCGGGGCCGACCCTTCCCCGACCTCGCTCCGCCGCTTCTGGAGTACGACGGTCTCACAGAGGAAAGCCTCCTTCGGAGCATCGTCGACTAAATTGCTGGCAGTGAGAGGTCACGTCTGACCCGCCGCCCAGGATTCCGCTTGTAAACTAGCCACGAGACTAACAAATCAATCATCATAAATTGAAACGCGATAGAGTTAACTGAACACATAAACGAATAAATCGTCATACGGCGTCTTGAATGTCCTCATTGTTCTGATGTCGTTGAATATTTCGATGAAAATATAATGATTTTATTACTTTGCTGACATTTTTGTTTTCCATTTTTTTCCACAAATAAAAATAACTCGTTCATTATAAGGACAGCACAGCGCCTCAGCCTAGTAAAGTAAAATAATTTTATTAATTGAACTTAAAAAAAAAACATTTAGTTTTGTTATATTAACTTTTAAGTTTTTATACTTTATTTTGTAATGCGTAATTGGTTACAAACACTAACTCTCTACGTGGTAAAGTTCAGACTCATAAACTTTTATTGAGTAAGCTAGCACGCTAACACTTTGTACTGTTTGGTAACATTTTGTTATTAACTTTTGTAAGATATAAAAAAAAAACTACTTAGGAAATAAATGTGGAATTAATATAAGTTTTGTTTTTTTTTTCTATCAACCATTTATAATTTAGTAATTCAATAAATAAGTAATTCTACTTAGTAATTCATAATATGTTTAAGCTAATTATGTAATCCTATTTTTGGTTTTATTTTACATGTCATATAATAATAAGGTATCTATAGTAACAGTTTTATTACCGAGTAGGTAAACAAATAAATAAATAAATTACAATTGTTTTGAGATTATCTATTAAATTGGTAATCTTAAAACTTGATATGTTAAACTTCAAAAAACTTAAGACGTCTTGCATTCTATAACGATTTGTTTTTCAAAAACGTCCATGTGTATTTTTTTATGAACATTGTGATACAATTCTAGTCCTTATGTAACATTTCTTTTTTTTCTTAAAAATAATTAAAAACGAAGACGCAGGCTGAAGCTGGTTTTAAAATTACATTATAAAATATGAACACTTCTTATTCATATTTTAATATATATTTTAAAGGAAGTTCAAATAACGGCCTTGACATTTTGATCAGACAATAATCGCTAGTTTTGTTATTTTTATCTGTGCACTTTTAAAATGTGATCGACAAGAATGTAAGCGAAGGCTCTTTACGGGTTATTAAGCATTTAAAGTACTTTGTATTCGACGAAGTTGCGTACCTTTTTCTTTTGAATTATTTTTGTCACTATAATTTGCGCACTAACTCATTCAACGCCATCTTTTAGCCGTTACTTAAACTACGTAGCTACATTTTGCCAGGCACGATCACTAGTAATCACTAGAGGTCGCGCCCTGACAATAAACGACTTTTTTTATTTCATATAAAATAACAGAAAACTTGTTAAAATCTATCTCTAGGCTTCCCAGAAACTTATTATTATAGCGGACCAAAAAATATTTAATCTAAAAAACATGATTTTCTTATTTAAAACATAGTAAAAACAACATAAGAGAATAATTCTAATTGTAATAAGTAAAAAGGAACATTGAAATAAATAATTTAAACATACCTATATCGAATATAATTCCTACAACTTAAATCCAATTACATCAAGATTTAAATAACTAAAGACAATGTCAAAGACTAAGAGTCTTATTATTTAAAGTTTTATACCTACATTGTTACAAGTTATATATTTTATTATAACATTTAAGCCAATTTAAAAAGACGGGAGGCACGTGACATAAAAACAAACAATAAAACTTTCAATTGTATTTATTAATTAAAAGTAGTAGAAAAGTTTTAGACATGTAAAAAACGTATAGCCACGGTAACTTATGTAGCCTGGACAATGTTGATTGAGTGACTAGGAGACATTATGAAGCCTACATTCATTTTGAGACAATAAATTAAATTTTAATATCTATCATATTAGTAGTTTTTACGTAAAATCTTAAACAAACAAGCAAACAAAACCTATTTTTAGTATTCGTATCAAGTAAACTTTAATTGATGAATGATATTTATATCATTTTAATTTGTTTTTGTTGTTTTTTCATCAATATCAACACATTAATAATTAGACGAAGACGAAACATCATACACCTTCCGTGTTTTCAAAATGGAACCATATAATTTTTCGACATTTTCTTCATGTACATACTAGTTAAATACAAAAAATCGTTCATTTCATAAAATTTGTTTTGCTAAGCTTATTATTCTAATAATGATTATGCTGGGCTATATTTGATACCGACATCAGTTTATACAAAACCTTAAATATTTCAAAACCGATAAATTACGACGATTAATAATTATGTCTAGTCTACGTAATAATCTTTTACGCGACGATCGCAGGCGCAGGCTCACCTACCTGGGAAGGCGGCGCGGCGCGGCGACGACGGCGCCTGCGTCCCTTTCGCTCAAGGCTACACATGCACACGCAATTATAACCCTTACCGCAACCCCGGACGGACTACACGTCGCGGAATTTCGTTTGCGCTGTGTACAACTTTTTTTTGAACCGTGCCGGACAATCGAGTCTTGAACCAAAGAAATAGCAGTTTCATTCGCATTTCAATTAAAAATGTACCCGCTCTCTTTAAAATATTGAAATGATTCGCTTAATTCTTATTTTAAATACATAACACAGATAAATAATTAGTACATTATAATAGTTGAAAAAAATCGCAATGCAACAATAACGTAAAATCGAAACATAAACAAACCAATGCTGTCACTGTCATAGCCCTCGTGCGAGGGCTAGGATATTTTCGTTTGTTTTTTTAATATATTTTATAAATGACTTACCCTTGACTAGAGTGCAGACTTATTTTCTTTCATCCAGAAATTTGAGAGCACGACACTGATTTGCTCGGAGAATACGTGAGAGACGATTATTTAGCGTCGAATACTGGGTGGAATATAACGGGCTAGGCGTCGGCGCAGGTGACAGCGCGACGCAAGCGCCGCGGCGCGCGACGGCGACCCTGCGTAACTTGACCCCTCCGCCGTCCCCCTCTTCACCACCGCACCCCGCACCCCCACATCCTTATGCCTTGATCCAGAGTGCACGGCCGCGACGTCTTCATTTATGTTAGTCATTCTTAAACGTAGGTACATTTGTATTGTGATGTTATGTCAATTCTAGATATTTCAAAATTTATTTACGTTAATTAATGTTTTTACTTTGTAGATAAAAACACAAGAAATACAACAAATACTAATAGAAATCTTAATGATTTTTAGATGAGATTGATGTCTTTAAAATAAGTATTCACTATAAGATTAAATTTTAGTATTTCGTATTTCATATTTTTAAGTAATTATTGAGATAACTGGAAGCTTAAGGGCATCTTCCACCTAGAGCCAATTTAGACCTGGTGGGCCTTTTCGAGGTCTCGAGTTCTGATAATCAAATTCTAAACAAGGCTAAGATGCAACTTTTAGTTGACTAGACGCATCATAGACACAAATATAAAACGGATTATTTATAAATTTTATACTAATATTTAAAGGTATAACAATAAAATTACCTTCACTGCTATCTTTATAATATTATATTCAGACAATATCTACCAACTGCTGAGACCTTCCAGAAAATATGTTAAGGAGACATTTTAGAAAATGGGAGCCTGGCCTGACACTTTGTGTGGTCATAATTTAATGTACATTATTAAAATTATTTGTAACAGTCTGGCCTTCTCTCCCTTTTTAAGGAGATTCGGAGCTGACCTTTAATTATTATTATTTCGGTTAAGTTTTTTTACAAACGCTTTGTTTAAATTTTTCATGTGTTAAAGGCAATCCAACGTGGATAATAATAATAACAAATTTTATGACTTAAAACAAATATATTTTAAATGTAACAAAAGAAATCTTATATATCTATTACAAAACATGTTTGTCTTTACTAAAAATATTATTATTAATAACAAAGTACACTTCACAAATACTAATTGGTATTAATTACCCTTTACGGGTTGTTAATATAACCCTTTATATTGCGTAAATTAAAATTTACGTTCTTTTTTGCTGATTAATATTTTAAAGTCTTTGTGTATGTAGGTTGAAATTAATATGGTAGAACTTAACATAGACAGATGCACATAATAATTATTAAATTATTTATAGTAATATTATTCTTAAAAATACATCAAATCCTAAAATCATGGGGCCTCAATTAGTTTTTCCGCCCCGGGCCTCTGATAGGTTTAGTTCGCCACTGCATGAAGATGCCCGGATTATTATGCTCAGTAAGCATATATGCCGGAATGATACTCCACATCTTGACTGTTCGCGTTAGAAATGAGGAATATTTGTATAATACATAAAAAACAGTATGATACTACATATGGCTATTTATATAGTCTGCTGGAGAAAAATTATTCAGTATATACGTACCGTTTGAAGATTATTTCAGATAATGTAAAATAAGTTTTTTTTTTCCTCAATCTGTAAAAAAGTATAACTTTGCTTCAGAACTACTTCATTTTGCAACGCACTCAAAATCGACACATCTACTCAAATTATTTTCACTATAAAAAAGAACAAACGAAACAACAAACTTATTTATAACATTTGAATAATAATATGAAATCACGAGCAAATTAGAATGTTTCGAAACACAAAGTTAACGTACGTAGTTAATATATATGCCTTAGAGGGGCGATAAATTCCAAGTGTTATATGAATCAACCAAAACCAACGAATCACGCTGTACGTTAACAACAATATGGCAAGTACGTTTAACGTAACAGGAGATAAGCGTATAGTTAAACATTAACGTTAAGCAAATTAAGTAGCTATTTACTTACTTACAAGTCATTCAATAATTGAATGTAATCTTGTTGCACTTAGCTATCTAATTAGGATGGCGAGTAACAGACTACTAATTCTCATTTTATTTGTATTATATATAATGACCAACGTTATTCAGTATCATTATGTGCATAATACGCTTTTACAATACGTTTCACGATAAATCATAAACAAATTATATTCCTTACTGTTAATAAGATTTAACATATAATTACATGGGTAGGTAAATTATGGTTGGTAATTTGTAATACCTAAATTTCAGAAGTACCTACCCGCTCTTCTGTATTACATTGTACATCATGAAATCTGTAAGGAATATATCTAAAGTAGACAGACTTAACAATAATAATATACACCCTACACACACTCACACAGGCAAAAAGGAATATAAAAAGAAGTTATAAAACTCTGACTGCTATCCTACTTTGTAAACAGAACAAAGTTATGTTAACATTTGTTTGAATGGAAGAAATATTGCATAATATTAAGTTCTCCTTATGCCTGTATTTACTCAATTTCATGCATACAATACAATAACGTATTCGTAGACGACAAAACATCTAATAATACCTAACTGACCTTAACATGTCACCAGTAGAAATAAAAGCAAGATGTTGTTTGGCATAACTTATGAATTTCATAAATTGATGTATTTACTTTGATTTAAACTTGTCATTTTCAATCTATCAAATTTAAATATTGCTTATTTTTATTTTTGATGTTAATGAAATGTTTCAATCGAATATGAGCCTAGATAGCTCATTGAATAATAAACGCGTTTCTAAACCGGCAAATGTATAATATTTTTTTGGGTCTTACAAAACTATAAAACTAAAAAAAATTACTATGCGTGTCCGTGCAGATTCGGCCACGTGTATACCCAAAATGTCTGAGTAAAGCAGCGTTGTGGATCAAGCTCCAAGCCTTACAGTCAGAAGAGGCCTTTAATTAGCTGAGGGACAATTTCGTGTTACTTTAGCATTGAAAACTAACTGACAGAGCATCGGATTTAAAAGGAGACTCATGGTGATCGCGTCCTTAAACTTTTTAATTATAAACGTAGCAAACAGGGTTCTGATCTTGAAATGATTAGCTTAGTTCGCAAAATATAATACGGTCAGGATTTTTTAAAAACTCGATGACAGATACAATGACATCTTCAGTTATATGTCGATCTGCGATCAGCAAGGGTGCTTTATTTTTTTATTTTTTGGTATCTCCACAGACGTTGTCCGTGCCTTAGGTATATCATATCTATAATTTAGATTTACGTTATTTTAATGTACATGGATGTTTTTATTATTAGACAGTATCACAATATAAATTTTAGTTTATTTAAGTTTTTCTTTTCTTTTTTAATTTATTCAGTTAGCTAAATCTTTCACATGCCTTTTAAGATAATTCTTAAAATAAGTTCTGATTTTATTTCGACAAGAGTCTTCGACATAATTAAGGAAAGAAATGGTAGGTGACGTTATGACAAATAATTACTTTTGATCGATATATCTGGATTATTATTACGGTTACTATATTAATCATCCCCAGTTGAATATATTTTTTTATAAAATTGGGAGGTTGATAGGCGAATAGGCAACCTGACGGTAAATGGTCACCATCGTCCATAGATATTGGTGCTGTAAGAAATATTAACTATCGTTACATCGTCAATACTTTGAGTTTGTAATGTAACCCAACCTTGAAAACTAAGATGTAATGTTCCTAGTGTCTGTTGTTACACTGGCTTATCACTCTCCTATTTTATCGGCTCGGTGGAGTTGTGGTGGGTGGTACCAACCCAGACGCCACGCTGCCCTACACAACCTAAATTTTTTGATAACGAGGTGTCTATAATCTTTAAAAAACGTTTTTATATGAACGTCCTTCGAAATAAGCCTATATAAGAGAGTTCTGGTTTTCTTTTAAAAAGTAAAATTGTATCTTATCTTTTCTCATATAATGTAAAATACAAATATTTTTCAAAATGACCTCGAACTTGGGTTAAAAGTGGAATAAAAATAATACAGTTCTAGCGTTGCGCAAGTCATTTGTATCAGATTATTCTAGTTTTACAAGACATGTTATCATATTTCATCATTTCACGTCGTTACAGACATAAAAGGCGTTAGCGTCATCTATATGCGTTCATATATACTGAGTGAATAAATAGTCAGGAATGATGCTGACATTTCCTGAAATATTTCTTAATTAAAAATATGTTTTTATAAAAAAAAATGTTTTTAAGGATAGAATAACTAATTACTTTTCTTAATTTAAGCAACTTCAGTTTTAGACCCATTTTACTAAAATAGATATACTATTTTTTTATATTATATGATTTTTTTTCACTTTTGTAAAGTATACTTATTAAATACGAAAAATATATGATAAAAAAGCGTAAAAGAACTCAATTTTTTTTATATATAAAAATTTTTTGGTCCTTTCCATAATTTGTACTCCACTCTGTACAGCAATTAACAAAAACATTAAAGACCAGTCGGAATCGTAAAAATATTAATAAAAAATTAACGTACGTTAATAATACAAAATCAAAATAAATATTATTGATTATGAATGTAGATTATACCGAGAACTACCGGCAAAAAATGCTGTAGTTACTATTTTTTTTTAATTAAATTACATTTAATAATAATAATAATGTCCTCCAAACCGATTTCGGCCACGGCGACCAATCTCATGGGAGATTAGCCAACTACGCAGGAGATATTAAAGAGAATACGACACGACCGGAAACAGTTCAGGCGGAGGACCAACGACTTTACGTGCTTTCCGAGGCACGAGAGTGTACACACTCCCAACTTCCAGACTCCGGCTTGCTACTGGGAATTGAACCCAGGAGCCTCGGGTCTGCGGCCTTATATCAAGCAACTAGACCAACGAGAATCTCTTAGACTTAAGAATACAATAAATTGTGTTAATATTCTTATATCTTAAATATATTTATGACCGTGACTTATATAATATAATAATGAAGCTGTAAAGAAAAGGATCAAATCAGCTACTGAAGCCAGGTGGACCGATGAATTGAAGAAGGTGGAACCGGATGTGGAAGGCTGATGAACCGATAGCTTTGCTTGGTGTGGATTACGATTGACTGATGACAATGATGATGACGCAGAATGAATCATATGCCTCCAGCCCCTGTTTCGAATTCTGGCACAATTTTCCACTATATACCCTAAACAACTGTAGTATTTTTTACATATATAGATATAAATACCTACCCCTATACTTACCTTCAAAGGAAAAACACTTGAACCGTAATATTATTTGCTTATACTCGTGCGAAGCTCTACAGTTTCTATCAATTAATTACAAAGTACGAAAATAACTTATTTAAAACAAGCCTTTATTTAACCCTATATTAATACGAATAAGTTTATTAATAGATTTATTGTTACAAGTACCGTAACGTTATGAAAAGTCTCAGCTCTATGGGTACCTACTATGTAACTTGGTTTCAAAATCAGATAATCAACAATTGAATAAAAGCTTGGAAAAAATAAATTATTACAAATCTGTTAACTAGAGCTTCATTTTGTCCAGATACATAAGATTGTATTTAAAATAAAATTCCTCATCTAAATACATTACGTATACATTTATTAAAGAAAGAAGTAACAAAGTCTTCTATTGTGTTGCAATATAAAAAATGAGGGTGATGCAATTTTAACAGGCCCGAACGGTAAGGTTTTCAACTTTTAAACAATATAATTCGAAGACTATTCCAAGTTTTAATGTTGTGTAACGTTTTGTAGAACGGTAAGAAGCCAATTGACTAGGTAGAATAGAATAGAATAGAATATGCTTTATTGTACACCAAAAGAGTTACAGAACCATTTTAAACACAAACACAAAAAAACGAAAACTATTTTGTACAAAAGGCGGTCTTATCGCTAAAAGATCTCTTCCAGACAACCTTTGGGTGAAGGACATGAAATAAATAAATAAAGTGGTAAGGAGGTGTACTAATCAGATAAAACAGCAATACTTGATATTGTTGTGTTCCGGTTTGAAGGGTGAGTGAGCCAGTGTAATTACAGGCACAAGGGACATAAAATCTTAGTTCCCAAGGTTGGTGGCGCATTGGATATGTAAGCGATGGTTGACATTTCTTACAATGCCAATGTCTAAGAGCGTTGGTGACCACTTACCATCAGGTGGCCCATATGCTCGTCCGCCTTCCTATTCTATAAAAAAAAAAAAAATTTTTATTTTTTAAATAAATAAACAAATATATATATACAATATACATATATATAAATACAATATATATATATAAATATATATATATTATAGATAAATATACATACATAAACATACATATGTAATATATAAAAAATATGTAATTATGATAATTATAAAAATAAATAGCAATAAAGTGCGGCAGGTAATAAAACAACACTCCCTGATAATTGTAAAGATAAATAATACGCCTTAATAGTTTGAGATCGTCTTAAGTGTACCACTCGTATAGAATTCCATGGGCGAACTGCTTGGACAGAGAAGGAATTGGTATAAAAAGCAGAAAAGTGAGAAGGAATTTTAAGAAATAGATTATCGAGTCCTTAAGGAATGAAATAATATGAAACGTTCATAAAATGATTGCTCGAAGTTTAAATATTAGTTTTTTTTTTTTTTTGCATTGATGAAAATATAAATATTCTGCCATATTAAATAATAAAAAATAATATTTGAATATGTTTCCAGAAGTTTGATAAGTCAACTGTTGGGTTAAGTAATAGATTTGACAACTCATTACCGTCTCACGGTTATTGGTAGTCAAAGTTTATATTTAAGTTAATTCCCTTCGAGCGCTAAATGAGATAAGTCGTGTCAGACGAAATATAATGTTGAAGAAATAAAAATATTTTTAAACCAATAAGGTACGTAATAATAATTAATAATCCTCTTAATATCAATTATATTCTTATTAAAAGAGTTAGTTGTTATATTCCTGCCAGTGACAGTCTACAAATGTCCCACGACTGGACTAACGATGAGCCCAACTGTCCTCTTGAAAGGATGGTTCGGGATATACCTCGACGCTCCAATGCCTGTTTGTGGATACACATAGTGTATACACATCCGACACGTGCATGTTTCTTCGATATGTTTCCCCTAACCAAAATATAAAATAAATAAAGCAAATGAAAACTTAGTGGTTACTGTCGGATAGGACCGGCAATATTTTGTTAACATTCTAAGATATAAGCAAGTGAAATTATTTATTCGTTAATTTTTAAATATTAAAATTTGCGTGTGATATGTAACTTTTAATAGTTTTGACCAGCAATTTGGCTTGCATTTCCCTCAAAATATTAACCCATGCTGATTATATGTCGATGTGATCGATGTGTGTGAGATTACGTGTCGGTAGATGGCCAGGGCTTCCCAGCAGCACCATAGCGTTAGTGTATATGAAATGTGTATCATTTTGCTGTACGTGACCTTTCACGTACGACTCTTTTTATAATACATGCATGCATACTGAAGTTCTACTTCATTTAAATTTTTATTTATAGATGTTTTCGTTTATGTATAGTTCATATATATGTGTGCATTTGTATATGTTTGTGTAATGTTTATGTTGTATATGTTCCTTGGATATAAAGTTTTTAATAATATTTTATGTAATTAAAATTTCTAAAATATACAATTGTGTGAAGATATTTTATGCAATGACAAATAACAAATAATATTTTTTTCATTTTACAAACTGCTTTTGCGAAATTAAAAATCATAAATATAATTATATATATTATATTAAAAATAATAAATTACTGTTTATAATTTTATGTATACATATACCTATTCTGTACATAATTCATTTATCAAACAGACATTTTAATAATAATATTGTTGATTATGATAAAACTTTAACATTAATCACGTTTGAAAAAAAAGTTAGTCAAATGATATTTTATAAATGTAGATAGGTAAGTGTATATATATTCGCAGAAGGAGATGCCACAGGAGATGCTTATCACCGGTATTGTTGTAATAGTTTCTGATTTTTTTTGTGATTTGATTATCATTTATGGTCAATATTTTTCAACATTAGCGAGTCATGTTAAGCAATTTACTACTACTACTTCCGCTGCTTAATGAGTTGTGCTTGGTTGCGTCGTGCGAATAAAGCCGCAGATCTCCCTGGGTTCAACCCTCTGGTCGGACCAATAAATTAGATTTTTTTGATAAGAAATTCTGCCATGCCTCGGAATACCTAAATCCGTCCTGCGCCTTTTTTTTGTAGATTAAGTGATATATGTTGTATTGCTAAGCGCACTATGTGACTCGCCGGATCATTTATTTTGACATAGTTCTCAATTGTTGTTGTATGAGCTTTTGTCGTTGGTTTCGGCGAGCTATATATGCTTATTTTATTTATGATAAACATAAAATAATAATATATTCTCAATTGCTATCATTGTAGCAGGCCAAAAAATTGAGAGGGTGCGCAAGTACAAATATCTGGGGACATGGCTTAATGACACCTGGAGCTGTGAACAGGAGGTAAAGACTCGCATCTAAATAGCTCGAAGTGCCTTCTGCACGTTGAAAAAAGTACTCTGCAATCGCAGATTTAAGATCCCTGTGCGCATACGACTCCTACTTTGTTACATCTGGCCTATACTTCTTTACGGATGCGAGGCGTGGACAATTAAAGAAGACCTCAAAAAATGTATAGAAGCTTTCGAGATGTGGGCTTATAGACGTATGTTGGCCATTAGTTGGACTCAAAAGGTCTCGAACGTGGAAGTTCTGCGACGCGTCACAAAAAACGGCAACTTTTGGAGACTGTCAAGAAGAGAAAAGTTGCATATCTCGGACACGTGCTTAGGCATGAAAGATATGAACTTTTGCAACTGATTATGATGGGAAAAGTTGCCGGAATGAGAGCTGTTGGGCGCAGAAAAAAGTCTTGGCTGTGCAACATCCGTGAATGGACGGGAATCACGAGTGCTGCCGAACTCTTTCGCCTCGCGAAGAACAAGAAGGAGTATTTAAAGCTGACTGCCAACCTTCGCTAGTCGGAGTGGCACTCGAAGAAGAGAAGAAGAAGATTCTCAATTATTTCACGAATACTAGATATTTTACCTTGAAAAATATGTATACTGTCTTTAATGTTATTTTATATGATACTCGTAGTGTTGCTCATTTATTTATTGCTGATGCGATGGCCATGAAAAAATAATTTTATTTATTTCAGTAACAATCAATGATGACAATGACAGATGATGGAGCGAGCACCTCTGGCACATCACTAAAACGACGGAAGTGCAGCAATAAAGACGGGCATAATTCTTCGTCGTCTAGCTTGAGTGATGACGACAATCCAAGGAAAATACGTAAGATCACATACTATGTAAGGCAAAAGCATTAATATTAATGAAGCAATTTTTGAATAAATACTCAACAATCTTTATAGTACGAGATACGTTATTAGAACTATATACATCTGATATTGGATGATGACATAGCTTATATATTAGATAATATGTACATTAATAAATCGCCAATGTGTTGTCTAGCTAAACCAGGGGCTAAAACTGTTCATCAAAAAAAATTGAATTAAAGTTAATATTAATTAACAGTTCTAAGTTCTGAATTTGTAAACTGTCTTTCCTGAATTCCTCATATGATTAAATTATTTTCTCTTTCTTGTCGCTGTTGATGTTGTTGTTACGTATATAAAAACTTCGTAGCAAAAAGATTCTTCAGCTTACAGATGGGCACAGATGTTCGACTTTAAATACTAGTTTTTATGATCGAGTTTTTATTTTCTTAACAATATTGTTCTTAGGATGGGAAATATCAGCTAACTGTTTCAATTTTACTTTGTTCTGTTCTCTAGATAAGTTATTTGTCGTAGCCTTAATTAGTCTGATTTCTACTTTTATGGATTTTGAGATATTTTTTTCAAATTTTTCTATTTGTGATTTAGCCATATCTGTTAAAATGGTCTTAAAGCTGTCTTAGAATATTTCAAAGATCGTTGTCCGGATGCTTTATCTTATAGCGAAAGGTAATTTTGTCCTGCGATTCGGAATCCGTAAAATTTTCGCTAAGCTATCTTATGTCCGGTTACGATTGTCCAGTACTGCGTAGGTTTGCTATTTCCATCGAATTTCCATGGCCTTCGTGAGATGTAATAGATGACGTAGGTGAAGATCGGACAATACTTATTATTATTATTATAGGCCTTTACATTTTGAATATATAAGTATCAAGCGCGGTGGCTTGTTGTTTGGTAATTTATGCGTAAGTATAAAGCAAATTTTCATACCTTGGTTCGTCAGGGATGAAAACGCAGTTAATGTCAGAAGTAACACTTCTTTCTTTTCCAAAATATACAGCACAAAAAGCAGTCGTTGGATTATGGAACTTATAAAGAGGACTAACTTTTTTTTAGGGAATAGATAGGTAGACGAGCATATGGGCCACCTGATGGTAAGTGGTCGCCTATATATTACACAAAACTTTACGGCTAACCTTTACGTCAATCTTTGATGAGAAGCGTGTTATAAGAATTGACGCAGAAATGAAAATGTCATTAATACGAAAAAGTCTGGAAAATTACAGATGAGTTATATAATAGGAAATAATAATCATATTTATTTAATTATTTTTTATCTATTGATATTTATTCTCTTCAGGATTGGGAGGTATGGAGATGCAATAGCAAAATAATGATGGAACTTTGAAACCAGTTGTATATTATTTTAGCTAAAATTTACAGTTTTACAAACTGGTTATCCTCGATATTGTGTGCACATTTAAAAAGATCAGAGTTTATCTTTTAGGAATGCATTTGAAGGTCTACGCCGATCGTTCTCTGCTCTCCTTACAAAACTAGCCATACGAGAGTTCTGCCTGAGGAAAAGTGGCTGCAAATATGCATGTTTCGACCGCAGTAATTTGTTCCGAAACAATCAAGCTAAACAATTTAATCAAAACATTAAATTTGTTGTCGACAGAAAATACCCTCGACTATGAAAACTACTGGAAAAAGTTTCGTGGTAAATTTCATAGGAGCACTAACGTTAATACCTCAACACAGGAAACAGTGGCTGAAACTACGCTTCAAGGTGAAATGCACGATATAAGTGGTAATAAAAAATGGCATCAAGTTAAACAGGAAGAAAAACATGATTCGGATAGTATTCCTGCTGTAAGATATAACATTGGTGATTTGATTAAAATTTCCATTTTTTTTTTTAATTATCAGGACAAAATGCTTTTGTCGAAGTTTGTAGGTCCATACAGAGTCACTGAGATTTTAGAGAACGACCGCTATAGGATAACCGATATTCCTGGTTTTAATAAAAAACATAAATCATACACAAACGTAATCGCAGGCAATAGAATTCGTCCTTGGATACATGTGAAATCTAGTAGTAATAATGATTAAATTTATTTTACTTATATTTTTTAAAGATAAATTCGTTTTCTTAATGACATCAGTCACAGTCGTTTTTTTAATGACATTACCTACACATTTAAAAATTATCTACGAATATGTAGTAACCACGATTTTGTATAGTTAATTAATTTCTTAATTTGCTAGCTATATTAATAGGATTAGATTTGTGTTCACGTTACATTTTTGATTCGCCTAATAAGTTTATTAGGAATTAACAAGTACAATTTATATCATATATTGTAGAGTTATTCTTTAATAAAAAGCTCGAAAGCACCGCGATTACAATCGTTAAAGGTCGGAATGTTATATTGATTATAATATTTAAAGGATAATCTCACGAAACTAATTAGTCATCGTTGTCCATTTGTCCGTTTTTATAAGATTCATTATTTAATAATTTATTATTATTTAATTTATTTTATAATTTATTATTATTTATTTGGAATGTAAGCACAAAAGCGGTTTTGGCAACTTATTATCGTACCGATAATAATCAGCAGTAGTTCAAGCACTTAGTAAATAAAGTTGTGATATTCTGGTACGAAATATATTTTTGAAGAACAGAGAAATTGTGCATTTTTTTTATTATATAAACAACAGTAAAAAAAACAACGAATAATGTAACCGATACTAATGTATTTTTATAGAAATCACCTTATATTGGAAACTTCAGTGGATTTCTCGTTTATCGTCCCTAACAAGACCATTCGCCTTAGTATTGGTAAAATGCTAGGTATCGTTTGACATTGTATCCGAAAATATCAGACAGGCGTCATCAACATTTATTTATTTTTTTATTTATTTTATAATAATAAATTTGTTAAAATTGATTTGAAAGAAAATATGAGCATCTCACTTCGAAGTTAACTCGTTGTATGACTCCATGAGTCTATTAACTGCATGCCTTCCAACGTTAGTTCTGTGAAAGAATCTGCAAGGAAGTCAAGGTATGGATCGAAGTGTCTAGTGCTAGTATATTAATATAATTTTCTTTGAGAATAAGTTTACTACTGACTTTCTTGCAGAGATTGCGATAGACTGTATTCGTAGTTAATTGGATATTGTTGGATTTCATCGAGTAGAACAACAAAGGGGCGTTCACAAAGCAGCGAGTCCTTAAAATTGAAATAAAAACAGGAAGCCCTTTGAATGTTGCTAGTATTTGTAAATCATCTTTACAATAAACTTGAATAAATAACAAAATGAATATTTCGATTTATTAAAAATATAATAAATCTGCCTTCAATATATACTATATATGTATTATATATAATAAAAATTAAAATTAGTGTACAAATCGTAACCGCGTGGAATGGTGGCATGAATATTCGCAGTATTTCCTCTTTAAAGCGCAATTTCGATTATCTAAGCGAAAAATTAACTAGTTAGTCGGTTAGTTGATAATAAGTTATTATTAAAAAAGAAAAAAAAAAAGAAATTTACGTTTTAGTTTTAAAAGGACCAATTTCCGGTGAATTTATTGTTAGCAGTCACAATTAATAAAGCATATTTAAGTATGTCGGAATATATTTAAGGGTTATGATGTTTTTCTCATGGCCATTTGTGTGTTGCCCTATCTAGATCCGGATGCAGCGAAAACTAATAAATACTAATATCAAACGAAAATAAAACTAAAAATGTTGTATATACTAAAATATTATAAGTGAGTTCCTAGTGATTTCTTTAAGTTACCTATACCCGGGTACCGCTAGTATACCTCAGGCAAAGCTAGTAGACAAATATGGTAAGTATGTGTTGGCTACTTGTATTTATGTTATGGTTGTAACAATTTCCTGTGATAGTTACCTTAAGACGTCATAACAATTGCTTAGCTACTGTGCCTCGAGTACTATCCCTGGAAGTCTTGATTTCTGTCAAAAGTACGGACTCGATTATTATTGTTAAATATTTACTAGATGGGTGTTCGGATGGGTTACTTCTGTAATAAGTTAAAGCATCAACAGTATCACATAAAAAAATAGCAGCAATTACATTATTTATGCAGAACAAAGACCATTAGACCAATTTGCATATCCATAGTAAATAACTATAGGGACCACAGGAACTGAACATGTCTTCAGTATAAAAGTAAGTATTATGTTTTATAACAGACTTTTTTATGATTTCCGCTTTATAAATATTAGTTTTTCAAGATCCATTGACATTAGTGAATAAGACACATACAGGTCTTCTTACGATGTTTTCCTTCACTGTCAAGCACGAAATAAATTATAAACTTATTATTTATATTATTAAGCACATGAAAATTCAGTGGTGCTTGCACGGTTTGAAACCACGATCATCGGCTTAGATTCTCGCGTTCTAACCACTGGGCCCTTTCGGCTTTTATATTAAATTAAATAATACCTACCTAAGAAATTTTATTACAAATGGTATGCTTTATTTTGTTTCGGAATTGTTACAAATTAAATTAAACAACTGTAAACGGATTGATAGCGTATATTTTAACAATTTTTTTATCATTTCAGTTTCCGTGGCCACAAGCAGTTCTTTAATTCAAATTATTAAGGTGTTCATTAAAACCTTTGAAATTAAAAAAAGTTAAAAATAAAAAGTTACATCAGGTGGGCACCATACTAGGAATGGTTCACAGTACCCTGGGAACCCTCCCTAGAGAATGGAGGCCCGCTTAGGCGGGCCGGCCGTCAGAGCGTCACGGTAGCATGCGAAAACGATCCCGTGGTGCTCCTCGTCCAGCGTTCCGATGTTTGGAGCGCACTTGGCGCGTTGGACACCGGCGAGCCCCACATACCCCCCACTATTCCCGTGGGGGAAACGGGTAATGCATTTTTCCAGCGTTAAAAAAAAAGGTGGGCCAACCAGCGTCAGAGTGTCACGGTAGCTTGCGCAAGCGATCCCGTGGCGCTCCTCGTTCAGACGGAAAGGGTACCGCTGGTTTTATTGGGTATTCAGACGCTCGGGGCGTACTCGACGCCTTGGACGCCGGCGAGCCCCACATACCCCCCACCCCCCACCGTTTCCGAGGAGGAAACGCGTAATGCGTTTTTCTAGCGTTAAAAAAAGGAGAAATTGCGCCAACCACACTGGAACTGGACTGGAATAAAAATACTTAACTAATATTTATGCTTTTTCATATATTGTATGTTGTGTATCTTATATTCATTATATATGTTTCAATTACTTAAATAATAGAAATCCTAAATTACAATTGGTAGCTATTTATAACTGTCTACTGATATTTCTCTTTTTTTTAAGTTAAATAAACATCAGAGACCAAGTTTAATTTTTTAACAACATATGAGAACATCAGTGCCAAAATTGTTCTATTCATATAAAAATACCACTATATTTTCTGTTAAAAATGACAGAGGAAGTACATTAATATTACGTGATATATCTACTTATCCTTATTTGGTTGCTTGTGTGCAAAACCATATTTGTATTTATAAAAAGCCTCATACAATGTCCCGCTACGTACCTAAGTGTCCTAATCAATTATAGGTATTTTCAATCAGTTCAAGCGTTAATATGAATAAGCACAAAATATATCGAAATATTTTGATACCATTTTGTGGTTCTTAGAATGAAAACACAGAAAATCGTTAAAAATTTGGTATCTCGTAGCCCTGGAAAGAAAGCACCAAAAGTGTGGTCGTTCAACAAAAAAAATCTTTTAATCGAATTTTCAATTGGAGTATGTTAATCAAAGGGGTGTTAATCCAAGTGTAGATCCCTTTGAGCGTTAGCCGCCATTTTTAAAAATGTGTTTATGCATATATTTATTGATGTTTTGAAACGATAAGCATTAATTCCAACTTAACTTATGAAAAAGTAATTAATATTTAGGCAATGCCTTATGATGGATTACGCAGTACAGATTTGTTTTTTATTACCAGTAATTTTCAAAGAGGGTTTTTTTATGTAAAATAAGCTTAAGCGACGCATGATTTTTATTATTTAGCATCTAGTCCAGTCAGTATGGAAGCTTACCTTGCAAAACTTGGTGTAGTTACAATTTTGAAATATGTCGGTTAGAATTGTACTCTGAAGAAAAATCCTTGAGGTGTTGTCGCTCACGCCGCCATCTTGGTTGAAAGGCACCAAAATCTGTTTTTTTTTTCAATACAATACTTCAACGATTGATCCTACGACTACAAACGTTCAATACAAACTTGAAGAGAATAAAATTTCACACATTTATCTTTCAATATTTTAGTCGTATGTAATCATAATTAGATAAAAGGCTTCGTAAGACTTAAGAAGAGGCTTGGGCAAAACGAAGTGGAGGCCTTAAAACTAAGCGAAAAAATCTTTTAGTTAACAGAACTTCAATTATTTATACAAATTAACAACGTGAATTCAAAATGCTTCTGTAATTTTTTAATGTTTTTTTTTCTTAACTCTAAAAATATAATATTATATATTTTATGCCCCTTATGTCCTGCCTTACATCAGACCCTGAATGGGAAAGATTTTCCGTAAACTGCTGCGAGATGTTCATTATTGTGCCAAATTCACTGCTACCGCTAAAGTACCTAGTGAAAAAAATAGCAATGACAACATGGCTGTAAAGCGAATGAATGTATTAATTATGATCAATCATATTAAATAGGGTTCAGCTTATGCTGGTATACATATACCAGCGGTTATCCCGCCCCTGCATAGATATAACCTTTTGTATGGTATACAATTTTTTTCTAAGATAATGCATTATTAGCGTCGTCTTATAAAAAATATTAATTCTTATGAAAGATACCCTATCTTGTAGTTGAGTAGGTTGTTTGAAAATACTCATACGTACATATGTATTTATTTTCGTTTTGTAAATAACTTTGTAAGTTAAAGCTTATAGGTTGGGTAGGTATTATCACCGCATTTCGTTTCGTTGCCGCATTTTTTTTCATGGTTTTGTTAAATTTATACTTAGTCTGTTAGTTTGACAAGTGAAGTAAAGCCTTAAATAAATAGTTTAAAATAGATGAAAACGTTATCTACTGAGACTGATCTCATCATACATAAGTATATTAATTGTAATACACCTTACAAGTTATGTTCGTTCTTTTTTCGAATTCACGGAAAATTTAAAAATTGCTATGGTATCGCCGTAATGTTTTGTAAAATATCAGATTTTTAGGATTTCCCTTAAATAAAGTTTTGCTCTTCGCTATTGAACCAATAATTTCAAAAAATATTAAAAAGTCCTATTTTGCTTGGCGATAATGTTACCAATAGTAATTACATAATTTAATTAACATGTAATTGTAAACATAAGTATATGATTGGAACTTTTTTTAAATATGAAATGATATATGAACTTCATTTTTATAGTTTTAGGGATAAGATCCTTAACATTTTTAGAGGGCATTATTAAGGCAGATAAATAAAAAAAACATTTGATGAAAAAATATTTTATTACAACACAAATCGTTTAAAAAATGGAGTATGTACCTTACAACTAGGGAATCCAATCCCGGGGATCCCGAGAAATACATACAAGTCATATTTATTATTTAGTTGCCATTCCAATATTAAATAGGAAGTATTTTAGTAAAAAAGTTCAACTATTATTGTAACACTATGTTTCTTAAAGTTACAGCCACTTTATACAAATCTTTAATATTTTTCCTGACAATAAACTTTGAACAGAATTTCATCTTTGTATGACTTTCCCTCGACTTTTTTTTATCTCGAATAATAAAGAGTGTCGATACGTTTAGATATATAAGTTTATGCACAAATATCTGATTTATACATTATATATAGAACACACGGACATTAATTTTTAATCTATATTACATACATAATTAGCTACAAGTATACTGTTTGATAACGACTTCCGACCTCACTCATAGACGTTGTTTAGCGATTGTTTAGTTAAACACAAGACATATCATTATTATTAGGCTATCGTCAATAATTCAATTTGACATTCGAAAGAGACAGCATTATTAACTAATAACTCTCTACACGGCATTTATATTCAAATATGTTTACGTACAATCTATTAAAAAAATTACAGCACTGGCCGATTAATAACGGATAAAATTAAGACTTTAATATAATGACGTTGATTTTTATCATTTCAAATTGAATTTATTATCTATGTAATAATTAAAGGATAGATTAGCAGTCTCGCTTATAAATTATGTTTTTAGATGATTAATAGGTATCAATGTTTAACACAAGTCATTGTTGACTTGACAATCGAAATACAGAGTATTGTTTAACAGGACACCACTAAACAACATTTATAGTGAACGCGTTTAATGTCTACGATCAAATTCGTTCCTCTTATATACGATCTCAGGCCGAATATTAGGTAGACAAACGTCATAATACAAATGACTCAAGTGAAGTATGACATTTTTTTATCAAACGTATTTATATAGTTTCAGTTCTCATACTAATATAAATAAGGTAAAAGTCAGTCAACATGTTTCTGGTTATCCTATGAATCTTGATGTTTTTGTAAAGACTAGGTGTATATACATTTTTTTTTAAATATGAATTGTTTTACGTAAATGTATTAACTCTTTAACTGAAATTTGCAGAAACTATACTATTTATTGATCAATTATTAAAATGATTGTCGAAATAATCATTGATTTTTTAAAAAAGAGTGGCCACGTTTATTTTTTTATCTATATGATTCGAAGTTTAAGGTTTTTAAATATAAAATCATAAAAGTCTGGATATCGAGAAATTATCTTAAAGTATCGGGTCCGGATTCCCTACACAAAATTGTAGCGTTAACATTAACACAAATTCTCCCTAAATTACTTATTTCAAAGTTACATCTAGCTTTACACAGCAATGCACGGTCACCGTCTAGCAAATGGTAACTCCAAACGTACACATTCTCATATAAATTACACTGACAATTCATATTAAATAATCACTTTAAAGTTATAACTTTAACGAGCGAGACTCCTACGAAATCGGCTCTACGAATATTAATTCGTAATATATTAATACAGGATCACATCCGCGCACTGCTTTCGAAATCTTAAAAATATAACTACATTAATTATTACTTTATAAACTAACATTATTCGTTACGAGTACTGTTCGCAGTTGTAACACGCGCGTCTTTGACGCTCAAACGCACGATTTACTATAGTCAGTCGTTTTTACTTTTGACAACTAATTAATACCTACTACGGTATATAACCATAGTAAAAATCCTCTCCGGAACTTTCTACCCGGTCTGATTTCATACAAATGTATGCAGCTTTGTATAACGAGACCGGATAGATAAATCCGCGAGAGCAGATTCATAGTAAATATATTACATTGAATTACAGTAACGCGGAGAGTGTGCGCAGTTAAACCGTTATAGTATTTAAAAATTAATGGTCTCCAGCAACGCGAACATTTTTTTTTTTTAGAAATAAGGACGCTAAAATTATAACGATCAAAATCGTATGATCGCACTAAAATATATCACAAATGTAATTTATTTTAATTTGGGACAACGCCGCCGTCGACCTCACCGAATCCACATAAAACACCACTTCGCCTGTTCAAATACGTCCATGATTTATAAAAACACACAATTTACCGTTAAAACTAATTTATACCAGAATTACTTTTAAATACATCGGTATCTGGCATCTCAACAATTTCATTTGAAACTCAATGGTACACAACAACTATTAAATGTAATGCTTATTATATTATATTACGAATGACGACTACCGGAACACCTAGTTACAAGGAAGTCTAGCAAAATCGACAGTTACAACCGATTTAAATATATTTTATATTCTAATATATAAAACACTACACGAATACATATCATTAAAAATTTATTCCGGCATTATTTTATTCAAATTTAAAGCAAATATTTATTAAAAATTGAACATTATATTTATATGTATTAATTTGTATATCATCGGTTTTAATGTGATTAATACATTATAAAAATATATATTAAATGGTATTACACGTAGAATTTATAAAGGTGTCCATATTCATTAAACGTTTAATATTATAATATATATATGTGTGTTATATTACATATAAATTGAAATTATTCACAAGACGATATAACATTGTGTCGCATTATGATTTATGTCCAACAGTTCAGTTTCTATGTAGCATTCGACCGCTGCTGTGTTCCCACATCACCACTCTATATAACTTTTGCTAAAAAATTAAAAAATATCACTAGCGCTCCTAAAAGTTCCAGTCAGTTATATTTTTCAATTTTATTTTGCAGTAAGTACATCAAAAGCGTCGTGAAGTTGTAGCGTTTCATTATTAGCGGCCGAATTTAATATTTCATATATTATAATTAATTATTATTTTCGATCCACTCAATTGATTCAAGTCCACAAAGTTTATATATATATATATATGTGAGTGTGTGTGAGTGTGTGTGTGTATGTGTGTGTAATGTTGTGTATCACTATATCGTTGAGATGTCTATTTGAGCACTTACTGGAGCAACCGATTCAAAGTTTCTTACTAATTTATTGATTCACACTGTCACTAACCACTTTTTCACTTGTACCGTCCGTTCCTTCCGGCGGTGCCGATTCTGGGCAAGGGTTTAGTATTGAATTTACTTTTTGAATAATTTGTTCCATTGTAAGACGTGTTTTACAGGTTGAGAAGTGGAAGGTTGCGGTTGCGGGAGCGCCTCTCTTTGCTGCCCCTCTTGGAAGCCTGCAACAAATATATCGTTAGGCCGCATCCTCGACACCAGCGGGGGCGGGGCGGGAGCGGCGTTGATGTAGGTGTAGGGAACAGACTAATGTATAAGTTTGTACAAATGGAACCATTCCACGACTGAGGGGCGAGTTGGCGCGGCCGTGGCGCAATGAGTTCAAGTTTAATGCTAAGAGCCATGATACACGACTTGTTATGTCACTGCAGCGATATCGTTTTGTCGATGTGGATGACTGACCAATTTCAACCGAGTACCTTACAATAGGTACCAGGCAGGGTGGATACGGCGCTGCCGCTAAGTACTTAACAGAATTGTGCTCTTTGATACATTTGGAAATATAGGGCAATAGATTTCTGCACTAAGTGATCCATATCCACGCATTCTACATTATTCTTTATTAATCAGTATTAACACTTAATTATTATAAAAAAATAAAAGCAATTGCAAAAATGAAAACTAATAAAAAATATATAGAAAAAGCATTACACAGATATGATAGACAGTATCTATTGCAGTGTTCGTATGCGTCTCTACGGCGTCGCAACCCGCTCAAGTCTCAAGTCATCTCTTATGTCATCCCACGTGTTTAAATGTAGATCACTGCACTATCACTTTCGCGATACCACAACGTTGCGTTTGGCATGGCAACCGACTAAATGCAACGACTTACATGCGCAGAAAGTTTGCACATTCAAATTGTTGCAAAAAGACGGCAAATGTAAAGTACATGCTGCTGACATGATTTCCGTGCGTGAATGAGTAGGGGAGGGGTTACTGGGTTAGGATGTTGAAGAATTATTTTGCGTTATTACGCAATCGGTTACATGCTTAATGAGTGAGAGAGACGAAATGATTAAAACAGCTGGTGTTATCTCGAATTTGCTAATGATTTGGTTTGCATGGATTTCGTTTTGCGTAGTTTTACGTTACCTTCAGCGTTACCCTACAAAGCGTAATGTGACAAGCTTATTCTTACCTTGTACATCCAACGTGTAGCGGTTACCGCAGCGTTCCCTTATTCGTTTTGTTAATTAATCTTCAACTCAAGTAAAACCGTGCAAACAGAATTCTATGTATTCCAAATCATCAAGGAAAATAGCGATAACACCAGCAACGACTTCTATACGCTAGAGCGACCGTCCCACCGTCGACGCGTACGCCCTTAACTACGCAAACAGGTTTGCATATGTAAGTGCGTGTTACTTGAGAGTGTATGTATGTCAAACTAGCACCGCGCTGTCACCGCTGCTAAGAGGGTGTACTCTATTTAGATAAGGACAGGCCTGTTATGCTTCCACATTACTCGCCCCTATTAGTAATCATCCAAACTATTAACTTTACCCAGCTACGTTTTCCTTTACATTGAATATATATTTCCCCAAAAAGTGAGACAATGAACTGTCGAACCGGTGACAATTCTTTGTTTACACTTTACACCGATGTGGGATGCATATGATTGGACTGACCTTTCTCGGCAAAGCAATTAAATATTTGCTTATGCCGGACAGACTCCCAAAGGGCTCGACGCTACTCGGTCAGCTCCCTTTCCCCCCCTCCCGCCTTATCAGCGATGCAGGAACGCGCCACGGACGCGAACAGCCTGAATAAAAATATGTATTTTTTTTTAAATAATTAAGTACATTAGTACCGTTACTTTATCCGTTATTTCCGCTTTCGCTTTTCGCTTCCAACGTTTAAACTAACGAGTTGAGTTCGGTTAAACTGACTGAATAACGCAAAACCAAGCCTTAAAACGAAGTCGTCGCCAACGATGACTGACGACTTCGGTATCTATTGAAAAATTATAACAAAAAAATATATTAAAAAACGTCAATTATTTAGGCCATGTACAGTCAGACTCAGAAAAATGTATACAATGACAAACATTACATACAAATAATTATAATGGTTCACATTATTGTATAAATTCACAGCAACAAAACCTTATATTCAGTTGCAAACAAAAACCAGGTATACGTTTGACTCAAAACTATTCATCGACATATTAATTGGCGAGTCTAAATCAGTTAGTTGTGACACGCGCAAACGTGGTGCATCAAATGTAGACATAGTTCTAGACGGGCGATAATGTTGAGTTGCTATTAATATATACAAGGTTGGAACGTTGCTGTACACAATTTGTCAATGAATACTAATTGCGATATTTTTCGAGACTGAATATACATATGTGCTTCATTATTTAATACCTTTTTTTGATTATAATATAAAGCGTAGTGCAATTATTTCGTAACAACAGCTTACTTTTCAATCTCCGGCGCGCAATGTACGAACTCGTGACTCCAAAACTTGTAGATCGGGTTCTTAATTAGTTCGATGAATGTAATCAGCAGTCCCCACGGGTGAGGTCGGTTCACTATCAGCCTCTCAAGCAGCATTCTTGTGATCTGTTCTTGAACGGCCTCAGAGTTCGCCTCCGCGAACAAGTAAAGCAGGCAACAGCTGAAGTAATGAGTGTGGCTGTTCGGATAGCGCAGCTGATTTGCAATCGCGTTCAGGAATAGGTACCTATAAGAGTCACCAGATAAAAATCGCCGAAAATAATTCGCCACACACGCACACAACACGCCTACATGCACACCTGAAGGGAATAGTGTCGATTATTTTTTTAAGTGCGCATTTTTTGCGCAGCCGGATTACCACTCACCTTCCTTCGTAGTCAAAGTCTACGGTAAAGTTTTGGAAAATATCCATGTGCGCTGAATGGGCTATAGTTGTCATGTTTGGCGTCTGTCCCTTCGATCTAATATGAGCGATAGCCTGAGTACCGACGTACAGCACCACGGCGTTCATCAGTTGGCTGTTGTATCTGCGGCCTGGCTCATTCACCACCTGATAATTGGTTCCAATAAACGTTAAACGAGAATTTAAACAATAAATAAAGCTATAGCAATAAAAAAATAAAGCTTCTATACTAAAAATGAAAACAAGGTCGACTACATTTTCTAACTTCTAATTAAAATAAAACAGCAATTGTTTAAATATAGTTAGTAAAGCGTTGTCCTTGCGATGCACAAGTGTGCAAACGCAATTTTACCTGCAGACCCAGTTAATCACTTCGAAGGTAGACAAAATGGGTTAGTTACTGCGAATGCCACTATGTTACGTCAATAATTCACCTGCATGTTACTACGCAGCTCCGAAAGGAACGTGACAGGCGCTCTGGCCTTGATATATGCGTCCAAGTCCTTCTTAAACTGCGAGGACGGAATAATCGTAGCGTAGTTTATAACTGCGCGAGGCGGTAGAGTGATTTCGGCTAACAGATCCACTTTCAAATTCGGCGTGAAAGGATCGGGCAGCCGCATGTTCCTCGGGAAGGCTGATAGGATGAGATTCCTCATTTGGATGCAATTTGGCGGTATCTCATCACAAAAGCCATAGTGGTAGTCACACAGAAACTCGGGAAAATCGTGAAGTAAAACGAGTAAGACTTTGAGAGTTCCTTTGTATAGCATCATAACGGGCGTCGCCAGTTCCGTATTACGTAGGAACGGATCGAGGAACTTGAAAAGGTCGATAAGCAGCGTCGAATACATTCCCCAGCCCTAGTAACAGTAAAAATTTAATATCGTGCTAACAATATATTCAATAAATTAATAAAGCGATGATCAAGCAATGATATCAGAAGCTAATATTGAACTGTAAACACATACGAGCATAAAATTTAAATGTTATATACCAATACTTCCATGATAGACTTGAACAAAAGAAAAATAAATCCATAAGATATGCAATGAAATATAAAGTATAATGCACATGTATTTACAGATATATTTCAGTGTCTTTTCACACACTCTCTGTGCTCTTGTATATTTAGAAGAGAAATGTTATATGAGGATACAGTGGGGATTTTAATAGGAACATGTTATCAAGGCGGATATTTGCGTTAACCAAAGCAACGTAACTAATCGGTTAATTATATTACAGATAAATGATTGCTTAAAAATCGAGCTTTGGTCTCGTTGAATTATCAAAATCGAGAACACGTCATCAAATGTTACGGAAAGTATAGTGAACATTACAGAGCACTTTTAGCACACCGATGACGTCATAGTCGTATATTACCTGTGATGAACTATGATAGGACTTTCGAATATACAATTATTTAAAATGAAGCTTCACAAATAGTTTTCAGGGTATGATTTCAAAGATGACGCGGTGACCGTGCTATGACATTGACAACTTTGTATCGACTCATCAGAAATGCACATAGTTCGGTAACCACGCCCTGGATCACGGATACGGCACATGTGTGGAAAGACACTAGTATATTTCTTTCGAAGCTGAGAATAAGTGACATTTACAATGTTATGCTTAAATGTCCTGGACATATTTTTCAATATGACCTGATTTTTCTGTTGTATTTGATACAAGGGTTTCATTGGAACTCGTTAGTTTAAAGCGGCTTTATAAAAGCGCAAAAATGCTATAAATTGTAAATCAAGAAAAAATAACATCATGATTCTCGATATGAGCTCAATGTATTTACTGAACTCTTTTATATATAAGCACATTTGCTAAACTACGAGGCCAAAGGCTGACAAATCATTTTTCAACTAACACATGATTAGATTCTGAGAAGTTCTAAGACCCTTTGTATTTTAAAACTTTCTTTGGCGTATAAATCGCGAAGTAAAGAATATATATTTGTATTAGAATGTAACAAAAAAATCAGGTTTTGTAAAATTTGTACATGAGACGAGGAACAATTTGACACAATCCGGCATTAATACAATTTTTGTTAGACATATACATACTAAATATACATCTTGTTAAGTATTTATGTAACTGAAATAAATGAATTAATTTTGTTATAAAATATTGTCATTATACTGTTAGCTTGTTTTCAAAATCATTAAATATTACCAATAACAGAAATAGGATAAAACTATATTTTTCTACTAATGTATATTTTTATTATATTTTCATTGAATATCAAATATACCAGTGGCCGTACCAGTATATATAGAATTATATATATAATATAAAATATTGTCTTATCCTTTACATTAACATACATAGACCATAATCAAAAGTAAAAAAAATTAAAAACCCGACTACATGTACATAGAAACTCCCTTAGTAATAGCTGTGTATATTAGTCGAGTCGAGTTATAATGTTTAAAGAAAACGTAGACCTATATGTTAAATTGTTATTTGTTTATTATTAGAATACGACGTAGTAAAAAAGGCCCTGATTTACACATCTCAGTAATGTGGGTAGTAATAATAAAAATATTAATGTTAAGAAATATTGGGACAAACGTCGACATATTTAAACATCACATAGTTAAATATACGTACGTCATGTCATCACATTAGTCTAAGTTGAATAATAAGTCATAACATAAATAAGTAAATAAGGTTTTTATAAATTTACATATTTAAACAATTGTTTTAGTTAAAATTACAATTATTATTTAATTTTTCAAATAATAAAGTAAAAATGTTCAGTTTATATTGTTATCTTTTATCATCAAATTCAAATATTAAAGTATATTTAATTGTAAGATTTAAACAGATTTGTTAATCGGAGCCTTTTTAACCAGATTGTGTCAAATGCTACAGGACTTGCAGACATCAATCAACAGATTGAATTGCTATAAAATTAAAATATATTTTATTTTTCGAATGAAACCTAAGTAATTATTTGCAACGTATTGATTCAAGTCTGCCCATTTAATTTATGACAATAAAGAACCTAGATGGATTCATCTAGATGAATTTCTACCTGTTTATGTAATGAAATTAATATTTACCTTCTGTTGCGGCGTTACGGCTAACACTCTGTTAACGAAAGCCCTGTGTGCCACGATCTCGAGCCAGGCATAGCAGAAGCCCGGTGCCACGCTCGGACGGATTATGCGGAGGGTGTGGCAGAATGCTGTTAGAACCTGCAAGAGACATGCCATGTTCATATGCTTGCCTGGTACTTAATCGCTCGAACTTATTACATACTTTTTTTTGCTAACAATTTTTGTTAAATGTTCCTTACAATAAACACACCAAACATTAATGTCAGCTTGGTATTTTTTTAATTTGATATTGTAGTTTTATTGTACTTTTTTAATTTATCTATATGTTGCTAATCTACTGTCAGATATTCCCTTTCTATATATACTATTAATTATATAAAAACATCAAATTTCTATACGTTTTCAATATATTTTAATATGACTTACCTGATAGTTAATTGATTCTAAGACTGGCTCGGCCATGTTCATGTCAAGGAATAGTATGAGAAGTAGACGATGGTAAGGAAGCTGTTGGAAGTTGGCGCCATGTTCTTCGTGGTCCTGGAGTAGACATCCAGCGATTATGCCTAGAATCTGCAATATGAATATTAGTAATAAAATATCCAGTTGAGTATGTGCATATCAATGCAGTTTTTAATAAATAGAAAAAAAATATTTATAGACATTGGCACTGTAAAAATATTAACCATCCCGTACATAATGCCCCACCAACTTGGAATGGGAATGAGATATTATGTCCCTTGTGCCTGGAGTCACACTGGTTAACTCACCCTGCAAACTGCAACTCAACAAAACTAAGTATTGCTATGTAGCGGTAGAATATTTGATATGGTACATACTCAGGCAGGCCTGCAAAAAGTCCTAAAAGTCAAATGTGGTATATGTGCAGAAGAAAATAAAATTATTATGAATTAACCATCCGCTATGAAGTTATCCTCCATACCTTTGTCGTGAGACGATAAAAGTTTAGGCCACATTCTAAAAACTATAACTATTATTATTTGTAAAATTAAGAACAGCAATAAATGCTTTATTTATTTTATGAAGATAACTAAATGTTAGCTCAATCACTATTATAGTATTCTCAATGAGAGATATTATTATTATACATTGAATAAAGATACATAAATTATTAGAGTAACTAAATTAGTTTTCAATATATTATTACGAAAATTAGTAAGCAATAAGAGATAATTAAAATAAATGTAGTCTAATGAAAATTTAAGAATATATTTGTATCTAGAATTATTGAATTATACAAATATAAGTGTATTCACTTATCGATTTATCTTACCTTATTAAGCAAATTAAGTTTTGGCGTGGGGTTGCCACCGTCCGCCGTATTCTTGATTAATAATGACACGAGCTTGATAAAGGAGTCGCATATCGCGTAGTACTTTTCCCTCTTCGGAGGCACTGGCGGCGGGTTCATCCTGTCCTCTGTGAGCAACTGGTACACATTCTCGACACACATCTGTGTTGCGATACGGAAGAAGCGGGTAATCATGTCATCTGACTTGAGTATTCCGTTCATATTCATTCGGTGGACGTAAATGTTAAAATTCTGTCCGATCTCGAGTTCCGTCAGCGGGCTCAAGAGGACGTTCCTCCATTCACGAAGGAGATTTTCAGTCTTCTCTTGGAGACCGGGTGGATCTTCGTAATCTCGAGCCTATAATAAAATATTTTTTTAAATAATATCAAGAAAAATATGCCAGCAATGTATAGAAATTATCATGTTGTGTTTTTTTTGGAACATAAATATAGTATATTACACTACTAACTCTTGAATTGAATTCAGAATTCAAAATAGGTTAATTTTAAAGGGCTTATCAAATGCACTTATTAAATATATCTTGAAATATTAATGTATTTATTGTTACAAAAAACGCCAAACTTATATTTAGTTCGTAGAAATACTTACTCTCACTTGCAGGATTCCATTATGAATATGTGCAGTAGGTCCCAATGGAGAACGTTCGCCAAGATACGTGCTAGGGTCCTGGTTTATTCTAATCGTTTCGATGAGAGAACCTAGGCCTTCTGGCGGCGGTTGTCTGGAGTTGGACATCATCCTCACGAGAGTCTCCGTAGTGTGATACAAGTCCGATTCAGTAGCATACAAATTGTTCCTATCGTCGACAAGGTAGAGCTGCACTAACTGCATTGCAAATGCCACGGCCAAGTAGTTATTCCCGTTGTCCATCAGATGGGCGAGAGAAAGATCGTACTGAAAAAAGATTCGTGTAAGAAAACTCATTACTCATATTCAAACTTTGAAATAATGCTTAGAAATAAATACATACTTGTGGCAAATTGATGAGATGATTTCTGATGAGACAATCTATAGCTTCCAGATTATATCGAAGCTCATCTCGACATTCTGTTACGCAGTATGTTATTTGTTTGGTGGTCCAGGCGTGACCGTAAACCCTAGCATCTTCCAGCAGCTTGAGGACTCGAAGATGAATGTCACGGTAGCGAGTCATCATCTCTGCATGCTCAGGGTTTGTCCCAGGTTGGACAATATGTCCATCAAGAAGACCTTCAACAGCCTGTTTAAAATTTAAACATGTTATTAAACTCTAATAGTATTATTCGTATGTAAATAATATAATAAATAAAATATGTATTCGTCATACTCGTTGCAATAATGTGTAGCCAGATACGATATCCCGGTTACGTCTCGCTATGATAAGACATTCCAGCAATGTATGAGTGTTGGTCGCCTGGACCGCGAATAGCGGAACCGTTAGCGCATTGGAAAGGAACAATTCCGCTGTTGTTATAAGAGTTCCCATTTCATCGGTACCGTACACCTAACGAAATAAAAAAATGTTAACAATTTCGATATAAATCTACACACTTATATATATATGAGTTATCTTGAAAACTTACCTGGGTTGGATTCATTACTTGGCTGAATGTCATCTGCGGCATTTGCTCCTGCGCTGATGGCTTAGGAATGAACATTCCCGCATCGCGGACTGGCATAAATCCAGGGATGTTACACGCAAACTCTTCATAAACAGAAATTTGGAGGTCTGTAGGACCACCGACTCGCAGTCGCACCCTTTCGGGTATGCGTTCAGTTTGGTAAGTCAATATTATGGGGTCGTAGTATCTGCGTCCTTCTTGGCGGGCTATTTTTCTCATTTCGTAGTCGTTCACTAACCTCTTATCGAGTTCAGGTAATGCCTTTTCAACGGCAGTCTTTTGAATGAAAGCGCAAGCGAGCTCCATGTTTTCTGTAGCAAGAACTGCTGCTGCACTTTCTATGATATCCTTCTGTAACACATTCAACTGAATTAAAGAAAAAGTAAAGCGTTGAACCATTGCTAGAAAGTGAATTACATATTATGAAATAGAAAATACCTGTTGAGGCGTTGTTGGTATTAGGGCAGTGATAAAAGCAGCTTTCAAGTTAGTGCTTATTGTGCTAATGATCTGCTCGCGGCAAGTGATCATAGCCATGCCAGCAGTAAGATTACGCATCATATGGTGCGCACACGTACGCATTCGCACTTCATCGGGATCAAAAGCAAAGTCCTTCCTTATAATCTGCTCGCAAGTCGTCAAGGCATACTTGATTGATCGATCCACAACTGGGTGAATCCATTCTTGAATCGATCTCTCGATAGCAGGTTTTACGAATTGTTTTAAATGAGGATAATTTTGGAAAAGAATAATATGCGGATTGAAACTTATTTTCTGACCGAAAGCCGAAGTTGAGGAGACGTTCACATCAAGATAGTTAAATCTAGGCTCCGGCAATCCTAAAACACCCATCATGCTCGGATCATTGGGAATCATACCACTAGTGGGTGTGGGTACAACACCAGACATTTCCTCGATAGGAATCATTGGTGGTTGAGGAGGCATCATTTGAATTTGTGGTACCTGAACTACGGCCTGATTAACGGGTATTACATTAGTTGGCTCTTTAATTGGTTTGGGTTGTGAAAGTTGGAATTCGATAGTTCTTAATTTTTCTGGATCCTTTAAATATAGTGATGGTTTTAAATCGGTTAAGTCTAAACTTAAGTTTTTACAAAGCACTTCTATTTCAAACTTTAAATTCAATTTCAAATCAGGTTCTTGATGTAACTCGGCCAATACGTTCATTAGAGCCATTGACCATGGATTCGGCGGTCTGAATACGATGCTCTTAGCGCAGGATTCCAAGACCTTCGCAACAAACGGCACGACATAAAGAAGCTCCTGCTGGCCTTTGTGATAAGCTTCAAGTAAAAGTGCTTTAAGATCAAGATCTATATAAAGGATTGGCTGGTTGCGAGCTAAGGTCAGCATACCTAACCAATGACCGAGATTTTTCAATAAAGATCGGTCAGAAAAGTTCGCTATGCCTTTGTCAGATCGCAATAACACTCTAATATTTCGGTAAGTTTCTTTCGTAACCATTTTATTTATTTCACGAATTTTTAAGACATCGAGAAAATTAGAATACAGAGCGTGGAAATTTAGCTCGATCGAAGCTCTCTTCATTACTAGATACTGCGAAAGCCATTGATAATATTCATCCGTTATTATTTCTTTCAATTCTTCGCATTTAGTTTGCAGGTTTAGCTGGCTGAGATTGTTGAATATAAATGCAGTCTTATCTTGAACAGCTTCCGGTGGCGCGGTAATTTTTTCATCTCTGTCCGTAGCAGTAAGCAGTGTGTCAATATTTGTAGCATTAGCTATAGACGGTCTACTGCCGATGCCACCGGCAGCGCAGTTTGTAACCTTCGATATAACCGAGATAGGGTTGTGTACACAAACGACTGCCCTGTAAACAAATATCTATATTATATTGTTGATCTTATTTTATAATAATTATATACAGTCGTAGGAGCTTCATAATTACACCATATATTTACTTTGTCGAGACAATGTTTTATGGCTATATTTAGAATCCCATAGATTGACCGATTGGCGCCGAATTCAACTTATTCTATTTATTTACAAAACAATAGATGTAATAAAATCAATAACTTGTAATATTTTTTTTAATTTGTACAAGATAAATATTTTACATTACGTTATTAATACAATGAGTAAGCTTATAAAAGTAATCATATATCGAATAATACATATTTAGTCGAGAATTACTTGCCTGTATGGAGCCGAAACGGTTACAACGGCGCTCTGATTTAGCATGGCGGCTAGACTTGCTGGCAGCACTGCTCCTTGCGGTTTAGTAGGCGGCTCTTGGCTCTGAAGGCCATATTCGATGTATTCGACTAAGTGCGGAGGGAATTCACTAAAATGAGGTATTGCTCGAACATGTTCACAATATTTGTGATAGTCCTTTAAACGGGATTTGAATCTATCTAGAGCCGCTATACCAAAGTAGTACATTTTAGAGCCCTCCGGCTTTCGTAAAGCATCTAAGACAAATCTTAAAGCTAGCCCTAAGGAAACGTAACTAGGAACTAAACCTTTTTCTATTATACCACCAAATAATTGCGCTGTAATATGTAGCTCTTTGTCCGGGTACTGTGGGAAAAACTTATATTCTTCAAAAAGGTTTCGAAGCATACAAGAAAATACTTCTCGTTCTCTTTTATTTGATGAGTCTTGGAACTTCTTCAACATTTCTAATACTTCATCTATCGACAGTGTTGGATGTGGAGGATGGTTATATATTCTCTGAAAATAGCTGTTAGCTTCATCTTCTATTTCCTTGGATACATTATGCATAATTTCTGGAAAGTGAATAGGATCCGGTAAACGAGGTTTGTCCATTGCGGGTACAGGAGGCATTCTAGCAAGAGCTGACATATTAGCTACGTTTGGGTTATGCTGCATTTGCATCATCGCAAAAGGACTATTTGGTCCTGCTCCCATTAGTCTCGAAGGCGATGCTGGCGCTGCAACCAATGGCCCTAGTGTGCCAGGCATGGCAAAGGCTGTATTTGCTGGTGCACCTAAAGTCATATTGGCGACGTTTGGTGTTAAATTAGCAATAGCGTCCACATGTGGAGTGAACAGCTGTCCACCTAAACCAGCAGGATTAAAAGGTGTCTCTAATACTCTTGTGTGCGGACGGGCAATACCTGGTATACCTGGTCTTACTTTGCTCAATATCAATGTCTGACAATTGGCTATTACATTATAAATCGCTTCCTGCAGCTCTTGCTGTACGTTAGGAATACATAATTGCAAGCATGCCAACATTGTGCCAATAGTTTCTGGGGGCAACTGCGCGGCTTTTGGTAGTTGCTCTTCTGGCACTTTGCCGAGTACTTGCGGACATCGTCGCTGAAGAAATTTAACCATTGCTGAAACGAAAGTCTCACCATGGTCTCGTATTTTGTCTGTGAGCCATTTGTCCAATTTCAAATATTCTCTTCGAGAAGCCAAACATGCTAAATCTATGACAAATGGAATTGATTGGACATTCAACAACAAGGACAAGGCCTTAAGATCTTGAGCGACATCCAATATCCTAGATAGTTTTGATTGATCGCTTTCGCCACGTAAGTACCATTCAGCCATAGCGTGCATAATTATGGGTTTTATATTAGGATTCTGTGAATGCCACGCGTGTTGTAAAATTATACCTGAATTAGGATGATTGCCGAGAAAAACTGGAATGAGCATTGTTATTATTTCCTGTCTGAATACAGTCACTGGCGGGTTTATTTGTAACAGCGCAAGGAGTAAAATATCAGGGCAGTGTTGAAGAGGAAACTTGAATAATTCTTGGACTTGCATGTAGTAGCCACGTTCTGCTGCATATAGTAAAAGTTCTACCAAGTAAAGGCAACGCCATGTTGATATTTCCTTATTATCAGTTTCGGGTGGAGATTTTAACAGATCAATTGATACTGGATGGAATGGATGATCTGCAAAACTAAATATATCTGGGTGTTTGAGAATATTAGTAATCAAACTCATTTGACCTTCTAGATTTGCCCATTTTCGACATAGATATTCAACAGGAAATATTGTAGCTGGATAGCCTGCGCTCTGAAGACCTAGTCGCAAAATTGTGAAGAGAAGACTTAATCCTTGTCTGTCAGGGACAATAAATTCTGGGTGGTCTAATTGTAGAATGACCTCTTTCCAGTTTAAATTTGAAGCTAATTCTTTTAATGTCTGTACAAAAATTTCAGCATTCCATGTCTCTGGATGTCCATGTGCAATCGCTTCTTTCTTGGCTTCATGGTTCATCCAATAATTTCCAGGTGTTTGGATTTGTGGGCCTTCTGGTAGAGTTGCATGATATCTCACCATGATTGAAATTATTCTTGCTATGTCAATAGCCGTTGGCTCCCGGGCTCCAAAATTAATCATGTTGTTTTTGCAGTCTTCTACTGAAGCTGTGAATGTATAACCAATGTCTCGAATTATTTCTACGAGGGAGTTGTCCATCATAGCTGTTGCCATGTCGTCAGATGTGGTCATTTCCTCGAGGGGTGTTTGTGTATCGTCAGGGTAAAGAAGCGGTGCTAACACTATAGGCACTACTTCGCGCGGAAAATCAACGCGTAAACGTTTCAGAAACAGGTCCTTAGTAACTGCGGCTAGCCGAAAATTGTCGTACGCGAGGCTTGTTAAGAGAGTTTGCAAAACTTCAGGGCTGCATTCCTGAAGACCTGCACGCTCAACTTGATGTCCCCGTTCTGGTAAAAGAAATTACAGCGTTAATTTATTTTTACTACATACATATCTATAAGTAGTTTGTCCCCTACATTAATTTTATACCTGCGTCAAGATAACACTGAACAAAGTCTAAAAACCGTTTCTTCAAATGATTTTTAGCAATAGAAACAATCTCAGGTTTAGATGAATTTCTTCTCAACACCAATGAGAAGGCAACATCTTGGGCCGTTGTCAGTTTCAGCAATCTTGCTAATCGAGGAAGGAGTGTATTGGCAGGTTTTAATACCTGTAAAATAAATAAGATTCCATTTTCTATTAAAATTCAAAACTAATTTATGGTAACAGATATCTTTATTAAAGAAGATAATCATAATATATTTTCTTTTTTTGAATGATAACTCTTTAAATATATGACTTCGGGATAGATAAAAGCTACATAGCATTTTATATAATATGTTCAATAATTTATGAGGTATAACTAATTATATCTAAATAGTCGAAGAGATAATTGTCGACTTGTGATCTTTTCTGGTAAACATTGCCAAGTCTTGAAACAGACTACATTTTGCACAGCAATTGTAGATCTTTAATTAAAATAAGAGTTTGGGAATGTTCTCAATCGTATAAACAGGTTAGTTTATTGGTAAAATCACGTTAAATGTATTTGTAGTAATTTTTATATTTTAAAACCAATCAACAGCAACAATCTTATGATTTTAGTCTTTTTGTATGCTTGTCCAATGAGATGTATGTATCAAAGTTATGTTATGTTAAATGTTAATATATGTTTTAACTAGATCTAGATTAAAAAGCTCAATTTAAAAAAAAATCTTCTTGCCAACTAACTAGTCTGATGAAAGTCAATTCTCATCTGGCTGAGATCCAAGTATATTTAAAACATTCTAGTAAACTTAATTACATGATTCAGTGGCAGGCAAGTTTATTGTTATTGAAATAAGTTTTTCATTTGCGAAGCATTAGATAAAGTTTTTGATTATTTAAATACAGACAATAATATACAAGCTTGTTAAACATTTCTGACAATCAACAAAAAAAAATTTGTTCATTGATACTTAAAAAATGTTGACTTTGAATAAATTTAAAGAAGCTAACCTACCTATTCAATTCCAGTCTTACCTTTTGTAGTGATCGTGTTGGATGATCTAGTGTCCGACAGACCACAGTAGACTTTGCAGGGTGGTTCAGGAGCGACGTTAAATGCTGTGCTAGTAGAGTCGCATGAACACTGTACGCAGTTCCTGGACGGTCGTTGTCCCACGACGTCTTCGCCGCCTCAGTAAGCAGACACCTCAGCAGTTGATTTTCTGCTTCCAAGCCATAGTGACTGACAATCTGAACCCAACATTTTAATGTTTATAACACCAACCAAATAATGAAACAAAATGTGTAAGCGTGACCAGATAACGAAAATTATAACAAAATTTGTGCAGTCAAACAAACAATAAATACATGTGTAATCAAATCTATAAAATAACTTCAATAATAAGCTATACCAAATTTAGCTTAAAATAATACCTACTATTTGAAAGGTAGATATTTCTTAGATAATTAACAATGTTTAATTTGGCCAAGCTACCTTCGCTTGCTTTCAGTCCATTCCAACATAAATTTGTGAGAGAAACATCATATCAAATAGACTTCACGTGGAATGTATTTTAAATACACATTAATATATTTACTTTACATCTGCTATTTTAGATGCTATAGTCAATATAATATGACGTTCGAGTGCTCAACAACAATATTCTTCATGTCAACAAATAAAATATTGATTTTGCTTAATTTTTTTAAATTATTTTGGCGATAGTTTCCATCATATTCACTTTTGTTTCCCGGAATTATCCTAACACTATAAAAATTCCTCAACATCCAATTAATAACTCGCTATGCAAAATATCATTAAAATTCTATACACAATTAAATATTGATAATGAGTTCAGAAAATTTATTATTCAAAAAGAACAATGAAAATACTTAAATATTAATACCTTTTAACCATATTTATTTTTAAAATATTGTCACTTTATATGTAGTTTATATGATGCAAGAATTGTTCAATTACTCATCACTTCAACAATGATAAATTATTTAGTAGGTATATATGAAAAAGCACTTTTTTTCTAAAGAAAAAAATTCTAATTTTATATACAGAAAAAAGAATCGGGTTTAAAAAAATAAAATGTATAAACTGAGACTTTTTTATACAAATTACAAATTACTCATAATAAACTTATACTAATATAATCTTTTAATTACATCAACTGAACAACATAAAACAGAATATAATTCAGTTTTATTTTTGAAATTGTAAGCTTGCTATCAATAGCAAAATATGTAATTAGTTCGCCACGCTAAATAACTTATACATTGTCTTTTGATATTTCGCATAGCTATTTGCTTATTTAAATACACTTTTAAAATACACCATTAATCAATTGCTATTATTTTTCATATCAATAAACTTTTTCTTTTATTATTTACTAAAACTATATTAAGATGCATCAATTAAGATTTCAATTCCATTAAAAAATTAATAAGCTTTAATTTGCAAGTAATTGTGTCCTAAATATAATTTATGTCAAATTACAAAATTGCATTAGATATGACTGGCTATGGATTAAAAAAACGAGAAAGTTACTTTGCATACTTATATGCAACAGTTAGTCAATATTTGGTTCGGTTTTCAAAATCTTTTGTTTGTTGACATATGACTACTATTGACTATGATTTATTAGAAAATGAATTTAACACAAGCATAAAAAAAAGTGATATAACCAACCACATATAAACATTTAAAAAAAAATTATAATGACATAATATAATATGAATGGGGTGAAAGCAGTACAAACATAAAACAATTGGTCTCACTACAGACAATAACATGCTATCTTGCTCAATTACATGTATGGACTGTATGCATAAAATGGTTCAACTAATTTGCACACAAAACTTAAACATTAGACTCACGCTTTAGTCTTCTTTTCGAACATGACAGACATACAAACATAAAGAATTAAAAAAACATTTTCATATAGAAATCAAAAAAAGAAGGGTAATTATACAAAAAATATTTTTAACCTAAAAAATCCTCAGAGGTAATTTGAGGTAGTTGAAAATAAAATTTAAACTATGACATATGTACTACAAGATTAATTTAAAGTATTTGTTGCTATTATTAAATACACACCAATATTCACAAAAATGTAATTTCATCTAATATTATAAATATCTTTCAACAGTTTGTCTTAAGGAACAACAATTAGGAAAAACAATTCTCTATTTAAATTGTTTATTCTTAAAATTTAACCTTGAAAAGATATTTTATTTATATTTTACTAAACTACTTATAACACTACTAACATTTTATTTCAACATAAATTTGAAGTTAATTTTGTTATTTGTGAGTACATTAAGATATGTAGGTGAAAGGATGTATTTTTATAAAATTTATTAACAACTTTAGGCCTTGCATAGGAATAATCTAATATGTATATCAAATATTGCTTCTATAAAATTAATCTTCTTATTTCTCTCCTTATTTTAGATCAAATTTATTATGATCAAACTTATGTTGATACTATTTGTGTATATAAAATTATGTATATATACCACTTAATCCAATTTATTTTTCTTATGTAAGCCTGTTTGGCTCTTTATTGTTGTTATTAAAAAAAATTTACATGAAAAGTAATATGATAAGCTATATAAATAATTATTTTTGAGAATATTGTCATTATTAAGGTCATTAAAAAAAAGATTTTCATTAAATAATTTCAAAATATCCTATATGCAATAAGTAACAAGAACTTCCACTATGATGAGTTGCCAAATATTTCTTTAGAAAAACAGATCTATTTGTATGATATTTACAAAATACGCAAAAACCACATAAATACTGATTACGTTTATTGGAATTAATGCATAATTAATTATGTTCGATGCGTAAAAAGTAAAAATCGCGCAAATTGATATTGAACCACTTTATACCGTTCTCCCATAACGGCACTTCACATATTTATTATTCTTTCTTCTATATATTATTTAATATTAATATTATAGAGCACTATGAGATAATGCTAAGGCAAAATATAAGCAATCCCTACTGTTATATAAAATTCAAGCCATATTTCCAATGCAGCTCGTGGCTACTCGCAGTCCACAATATGGCGACAATTGAAAACAAAGACAAACTGTAAGTGGATTAGCTCACCTGAGACAACTCTTGACTAGTTTGCTTGAAATTCTTCTTACTTAAATTTGCAACGAGATAATTGATTTGTGATAAGCTAAACGTTAAAGGGTCCAGGTTCATAGTTCCATTAATGCGAAACCGAAAGCTTCAAACACGTTTGAAGCTTTCTCGATTTTTGACGAATTACTACAGTAAACGTGTGTTCTTTTACAGTTTTTTTGCGAAATAACAACAAGCCTAAGGTCAACATCACCAATACTATATTTCACTTCAAATTTAACATAATTTTAGCACTCCACTGCAATAATTCATTACTTGAAAAAAAAACCTGCACACGATGACGAAAGCACTCGCCTCGTTCGGACTCGCTCGTAACTCCCTCAAATGTGCAATGCCTCCAACATTAAGGAAATAAAAAAGTTGCCAAAGCTAATATACCTATATCCATTTTGTACTTCTATAATAAGATTCTACAGACATTTTTAGCTTTATAATAAATTTAAATATATTTAATATTTATAATAAATTTAAATATGAACTAAAAAAAATAATGTTAAAGATTTTTTTACAGAATAAAATACTATATTGGTGTACAAAAAATCGTCGATTAGAATTGTTGATTTTCATGTAAGATAATTAAATATTCTGCTAGAAAATAATTACGATATATATGTGAATTCGTGGAAAAAAGTAACGACTGAGCTTCTTACTATTTTTTCTCGATTGAATATACATTTCGAATTAGTATCTCAACATCTAATTCCATACTGTATCTTGACTATACACATTTCTTAAGCCTGGCAAATTAATTTATCAGGGCACATAATCATCTATATTGACCCTCCTAGGTAAAAAGTAATTATAATCATTATTTTATTACAATTAATTGTAATGAACATGAATTAACAAGTCAACTGAGCTTACAAGTTATTGTTTTCTTGTTAATAATTTTATAATTAATATATCCCTATAACGTCCTATGACAATAATGGTTAACAATCTATCTCTAGTCTCTATGCTGGATTGCTTCTTGTTGGTTTATATTTTATTCGCATTTTATACTCCAATTGATAAGTCTATGGCAACATTGTATTGTAATATGTGGTAAAGTTCGAAGACTACTACTCTAAAATTAGGTTAGTTTTTACCTATTTTTACTAATATTTGTCATTTTTTTCGCTGTATATTTTAATTAACAGTTGTAAGTTATAGTTTAAGTAGTAATTTACATAGCAAAATAATGATAGTTAATTATTAAAATATTATTAATATTATAAACATGGCTGTTTTCTAGCTATTTCTCAACGTTTATGCAATATGTGTACATATTTTCCATATGAATTTTATTAGTAAAAGCATAACAAATATTAAAAAGTAAACTACGTACAAAAAATGTACGTCCTAACATTCATCTCTGTCATATGTTATATAACAAATTAGTGCGTTCTAATAATATTGTTTCATTAAAATACCAAATATACATATTTAGAAATTTATTTTTTCCCTTTTTAAGTAGATTATAGCTGAGTGAGATAGAGAAAAAATAATATATTTAAGAAAATAGGTATCTGAATTAAGATAATAATATCATGATAAAGTTCATCTGTAATTGATGAAATAGATTTCATTAAAAATAAAAAAATCGAAATAAACATTATTATATTAATATCAAAGTTGCATTCCTGATATGGAAACTATTATACTATCAATAAACTCAATTATATATAACTATTATCATTTCAGTTTATATGGCGATTGGTCGGTTTTTACGGAGGAACCTAGTGAGCATTACTTTTCCAACTTTGGCTGCAACATTAATTTGGCTTGATTGGAATCATACCAGAAAGTGGAAAGCTCAGCAAAGGAAATAAAATGGCTATTTTCGGAATCACTCCACGCTACATTTGGTTTGCTGTTCCCTTTTCTGGATTCTTCATAGGGAAATATCTGGATGACCAGGAAACTCTGAGAATGACAAACTTCAGAGATAAATCTGCTCTGTATGGCGGTAGAGTAAAGGAAGGTGACCCACCATCTTGGCCCTAAATAATGACATTATACAATTAAAGTGTAGAGGATTGCTTGTGTTTAATAAACTTAGTCATTGTATAATTTGTTTTATTGATAAACTTAATATACTTTCTTGCTTAAAATATTGCAAACAAGAAAATAGCCAACATACATATACATATTTTCTTAAATTCATATTTATGCCTGGTTTCTGAGATACTTTTATTGGTGGTTTATTTTTTAGTGCTTTCTAGTTCCATAACTTTCAACATTCCATTTTGTGACAAACTACAATAGCAATTTGGTTATTATGCTATCCTTTTATAAATTAACAGTAAAAACTTTATAATAATATTATTAATAGGACAACTCAACTAATATTTTAATACAGCTGCTACATTTGAAATTGTAGTAATCAATTTCAAGTAAATAAACTTCAGTCATTATTGAATGACATGATACATATTCTATTACACATTTACTGTTAAGCAATGCTTACCTATTACACAATTTTATTAAACTACATGACAGTTTAACTTGCATTCTCACTAGGCTAGGAGACAATTGTTTGTTGTATAACATTGCAAGAGAAAGGACTTTGCAAACTTATGGTCAACCATCTGCCACTTAATGTTGTAGCATATGTGAAATTTCCTTAGTAGACTCGCAAAAAACCCATACATTAAGATAGGGTTGTTTCTATTCTCCAGTGCTGGAACACCGATTAAGATATACTAAATATATAAATATTACATTTAGTATACTTTATCAATTCATATTTTGTTTGATTCTGTTATTAAATATTTAACTATTATATACAATCAAAAATAAATATGTGTGTTGGGTCATAATTCCAAGGGGCACAGGGGCTCAAAATAGATATTCTGTAGTTATGTACTCAGGTCATTAAATATAGTTACAGTATGTAACTCAGTCCAGGTATGTAAAATACATTAGTAGCTTTAAATTGTGTTGTAAATATACAAACATTATCTTTAAAAATACAGTGTATTTTTTTTTTAATAAACGTAGCATTCCTTTTTTAATAATAATTTTTTTTTATCTTGCAGTAGCGGATCAGTTACATGGCGCTTGTTCTCATCTCAACTCCAATTTCCAATAGGTCAGTAGGTTCCTAGCTGTCTATTTTTAACATTTGACAAGTCCTTTTTGCGCATCACACGACGCACCCCTTATTACCTTCTACGTCTACAATTACGACGTACTTCTAAAGGGTGCGTTCAAATAAGCAAAAAATTATTAAAAAATTGTTTATGTACCTGTTAATGTACCTTACTATAATATAGATTGAAATTGGCTTTAAAAATTGTTAATGAATGACCTTTCTTGGAAAATAAAATATGATCTACTCTTGGCTTATAACTGAAACTAATCAATTTATTTAAATTTTCATATAAAATTTTAAATAACTAAAATGGAATCAATTGCATTAATAACATAGTAAAAAGTTTATTAGTTAGTTTCCAAAGCGGGATTCTATGATTTTATTTTTAACCTGTTATTTACAATATATTCTTTTTAAATAAACTAACGGTTTAAAATTAATTTAATATAAATTACCATTCTATCGTCACAAATATCCAGGATAAATGATGAAAGCGTAATATAAAGTCATTATATAGTCATTGTTTTGAATAAGTACTTACTTACACATTTTTTATTACAATTTTCAATAACAAATTAAATAATATAACAAAGAAGCATATACAATAATAATGATTCATATATTGAAGAATATACCTTTTATAATGTCACCTTTGACCTAGCAACTCTTTGCTAGAACCTAAATCTAAATATTTCATTTTAAAAGTAGGTTGTAGTCATGGCAACTTTACGTCAATATTGTAAACATATAATATATATTGGCTACGGCGCAGTACAATTAATCAATAACCCAATACAGTTTTATTTTTAGCCGGAGCCCTCTACCTCCGGGCTAAGTGTTAGTTCAGTGTTGTTTCTAGTCGCGATGGATGTCTAGATTCTTAGACCTCAATTCTGTGAACCGTCGCTGCAATTGCGCTCGCAAAGTAAGAATAAATAATTATATTGTTAAATATAATTAACTGTAATAATTATTGTAATATTTTTTTATGTAAAATTAATTGAATAAGTATTTTCATAGTTTCATTTGAAAATAAATTTTATGATAAAATAATGTACTTATATAAAATTAATGCCAGTGTCCTGTGTATATTTTTCAGATGGCAGATTTAAAACCACTTTTGAAGCGCGCAAAGAAATCAATAGATAAGAGAAACTACGTCGAAGCCGAAATATGGTGCAAAAGAATTTTGGAAATAGACACACAGAATTACTTAGCCTTGGCTTACTTCGGTAAAATCCTTGGTGAAACCGATGAAGCTCTTGAATATTTTCAAAGAGCAATAGGCCAGCATCCGAAAAAATCATTTGCTTGGCAATGTCTGGCAAAATACTATGAAAGGAAAGATAATTCAAATTCTAAATTTGAACTGTTACGAGTTTATGATGAGATTCTAAAATTAAAAATAGATAGGGATAAAGCTGAGGAAATTATATGTAAAGTTGCAGAGATAGGATTTTCCCTCAAAGATCTTAACTCTGCCACTATTCTAATAAATTACCTATCTACAAAACCTGCACATTACTTATACCAGTTCACTGAATTTAAATTTCTTGAGATGTTGAATGTTACTGTAGCACCTGATTCAGAGCGATTATCAATGATAATACGTAAGATCACACAAAAAATTATAAGAGATCCTACAAATGATTCAATGTGCATTTTATTGGGAAAAATTATTCTGATGTACAGAAAATTTGCTCGAGCATTCCATTATCTGATGGAGTTGCCCTACTTCCCATCAAATGTTGTATTTCGCATGTGGTTTTGCAAATATTTATGCATAATCTTTGCACAATTTGAGACATTTTGGGGAGTTGTTATGGAGAACTACTATGATGATATTGTACAAGGATACAGAAATTCTAAGTATGCCAATCTTTTAAATAGTATGATCTTGTACAACAAGAAAAAATATTTGGACGCTTATTGTATTTGTAATCAGCTTGTAGATTATGAAGAAGTAGAAATAGCTGAGTCCCTTTTCCTTATAAAATGTACATTTAAGACAAGGAATTGGGCTATCTCTGAAGTGGTAATTAAAAAATTCCTGTCACGTGTAATAGATTTTAATTACACACTGGAATTAAATAAGTTTCTGTTCTTGGCTTTAGCACAGCAAAAGAAGTGGCCTCAAGCACTAGCTGCAGCTAGAAATATACCTCTTGATATGTTACTTGTACAAGAACAAGCAACACTTGCAACATGCTACATAGAAAACAAAGAAAATCCTGAGCATATAATGAATATTTTACAACCAACGGCTTACTATGTGCAACTTAAAGCTCTGGCTCTAATAGTAAACGAACACTATACTGAAGCAATTAACATGTTGCAGAGAGAGGCTGAAAACTCAGTAAATTATTTTTATATGGGTAGATCATACTGGCAGTTAAAACAGTATGAAGTTTCATACACTTATTTTCTCAAAGCAGTTAAACTGGATGCAAACTATGCCGAAGCTTACTTCTATATGGGAATGTTTTATGAATTTTTCAAGTTACAATTTTTCATAGCTAAACTTAATTATGAAAAAGCTCACCAGCTGGACCGTACAAACCCCAATATTCTCAAAAGATTGAGTGATGTGTATTTAAACTTGGATCTAAAGGAAAAAAACTACCATTTGTTACGGAATGTTAATCATCTTGTCATAACTCTTCCATGGCTGCATTTCCGCTTAGCAGTTTATTTTAAAGAAAAGAAGGACTGGAAGGCTACTATTAGACAACTTAAATATGTTGTCAAATATGATAATACAAACATACAAGCTCTTGAATACTTAGCTGATGCCTATGAAGCAGATAAACGTATAGATTTGGCAATCGAATGTTTGTATAAAATCATAGATTTGGTTCATACTAAAGAGGTCAAGTGCCTTTATAGGATTGCTAATATTCTGAATTCAGCAGAAAGATATCAGGAAGCTCTTAACTTGTTTGAAAAAATGTTACATTTGTCACCCAGGTCTTTGTTTGCACTGAAAGGAACAACAGACGTAAATATGAAACTTGCAGAAATAAATGCAAAAAGAGGGCATTTTCAACTTGCTAGACATGCCGCACAGAATTCTATTATGTACTTAATTACATCCATAGGTATTTGCAACAAGACATTCATAAATTGGAATATATTAGCTAATGCTATATTATTTATAGCAACACTACCTGATAACCATTGCTACCTTGAGATAAGGTTTGATTTAAACCAAGAACTCGGTAATTTGGGAAGCATAAACACCAAAATGAATATGTATAAGCTGGGCTATTACTGCTTTTGGCGCGGACAGTCTCTTCTACCATCTCACATTGAAAGGCACATGTGTCGATTGTTAGCATCGGAAATATTTGATGATGAGTTACGTGCTACGCTCGCTAGATATTCCAGTACTTATATGGCACTAGAGTATCGACAAGGAGTGGGCTACATTGCTAGACATAGAAATAACAGACCCCTGATGTGGAGACGTTAAATTATCTTCAACAAAAAATTATATAATTGAGTGTATATTTCAATGTCATAGCTATTTCAGTAAAACTTAATCCAAATATTTAAAATAATCATTATCATGCATTGTAATTTTTAAATGTAATCATTTATTATCGACTGAAGGAAAATTATTCCAAAAAATGTAAATGAGTGAATGGTAAACATGGTAAACCTAAGTAGTGGTTTAATAGCTATTGCAGTAGTATTTATTACAAATATTTAAAACAATCATTATCATAAGATGTAGTTTCTTAAAATGAGTACATAGATTAAAGATAACTCGTTTTGAAAAATTGTAAGCACTGTATGGTTCCACTTTATAGAACAGTAGTAATTATAATAGCTATTTTTTATTTATATTTATATTTAGAACATTACAAATATTTGTTTATTTTTTAATGACTATATTGACTAAAGGAAACTTATAAAATATTTAAATGAGTGAATGGTATACATGGTTACTTATAAACAAGTAGAGATTTTAATATCTATTTCAGAAGAAGTTATAACAAATATTTGAAATCAATCTTTATCATGACAGAAAATTTTCTTAAATGAGAAAATTAACTATGGAAATCTTATTTAACAACAGTTATTGGTAGTGAATACATATTTAAATCTAATAGTGTAGTAGTAATTTCCCTGTTTTAATAGCTATTTCAGATACAGTATTTATAATATATTCGAAATTAATCAATAATGTAATGTTGTCTTTCATGGTAGTGAAATGAACACATGTTTAAATATAATAGTGCAGTAGTAATTTCCCTGTTTTAATAGCTATTTCAGATACAGTATTTATAATATATTCGAAATTAATCAATAATGTAATGTTGTCTTTTATGGTAGTGAAATGAACACATGTTTAAATATAATAGTGCAGTAGTAATTTTCCTGTTTTAATAGCCATTTCAGATACAGTATTTATAATATATTCGAAATTAATCTGTAATGTAATGTTGTCTTTCATGGTAGTGAAATGAACACATGTTTAATATAATAGTGCAGTAGTAATTTTCCTGTTTTAATAGCTATTTCAGATACAGTATTTATAATATATTCGAAATTAATCAGTAATGTAATGTTGTCTTTCATGGTAGTAAAATGAACACATGTTTAAATATAATAGTGCAGTAGTAATTTTCCTGTTTTTATAGCTATTTAAAAAACAGTTTTTAAAATATTTGAAAGTAATCAATAAATTAATGATGCATTTTTTGGTAGTGAAGTGATGGGTTCACTTTATAATCTAATACCGCAGTAGTAATTTTCCTGCTTTAATAGCTATTTCAGATACAGTATTTAAAATATTTAAATATAATTAATAATTTAATGTTATCAATGTAGTTTAATGTGTAGATTTTAGAATATGTAGACAAGTTTCAATTTGTAATCTATATGTAAATGAGCTTATTTAAATCAAATAAATACGTAAAATAAAGTGGATAAAAGTTATTTATTTTAATCAAAACCTGCAAATACCTTATTTGCAATAAAAAATTAGTAAATCAAAAACAGTAACAAGGTATATGGTACCTTTTTTGTAGGTAACAAATCATCATCATATCAGCCGAAAGACGTCCACTGCTGGACAAAGGCCTCCCCCAAGGATTTCCACATTAGCCGATCTTGCGCTGCCCGCATCCAACGGCTTCCCGCGACTCGTCAGTCGTCGGTCCACCTTGTAGGGGGCCTGCCTATGCTGCGTCTTCCGGTTCGTGGTCGCCACTCGAGAACCTTTCTGCCCCAGCGGCCGTCGGTTCTGCGAGCAATGTGCCCCGCCCACTGCCACTTCAATTTAGCAATTTTTCGGGCTATGTCGGTTACTTTGGTTCGCCTGCGGATTTCATAATTTCTGATTCGATCTCGCAGAGAAACTCCGAGCATAGCCCTCTCCATTGCCCTTTGAGTGACCTTGAGCCTTCTTATGAGGCCCATTGTGAGCGACCACGTCTCTGATCCATAAGTCATCACTGGCAACACACACTAGTCGAAGACTTTCGACTTGAGACACTGCGGTATTTGGGATGAGAAGATATCGTGTAGCTTCGACGTAGAATTCGACGATTGACCTCTTTCTCGAAGTTGAACCTACCTAGTTGGATGGTCTGACCTAGGTAACAAATATATAAAATAATTTATGAGAATTTAATTAGACCTTAATTTTTTAGTCTATGAAAATTTGGCGAGAGGTATATCTCCTGTGGTGTTTACTCAAACTTTAAAACAACAAAACCCCGTGTTTTATAATCGGGGGATGTTTTTATGTTCCAAATATTATAATTTGTATAAAATATTCCATTTAAAATTTAATTAAAATAATATGTATATCTTAATCATCAGTCTTCGTTTCATAGTAAATGACGTCATATGTTATAAATAGAAAATTAATACTACACAGACTGAAAGCATTATGATAATATTGGGTTCTAGCAAAATACGTGTCTATTGAACAAACAATCGCTGAACAAAATACTTGAACCTAACACATCTAAAACTTAAAGGTTAGAAATTTGAAATTTTGATAGTTAATGATAAAAGCACGCATAAGATTTTTGGAAATTCTACACCTAAAGGGTTGAAATAAGGGATGAACGGTTGTATAGAGATCTATCATTTTCAAAGATAGAAGCATGAAATTTCATATACAAGCTTCTGGTTAAAAATAAACATTTTAGTTTTTGAAAATCTACCCTCAAGAGAGTGAAATAGGAGTTGAAAGTTTTTACGGGGAGTCCGTAATTTTTTATGTTAGAAGCATGCACATATACAAGTTTCTGGTTAGAAATAAATAAATATGCATTTCAGAGTTTTTGAAAATCTACTCCCAGGAGGGTGAAATATAATATGGGATGTCCCACATTTTTGTAGTAAGAATAATGAAATTTAATATTACAGCTTCTGATAAAAAATAAAAGCATACGTATTTTGTCATTTTGGAAATTCAACCCCATACAAGAGAAATGGGCCACCCCATTATATTCGGCAGTAGATAATATATCATTTATGGGATAGGATAGGATAATTAGGCTCGGAGGAGATGTACGAATAGCGGATTTATCGAAACTTAACAAAATAGAATATACCTACTTTTCTCAAGGAAAAAATGTATCGCAACGTTGATATGGTCCCTAAAAATTAGAAGATTTTATTAACTGTAAACTCTAAATTAACAAGTATCACTATGCGTATGCGTAAGTAATCCTGTGTCGTCCTTCGAAAAGACGGAGCGGGTACCGTTGGTTTTTAACCACTTTGCCGTCCCGTCAATGTCATTCAAACGCCAAAATATCCTTGTCAGCGTGCATGATTATTATTCTGTGGACTAAATATTATGTGTTCTGTGACCTGTCGGTACCACGCCACATGTCAATGCCAAAAATAATAGTTTTTTTCTTTTTACATACCTAATTAAAGTACATTCTTATAATATTGTTCTAGATATCTACTATAGAATTACATAGTTTTCACTTATCATCATTTAACGATTCGAAACGATTTTTAAACCGAATAATCTCATATCATATGTGTCATCTATTTTATATGTGACACGCTAGAAAAGAGGAAAAAAAGTACAATCACTCATTGCTCAACATTATTATATTACTGCGAGTTTTGTATCAGGCTGAATGAAGTAAAACCAATATGTTAGAATTAGTTGTGCTTTCATAACACTATTGTTTTATTATCATATGTGAGCATATTATATTTTAAATGTTATCAATAAAACGCCTTCCGACATTATCGGCATTAAAAGTTCATTCAAAAATACAATTTAAGCCTAAAAATGGAGTTGTTGAGATGGAAATCAATAAACACTGCTCTTCAAATTTTTTTAATTTGTGTAAATCATTGTCAGTGCTGCACAAAATAACAAACAAATACAGACACACAGTAAGTATATGTCCGATTTTTAATAGTTTTGAAATTAATTCTATTTCGTTAAATTGTAGCAAAATTGTGATATAATTCTAGTTAAATAGGTTAAAATGTAATTTTAAAGGCTTAACAAATAGATAACTTTAAAATTCTTGCCTTAGTTTTAATGTTATGCAATCAAATTAAGATAAAATTCTCTTATGAATAATATAGAAAAAAAGTTTTTAAAATTATAATTGTATATTAAAGAAAACAATATAATTAACTTTATTCAATTGCTTTTTCAACCCTATTGATATATATACAAGTTCCTTAAAAAAGATCATGTTTAATAATTAATTATACTATAGTTAACATTATACTAAAAATATGTTAAAATGCTTGAATTTTCATTACAGCATCTAAAACAGCTGAATGCAGAATTAAAAGCAGCATCATCTTTACTAAGAAGATCTAATCTGCCCGGGCTAAACACAATCATCAATAACAGAAATGTTAGATATTTTCAAACAAGCTCTTGCAATAATAATCAGGAAAATGATAAAGATAAGGTGATCATAATTATTTAATCAAAATAATGTGATAATTCTTTACTATTCTTATTTTGACTGCCTCGTTGGTTTAGCAAATTCAAACCCCAGATTGGGCCAGTAAAGTTATTGGGTTTTTATGTCGAAAATTTTCAGTAGCTGCCCAGAGTCTGTAAGTTGTAAGTGTGTACACTCCCGTGCGTTGGAAAGCAAGTAAAACCATTGGTCCAAACTCTTGGTTGTATTGTCATCCCATCAAATCATGAGAGGTTAGGGAATACAGAGTGCGCTTGTGTTTGTGCACATACTTGTGCACTATAATTTGTTCTGTGCAGTTGGCTAATCTCTCTTGAGACTTGCCGCTGTGGCGGAAACCGGTCCAGAGGACATCATCATTCTTAATTAAATATTTTTAATAAAGTAAAAAAAATGTGTCAAATATTTTTGAGGCTTCTTACAAGATAGAGAAATAAGATTTTGCTCTATAATCTTAGACATCTCTCAAAGTGAATTAAGTAAAGTGGTCTACAATTACGGTAGGTCTCCTATTGCTATTTGTTGTTTTAAGATAGAAATAATTATTTATATTGTCCATATATATAGCACAAATATATATAAATAGCAATAAAAACATTTTGATTCAACTTGAACATGTTATTTTGTAAGTACTGATAAAATATTCAGGTATATATTTTAAATCTGTAGGATGATTTATTTCTAAGTCACTTGGTGGGGTGTACAATATTTTATTTAATACTTATTGAATAAAATGTGCATTTTCAAATCTGTTACCATTTTTGTAAGTTTTCTGTGTAACATGCTACAGTATATCTGATCCTTCATACATCATATACTTTATAAAGTTTCTTGTTTTTGTTAAAGGATAAGAAAAAGAAAGAAAATGAAAATGCTAATATACCATCGCTTGTAATGAAAGCAGTATTTTGGATGTTAACAACATTCACACTTATAATTCTAAGTTCATTCCTTGTGCCTGGAGATAATACACAAAATGAGGTAAAAGTTCATTATATGTTATTTACTTGTGTGTATTGTAGTGACTTTAGTAAATGAATTAAAGATGATTTAAATTTCGTTTTAAACTTTGCATATGTGTTAAGTTTCTGTTTATTTATCTCTTAAGTAAACAAATATAATACAATAAATATCTTGCAATGCGATTGACTACCCTACCATTCAAAAACACATTAACAAATTCTTCACACTTTTTTCATGCATTTATTCAAATACCTTGTTATATGTCCGACTACAATAGTTTTCATTTGTAAAGTTTGAATTTTATTTCATTTGATAAAAATTAAAAGGTCGCTATATGCTGTCATGTACTTTTTTCTCTATGTATGAACATAAGTATAGCTTATCATAATACGAAAGTTCTATATCAATTAAATTAAAAAATAGTAACCTTTATAACTAAATCTTTATTCATGTATATGTTCTTTTTTTTTAAATTTAATTATTAAAATATTTTTTGTAATTAAACATTGCTTATGTTCTTTTTATAAACTTTTACTATGCTATTGCTTTTTGCTGAAGTATTGTTTTTAATATTTCCCTTGCATTGTGAAATTTTCTTTGTGGTTAGTAATTATTATTCATTAGCATTCTTTTTTCTAACTTAAAGGCTATTTGCGATTTTATACATCATATGAATACACAATAATGTATGTGTATTCTTGAAATGTTATGCTTTGACATGTAGATCTCCATGTAATGAGTGATTTATTTACATAATCAGTAATATAAAAATACGTTTTTAATAGTAATAGTAAAATACGTTTTTCTTCTTATCTACCCGTGCGAAGCCGGGACGATTATATTCATAAAATTTATTTACTTAAACTTAATGATAAGAATTTGTAATGCAATGCAGTTTATAATTTCAAATGCGAAATCTGTTTGTCTTTTGTAAACATCTTGTTCGAATTTCAATATGTTATATATTATTATATAAAATATTATATTATATTATTATTCGCATATTTTACATATTATGTTTGTCCCATTCAGCTCATACGATACGTGTCATGGAACGAGTTTGTTTATTCAATGTTATCGAAAGGTGAAGTTGAAGAAATAATAGTTCGACCAGACTTAGAAATTGTTACCATTATCCTATATGAAGGCGCAGTTATTAAAGGAAAGAGGGTATGAAAACATATTATAATTTTATTTATTTATTAATACTAGCTACCTGTCCCAACATGGGGAAACAGATGGTAAATAGCCACCATTGCCCCTAGACATTGGCGCTGTAAGAAATATTAACTATGCCTTACAACGCCAACGCTCCACCAACCTTGGGAACTAAGATGTAACGTCCCTTGAGTCTGTATTTACACTCTTCAAACGGGAATACAACTGTACTATGTTTTGTTGTTTAGCTGTACAGTATTTGATGAGTGGGTAGTACCTACCCAGGACATGCTTGCACAAAACCCTTCCATGGTAAATGGTAAATAAGAATTTAATTTATTTTAGCTATGTCAAGGTTATTTTTATTTTATCTATTCTAACATTATAAATGCGAAAGTACCTGTCTGTCTGTTTCGCTTAGTCGGCTAAACCGCTGAAGCGATTTCGATGAAAATTGATACGAAGCAAGCTTGAACCTCAAGAATAAATATATTTTTTGTATATATTCACCGGCATCTCCATATAAAATAGTACATCAGGTATAAATTATATTTTTGTAATTCTCATCGTTTGTGTTCTCATGTTTAGACAACACACCGGGTCTATCACATGAATGTGGGTAACATACACCGCTTCGAAGAAAAATTGCGTGAGACTGAAACGAGTATTGGCGTTAAAGAAGGTAAGACATTAATTATTTATAATATTATATCTTGATCAGCGTGACGAACAGCTTTTTCTATAGGCGCACCTTAAAATAACAGTAGGCCGTCCCTGTAAACCCGCTAGTTCCGGCCGAACGTTCGATCGAAATCCGAACGATCGCGTTAACATCGAGATGTTAGATGCGAAGTATCATCGGGCGAGAAGACTCATTAATCGTTTCATGTAAATCAGTTGTATATCGAACAGAGTAACGTAGCTTGTTTGTAATTATTGCCTGAAGGTAAAAAAAGTCAAACATATGCGTTGACTGCGATACGACATGGTAAACGCAGTGTAAGAATACTGCGTGGTTGTGCCAATTTAGGATCAGAGCCGCAGCACATCGATGTCCCACTAAAACGTTGTTAAGGACAAAGCCCGATTGGGTAAGCACCCTCTCATCAGATATTACTAACTACAAGCACAAGGGACATAACATCTTAGTTCCCAAGTTTGGTTAATATTTCTTGCAACGTCAATGTCTATGGGTTGTGGTGATCGCATACCAACATATGGCCTAGAAGCTCGCCCGTCAATCTGTTTAAAAATATAATTAAATAAATTATGGGAGCCAAAAATGCCAAAGTTAAGTTTTAGCTGCAGAAATCACAGCGCGAAAATGTTGATAAACTTTCTCGAAGCGCACGGGTTCTATTATGTAACCCCACTTGTGAAATGTTCCTTAATTTCACAACTTTCCTCAATCCACAGGACAATCTTTTAGACGGCGTGTTTTTGCTTTAAATTTGTACTATGTATTTTGTTCTTTTCATTTTAATTTTGAATTATGAATGAATTATTATAAAAATGTCTGTACAAATTTTATGTATATAATAAACTTTCCTCAATACAAAATAAAACACGCACACATTTTCTTTTACAGGAGTTCGCGTAATTTACGATAGAAACGGCAGCGTTGCTGGTAAAATCTTCACGACACTGCTAATCGCGGCTGTCATATTATCATTCTTGTATTCTACGAAGACAATGAAGATGAATATTAATATAGGCGGATTTGTAAGTACTGAGTAATTTCGAAACTTACTCTTAACTAATAACGGTATGGACAAAGGCACTTTTCCATACTGCAGAATAATTTAGCTAAAAATTGATATGAACATCGTGAATGTATTTTAGAAATATAAACAAATGACAGATTAAAATATTTATGCTTGTGTGCTAAAGGATATTACACAACCAATGACTTTTTAAATGAATGAATGCATCTTGGGAATGTAACGATCGCCTTCAGGTTATTTCAAATTAAAAAAACAAATGTATATACAATTCGGCTATTGTTGTATATTACTTATTGTAAAGGATGAGATATAAAAAACATAAAAAACCCGTTGAGTTTTTTTCGCCGGTTCTTCTGAGGTCTGAGGTGTTTATTTCCGAACTGGTGGTAGATTTATGACAATCAATAAGCAAGTGTAACGCTTCTATATTGAATAAAGATTTTTGACTTTGACAACATTAAAAAAAACATGTAATTGGTACATCATTATTATATATCGTAGGTATTTTATTCAACGGCAATTTTTAATTAATAAAAATTATGATTAACATACTTGAATGAATCTTCCGCCAAACAATACTACTTTGATACCGTAATTTGCTGCGAATTTACAGTGTAAATGTGTAACCATTTCGGTTTATGGACGATGGTGAATATTCGCCATTGTGTGGGCCGTTTTCTAGTCTCTCTTTCATAAATAAAATCTAGTAAATTTTCAAAACCAATAACTTTAAAACGATTGAAATAAGTTTATTTAAAATATTTACTTGTTAATGTTCTATATGGATTTTACTAGTACTATTCTTGTGCATATACTTGCAGAGCCAGTTGAGACGTGCGAAGTTTACTCTTGTGGACTCAATGAGTGGGCAGGGCAAAGGTGTGAAATTTGAAGATGTAGCGGGTCTAAAGGAAGCTAAGGTTGAGGTTATGGAGTTTGTGGACTATCTAAAGCGACCTGAGCATTACAAGAATCTTGGGGCCAAGGTGAGACTAAAAGAATATTATCAGCTTAAAAAGATACATGTTAAACATACGGTAATCATTATTAGGCTTTTGTTGTTACACAATAAATTTTACTAATCCTATTGTAATAACATATATGCATTACACATTAATACACATATGCATAATAATAATTATTATTATATATAAATACACATCACTATCGATACATACTATTTACATTTATAATCTAACGTAGAACAGTCTGTATAGTAGGAGTATAATACGAACATTTGGTATTGTTTGGTTGCTGTTCATAGGCTAAGGACTTCTTACTGGTGGTTGGTGATACCACCCACTCATCAGATATTCTATTGTGTTCCGGTTTGAAGGGTGAGTAAGCCAGTGTAATTACAGGCACAAGGGATATAACATCTTAGTTCCCCAGGTTGGTGGCGCATTGGTGATGTAAGCGATGGTTAACATTTCTTACAATGCCAATGTCTATGGGCGTTGGTGACCACTTACCATTAGGTGGCCGATATGCTCATTCGCCTTCCTATTCTATAAAAAAAAAAAATGGATGTTGTAACTTTTAATGCACATGGATAAAATATATATCTAATTGTGACATGTGTTAATAAATACACCAGTAGAAGTAATACATTATATTATTTGTTAATTTGAGATCCTTATAAATTAAATTAAAACAAAATATCATATATTGTTAATTCGATGACAGTCGTTCAGTTCTCTTTTTTATATATGCGCGGGAAAAACAATTTTTTTTTACTTTATTATCAAGCAATACCAATGACGTTCTGAAACCGATTATATTTTTACTAAATCAATTACAATATAAGAAATATATAATTATTTAATATATTAAGTGAAGTACATAAATAAGTATTTCTAATATTATGTACATGCATACATACATACAATATTAAATATGCTGTGTTTATTGAGAGTTTATCTGTGTATTGTTTTTATTAAATATGTTTGATATTTAAGCATGTATTCGAGGTATATATATGACGAGCCGGTTGGCGTGGTTGGTAGAACACTTGCCTTTCACGCCGAAGGTTGTGGGTTCGATTCCCACCCAGGACAGACATTTGTGTGCATGAACATGTCTGTTTGTCCTGAGTCTGGGTGTAATTATCTATATAAGTATGTATTTACAAAAGAAAAGTAGTATATGTAGTATATCAGTTGTCTGGTTTCCATAGCACAAGCTTTGTACAAGCTTAATTTGGGATCAGATGGCCGTGTGTGAAAAATGTCCCAGGATATTATTATTATTATTATTATTATTCAACGACAGTGTCGGCAGTTTGCAGCACCCACACAAGCTGACAAGGCTTATGGGTGCCAAGTATAAATATTAATGTTAATATTTATATTGAAATAATTTAAAAAGAAAAGAGTCGTTTAATTAAATATCAAGAATGCTTGATTAATTATTTATAAGGGGAAATTAACGGCTTAGAGAAGGTAATATCTCAATTTGTTTGCTTTATTTGTTTGAAAATGTTTTCATTCCATCCTTTTTTTTACGTGTAATATGTAATCAGCAGAAGTTTACATTGAATTTAATTGAAACTTATATTTTTCAGGTACCAAGAGGAGCTCTACTACTCGGTCCGCCGGGCTGCGGTAAGACATTGCTGGCTAAGGCAGTGGCTACTGAATCTAATGTTCCATTCCTCTCTATGAATGGCTCAGAATTCATCGAAATGATTGGTGGACTTGGAGCAGCCAGAGTCAGGTAAATGGTCTCGTTATATTGACACAAATGTGATGTGGCAGCAATCACTCCATATGAAGTGGGTCATTAACCAACTAAATACCAAATATTTTACTAATAAAATCCGCGGCTTCGCCAGCGTTGAATTTAGTATGTGAAGAAAACTCTTTCATATTTGCCGTTACATAATGCCTAATATGTGAATTATAGTAAAATTATAGCAACGGTAGTCTAAAACAAACAAGATGGTCGTTTTGGTTTTGCTTACTCGAAATAGCCATATTAACGTTACACGTAAAGAGGCAGTTATTTTGAAATCACAGAGCGGCACTTCAATTTAATTTATTCGGGTCGGATCGGGCAAGGAAATGAAGTACGATACCGATTCATGATTGGGTTTCTTTAAGGGAAGGGTAATATAACTTGGAAATTTGACTCGCTCACCGTATATATATTTATAAAATTTGAAATATAATACATCACATTTAAGTGTTAAGTGAGGGTTCCATATCATACATTTAAAAAAGATATGCTAAGAACACATAGTACATTTACATCTAGAGCTTATGTCAGTTCGGAGAATTACAGTTTCACGACAAAACTTATTATTTTATAATAGTATTATATACTATGATCATCCAATTCGTATTGGAGCGGTGTCGTAAAGTACGCTCTATACCCTCTCATCAAAAGGAGAGGTGAGGCTTTTGTGCAGCTGTGGGATATTAACTTTTTTAATTTTAATATAATGTAATAAATTGTAATATGTTTTTGTAAATGTATTTTTATCTGTTTTATAGGGACTTATTCAAAGAGGCGAGTACCCGTGCCCCTTGTATCATCTACATCGACGAGATGGATGCAGTTGGCAGAGCTCGATCAACCGGCGCTTCGTCTTTTGGCCCGGGCGGAGGGGAGGGAGAACAGACCCTTAATCAACTCCTGGTGGAGATGGATGGTATGAAGAGCCGCGAGGGAGTCGTCGTGTTGGCTTCTACGAACCGTGCCGATGTTCTTGATAAGGTATTTTCATTTTTAATTAAAAATAACAAATATTGCAACAATATAACCGTGTTACATACAGCACCTCAGGGAGGATCGCTGACGCAGCACATAGCCGCGAAGTCGACGCCGCGAGCCAGCTCAGCACGTACCACCTAAATTATGTGCAAGCTCGTCTGGGTAGGTACCACCCACTCATCAGATATTCTACCGCAAAACAGCAATACTTGATATTGTTGTGTTCCGGTTTGAAGGGTGAGTGAGCCAGTGTAATTACAGGCACAAGGGACATAAAATCTTAGTTCCCAAGGTTGGTGGCGCATTGGATATGTAAGCGATGGTTGACATTTCTTACAATGCCAATGTCTAAGAGCGTTGGTGACCACTTACCATCAGGTGGCCCATATGCTCGTCCGCCTTCCTATTCTATAAAAAAAAAAAAAAAATCTAATAGATCAGCATTTTCAGCACTATATATTAGGATGGAATATCATCTGTATCATTCAATATGTGATCCAGTAACGGTCAGTATTGTTTCATAGCATTAAGTTATATATATAAGGTAGGATTCAATATCTGCATCCAGCATCGAGCAGTATTGTCTCTTAGGATTAAGTTATATGTAATATTTAGTAATTAATTAAAGTGCTAATAGAAACTTTGGTTATTCTCAAATCCTCCGGCTATCGTAAACGTAATTACCGCATATACAATGACTCTTTGTACGTTAGAAATCAATTTATTCAAAAAAACAATATCGAAGTGCGACTGTGATTTCAAAATAATTGTCTCTTTTAAACTTAATATGGCTATTTACGAGTTACCGAAACAAAAACAACATTTTTTTTTTTTTTTTGTTCGTCTGTCTTTTTGTGACCTTCTGCCATACACATAGGATTCGCTTTCGTTCAAATTTGCGTTGTCATCGTTGCGTCTGATTTGATTTTTTTTAATTAATTTTATAACATATTATACAATATTTTTTGAATTTTATAGATTATATCTTTTTACATTTAAGGTTTCATATTCCTTAGTTGTGGGTTTCAGTAAAGTTTGCATTAAATTGTTTATTTTTAACATTATTTATAGTTTAATTAGATTAGAAGGATTGTAACCGTAACTGTAACAGCCTGTAAGTGTCCCACTGCTGGGCTAAAGGTTTCCTCTCCCCTTTTGAAGAGAAGGCTTGGAGCTTATTCCACCCCGCTGCTCCAATGCGGGTTGGTGGAATACACATGTTGCAGAATTTCAGTGAAATTAGACACATGCAGGTTTCCTCACGATGTTTTCCTTCGCCGTAAAGCACGAGATGAATTATAATCACAAATTTAGCACATGAAAATTCAGTGGTGCTCGCCCGGGTTTGAACCCACGATCATCGGTTAAGATTCACGCGTTCTTACCACTGGGCCATCTCGGCTCGAAGGATTGTAATTTTGTTATATTACTTGCCGCTGCTTTATCCACAGGCAACTAACTGTATGTAGTATGTTCACTTGTAAGTATGCCAAAGATATATATGGTTATCCTAGCGAATGAAAATACTACACATAATATACTATATAACAACAATCGCCCTAATATAAAAAATACGAAAGGCTATTTGTGTGTTGTGAATATTTGTTACTGCGTCAAACTTTATATTATAAATATGACATCATTAATATATTTCAAGTTTAACTAGAGTCTCGATACGACGCGGGCGAAGTCGCGTTCAATTCGCTAGTTAGTATTTATAAAGGAGATTTTGTTTTTTCTATTGCAGGCCTTGCTTCGTCCCGGCCGTTTCGACAGGCACATACTCATCGACCTGCCGACTCTACAAGAACGAGAGGAAATATTCGACAGGCATCTCAAGAACATCGTTTTGGAGAAGTTACCACCGCACTATGTTAAACGGTAATGTTTCATTAATTATAATATTGCTATATAATTAATTTATTAAATTGATTGAAATTGACTGCGCGGTTTTTATATATTATGGTATATAATCATGTTAAGTAATTCGCATCCAATGATTTAGATCCATAGTCAGTTGAAACAGTGATTTCAATTAAAACAGTCATGAATCGGTATTTTTAGTAGGTATAATTAAAATTGGACAGCCATTGATTAACTTTTCGGAATTTTTATACTTTAGAAACAAAAGGACATAACTCGAGGTAAAGGAACACTTGGACAAGTCTCAGTGTTACTATAAGAAATTTGAATGAGTAAGTGTGCGTGCGGTAAAATGTATTTCAGTATGCACAAATCACTTGGGTACATTACTACTCACTTGGCAGTAAGGCTTGGCGCAAGTCCGTCATATATTCTACAGCTAAACAGCAGTACTAAGTATTTCGATTGAAAGAGTGAGTGAGTCACAGTTATTACAGGCATAATGGATATAACATCTAAGTTGCAAAGGTTGGTGGCGCATTGGCGATGTGAGGGTTGGTTAATATATATTATGATACTTCTGATTAGAACTCCTTTACCAACGCGGTGGCAGAGATGACGATAGAAACGGATTAGCTCAATATCGTGTCATCGTTTTCAAGCGAACATTAACCATTGGGCTCGCGCTCCGGATCTGAATCTTCAGAGCATGGCAGATTGGTAGATCGAAGAAGCAATCGTCACCAAACCTTACTCATCGCTAGCTCACGCTGCTTAGGTGATTTTGCTGTGATAATATTTTCGGGGAATATGAATAATTACAAGAGGAATGGGTTATATAGTCGCGAAAAGGAATAATTGCGTTATTATTTTACTCCCCGAATCGAGGACTGGTGAACTTTAAAAATTAAGTCCTGTGAGAACGTCATGGGACTAAAAGAAAATACAGAAAGCCTGTGGGAGGCTGACGTCACGGCTAGCGTGACTCGCCGTAAGAGAGCAGGACGCAGGCGGCATGATATCCATAATATCTTTGGGCAATGAATTCGGGGAGTTCATCGTTTAGGTTTCATAAGGTTCTCGAGTTTGAACAGCATGTCCCGTAACCCTGGCACGTAGTAATACAGCGCAGAGTTCATCACAATTGAACAGCCGCCGGCGGGTCGCAGATGAATGCGAAAGCGTACTCACCACTCGCCACCTGCGAAGCGAAGGAACACCGTGGCGGCTTTAGTCTGTAGGAGTCCGACGTAACCTTGCATCATCTCCGTATCCATCCATAAGGATATAACCACAATAAAGAAGAAAATCTTATAGTACTAATGTTTATGGGCGACGGTGATCAATTTCCATCAGGTGGCCCATTTGCTCGTAAGCCTATCCATTTTATAAAAATAATAATAATTAAGTATACTACAATATTACTTTATTCAATTACAGTCTCGCCTATTTGACACCTGGCTTCAGTGGTGCGGATATAGCGAACGTATGCAACGAAGCGGCGCTACATGCGGCGAGACTCAAACAGAATATTGTCAAGGCAGCCGACCTGGAATACGCCGTCGAAAGAGTTGTCGGTGAGTTTTAAATTTATAATTCCGTTTATTTTGGAATAAGAAAATTGCATTTGATAATATTGGTAAGCGTTCATTGTCGCTCGTAAAATGTTTATTTTAAAAGCATATGTTCTGACCAATCTTAAAGGTTATATAAAGACGTAAGGCCTTATTTATATACCAGTCTTAGCGGCTGATTTCGTTCTTTCTTAACTTTTTTTTGGTCGCATTCTTTAACTTTTTCTTATTAATGATGAATTTTATCGAAAATACAGTTTTGTAACAGAGAATACAGATAAAAAAGTGATCATGCTATTATAATAAAAATCAACGGTACTTCTATACAATAATTAAATTATATTTCAGCATGTTATAGTACAATAGAAAAAAAAACACTATTTCACCTACTTTCAAAGAGAGCATATTTAAAAGTAATGGTAAGTGTTAGCTTTCATTCTCACTTCACTAAATGTAATAAAGCTCTCAGTAATGCGGTAAGGATATATGTCATAGTGGAAATGCAATATCAAAATATCAGACTTTTCAGTCAGTAAAACAAATTATCTATAACAATATTATAAATGCGTAAATTAGTCCGTCTGTTTGTTGTTTCAATGTCACACCTCTGAATCGATTTTGTTGAAATTGCATATGAAGCAAACTTGAACACGATTTTTATTATGTTTTTTCAGTTTTTTTTCCTTCGAAAACAAAAGTCTAAATCGTACAATTGTTTCTTTTTTTCGTAGAATGTGGTGAACATCAAATTTGCTATCTCGATGCGAATGACAAATTAAAACGTCTTAATTTTTTTTTTTTATTTGCGGATTGCTGAATTTTGTCATGTCTCGCGTGATTAAAAAAGTGTCTCCTTTGAAGTCCTAACCTAAGATAACCATCTAATTGAAAGCTAGGGACAATTACGTTTCGTTGAGTGTTTTCAGCTCGAGTTGCAATGTTAAAATGTTTTTTCTTTTTTTATAAAATAGGAAGGCGGACGAGCATATGGGCCACCTGATGGTAAGTGGTCACCAACGCCCTTAGACATTGGTATTGTAAGAAATGTCAACCATCGCTTACATATCCAATGCGCCACCAACCTTGGGAACTAAGATTTTATGTCCCTTGTGCCTGTAATTACACTGGCTCACTCACCCTTCAAACCGGAACACAACAATACCAAGTACTGCTGTTTTGCGGTAGAATATCTGATGAGTGGGTGGTACCTACCCAGACAGCTTGCACAAAGCCCTACCACCAGTAAACTCTAACACCATTTTGCTTTTCTCGCCGCATATCTCTGGAACGCTCTTCCCAATTAATTATGACATGCTTCAATATGTAGTATATTTAATTGTTTTATGATTATTTGCGTCTGACATAAAATATGATTTGTTTATGAAAATATTATTATATTGTATATACATTAAATCTTTTTAGTTTATAGGTTAATGCTGCTAAAACATAGCTAAATGTAATTTATATTTTTATAAAATAAATTCATATCACAGCTTAAATAAAACCAATCATCAATATTGTTTAATTTTAATAGTTCTAGAAAATATATCTATTTCCGGGCTGACCGACACATTGTTGCAATGTTGAAAAATTGTTTTTTATTACTCATTGTTGCAATGTTTTTTCCCCTCTTCCCTCCCTCTGTGGTACTCCGCTGGTGATACAAAGCAAAATCGCCATGCTGGGGATCGACGTTCGCTGCGACCTTAGTCCAAGGGATTACATCGAGGTTGTTATAAAAACAGCTTCACGGAAACTCGGAGTTCTGAACAAGGTGCGGCGTTTTTTCACGTCACAACAACTGTGCCTGCTGTACAAAACACAGGTACGGTCTTGCGTGGAATATTGCTTGCACCTTTGGGATGGCTCCGCTAAGTACCTACTGGAGGCCTTGGACCGGCTGCAGCGACGTGCCGTACGCATTATTGGCGACGTAAAGGTCACAAACACCCTTGAACCTTTACAATTGCGTCGTGAGATAGCAGCACTGAGCGCTTTCTACCGACTGTATCACGGCGAGTGCTCTGAGGAATTATTCTCTCTAATTCCTGCTTCCCCCTTCCTTCTTAAGTCCACGCGAGCTGGTTCTCGATGTCACCGCCTAACTGTGACATCAATTCCATCGCGAACAAAGAAATTTGGTAACTCCTTTCTTTGTCGCACTTCCAAAAAATGGAATTCCTTACCAGCTCACGTATTCCCCTCCTCTTACAACCCGGGTTCCTTCAAACGAGGCGTGAAGAGGCATCTTGCGGGCCGGCAAGGCGAAGGTGGCTAGTGCAGAAGGTTTTTCCCATCTGTACTGGCCGTCGTCGCGTTTGGACTCTACTACCACTTACCATCAGGTGGAGTAGAGTCATTTGCCCTCCCGGCAAATATATAAAAAAAAAAATGTTGAAAAATTGTTTTTATTACTAATATAATTGAAGACAAACATTTTAAACGATTTTCACAATCAATGAAGAAGTCGCCGTAGTAGGTCCAATGCAAACTTTAACGTTGTTATCATATTAATTTGTCTAAATTTGTCTGGAAATAAAAATCATACAAACATTAAAATAACGTAAATCAATTTTTTGACAAGACTCCGTTCGTAACTTCGCCCGCGTTTACGGCGGCTGGGGGAAGTATTAAGTACTCGACGACCTTTTCTGTATCCCTGACAATGTTTATGCAACATTTCATAATGATTGGTACCACGTGAACAAATAAACAAACAAACTCGCTATATTAATGGTAATAATATTATCAAGGACTACAAGAATGGCACGAACAGTACGAATTTGGAGATACAATGATAAAAACAAACAAAACCTACTTTTCAAATACTATATATTCAACTCTTTTACTGTTATATTATATTTTATTATAGAAGGGATTTTTCATTTTTAGTTAAGTGAATTGTACATACATTGTACATTTTACTTATAAATTTAACGGGAAAATGTGCTCAAAGCAGTCGAATTAGTATATAGCATGAATTATTTTGTATATCATTATTTTGTATAATTTTTCAGGTGGTACAGAAAAACGTAGCCACGCGATGTCACCAGGAGAGAAGAAGATAGTTGCATACCACGAATCCGGTCACGCTCTGGTCGGATGGCTTCTAGAACACACGGACGCGCTGCTGAAGGTTACGATTGTACCTCGGACTAATAAAGCTCTCGGGTTCGCTCAGTACACGACCTCAGATCAAAAGTTGTACTCGAAGGAAGAAGTAAGAGATTAAATCAATCGTATTTAATTTGTAATAGCCAATAAAAAAAAAAACTAATGTTATTGATTCGAACGTCAAATATTTCTGCGTTTTAAGGCCACCGCGACTGTCTAGAGTTTATCACGTGATTTGCGTTTTTTCAGCTCTTTGACCGCATGTGCATGGCGCTGGGAGGGCGAGCCGCAGAAGCAATCACCTTCAACTCGATAACTACGGGCGCGCAGAATGACCTAGAGAAAGTCACAAAGATCGCATATGCCCAGGTATTTATTACAGCACTAATAGTTATAGTGTTCGACGAGTGAGAGCGCGAAACGGACGTTTCGCAAAAAAATTAAAATATAATATTTTATATATTTCAAAATTCTATTTTCGCGGATATTAGTACGTTATCACCGCTGTAGATAGCAGTGTTCATCAATACTTTATCCTACACACGACTGGTCTGATGAGCGGGGGCGCTCTTCACTTCCTCGGACAAAAGGGATGGACTCTGAGTTTACATCCTACTTCTATAACGACGTACACGCATTTTAACTACGGTGTTGATATTGACTCATAGATCAACATGGACTCAAAGCATACTATTGCAGGAAGTGTAATACGAACATTGGCCGCAGTGGATCTAAACGTAGTTTAAGCGCCACAGTTATGTCCACTGCGGCTTCTGAAGAACTATCTATCTAGCCTATTACTTTTTGAAATAATCGTAAAAATCCTGACGATAATTAAATAAAATCAGAATTAATGGATATAAAAACTGACTTTCAAATCTTGTCTACCTCTGTCAATTCCTTGGATATTAAAATGGCATCTTATCTGGTTTGATCAGATAAAGAAAAAGTAACAACTGGTTTCTAAAAATATACAAAAATGTAAGAGAAAACCTAAAAAAATGTGGAATTTGACTGATAGTTTTTAGTTTAAAAATTTTTCGTTTCCTGAAAAGCTAAATTTTATTGTAAAAGACATAAACGAATTTGTGAATGTCTTAAACAATTATTTGTCGACTAGGCTCAAAACTCACCGAAGCAATTCGCATTAAGTATCATAACAATACAATGCAAATGTATTTCTAAAGCTAACTCCAGCCACAACTGCTGAAATCATAAAAATAATAAATAACTTACATCGCATCACTAGTTCTGGTATCGACAGTAAAAACACTAGTTTGATAGACTCAGTGATCACATCACTGCCCTGCCACTGTAGATGCGAAATGTATAGACCGGTTAGAGTATAATCGTTATTTATTTTTTCCAGGTGCGAGTCTTCGGCATGTCTCCGATCGTCGGTTTGGTTTCGTTTCCGGATCAGAAGGATCGCGGGAAGAGTCCCTTTAGCAGATCTCTGAAAAATCTTATCGATATGGAGTCGAAGAAACTAATCGCGAAAGCTTATTATAGAACCGAAGAAGTACTGAGGCAAAACCAGGACAAACTTAAAATGGTAATTATATTTAACATGTTCATATATTTACTGGTGTTAGGGTTTTGTGCAAGCTCGTCTGGGTAGGTACCACCCACTCATCAGATATTCTATCGCAAAACAGCAGTACTTGATATTGTTGTGATCCGGTTTGAAGGCTGAGTGAGCCAGTGTAATTACAGGCACAAGGGACATAAAATCTTAGTTCCCAGGGTTGGTGGCGCATTGGTTATGTAAGCGATGTTTGATATTTCTTACAATGCCAATGGCTAAGGGTTGGTGACCACTTACCATCAGGTGGCCCATATGCTCGTCCGCCTTCCTATTCTATAAAAATAAATAAATATATAGAATATCTGATCTTTGATCGCAATCCAAAATGTTGTTACATATATTGTACTATTATGTACTTATATATAATGACTTGCATAAGGTTTAAGTTTTTGTTCAATTTTATATCTCTTTTTATTATTATCCTCTTTAGCGTTAATAAATACTCTCTAATTTTCATAGAAAATTCAATTCAATAAAAAAAAGTCTAGACAAAATAATTGTTTACAGCTTGCTGAAGAGTTGATAAAGAAAGAGACCCTTAACTTCAAAGATGTTGAACGTATTCTGGGTCCTCCACCCTTTCCGAGGAAAAAATTCATCGATCCCGTTGAATTCGAGAATAACTTGAGAAGTATGGAAAATTCAAACGCTGAGGACAGTGGACCCGCTGGAGCACCTTCAGCGAAACCAGACCCGCAGCCCGGATTGTAGATTTATATTATTGTTTTGTAAGAACACTAATCTTATATCGAATATAGAATGAGACGCTATTAAGGTTTTTCAGTTCTTTGCTTGATTGTCATTTGTTTTAAAAGTAAATTCTGATAATGTTGCTTACATTACTGCGGCAATTAAAAAATATGCTTAAAGCTTTTGATTTTTTACCACAAGCCGACAGCATTTTTGATTTCATTGTATTTAAATAATATTGTTTTGTAAAGTTAATATTTGGAATATATAGTTGTTGAATTTAGTTGAAATAAATGGTTGAAATTTAATTTTATGACTTGCTGATTATATCATACAGTCCTTATATACATCGGTTTACTTCAATAATAATCTGTAACTAATTTGAGGGATTTTTTTATATATACCACAGAGCACCTCGGTTTGCTCACAAGGAAAAAATAAAATTTTTAAGAGATCTAGGGTTTCATTATAAATGACTTTTTAATAAAGATTACAAATACTAAAAAAATACAAGCAAAAGTTATTGTGAAAGAAATTGGAGTGAAAATGATGACAAAACGAAATATTGTTGTAGTCAAGTCTTATGACGACCATTGATTACTTACGGTGCGAAGGTGATCTTTATCGTATTGCAAATTTTACACGAAAACAAAATTAGACAAGAAAAATTTGCTCCGTATATACGGTACTTCACAAGGTAGGTTAGTTTTTACTTATATTTTAAAGAGAATGGTACGTTTGATGCGCTAAAAGAAAAAAAACATGAATTAAAAATTACACCGCTGGTAAAATAAAAGTATAAAATTTTAAATCAAATATTGAAGAGATGACGCGCTCGCTCGTCACCATGCGCGTAGATCCACTTAAGCGTAGCTAGTAGACGGGGCAGTCGTAATTGTGGTATAGAATATCTGCCCCACAACGAACTGGTTAGGGCTGATATAAATTGGTGGTTGTTCTTATACATAATATGTGTCCGTATGTTTTGAAAATTTGTTATCATTTACAGTTACCGGTAAATTAATAGTACGACAAATAATTTTGTTTCATTTCCTCGATATTTGTCAGTTAAAGTCCTCGCCTTCGTTTGCTCCGTAAAAAAAAGGACTCTCGGTAATTGCTTACTACGTTGTCAGTATGAAATATTCAACTCATTATAACATGGTAATGCTAGATTATTTTGTTTATTTCTGTTTCAATTTTTGTAAATCTTGTTTAATTAATTGGGAAACTGAAATACGTAAAAGTTCTAAATGACCGAGACAGAGTATGGTTTACAAAAGTCGCGGTTAAGTTTACAATATGCCATTATTGATGCACGTAACGTGTGTTTAGTACCGGACAGACTCACGTTGTACTGTGTCGGCTTACATCATTAGTGAGAGTTCATTTAATTAACTTTGACCTTTCTCAAATAAAATGACAGTGTACACTTGTAATCGAAGAATATAATTAATCTGTAATGCCGTTTCGATTTGGTTTCTAGAAAACTTAGAGCTTATCCAAATGTTTGCTCCACTCTGGCACAAAAATAAATTTAGGTGCTTACAATTTTATATTCATAGACATTAGTCATCACGTAGAATTGAATTATTTAACATGTTTCGATAATTTGTGTCAAAAGCGTTAGAGTATTTATATATTTACGATTCAACTAAAGAATGATGTTAAAAGTTATGAAGAAATATTTAAATTGCCACGTCAATTTTCAATAAACTATAACTATCAGAAAAGTCATTGTAGTTGTACGATACAATATAAATTCTTTAGCAGCTCCTTACAATACCTACAGTACCCATTAATCATTAATCTAGCATTGTTTAGTTTCTCTTCCAATTTTGGGTTATCATCACGCTGTTTGGCAATACGAATACTTCAAGTAATGATTTTAATCATACCTAGGCGGACGAGGAAATGGGTCACCTGTTAAATGGTCACCAACGCCCATAACAATGGCATTGTAAGAAATGTTGTCCATCGCTCACATCGCCAATGCGCCACTTGGGAACTAAAATGTTATGTCCCTTGTGCCTGTAATTACACTGGCTCACTGGTCCTTCAAACCGGAATACACCAATACTAACTACTGCTGTTTATCGGTGGAATTAGTATGGAATAGTTGTTATCTTCCCAGACAGGATTTGCATAAATCTTTATCACCATTAAGCTGTTATCAAATTGATATATCTGATGAGTGGGTGGTAATAATAATTTAAGATTTAAATATCTAAAATGGGACTGGTTATATGACAATAATAACGATGAAGGGACAACGAAAAGAGATACGGCGATTCAATAGATAACTACCTAATTAACTACCAAAGTGTGAAATGTGTAAAATTAACCTACTAAAGTATATTTTTGAAAAGATAATTTGGAGAACGTAAAATATATATTTTATTAGTTTATTATAGTTGAAGAATAAGTACATGTTTAGTGATTAGTAGGATTTTTGTTGATTTATTTTAGTTTTAAACAAAGGTTCTCTACTATGTTGTTGATATTTATTACGCATTTGCGAAAAAAATGTGTTTTGAATGTCGTCGATGTCGTTATCGGCATTTTGTTAGTAAAATGAATGTATACTAATTAAACCTGATTTATAATATTATCATGCGTTGCTAAAATATCGTCATATTTTTAAAGAACTATAATAAAACAACCTTAATTATTCCACGGACATAGTTTAATTGATGTCGTACACATGTTTGAGGTTCTTGAGCCGACAACTATAGTGGTATGGTCAGACAGCGTGAGGGAGCGGTGACTACTAGTTAATATAGGGGTCCGTTCACACAGACCGGCTCGGAGAACATCGGCCTGCTTTTTTCTTTTCACACAGACCGGGTCGTATACGCTTGGAATTGGCCGGAGCGGAGCCGCCAACTATTTCACATCGACCGGCTGGAAGAGATCTGAAAGCAAAAGAATCTGAAAGAGCACGCAATCAGAGCCGATCGGCTGCGCGAGCGAGAAAGAGCACGCAAGCGGAGCCGGTCGGCTCCTTTTATTACTTCACACGAAGCGCGTTCAGGCATTTTTAATGACAAAAAAGGTGCAAATGCAAAAATAAACTTTACTACAATCACTCAAAACACTGTTTCCAACGTGATAAAAATCTGCTCTCCTCTCCGAGCCGGTCTGTGTGAACGGACCCTAGAAGGAGTCGCACTGTGCCGGCTGTGTGACGTATTAACGAATACGTAGAATACAATGCGCCGCCGTCGTGATAGCGTAGCCGTTGGAAAAACGCGTTACAGTGAGGGGGCGGGGGTGCTTCCAAGGCGCCGAGTGCGCCCTGAACATCGGAATATCCACTAAAAAACCAGCGGTACCCTTTCCGTCTTAACGAGGAGCGCCACGGTATCGCTTGCGCATGCTACAGTGACCGCATAGCCGTTCCGCCCCGTCCGCTGTCCGATCAAAGCTTTATGATTCTACACATCGTGCAGAAATCAGTATCGTCTTCTAATTTGTTGATTGAAAAAATATAAATGAAACAATAATATTGGGGAAATAATTTTATTCACATTCAAGAAAGGTAAGACACGGAAAATACACCGATAGTCGAAAATATTATGTAAGTGGGTATATCAAGAAGGTACACATCAATATAACTACTAAGACACTACACACTTGTGTACATTGATAAATATTAAACATACCTAACAAAGCAGGTCTACTTTGAATAGTATATATCAAACTAATAGCAGTCTTCGAATGTAAAACATTATAAGTCGATCGCAATATAGCTTTTTCCAAATATAATAAATAGACAAAATGCTATTAGTAAAATTTAAATTCGTAATAGTATATAATATAAAGGTACGCCTGTAGTTCAGATGGTCCTGGAAAGTTAACGAAATAAAAAATATGTTAGTTTAAAAAAAAGAACAAATCAATAATAGAAATAAAACGAAAATAAAATGAAAAATAAAACATTTATTTTAAAAAGCAACGTAAGTACGATATCTTTCCGCACGTTGCCGTCACGTGAGGTGACGATTTTACGGTTGAACGTATATATCATCTAACCGAACGCCTAACCTGTCTCTAGGAATTAGACATACCTTACCCTAGATCGATCGCTTACGTAATACTGCACACCGTTCCATCTTAGTCGTTATTAAAACAAGACACACTTAGAAAGAGATGTACAAAGTTTATTAATTAACCTATGCTACCAGCGCGGACATTGTACTTGAGAAAAAAAAAACTTAAAAATAACTTAAATAAAAATAAAATTATGATTGCCTCTCTCAAAATTTGTGCACCTCTAGTGAACTGAAAACACCACCATCTTTGTGCAAATTTAACATCTACAGAAAATGTTAAAATGATATGTAATAATTTAGCGAAATAAAATTTAATTAAATGGCTTCGATATAATTAGAACACATTTGAAACTTTTCACTAGGCTCAAAAAACTCACGGAAAGTTTTGACAAAAACCATGTTGCCCTATCATAAGTTTATGAAAAATTATAATTAATTCGGAGGATTTCAAGAGTACATATGTATAGTTTCACGATCATTATACGATTGTTTTAAAAAAGTTCACTATTCAGCGGGTGATTAGTTAAACATACATTTTTCTCTTTTCGACAACAATGATTTGACATTTGAAAGAAGAAGACACAGCATTATTTAACTAATCACCCCTAAACTATATTTCTAAGTTAAACCGTGGATATTTTATTCGTGGAACGTTCTTCTATTATATAAATCTTTGTTTATTAGTCGTTTCGAGTACCTGGAAGGGTTTGTTACAAACGTGTGATGATCGCGAAATAATATTTACATATATAAATACAGGTTGAAATTTCAGACAGCAATAAAGATAGTTAACTGTTGTAGCGACAACAAAAACGCACGATTTTCTTTTTGGGATAAATGACAATTCATTACTACAAAAATAAATTATGTGTAATCTCGACGACTGTACCAATTTTTCAAATTCTGTAAACTCTGGTCAAAATATCTTAAAAATATATGGACAGTCTTTCGAGAAATGTTTTGCTAACGCTGCAGCTGTTAACGGTATCTTCAGTGCCGTATTACAAAAGTTCCTGTTGTAGAAATATGTGATAGTTTGTGTAAATTGCAGGATATATATTTATATAATATCGACTGGATCAAAGTAGTCTTCAGAGATAATAAATATTACAAAGTTGGGATTACACAATGCGTTGACATATCAAGCGGTCTATTAAAATTAATAAATGACAATGAGAAATTACATTGAACATTAAATCTAATATAACGATTACATGTAATTTTAAATCTGTTTCTACACATTAAGACGTAACATTAATTCCGGACCCGATTTTATTATGAATATGTTTTGAACAAATACCGAAAATGGTAAATATGATGAAAAGGAGCGCGAGGGGTATTCTCAAAGTCAAAAAGACAATATTATCTGAAAATCTTATCGTTGGGAATCTTACATCACGATTCATTGTAAATACTTTAGTGGTTTCAAAATTTTCACTAAGATTTGATACCAATGACGAAATCAATTCTCTATTTTTTATATCCTTAAAGCAATTCAAGTATTTTCATTAATAGTTGCCGTTAATATTGAACAGCTTCTGTGCTTTAATATAACACTCTGATAAAATTGTGATATCCGAAATAGGTATATACTATTGTTAAATCGGGTCTTTTTCTAATAAGATATAATACTTAGTAATGACAATATCTACTACAACAACAAGAAACACCTTTCTATAGATCTTTATACTGGGGTCATAGGATTTGAGAATAGACATCGAATCAGTTAACTACTTTTTTTTTAAATATATTTAAGCAACATCTATTAGTGCCTGATTTTTAAAACGTCATTAAATACTTTGAATGGTTTAGCTTTCTTAATAATATTTATATTTTATAGAGAAGTATGGCGGGAGAATGACACGTGGCCGGATAAAGGTCGGAGGTTATAAAAAGGAAAGAAAATCGAAAACGTCAAACTGATTTTTAAAAAATTCTTGTCGATACGTAATTTTGAAATAGTTTACGATGTTAAATGTTACAACGGAAATTATTTGATTATACTATAAATATTATATGATTCATTTAAATATATATATGATATATTATATATTAATAAACCTAACACACTAAAAAAATAATTAAAAAACTATAAAATAAACTTAGCATTGAGCATTTCGTATTAAGTAATAAGAATTAAATGATATTTTTTAGATAATAATTCAAACGAGTCAGTGTCTCGTTGCCGCAGATAAGTAACGTAAATTTAATGAACTGTCAATTGGAAAAGGAAATAAATGTTTATCGAATATTAATATGTTATAAAATAAAATGTCATCGATCAACAGTATAATATATTAGTTAACTAGTAGTATATAGTAGTTAACTAGAATAACTTAAATCTAGTAGAAATCATTTAACTTACAATTGTGCTAAATTATATTAAAAGAAGGACGAAGATCTGTAACTGAGTGAGGGTGATCGTACTTACGACTATAATAAACTACTACAATGTTCTTAAATCCTACAATGTCATGTTTAACTTCGTAAATATTCTAATATTTAAACTAATGTTGTTTTAACTACAGTGAAAATCTCTTATAGCATTGGCGTGTCTGAATTTACGAATATCGAGTGCAGACGTGTAATACGTGCATAGTCAAATGTTTTTCACGATTATGACGTAACATTGCACGTTGGCGTATCGTTCATGAGCTACGATGGTTTCATTTTGAGGGTAGGTTTTATTTAATTTTAGGATCAATATATAACTTAATATATTTCAATTATATTACAGAGTATATATAATAAACATAATAAAATAAATAGAATAATTCTATGTTTAAGATAAAAAAAAATAATAACTTCTTTCATCTTGCTTTAAATCCTCTTTTGATTACTAACATTTACTTTAATGAACATACGGTTATAAGACGTTTTTCATTCGTATATTTTCGAAACTCTATCGCCAATATTATAAGAACTTATTTGATTTAGTACAGGATTGAAACTTAAGCCGATTTCAAAGCGAAAATACATTTTTTTAAATATGAATGCAATAATAAGACTAGACGTCGGTTTATTTGAAAATATTCTAATTCGATTTTCGAATGTAAGGGAATTATATTTAACCTACAATTTTATTTAAATTTAAACCTATTGCGATACATTTATAGAGCCTAAGGCTAAGAACTCACGGAGCCGTTTTCACACGCTTGTTGCGGGTTCGCGGCTTCTGTAGAATGCAGGTATGTAAGGGTTCCACTGCACCGGCAGCCAACTAGTAGAATCACGCGGGTCGCGGTCACCCGCAGCTTCACTGCTTAGCCCGCGTATTTTGCGGTTGGTTGGCGGAAGGCGCGCGTACAGAAATCTCATCCGACAAGTTTGCGGGCGATAACCGCAACCGCGACGTCCGCGGTAACCGAACAGAACTGCGGTCTCATGAGTTTAGAAACAAAAGTCGTTCCGCCACCGCGGCGGGCGCGACTGAAAACCGCTCCGTTAGTTCTTAGCCTAAGAATCTCTTACTGCATTGCAAAATATTTTTTAAAACATCCATGAATAAATAGACGACGACTGACATCAATAACATCGATTTTTTTTTTGTATTTTTCATTCTTTTTTAAATATTTTTGTAATTGAATAAACTTTTAACGATAACTATGTAACTACGACTAATTAAATATTGATATATAATATAATATAATATAAATATAATTTCCACTGAGCAAGGCAGCAGTCCGTTCTCTCTCCCCATTTTACATTCGAACTTAACCTTCGAACACTTTGAAAACAGTCTGTTTTCAGTTCCGCTAAGCGAGAAAATTATTTGTTATCCTAAATCAAGCTCATATATCCTTCATAACAAAATGCTCTACTCAGAGGAAATATAGTCCAATAGGTATTATGAGATAATCGATGCTGATCGCTAACTAGGTATATTAAATACTGCTATGTGACACATATTTTCTCTATCACTACACATAAATATTGAATGAAATACATTTAACACAAATATATCGAGTGATATATTTCCTTTTTAATGAATATGACCCCAGTTTACAACGATTGTTCTGAAAGTTCTGATACGATTATTATTATTTTTTAATTAATTGAAGTCGATACAGATGCGACATCGAGGGTAACTTGATAGAACGTTATTCGTCTATACTATTTTTTTTATGTAAGGTGATCGAATTGTTAAAACTGATAATACTGAATTTAGTAATATAACACGAATAGTTAAAAATATACTTCATAAGTGAACGCCAAAAGGGCGTTTAAATAAGATCTTAAACAGAAGTGCTTAAAACTATGACTATATAACTTTCAAATACTAAAAGTTATTGATTGTGAGACTCTACTCCTTGTCTTAACTTGGCATTCGCTTTGAATGCTGGGTCGTGTCCTTACGGCCTTCAGCCAACTCGAACAAGGTAAAGTAAGCTAAACTAAGTTAGTCAAGAAAGAGATACTAAATTAATAAATACTTAACAAAAACTTAATATAAAAAAATCATCCCAGTATAGAAAACAATTTGTACTCAAACTTTGAAAAAACTTAAAGAAATGTTACTTCCGCTTCTGTTACGTCACGGGTTGCAAGACCAGCTCCACAACCATTGGGTTGGCAGCACTAGCGTTAGCTTCACACAAAGGCCAACTTGCTGCTCTAACGGTGCAGCATACTGACGGGAGAGGGCTGTACCGGTGCAGCATATGCTACGGAACAACACTAGTACATGTACTCGCTAGAGGGCACTGTCGCCATAACGCCATGTCCGTTTAATTTTAAAATTACATATTTCCAAGAGATTTTGTCGATTCCGTGAAACATTAATCGCGTACATAAATGCTGGCGCGATTATATCATTTACTTCTTTTCATTGGTCTTCGGTTGTTCAGAGGTTTCAAATACCTGGGAAAAATAACACAAGTTTTAACCATCTACGTTCGATGTCAAGAGCTACTTAAATAATTGTATAAAAGCCTTAGTACTGTTTGCGTAGTAATAATAAATGCAAAATAAAATATATAAATGCCTGCCATTGCGACAAAAGCAAAACCGAAGTATGCATTATTTACAGTACGTTTATTGATTTCTTGATTTCTTGACATTAAAAAGTTCATTTCTTGACATTAAAAAGGATACTATTTTGTTATTAGTTAAGAACAATGTTCTTAACTAATAACAAAATAGCATTGGCTAATCAAATAATGTTACCCTTATATTTTATAAGTTCAAATGCCATTCAGGCAGAGCTCAAAGCTTACTTAAGACAGCACATCATGCAAAGCTAAAAAAAAGACATCGACTTAGCACCTGTAATCACCTCAACGGGCAAAGAGGCCCTGCGTGGCAGATGTTGCATTGTGCGTTCCTGGACGCCGTGCGTCGCTTTAGCGAGCCATTGCTGGCAAGTACCAATGGGGCCAGGCTTTCGCCTGCCCCCATTTACGCTGTGACGTAAGGCTCCTTGCGATGCTAGACCCCGCAGTTCAGAGGGGGCCACAGGGGCCGGAGCAGACCCTCGGCGGCGAGACCAGCAGTCCTTGCTAGAGAGCGTGCGTCGCAGCAGCTGAGGTATAATTTCTAGCATCTTCTTCTCTTTTGGTGCTGTGAAATAAATGCTTGTATAAGATGATTAAAGCAAATTCAAATATAAAAATATACATAAAGAATGTGAGGTAAAAATTAACTTACAGTAAGCAATAGCGTCAGTTGGCATGGACTTCCTACGATTAAGCAGTTGTTCAGACGAGCTAAGCTGTACCGTAGACAAATTGTCACGTAGCTGACTGCCTACGGTGGCAGAGTCTCGGCGGGAGGCCCCCGAAGTCGGCTTGACTGCTAGTTTGAAATTCTCCCTTAGTCGACTGTCCGGGCCGTCGGCTACGTTAATAGTCTCAGAAGCGTTGTCGGTATCCTTGAATAAATTGCTGAGCCTTTCTTCCAAAGTCAGTGCAAATTCAGACGTCTGGCGAGATGGACAGATGGTGTCATCGGTGCTCGTGTACATTGGGCGGGAAAGAAGAGCGCGAGTGCGAGCGATGGTCTCCAGCGGAGGGAACGTCTGCTGCCGCACCAACTTCCATGTTCCACCTTCCTTGATCACGGTGTTAAGCCGAGTTGCTTGCCCGGGTGTAGTCATACAGACTGTCGACAAATCAGGCAGCAGCTTCTCTGTGCTTATAATTTTCTCAGCTGAATCACTGTGTTCGCATTGAGAGCGCACACTTACTTGAGAGTTGGTAGAGTTCCCACTTCCTATAGCGATTGCACTTGCGATTTCCTTGTTACGTTCTGCCAGAGACTCGTGGCTCTTCTCTATGATCTTGAACTTAGTGTCCTGTGTGAACACGTTAAGTGGCATCGACAAGCGGCGCAATTGTTCCTTTAAGCCACTCGGTTTGGTGGGATTTAAAGAGCTACGCCGTAATGGCAACAGAAGTTCTGAGCTGTCCGACATATTAGTTCCCGAACACGTCTCAAAATCATCATCAATCACGTCCACTTCAGATATGTCCGTCTTAGTATATGCGGCGATCTCTTGTGCAACAAATGATTCCCACTTGGCCCGATTGTAAGTAAGGTTCTTTAACATTTGTGCGGAGAGGTCGTTTTGTAGAAAACGATGCCATTCGGTGATTAGAGGCGTTACGACGTACTTGAGAAAACCTGCCGATTTCAACACGTTTATAATATTTTAGTGCGTGAGAAAAACGAATTTAAGCCTTACTATTTTTAAATTATTATTACCCAAAGGAAATAAACCGTTATAATCAATAATTATTGTACATTAATGATGATAGTCTAATAGTTAAGATGAAGTTTCGACACTTATTCAATGTCGAGGACAATATGTATTTACTTTACTTTCACATAATTGTCCAATACTAAAATATTAGTGATTTTAAATTATCGACAACTCCACCATTCATAATAAAATATTCATTTAAATTATTTATAGGTGTATTAACGATACTAGTAATTCAAAGCACCAAAATAATTGAAATACAAATTATTTTCAGAACCAAATTAAATTTGAAAATATTATATATATAAAAAATACATAAAAGTCGTATTTACCAGTCTGAATCTTTGGTATCGATGTAGTGTGGCGATCACAAAGCGCGGTCACTGGTAGATTGAGTTTGCGTTCGCAGTCACCCTGGCGGAAGAATTCTTCGCACACCTTCAGGCTCCACTTCCTGCTGATCTCCCATGGCCGGCATGGGTTGGATATGTCGGCGCACTTTAATGCGATCTGTAGCACTAGGTGGCGATGATCCCTGTTCCTCATATCGAGGGTGTTGTTGTCCAAGTATTTCTATGAAAGAATGAAAGCTGAATTAGTTCACTATAAATTTTCACTAATAAATAACTAAATAATAATTATTATAAATTCAAAATAAAAGTTTTCAAAAAATAATAAAAACGACAGACGAAAATATACATACATGTATCGATACCAATTTTAATAACCTCTGTCATATTAACTATGAAGGAGTAAATTATTTAGAGTTTAGTCGCAAATAGTATTGTTACTAAATTTAAGAGTAACTCGGAGCGTGCGTTAGCCTGATAGCTGTTTCGTCGAGTTATTATTCGATGGTTCTATTTATAGGTAATGTTCGTATTAATTTCTGCTGAGTCTTTATACGATCATTATTACAAATGTTTTACACTAAACCTATATACAAGCTAATAACATTTTTTAGTTTGAAACTATAAAACGGACGTCTATGTACTCGTATATAAAATTTATTTCGGTGTATCTCGGAAACCGCTCTAACGGTTTAGCTCAAATTGGGTACTTAGGCGATGTTTTGCTTTTTAAGTTAATTCTAGCTGTGTTTCCTGAAAAAATATATTAGCTAGAAGAAGAATAGTAATACTCTCTTGATTTATATTGGCTACGACGGCTCGTCTCAGAAACTACCACTATCGACTATCGACTACTGACTGAGAAGGATTATTACGCGCAAATACAGGAGCAAGAATTAGTTGAGTTACATTTTAATATACTATATATTAGTTCTAATCTGTCAAGTCAATGACCTTTATTTTAAATACTAATTTATTTTTATTTATAGTTGTGGTTGCCCTAAAGGCGTCATTGTGATTAATGAACTGATGTACTAAGTCTAGGAGATAGGAATTAATAAGGCAAACTAGAAAACAAGCGTTGACCGTGTTTACAATGTGTGCGTAACCCAGTTTCTCAATTTAGGATTACTCCGAGCATGAGCAATGATTGATAAACATCGCGAAGAATTTTTGGGTTACGCTATTCCATTATCTTATAAATAACTGTTGCCAAGACGTCACAGAAAATTAATTACAAGACGCTTGCAAGAGAAACATAATATGCGTTCGAGTTGACACCGATTTATTAAAATTAAAAGAGTGCGTTGATGTCTTTTAAGTAGTTATTTATAGACATAAATGTATTTCTTTCTATTTCAATCGAAATCTAAATAACGATGCGTTAATGGCACGAGATAATATTACGTGCTCGTCTTTTAATCGAACAAATAAATTTGAACTTTTTTTAATAACAACTAAAACAATTTAAAACTGAAAAATTTGCAATTCTACCGCAAAACAATAATATTTAATATTGTCGTGTTCCGGTTAGAACGGTGAGAGAGCCTATATGTTTATAGGCACAAGGGACATAACACTTTAAGTTACACATTGGCGATATAAGTAATGTTTTTGGTGGTAATATTGATGGTGATACCTTAGCATCAGGTAACTCATTTGCTCGTCTACCTACATATATTAAAAAAAAGTTTCTTTGGCACGATAAACGTTATAGGAAGAAATTGACTATGACTATTCTTTGTGTCACTTTTAACGTTTCTGATTCGGAGGTTTTTCCGTTACGTGTACTGAATTGCACGCGATCTATCTTTTTGTTTCCATGTTTTATTTTTTTAATCATCATTGATAAATAATTATGCCTAAGGCGAATGTTAATAATAGGTTTATTTACAGAAAAAGATAGGTTTTTTTTCTTGAATTTACTAATACATGAATTCATGTATATTATATAAAAATAAAGAAAGCGTAAGTGTACGTATTTTTTAAGGATTTAAAATAAATCTACACATAAAATATTAAGAAGGCATTCTAATATTTAATTCATATGTGAATGCGATTAATTAAAAAATGTTGTGTGTGAATAAACTTTCATTATATTTAAATAATAGAAAAAAATTTCAATAATAGAGTATATAGAGATAATATTGAGTCCGATGTGCGGAGGTCACTAATTAGTATTAACAATCATTCAATGAAGTTCATTCATCTATTCATCTAATAATTTCATTATTTCGAATCACATTAGTCATTTGATTATGAAGCCTTCATCGACTACTCATTGTTCCGTACACAAACTATATTTCTGGTTTATTCAATGTGTAATGTTGCTAATATATATGTTTATATATTTATAAAAAAGTTATTACATTTGCATTTGTATTTAATGAATACTTTTCTTAGATTTTATAGAATGGAATATTAATAAAAAAATTTTTACTATATGGAATTTTTAGGACGCAATTTAAAAAAAAGAAGACGGAGTAAACTGTTCCTACTTTTGACATAGAATGTTAACTAGCAAGTGAAATAAAAGTTACTTTATGAGTACAATGTTCGGTAATTATAATCTAGAAAACGAAGGAATTTCATGAATATAGTTAAAAATACCTTTCATATTCAAAAAGTAAGCTCGAACGAATTTGCATTTTATTAATAATAGCCTTTAAAAACTCTTTCTCGTTTATATTTGACTATTTATGTATATTTATGATATGTATTTAAAAACTTCCAATTGCGTTTTGTTTTTTAAAGAAACAACTGGTCTTGACGGAGATAAATCGTAAAGTTTATGTCACATAAATGACAATACCTTTCTTGTCCTTGATTAGCGATGTAGATTTGGAAGACGGTTAATATTTCTGACAGTACCGATTATCTATCGGCGTTGTTGACCACTTACCATCAAGTGGCCTATTGTGCGTCTTCCTTGTTAATAATGAACTTTGCATTATTGATAGCGCTTTCGTCGGGCTCCTAACAATTAACGTGCGTCGTTGCATAATAAATATCGTTAGACACCATGGTCTCGGAGCTAAATTCAATTATCGGATTTATTAATGCTAAGTTGATCAGATTAACTGAACTGTTTTGCAAACGATTTACAAATAAGTAACAGTAACAGCCTGTTAATGTCCCGCTGCTGGGCTAAGGCAGCTTTCGAGGAGAAGGTTTGGAGCTTATTCCACCACGCTGCTCCAATGCGGGTTGGTAGAATACACATGTGGCAGAATTTCAATGAAATTAGACACATGCAGGTTTCCTCACGATGTTTTCCTTCACCGTTAAGCACGAGATGAATTATAAACACAAATTAAGCACATGAAAATTCAGTGGTGCTTGCCCGGGTTTGAACCCACGATTATCGGTTAAGATTCACGCGTTCTTATCACTAGGCCATCTCGGCTTACAAATATCTTAATATAATTTTAGAATGATCATCGCGTGTACAGTGTCACGACTCTCGAGAGTTATTTCTCGCAAAATATTATTATTGTGCACGTTAGTTTCCGCTATTCATATGTTATTAGTACACGTATTCCGTATTTAAATGTTGTGCGAAAGCAAATGCGACTTATAAATGTTGCTTAGCGATTGATTAGTTAAACGATGCTGTGTATTCTTCTTTCGAACGTCAAATCAATAATGAAAGAAGGAGCGATCATCAGTGTTTCACTTTATAAAGCTTATAAGTAAGGCCCTCTGTTTTTATATTTTGTAGGAAAAAAACTGCATGTTAACAAAAACATTATAATTGCTTATAAATATAAAATACATTATAAATTAAAGATTATAATTTAAAATAAGGTTTTTTATAAGGTCATTATAATTATGTGATAATTTATTAAAAAAAACCTCCGTCTATGAACTAGAGCACTATACATCGTCCTTTTTTAAATTTATTATTGGCTAAGACAGAATATTTGTATTTTCTATAGTTTCGGATTTCTCTACATTGTCACAAATTAAAAAAAACTCAAAAGATTCATGACTCTGTCGATGCGATGATACACCATCTAAGATGTAATGTCCCTTTGCCTGTGTTAACTCATGCGATATATCTGTACATAGTAATGCAAACTACTGATGTTTGCCGCTAAAATAACTAATGAGTGGGTGGTACCCCCCAGACAGGCTTGCACAAACCCCTACCACCGTGTACAAAGAGGGGCTTCGGTTATTCATTATAAATAAAGTTTTCAGTGAGTTGAATAGATTTGTTTAATTTGAGTTTGATAGAATAAGAAAATATATTCGCATTTACAGTATTAACTGAATCCAACGGCGTGGATAGATGACCGGAATACTTAAGCAACATAATCGTAGATTGGAAAACTTGTATAAAATATTTTTTTCTTCAAGCCATTTAAGTCACTATAAAATTTATTAATTGAAACTATAGGGTTTCGCAGTAAATTCACTGATGATTATTAAAAGAATTATTAAATGAAAATAAAAATAAAAAAAAACCCTAATATACTTTTTTCTAACTAGAATGTCATTTCATGTAAAGTAAGAAGTACTTTAAAATAACCATTATACTTTCAAACAACCATTTATACTTTACTTATATTTAAGCGCAAGCGAAGCCGCAGGCAACAGCTAGTTACTTGATATAAACAAGTTACTTGATGAAACATATGAGACCATTTCTATTCGTAATTAGGAAATGTTTGTCATATCAATAATATCTTTTTGAATTTTATTTATCTAATTTAAACAAATTAAAGAATTTAAAACATTTTTAATAAAAGATTATCATTTAAAAATAATTTAAAAAATAGATCTCAGACGACTAGTTCATTCTTCGTTCATTTGCTGAAAACACGAGGCGTAGAGATTATCGGGAAGCCCATAGTGGCCAGCATCGTGAGGAATGAGTTATTTAATGGATTAACGGTATCTTATCTCATCACGGTAAACAACCAAGCTGGCGGAGCGTCGCAGACCACAGGCGAAACATACGACACGAACACACAAATTTATTAAATCTATCTGTAAATATACATAGTGCCCTAAATACTTTTATTTTTAATAAATAGGCGGATGGCACATGGGCCACCTAATGGTAAAAGTGGTCACCACATAGACATTGGCACTATATGAAATATTACACCATTTCCTTACATTACCAAATGCGCCGCCAATCTTAGAAAATATATGTTATGTAGCTTGTACCTGTAGTTACACCAGCTCATTTACTCTTCAAACCGGAACACAATAATACTAACCGTAAGTATATCTATGGCGGTAGAATATCTGATGAGTGGGTGGTACCTACCAAGACCGGCAAACAAGTGAGCGAACTAAATTATGACGAAGAATACAAACGTACATTCATTTAAATACCGTAACAGTCTGTGAATGTCCCACTGCTGGGCTAAAGGCCTCCTCTCCCTTTTTGAGGAGAAAGTTTGGAGCTTATTCCACCACGCTGCTCTAATGCGGGTTGGTGGAAATTTAAATACCGCTACAATCAATTTGTTAACTTTTATTCAAACATCTTATAAATGAATATAAAAAAAGTTAAATAAGTTTTAATATTTTACATTTTTAATAAAATAAAGTAAGTGGCTTGTTAGTTTGAAATATTAAAAACGTATTAGTTTCCGCCCGCAGCTTCACCCGCGATTGAAAGGACGGACGAGGTTAGATATAAGGTACCTTAAGTCCTTTTCTCTACGATGGGACGGCAATCAGGCAAGATCGGAGACACTTCAGGCGCGAGAATATACATCATATAGTAACTACCCATTATAAGTATAACTACGGCAAGAAAAATGATATCCAATCAATGTCACTTTTATGAAAATGTTGCTAGCTAGTATTTAAATCTCGTATCTTTCAATTCGAGACGCTATCAATGGACACCGCAGTGCCACCGCGATGAAAGATGTCCGAAATTATTCCTACAGTACAATTATCAGTATTGGTAAATTCTGAAATATAGCTCTCTAGATTTCTAATAATAATATTATCAATAATTGGAGCATTGTATTTAATGATTATGACTTTTAATAATTTCTTATTAAATGTATTTTTATTATTATCATGATTCATTTTTCATTTATGTAAGTAATATCTTTTTTCTCTTGTTTTGAGATAAGTTTTCATTCGCACAGACTTTCTTGTCGTATGTTTTTATTTAAATATTTAATGGTACAAGAATAAACAAAAAAATATAAGTTCATAAAAATGCATACACACACATAAAAATGTAAGCCATTCTGAGTTTTCTCGACTACATTATTCAATTTAGAATTACAATTATATTATACTAGCTGACCCGTGCCCACTTCGTTTGGCGGTAAACATTTTTACTTATGACTGATTGGCTGAACATTAATAAGATTGTGTCAAGTATTTGATATTTTAAATTATCTCTTAAACTATGCAACCAAAAAACAAACTGTAATAAACGAATTTTATATAAATAAAATTTCCTTGGTAATAAAGCAATTTATTTCTAAATGAATTGACGTGTTGTACGTAAAAAAAACCGTCTAATAGAAATATCACTCAATAGAATACAATACGGTGGCTTTTATCAATGTCGTATTATCTCTTTAATCATTGGTCCAAATTATGTGCAGTAGAAAGGAAAAGTATTTTTTTAAACACTTGAGGCGATAAGTTTACTTATTTTGATAATAATTCATAATTGTTGATAATATGACCAATAAACATGACCTAACGATTTAAATTATTAGACTTAAATATAAAAGTTAGACATATGCTGTCACTGACTTTTTTGTATGCATTATCAAGTTCTACAACTATTCTCTAGAACTAAATTATATATCTCTCATCGTTAAGGCAGCGTTCGTAAGAAACGTTTTCGTTCGACCGTTTTTTCTCCGAGTAACTTTGCAAATCCCATTACCACGAAGAAGTTTTTTTTTCATTTTTCGGGTTAATATATAGCTTATGACATTCGCAAATATTGTGGCTTTCTATTGGTAAATAATTTTTAATATCGATTCGGTAAATCCAGATATTACCCCTTACAACCTCACAAACTTTACCTCTTTATTAGCATAAAGTGGTATAGATAATTAATTATTAATTAATAATGATTTTATTATAAGCAACTGTAATCATCTTGTATACGCGGTGCCACTGTACTGTATGTACTGAGGCACCACGTTCAGTTTGTCGTTATACTAAAATATATTTGACAGGTAATTAATTAGTTGTTAGCTTTTACACAAAGCTATCGCCTCGTTTACAAGTTGCTAAAGCGAAATCACAATTAAATACAAAGTTCATAATTAAAACACTACTAACATTATAATGAGGAACAGCTGGTTTTAGCAGTTTACTGGAGCCTTTTAAGCTAGCCATACCACCGACGACGTTGAAAAACTCTACAACTCAAAGTACGTGTTCACTCGAATTTGATTTGGTCTGCAATCTCTGGTTAGGATCCATGAGTCTATTCATTTGGTTATTTCTGCTCTGTAGGCCTACAATAGATATCATTTATTATATTCTCTTTTTAAAATGTGCTTTAATAAAAATGAAAATGTTCAATAATTCTTGGTCTTCCGATAATATATTCATAAAAATGACAAAATGGGATGAATAAACTAATTAACTCATATAATAATGTAACTATAGAAAATAATTCCAATATATTTGGTAAATCAAGTATTTTTTAATACCTAATATCGAACATCCGAAATAAAGCCATTTATGAAATCTGTCTACATGTTACATCTACATAAACACACATACGAGTTGTCTATTGTCAAACTATTGAGAGAAATCACTAATACCTTCATTGTATTCGATTGGCAATCATTCAATTTGTACATTGGCCATTCTGTGAAAGCAGTCGCCGTTAATACACTTAGGATATTGTTCCACTATGCAAATAAGCAGCGGTACTGTATAGTACGTATTCAGTAGACTTTGTCGTAGATAGCGATGGAGGCGTATTTATAGATAAAAATAATAATAATGTCCTCCAGACCGATTCCGGCCACGGCGGCCAATCTCAATAGATTAGCCAACTACGCAGGAGATATTATAGTGCACAAGTGTGCGCGCAAACACAGGTGCACTCTCTCTTCCCTCACACTCATAATCCGATGGGACGGACACGACCGGAAAGAGTTTAGGCGCAGGACCAACGGCTTTACGTGCTTTCTGAGGCACGAGAGTGTACACTTCAAACTTCCAGACTCCGGGATGCTACTGAGAATTTTCTGATAGAAAAACCCAATAACTTTTTATTGGTCCGACCTAGGAATTGAACCCAGGACTTCCGGTTCTGCGGTCTTACATCTAGCCACTAGACGAACGAGGCAGTCAATAAAAATACTAAGAAGATGCAATTATTATTTTCACCATAGCACACGTAAATCCTGTTAAAAATGGTCGTTATTAGTTCAAAAAAAATGTATATTAATTTCCTATTCTATATATAGGAAATAATATATAGGAAGGCGGACGAGCATATGGGTCACATGATGGTAAGTGGTCATTGGCATTGTAAGAAATGTTAACCATCACTTACATAACCAATGCGCCTCCAACCTTAATAAAATAACAGCATATATGTTTCACGACAATGATTACTTAATTATATCAATTTCACTGATACTCGTTTATTTTTTTTGATATATTGCACCTTGTATATACAAGTATTTTCAAGTATTTACTATTTTGTTTACAAGTATTTAGTATTTTATATGGTTGTAACGTTTTAATTGTTTCTATGAAGCTTTTATATCGACAGATAAGAGAGCAATCATGGCGCTTAAATTGAAATATTTTTAAGAGTGCGTGACGATAAATAATAAATAATTAAAATACAAATAAATATAATTATTAATATGCCCAGGGAGGCGGTACATGATCATAAAGATACGTCACGCTCACGTGTGGGTGATCAGCCTCATATAGATTGTGCGGCATGCGTCGGAGTTGCGAAACTAGTTGCGCAACGCACGTTATCTATAGACTACATCCTAAACGAGCGCGTGTGAATGAACTGCTCACGATCTGACATGCGCTGTGTGTCACACGTAAGATAGTGTGCACAATGTCTGTTGTCTTATCATTACTACTGTATCGTCTAGTATCGTCTGTGAAATGTATCTATTGTGCACGCATAAATGTATTTATGGCACGGTAACCTTTTAAATATAGCTTTCATTCTCCTCTTTATTATCTTATAACAAAGATTTATTAAATAATTAATAAGTTCTACGTCAATTTTCACTAACATTAAAACTGTTTTACTTAATTATCTACCTCGCTGGTCTGGCTAGTAAAAGGCCAAAGATCCCTAAGTCCTTTGATCAATTCCCAGGTCGGGTCGATAAGTTATTGGGTTTTACTGTCGAAGCTGAGTCTGCAAGTTGGAAGTGGTTCAGCTCCCGTGCTTTGGAAAGAACCTACAGCCGTTGGTCCTGAACTTTCCGGTTGTGACGGATTGCCGTCTCATCGGATTAGGAGTGACGGAGTAGAGATTGCGCCTGTGTTTACGCTGTGTATACACTTGTGAACTTTGTGTTCTGCTGCTAATTTTTCGAGATTGTCCGCCGTGGCCAAAATCGGTCAGGAGGATATTATCATCTTTTTTTTTTATAGAATAGGAAGGTGGACGAGCATATGGGCCACCTGATGGTAAGTGGTCACCAAATGCCCTTAGACATTGGCATTCTAAGAAATGTCAACCATCGCTTATAGCCAATGCGCCACCAACCTTGGGAACTAAGATTTTATGTCCCTTGTGCCTGTAATTACACTGGCTCACTCACCCTTCAAACCGGAACACAACAATATCAAGTATTGCTGTTTTGCGGTAGAATATCTGATGAGTGGGTGGTACCTACCCAGACGAGCTTGCACAAAGCCCTACCACCAGTATCTGCTTCATCGGTATTAGCGAACAAAATCAACTATACAAAGTCTATAAATTTATCGTAAATATAAATTTAACAAAGTACTTTTTCCTAATATTGGCTACATTTCAAATCAGAGAACTGTTCGTATATATTTATTTATTAATAAAACGTCCATACCGACACACCAAAGTCTAATTAATTAATTTTATAAAAACAATTTATTTTGTTATTGTTCAATACTCACAAACACATTGTATTGTAATACAGTATTGTCGTCCGATGATAAAATCAAATGAATGGGTTATACTCGTATATATGAAATTTTTTCATAATTCAGAGCGTTATTTTTATTAATCGTTGTTATTTAGTTGGGAATTAGTCTAACAATCGTGTCTTCTTCTTTAATTTGTCCAATCAATGAAGAAAAGAGATAAATCTGTGTTTTAACTAAACAGCCACTAAGTAACTTTTATAAGTAATGCCGTATATCCAAAAGTTTTTTTTTATCGTTTTCCACATAATGACCTTTTAAATTTTACGTATAATGTATACGTTGGAGAAAGAAATATATAAAAAATATATTTAATTGCCGTCGACCACTACTATCGCTTGTGGTCTAAAATTGTCATGAGAAATTCTTTTCATTTGCATATTTAATTTCGTGACTAGAAGTTATGTTGACAGTTTATTATTAAATAAATCAACACGCTTAACGTTTGAGATCCCAAAAGATTGTTAAGATTTCATCTCGTAAGTTGTAGTTTCAGTCTAAACAATAATAAAGTATTGTTAATCTAATATAAAAGGAAAACGTAAACAGATTGAGTAAGCAATTTAATTTAATTAAAAATGTTTTTTCTTGTTTCGTAATTCAAGCATTATATTAAATACGGATATCCATTTTCTTTAAACCGTCCGATTCCTACAATTTGCAACATACTAGAGTGGAGCCTTTATAGCGTCGAATATGGAAATTCTTTGTAATGTAAATTAAATCAAATGAATGTTCCTTGAATTACTTTAATAAAATCTTGAGTTTATTATTTTGCAGAATTGTCGAGAATAATGTATTTAAATTGTAACGTAAGAAGAGTTTAGTTTAGCATTTACTAAAAGAAAAAAGTTATATATTAGGTCCTTACATATGAAATTAGTGTTTTATCGTACCGACCACTTTGATCTGAAATATCTCCTTTTTGGTTAAGAATTCCAAATTCCAATTTACAAATTCATTTAGCTGGTACATTTGAGTTTTGAAAACAGTCATTCGTTTGTTTTTCCTCATTATTTTTTCTTTGGTGTCGCTTATTACCGCGAAATGGAAAACATGAAATATTGGTATATTTACGAGTACGAGTTCTACCGTGGCACCAGTGCTGAAGAAAAAGCTCGAAGGATTAATTTTGTGTACGGCGCTGGTGTCGCAAAAGAAAGGCTATTGTGGAAGCGGATCCATCACAAGGCACTTATGAGATAGCTGCACGCTTTGGGGTAAATGATAAAACTGTATTAATCCACTTGAAGCAAATCGGGAAAGTAAAAAAACTTGAACGATGGGTACCTTATGAATTGAGTGAATCGAACTTGAAAACACGCGTCGCCTGCTATGTTACTTTGCTTAACCGACACAATAATGAAGGGATTTTAAATCGAATCATTACTTGTGATGAAAAGTGGATACTGTACGATAATCGGAAGCGCTCGTCGCAATGGCTGAACCCTGGAAACCCAGCCAAATCCTGCCCTAAACGAAAATTGACCCAGATAAAGTTACTTGTGAGTGTTTGGTGGACTAGCGTCGGTGTCGTTCACTACAGCTTTCTAAAATTTGGCCAAACGATTACGGCAGATATCTTTGGTCATCAACTGCAAACCATGAAGGAAGAACTAGCTGCTAAACAACCGAGATTGGTCAATCGCTCTAGGCCACTGCTGCTTCACGACAATGCAAGACCACACACTGCACAACAAATAACCACTAAGTTAGATGAGCTACAATTGGAATGTCTGCAGCATCCACCGTACTCCCCGGACCTTGCTCCAACAGAAGAAGAATTGCTCCAGTAGAAATTGAAGATCGATTAAGTGGCTCTTATATTTTGAAGTGGTCCTAAAACACAGTTGTTTTATTCGAGGTACAAATATAAATTTACTAAAAAATATAATCGAAACGCAACAAATAACCATCTTGCATAAATTGTTATGTACAATATCTGGAGTTTCAAATATAACAACGGAACGCAGCGTCACGTTACGTTACGTCAAGCGAAAAGATACAATAAAGTTGAAGTTATGCTTTTCTTGTACGTTGAAATTTATACTTTGTAACTCAAACTATATTTTATTTCTCAACAAATAAATAGCAACTATTGACAGCTGAGGTACTAATGCGTTACAGCGACGTGTTTTAATAATTTCAAGTAACAGGCCATCTAAAATAAAAATATATGATATTATTTTATAAATATGATATCCTTTTGCTATTGATTTATAAAGCATACATTTTAACTATTGTTGTACTTCATTTTAACTCGTGCACTTATACAAATACATTGTATTATGCTACACAGTTTTTCCAAATCAAACCAAGTAATTTGCTTTGCCTTTTGCTATCAGCTTTTTAATTTTTATTTCTAGGGTTAGTAACTCTTTTGCGGGACAATGTATGTATGTATACATTATACTGTAATAACAGAAATCCAGGAAACGTTTAAAAATATTCCATTGTGAAAATAAATAAAAATGGTTAAACACTACTGTTAATATTTTGGACATGTTGAGATCATTCGCACCAAGTTTTAACGTTTTTTTAATGTTTGTCAGTCATTTTAAGTAGCAAATTCGCATCGACGTATAATCGACGTATCGATCGAGTAAACTGACGTTTGTCTATCAATTGATGAACATATTTAAGTAATTTAGATGAATATCTGAGTATTTTTATTATTCATTAAAAAAATGCTTTCAATAAGTACTAGATTCAAGCTTTCAAATGAATATAAAAGTCAGTACACGCGATCTCAAAAAAGCCGGTTTAATTTAATCAAACATTAACAACATAACACGTTCGGACATTTAAAGGTAAGGAAAGGGGTTGGTTTCAAAATTAGATAAATTATACACGTTTCTCGCTCTTTTAATTTAAACTCGATTTTGGCAGCGAACGTGTTTATTAATTATCATATTGAATCGCACGATTAACGTGCTGACGGAATAGAAATATCACTTTTAAGAAGTGCGTACAATGGCAATCGAAACATATATTCGAATGGAAAATAAAAACATTCAATATCAAGCGATCGTGATCGCTATTTAAACGTTCACTGACAATTGCTTTTAATCAATACCAATTTATATTTTGTTGAATTCTTTTTTATACATATTAAGACAAATAATAATATTAATATATAACGATCGGTCAGTGTGTATTGACATTTAGATAGATTATATTTGTTTTGTCTATTATTAGTTTTAGACATTGCGTAATTCAAATGTTATCTTTGTTATAATAACTTTAGTTATGATAACTTTAGTTTGTATTGGATGAGTGTTATTATCATCAATACTCCCCGTATTAATGATAATAATGTTCTCCTCCCAAACGATTTCGGCCGCGAAAAATTCACACAGGTGCACACCGGTGCACTCTCTATTCCCTCACTCTTATAATCCGATGGGTCGGCAATATGATACGACCGGAAATAGTTGCGGCGCCTGCGCCTGAAACAACGGTTTTACTTTGCTACTGATTTACTTTCAGACTCCGGGCTACTACAGAGAATGTTCGACAGAAAAACTTTTTAATGGCCCGATTTATATATATATATATATATATATATATATATATATATATATATATATATATATATATATATATATATATAAATCGGGCCATTAAAAAGTTATATATATATATATATATATATATATATATATATATAAATCGGGCCATTAAAAAGTTTATATATATATATATATATATGATAACCTTTGTCGTTTTCTGCACCCCTGATAACGTGTATGGAACATTAATGATGATATGTTGAGTAGTTAAGACGCGAAAGCGCTACAAACTAATAAACAAACTCATTTTCACATTTACAATATTAGTTAGGTGTACGAAAATTAAGTTTATTTGACGGAACACGAAATATAATTTCAGTTTCCAAACGTCGCGGAAACTTTTTACTGATGAGCATGGGTTGCAACGTCTCCTTAGGTGGAAAACTAATTTCCTAAAGTTAAAATTGAATAACTTTGTAAAGGTATCTGTTAAAAGTGTAAATATTTATATATTAAATGATGTAGCAGAAAGATTCATAAAATGTCACGATGTCCTCATGAAAATTTAAATACATTTTTACAATGATTTAAAATTAATTTGAATTGAACATCTGTTACTTTTACGACGGAATATTTGAATACGTCCTTAGTTCGGCCATTTCGAGCATTATTATATGTCAAAATTATCCGCTTTTATATAATAATATGGGCGGATGGGCATATACGCCACGTGACGGTAAGTGTTCACCGTCGTCCATAAACATTAGTATTCTAAGATGTATTAACCATCCCTTACAACTAAGATGGAATGTCCCTCATCCACATTGGCTCACTCACCTTTCAAACCAGCGCAGAACCACCATGAAATATTCCGATTTTAGAAGGTGCAATCAATTTTTTTTCAGACCTGGGTTTTGTACTCAGGGCCTCGGGATATGCGGCCTTATATCAAGCCATCAGACCAACGAAGTAGTCAATATATATAAATATATATATTTTTTGAATGCCTGGTTTTACAAGTAATACAGAGCTTAGAATCAAGCCAATTTTTTGCAGTGCGAGTCAACGTTTAAAATTGAAGGTAACAATATTCTGCTTCACAAAATAAATTTAATAAGCCTATATCGTCGCCTCACGAAGAAAATATGTACCTGCTATAAATGTGTATTACATTTATTGCATATTAATAATATAATATATTTCAAATATCATAAAAATAATTATTGTGACGTCGTAAAGGCTCCGACAACATAAAAAATATATATGTATGTTCATAGAAAATAATAAAAGATTAAAGTGAATATATTTTTTACTACGCAATAATATACGAATGATTTCTTAATATTTATAAAAAAAATAAAAATAAAACAAATATAAAAAAAAAGTTTGAAGTCGAAGTTTATTATATAATGCTTCTCAAGGTAAGATAGCTTGTGTTAGAGCAAATCGGAGCACGAATATGAGTGTACTCGTATAAAATTAAATTTCCCGCGGCACTAAAATATGCATGGGAAATACAAATGTGTTCGCTCTCGATTGAGCTTTTTGCTTTCACTTGGCCTTCAGACGTTTCAAACAGTTTTATTTTACATCATTTTAGCAAATTAATATCAGCTGCGGCTTCTTGCGGGTTTTCACTCATGTCGCATGCAAAATTTTTCATTATTTTACTGGGCCAGTATTAATAAGCCAGTGGGCCAGTAGTAATAAATATAAGAAATAAGCCGAGATGGCCTAGTGGTTAGAACGCGTGAATCTTGACCGAACTTAAGCACCACTTAATTTTCATGTGCTTAATTTGTGTTTATAATTTATCTCGTGTTTGACGGTGAAGGAAAACATCGCGAGGAAACTTGCATGTGACTAATTTCATTCAAATTCTGCCACATGTGTCTTCCACCAACCCGCATTAGAGCAGCGTGGTGCAATAACATCCAAACCGTCTTCTCAAAAAAGGAGAGGAGGCCTTAGCCCAGCAGTGGGACATTGACAGGCTGTTACTTTAGTATTTTATACGAGTGAACTTTTCTTTAAGTTCGATGTCGATTTTTTTTCATTCATTGTCACTTTATTTCGTGCATACAGTATACTGTATGCTGTTACCAAATTGCTATTGCCTAATAATAATAATTTGAATAAAAAGATTTTTTTAAAAAGAACTTCCTTTTAGTAGATAGGTTCAAATTTTTTTGCATTTTTGAAAAGCTTGTTTACAAATATGTCGTAATATATAGTACGTGAAGCTACTACCGGTACCGTAATGTGGAACCGAGGACACCTAACTGGACCAGAAAAGAGTTCTTAAAACACAGTAGTTACCTCTAGCACGTTATATCTTGGAATACAATAAGATTCATTTGTCATAATTATTTACATTTTTCAAGTTTGCATACCATGTGTCAAAGATAGTAGTAGCTCTCGAAGGATTTTTTATCAAAAGACAAGCGTTTTCTATCAAAATACCTCACGAAAGTGTCCTTTCCAGTGATCTTGTTGCCACTATGTCGTGACGCGGAGGCTGTGCTTCTACTATTTGATGCCGTATTTGAGAAAAAGGGACAATTCTAAATTAGACAATTTTCGGGTGCATATAGTTTGATAATTTTGCTGATTGTTAACAGATTCCAATTTTATTTTAAATAGCTATACGGCATTTAAATGAACCACCATTTAATTTTAAATAAATCTAGGTGATGTGTTGAGCGTGTGTTACTCAATATCTCAGCTGATTACAAACCGATTTTTATTGAATAGGAACTTTAAGGAAAAATTCACTTCGAAAGGGAGAGTAAGATTGAAGGAATAAAACAGTTTTTTTAAATGTTTTATTACAGCACCGTAATACACCAACTAAAACTTTTACCATTAAAAACATAGAAAATAAAATGGAATGGGAAAATTTGCCTGCGTATATTATTAGTATTAGGAAAACTTTTCTCTGAGTATATTTGTTGTCACTTGCGGATAGGCAAATGAGTTTTCCACTAGAAATAAGTTTTTCATAACACTATTTTCCTTAGTTAAACCTAGTATATAAAATCATTGCAAGAACGAATTATATCAAAAAAGGGCTGCCGTTAATTTATTTTTTATAGGCTGTTGCCGAATATTTCGAGACTTCAGGCTATGGAGTTAGTCTTTTCGACTTGTGTCTAATCTCTTTTCGCTCGTGTCGGACTATCAGAGCGAGGGAATAGAGTGTCATCATTGTTTGCGTACCCACTTTTGAACTATAATATTTCCTATCCTAGGCTTGTCTTTCTTTGGAATAGTCCCGATGGCCAGTACATGTAGGATATACCTATATCCAATGATATGAAAGTTTATTTATTTACGAGATAATGATAATCGTTTATTTTTAATAAATTCTATAATTAAATGACATTCATTACGTTAAATTAGATTTTATTCACATTGAAGAAGTATTATTATTAAATTGAATGCAGTAGACCGTTCTCTTATTTAAACAACGATGGTTCTTATAGGATAAGTCTCTTAAATAATCAGAATCGAGACTATCGCTGCTTCTTGAATGCGGTTCCTTCGAGAGGTGAGTATCTATAGACATAACGAGATTCAAATGTTTGTTTAATAAATTGGCTTTCTAGTGTAAATGTAATGGTAAGATATTTGAATAATTTCAGAGATTATTGTTTTATTTTAAATTTCAATTTTATCTCTTATATGAGTTATACGATCGACAGCAGATAAAATAGAATTCATACATAAAATATACATTTTTTCATGTAAGCTTGCACAAGAAGTAACTAGCTTGCACCGCACCAATCAGTTACTCGTTTTGCACCACTTGGGCATTGTTACTTGTACTTTCGGAGTTCTCGCTGACCGTGACGACTCACACTTCCTCTTTCCTCCCAAAGGTGAAAAGCCACTCAGAAGATCTAGATTGAGGCGACATTTTGCATTTTCCTGAGGATGATGAGGAAAGACGGAGCTCTACCGAGTGCAAGGAATGGGTTGGACCGTGGATGCATAATGTCAAAACGCACTATGCCTTAATGTTTCTCCAACGCGAAAAAGGCGAACTACCTTAGCTCTTAGGTTGTTATGAATACTTTCGAAAGCAAACAGACCAAACATATCTCTTTATAATATTAGTTTTATGATAACATTATAATAATTTTTAAAAGTACAAAATACAGCACGCTATGCAATTAAGTCGACAGAGTATTTGAAGGTCATTAAAAAGCCACTTCACATACGTAAGTGCAATTACACTGTTTATTATTTCTTTCTTCAAACTATATTTTATTTTCGCTTCATACGTTTTTTTAAAGTAATAAAATGGTTTTATTTAAAAACAATATATAATATCGAAAAAGCGGAGATGGATTTGATATCTTTTTTGCTCTAAAATATATATAGGTCATAGCAATGTAGGTTAGGATATTAACTAGAAATCTGTTTTAGAATTTAACATATAGTCATATAGTTGTATCAGTGGTGTTTCCACGTCACCGAATGAATAATACTATTGTCGATGATTCATTTGTGAAAATTACTATGTTAAAGTTTGATTATGAACTCGCAAAACCAGCGGCTTCGCCAGCGTGTAATTCAGTTTGTGACGAAAATCCTTTATTTAATACTACTCAAATTTATTTCAAAGTTCCAAGGTATATAATACTTTATAATTACACGCACTGGTAATGATATAGCATTAGGGGTTATGAATATGCCTATGTATATACAAAAAACATAAAATTTAAAATAATCGATAGAATAAGTGCGATTTCAATATCTTCCAAACGATTCCAAACGCGACGACGGCTAGTACAGTCGAGAATGTTCTGCACTAGCCGCCCCAGCCTTGCCGACCCGCAAGATGCCTCTTCACGCCTCGTTTGAAGGAACCCGGGTCGTAAGAGATATTAAATAAGATAATTAGATAAGAATATAAAACATATTCATCAACAACTTGTTCTTTATATGTTTACTATAGGATTAATATTTTCCGAATGAAATTTAATAGGATCGACAAGTAAAGGTAGTTTTTATTTTTATTTTTTTATACATAAATTTAAAAGAAAAATAAATATAAATAAGTTTAAAAGAATTGATGAATTCAATTTAACTAAATTCATTTGTTATTTAGTTTCAAAGTTGTAAAAACAAAATCGCCTGCCGCTAGCCGTGCCCGATAGAGATGTTACTTTGTATTTATTATGGCAGTGGAACCCCGCTGTTTATCTACTTCAAGTTTTTCTTTGTGCATTTTGTAAATAAAATGTAACGTTCTAATGCTAGTTAATTGAGTATTGATTCGAACGTAAAGCACCAAAATGCGGCCATGGCATCTCGTTACGAGCGTATACAAATTGTTTCAGCATGTTTTAAAGTTTACTTAAATCGATGCAATCTGTAATTAACTTAATAACCTTGCAGATAAAAGTGTAGCCCTTCATAGTATCAACGTAACAAATTTAATTATATTTTTTAATATTTCTTCGATTTACTAGGAATCTCTTTTTTTAAACCTTAGTTGCAAAATAAAATCGGATATTTTTCCTTGTAACAATGGGTTGGCCATTGTTACAAGGAAAAATATCTATTAAAAAAATAAAAAGGCATATTAGTTTTGTAATATTGGAATGCCGTTTAATTATAGTAACGCAACATGAAACCCATCATATGAAGCGTGTTCTACTCACGTAATTGTCCTTTGTACTTCATTTCAATTGACTAACCAACACATTGTTCAAATCTGTTCAAATTATCTTGATGCTTTATGCTATTTAAGTGGTTGCCTTTTGTGAAATTGATAATTTAATAATATAGTATTTTTACTTTATTAATCTATACCATAATAGTTTTATAAAGAGGTAAAATTTTAATTTTTGTATGTTTGTTTGTAATGAATAAGCTCAAAAACTACTAAACCAATTTACTACAGACACAAAAAAATATTTTACCTGCAGAAAACTACATTATCAGCGAGAAACGTACCCTATATTTTTATTTAAAAAAAATTAGAGATCCCAACGAAGATTGCAATAATGTAACCAAAGGTACGCTGGGAAAACTATTGATGCTACTTAAAATAATGTATTACATTTGTATAGTACTCATTAGCCGTTAAAAAGTCCAATGATTGTTATAGCTCCAATGTCTATCGGTAGTGGTGACCACTTACCATCCGATGGCCCACATGTCAGTCTTTTCAAGAGATCCCAAAATCCCAAAATGCTTGTTCAACACGGACGAAGTCGGGGCGGGACACCAGTTTAGTACAAAACATTAATGTAATTGATACAAACGGAAAAAAGAATCAGAAATAATATACCCTGTAATAAGGAATAAAAATACTCAGAATATGAAACAGTAGAATCTAATCTATTTATCAATATTTTATAATTATCTTCTTTTCTATGTATATATAATAAACTTTATAGTTGTTGAAGATCCTTGCGTGAGGATTTCTTACTGAGTTCTATGAGTACGAGAGGTAGCGAATAGAATAATTAAAATAGTTCCTAAAATAATAATGGTTATTAAAAGAATAACAAGAAATAAATATTGAGTAAAAAAAAATAAAAAAAAAATCAGTTTTGTTCATAAAATAAATATTTTTTGTTTTATTATTTCCGCACACACGAGAGAGACATACGACTCGGGCTTACCCTCAACGAGCCAGTAGATATTTTACATCTTAAGCATTTTGCATGATATTTTACATTTAAAAGCCTTGCAATACACGCAGAACATGTGATTTATTTAAATTATGATAGTTTGATGTATTTGAAATTGTTGGTATCTTTATCTGGTCTACTTATTGACTTTGAAGGAGACGCAGATCATAAGATTCCAGTCCCGGTCGTCATAAGGATAATATTTAACTAAAAGCATATATTTATTGAATTAATTAAATATTCCATCCCTCCTGCGAATTTCCAATTATTCTCTAAAGCGTTCATTCCTATATCTATATCGGGAGGTGTTATTTTATGGAAAATAGGGAGAAAGACAAATAGACGTAGTTCATGTTCATTAAATACCTCCGCCAATATATGGTCGGTTCTAGATGCACTAACTTTAGTGCGTTATCAAGCATATATTACATCGCTCCATCTAGTTTTTATATAAAAACTAGTATAAAATCCAATAAAAACTTTTTTTTTTGTAAATAGATAAAACTACTATTATTATTACAAGGAAGATCCCTTACCCTCTTGGATATGCAAATGACAGCAACGTTGTGGAGATATGGTCTAGTTCATAAGGTACTAGCTCTGATATAGTGATGAGCGAAAGCATACGTTGATTATAAATTAATTATAATTCTTGGTGGTATACCGGATCGGCGAATGTCAATTTGGTAGGGTTTAACCTAATCAAACGCGCGTCTACTCTCCGCCACGCTGTGTCCGTTGTTTTTTCCTTACATACCGCGCGGTTATTATTATGTTAACTAAAGTTCTTTCTTGAACTGCTTAACATTGTCTGGCAGATAAATATTAGTTTAGTTAGTTTTAAACCAATATGTTTTGTTTTTTTTTCTTTGCAGCTAATAAATGAACAACAAGAACAAAGTTCTAAAGATAAAACTAAAGCAAAACATTTATTTATTTATTTAGCTCAAAATAGTTTGTGTTCGCAGGCGCAAAATAGTTTGCATTCGAGCAAACGGGTCAAATGCATGCCGGCCTCGTTTTGTTATAATATAACATGTTTTTAGCCTTGACATCTCAGATGAGGTCGAGAGAGATAGCTGCGTTAAGCGGATTTCGAACAGCTCGATTCACATTAAGTATGTTTTCATAATTTTAATCATTTTTCTTCTTAATATTAAACGCGTAATACATATGTCGTAAGCCGAGATGATCCAGTGGTAAGGACGCGTGAATCTTAACCGATGATCGTGGGCTTAAACCCAGCAAGCACCACTGAATTTTTATGTGCTTAATTTGTGATTATAAATCATCTCGTACTTGACGGTGAAGGAAAACATCGTGAGGAAACCTGCATGTGTCTAATTTCACTGAAATTCTGCCACATGTGTTTTCCACCAAACCACATTTGAGCAGCGTGGTGGAATAAGCTCCAAACCTTCTCCTCAAAATGGTAGAAGAGGCCTTTAGCCCAGCAGTGGGATATGCACGGGCTGTTACGGCAATACATAAAAGATCATCAACCGGAAAGACATCTATATTCAATTGAGAGATATCCAAAGAGCAGAAAACTTTTAGAATTAATCATCACTTAATACACATATATACCTTCAAATCAAACTATAATATCGAGTCAATATACAACATTTTATGAAATGTGAAAACAATTTCGTGTAGCGATCACGCAGTAGGTAATCATCGGTGGAATTTAATTTATAATTTAATGGATTTAATGGCCGCTAGGTCCACTTCAAACTGATCAGTGGGCAGCACATGCCAACTATGTTTAATTATAATCTCTATAACTAAACAAGATTGCTTAAAGTGAAAAATGTGGTTACATGTTTATGCGTTTTCCAATTAATTTTATTTTATCACTTTCTGTACTGCATTTTTTGCTAACAGCTAGATTCGACGTCGTATCCGTCTTACAATCACGCCACATTATTATTTGTTACTATGTAAAAAAATATAATATTTGTTCCATAGAAGTAAAAACAATACGTCTTCATTAATATATAATTTTCTGTAAAAATATTAGAAATTATAACGTATTAGTTGAATTTATTTTTATAAGTTGAAATACTTATTAGATGAATCAACGATAGAGTTTGGTCGTTTCTTTAGTTGAAACAGTGCAAGCAATAACTTTATAACTTTTATTAGGTAAAGGCTTGAGTAATCATATTCTTACTTAAAATTTGATAAAAACAAAAACCAAGTAAAAACAAGTTAATATTTCTTACGGCACCAATGTCTATGGGCGGTGGTGACCACTTGACATCAGGTGGCCAATTGCTCGTCCGTTTACTTATATCAGAAAAAAAAGGTTTAGTACTTCACTTGTGTGCAGAGTCACAAACATATTTAACGTAAACGATTTGTCAATACATATTAATATAAGCTTATTTTATATGTACAGTACAGCTTCAAATATGAAGCAACAGATAAAATTACGAAATAAGTAAATATCTACGGTGAACAATGATATTCTTATGAACAAATTCATCTTTTTATACCATCCACTTTATCCAAATATATCGCAGCGCAAACATCATCAAATATATCATCAAATCGTTTATTTAAGCCGTCATTAAAATGGTAACAAGCAAAACACCAATGGTTTCTAAGCATTTAAAGTATTCAAAAATATAGAACACAAACCTTACTTGAATACATTTTAAGTACAATTCACATAGTTCATTTATATATTTATTACCTATCGATAGTTTTAACTTTATTTACGTATTGTTAATCATACAAATATTTGTATGTTATAGGTAACTTAGAATAAAAAAAACAAAACCATTATACAGTATGAGGTCACTTAAAATCATAACAAAAGCTAACTCCATATATCAAATAGTATAATGAGTAAGATACCAAGATAATTTCTTGTAACTGTTGTGACGTAAAAACATTTCGCTACGGTCCCTTGTACTTAATATTAATAAGATACGTTTATTTTTATTGTTGAACGAAGTATGAATGGATCGTTGGGACAAAAGCTCACCGTAAGCAGTATCTTATGCTTGTAGTCTTCATTAGCATTATAAGCTTCAGCTTTATCTCATAATACCAATAGGCTGTCAACTATAGGATCTAAACTATTATGAGCCATTGTCACTGTATCAGAATATAGCAACAGAAAATCATTGTTATTCGTCCTGTTATATAACTATAAGCCACCATGTTTTTTAGATACTCAAAATATTTCATTTGTCATATTAAAATAGATTACAAAAATGGAAATGTTATTTTAAGAGTTATATTATTTAATCTGCCCGTATAGTCTATTGCACTAATATTCTTTTTTTAAAATCTCAGATGGAATAAGTTTACGAGTTTGTAATATATTGTTGTCAAATTATTGGTTACAAGTGGAAACGGTGCACGTTTCGACCGATTGATAACTAACATTGTTCGTATAAACATTGTGCATTGACCTCAATTATTACAATATGTATGTTAAGGTAATACATATTTTTTTTCGAATACATTTTAATACAAATGCGGTTTTAAGGTAATTCTAAAAATATTATTGTTCTAATAAGTAAATTTATTTTCGAATTATATAACAGTCACCCAAAGTGTACCGGGTTCAAAGACACTTGAGCAACCAAGCGAAGGAAATACGGAGCGAAATCATCTGTAAACTTAAGGTCTTTGCGACAAAACGAGATGGATACAACAAAGAGACGCTTGGTCGTTTAACTTTGGCCGTAGTCACAATTAGTTTTGTCTTTCAATCGATTATTGAATAAATATAAATATGTTATTTTACGCCTAAATGTAACAAAAAAACATAACTATAATTAACTTCGCAAGAAATATGATGAGTAGTATTTCAAGAGCGAATTACATTTGTTCATTTTTGTAAAGCGACACCAGCATTATTTTAATGTCACAAATGATACATTGATGAATAGTTAAATAAATACACAAATTAGTATAAACATGTGAATGTGGTTCAAACTGCATTATTAATGTTAGCGTTTATATTTCTCACGGGATTTTTCTTGTGATAATGTGTAATGTTTATGAAATTATCAATATTGCATTGCCTTTTTTTAATAAATATAATAATATATAACGACGCGTAGAAGTAGAGTTTAAGATACGTATGTGGAAACATCTTCGTTTTGTATTCGAGTCAGGATCATAAGCTGAAACACGGTCAGCGTGGGGCAAGCAACTCTTTTTAGGGCACGCGCCGCCATGTCACAATTAAATTTTTTCACACTAACCGTGTTTATATTTACAATTTACACGATTATGAAATAACAAGATGATGCGCCCATTGATATTTTTACCTTTACAAATTTTTATTCGTAACAAAACTTCGCCTCTCATCATGGATTAACATGTCTTGTACAATTTTTTTTTATTGTCTGCAATGACAAATAGCATTGTGTCTTTTTCTTAAGAATTTATGATTTTTATCTCTCATATCTCATCATAAACAACGTCGTAAATATTTGTGCATGTGTTTTTTTTTAAAGAATACCAATGTATGTTCTTCTTAAGGGATGACACGAGAAAAAAAATTAAGGATATTACTAGAGATAGAGGTAGATGGAAAAGGAAACACAATGCGACGATCTCAAATGGTATATTGACTAACGTAAGATGAAATTTTTATAATATAAAAAGGAAATTGGTCATTATAACTCAGGGTAATCCCTTGCCAATAGAAATTGCAAGAGGTTGTAGAGACGAAAATATAATGTTCCTTGTGTCAAACCGGAAAAAGGCAACAGAAAAAAGTTTATTTAATAATTAGCCAGTAGATGGTACTTGGACGGGCCATAAATTAAATCAACCACCAGGTTTATGATGTGTTGTCTTTTATATCTCAACTTAGGTTACATTTATATTAAAATCAACAGCCGATACAAATAATTTCCACGACAAATTTTTATCTTTGACTTTCACCTTCAAAGCTAGGTGATTACGTTTGTTCCGTCGAATCGTTTGACTTTATTTCTTTGCAATTTTTCTCCCGACGTACAAATATGACTAAAATGAAACTCTACTACAGTTAACTTGCACATGAGTCAGTCGGAATATGTGCTTGTTGTGTAAAGCCCTTTAGGAACATCTGCCCCATTGGTATATAAATATAAATTTGTCATTCGTATAAATGTATTCCACACCAGTGACCACGTACTTATAAACTTGGTTCAGGTGGGATAACTCGTTAGTCTAACCCAGTTTAAAATTACGAGTCGTAAGAATGTATTTCGTTTTACTATAAGTAAATTAATACTAGCAGTTCAATTGTAAAGTTACATGAGTGTACAATTGTAAAGTTACATTTCTCGAAATGCACGTACAGTTCGATCCTCGCTTGCACTATCTGTGGTCGTGATAGCTCTCCCGACGGAACATTTCACGGACACACTTGTAAACTATCATAATATCTCCCGCATAGTTGAATATTCCTTGAAATTGATAACCGTGGCCGGAATTCCTAGACGAGAAGTTCTGCTGATGAAGATGAACTTGTTTAATTACTAGTATTTGTTTACGATTTAAGATTAATTGAATGTGTTTTGCTCGATTGTTATTTTGCAGTTCTTCTCAGGTCGGGTGCTTCTTTCCGTAGATTTCTGTAGATTTCATAATTTGTTTAAAATGTCTGCTAAATAAAATGTTGCTTTTAAAAAAGTTTATATTATTTTGAGTTTGAGATCACTTAAATAAACAAAACATCAAAATAGGGCTAGTCGTTTAGAAAGAATACAGTCACAGTACAGAAGAATTATATATAAACAGTTAAGCCTAATATATATACTAAATTTCATGCTGATCAGCTAAGTGACTATGACGCGAAAGCGACACAAACAATCTCACTTTTCATTTTTATAATATTAGTTAAAATGTTTTGATCTTTTCTGGCTCCGTTACATTATTATTAATAATTAATTGTATATCATATAACAGTTTGACTTGTATTGTATTCATAATAAGATTTTCTATAATATCAAGTTTAATTTTAATTTAATTTTTATATTGTTAAGGGCAACTTATGTTAACTCTGTAACAGTCATAAGCAGATCCTAACACTAGAATCGAGTTGTGACGTAAGATAGGTACAAAACAATTTGATCTTGCCTTTAAATAAATCCATTAACAATGAACGCTCAACCATGTACAGCGACCATTGACGTCACTACTTATCTGTGTTATTTTGCTGCAAAGGAGCGTTAAGAATATTTCTTTGATCTCGTTTCGTATAAGACACTTTCAAAATTGAAAAAAATGTGAGAAGAGAAACGTGAGTGGTCTGAAATGATGCTTGAAACGGTCACAATTTTGTCAGGTACAAATAAGGTTAAGTTCAAACTGGTTGATGTTAAATTGCGACATTATAAGAACTGACTTTGAAATAGGTATTTTACAATAGAGCGAGACTTACTTAAGTTAGTAAAAGCTGTATATTTATTGAACAGCGTCGCTTATATTTTGTACCCATTTAAATCTTTGGTTTTCAATTCAAACGTTTATATATATGCTCATATTAACAAATCCTTGGTATCGAGATATTGTGACTACACAAATATTTATACAACTGGATGGCAACCTGACTCTATCGAACAGAGATAAGACGCAGGACCCGTTGGTAAAGGCGGTAAAGTAAAGGCACTTTTCAATTCATGTGAGCGCAACACTGAAAACTTCCTCTTCAACTCAATAGTTCTTGAAAACTCAACTACTATAAAATTGATAACCTTTTTGAAACCAAAATTGATCCAAAACGAGGCAGACTAACAAGTTAAATATATTAAGAACACGAGAATGCTCGTCATTGAATACATTGTAATGAACAAAATTAAACAAATTAATTGGTGTTATAAAATGCTATATCCTACAGATTCATTATAAAAGTAAACATTTCAATAGGCAAGTTCTATAGAACGAACAGGTTGATTAAAAAAACTAAGAAAGTTTTAGAGAAAGTCAATTAAACGAAAATAAGTGCAAAACGTCAGAAAATCTCTAAAGATTCAACTCAAACACCTTTCCATTTTCGATTAGGGAATTCTGCAGCCTTAGACGAAATGCATTTAATAATTTGTGTAAGACAAATCCTAACATCGTTTCTACATCTTTGTATAATTGACGATCGATAGACAGGCGAATAAAACATTAACAAGTCATATTTTGAAGGTGAGAATTTCGTAAAAAAATGTTTTCTTCATGTACAAAGGCGTTCTAAAGAAATAGCAATTAAATTTAACAACCACTGGGACAAAAAAGTCCTAAGAACTGGTTCCCCTTAAAAGAGGAATGCAAACCGGCTTTGTGAGTAACCGTAATCTGCTAAATTGTTTTGAGGTTGTATTACATTTAGAAAATCATTTTAGGCACTTCTCTTGATGGATTTTTCTAAAAATACAAAGAAAAATATAACTAACATCATATTTATATAGATATAAAAAATACTAAAACTCAAAAAAAATGTTTTCACTACATTATTGTAAAATAACGGATGATATCTTTTTTTCTTAATTATTTTTCGCGGAAAAAAGATAATGTGTCCATTAGTTTTAAATGAACAATTTCTGTATACAATATCACGGTTTTAAGAATTTGGCTCAAATTTTGTATTTAAAAAGATTTTCATTTTTAAGATAATCAATAAAAAATATGTCATTATAATTAACTATTTACTGGTACTTTAGATTATTAAAAAAATAAAACGCATTTATTAGTTTTAAAAATTGAATCTGGACTGTTATCAAATTTCAAATAAATTAAATTAAGATATATGTCTTATACCTGTGCTATATGGTAATTGGTCCGGTCCTATTATCAACAAAATTGGCATTGTGCACGATTCCTGAAACTATCAGTGAACGCCAACTACGAGGTCAAAGATAATGTGGATAATGCCGGGATTGATTTATTGGGTTGCCCATTGACGGTGGTCCCATAAAGACCAGCTGATCGTCAACTTTTCTGATCCCTTCGAAGTGTACATAGGAAGGGTCTATCCCCTATCGACCGCGATGACCTTTTTCACTCGCCTGGATATGGAACAAAGCTGGAGCCTAAAACGTATTTCCTTTCCCGTAAATTCTGCAGAAATATAACAGAGCACCTTACGGAAGGGGCCGCTGATAGGTATTGTCAAAACGTTCTAGTAGACCCTTGATCTATTTAATTAATGGAAATAATCTCACACTCTCCTGATTCCCAAATGTTAACCGTATAAAGCACCATCATGCTTTTCCTCATGAGACTGCCATAGTTCTGGCAGTTAGAAATTAAGAAACGGTTTATTCTGCTCGACAAAGTTTAAGAGTGTCGCTTTCAAGACTGAGGTATAAATAAGATGAGCCTTGAGTCTGGCTGATGCTTCTAAGTAGGATAAAAGCTAGGATGACCTAAGGCTGAATTATACACAGCGAGATAATATTCTATCATCCTGAGTGCCAAGCTTCGAGCTAAGGATGTCACAGGAGGAATAAAGGATACGTAATATGTAAACGATACCGCGACCTCTCCACTTAGCTCTCTCTCACTCTTTCGTTTAACAATTGTTCTAATTGTCAGCTTCCTAAGTCATTTTTTCCAAGTATCACATTCACATTTACATAAAATATACCAAAAATAATTTAGTAGGTACATTAGATATTTTAACTTCGAAAGTTTAAACTATCATAATGAGAAAATTGTGTGTCAAGCAATGAAATGAACAAAATAAGAAGATATATATAGCAAACAATAAGTCTTATTAATATCATTAATATGATATCGAAACAAAATACATTTTTTCATTCAATTAGCTTTTATAAAAGAACAGCGCAACTGTCAATTCTGTTTTTGTTATTTGCTTTTGTTTATATAAATATAAAATTATTCATATATTAATTGGACATTATTCATTACAACGCTATCTGTAATGTTCACCATAACAAGGAAACAATCCAAAAGATGTCAGCTTAATTTGCAGTGTATACTACTGATGTAATGCTATAATAAAATAAGAAAGAGGGGGTAAAGAATTCTAGATAAAAAGCAGTCTCTGACCTAAGAGGTAAGGTGAGGCCTCTGACCTTAAGGTAAGGTAGAGAGGTAAGGTTAGAGTTTATATTCAAGAACTTTATCTGCTACAATTTTTCCGCATCTACTTTTACAGTTATCAAATACGGACATCGAGGAAAATGAAGATTAAACAATACCCAAGGTAGATACTACATTTTACTGTTTATGTACTTCATTTTGTATGAATATATTAACGATCAGCAATAATATACTAAATCGAAAATAATAGGATTGTGAGAATGAAAATACTCGAACCATATTTGTAAAACGGATAGCGAAAGATCGATAAGTACAGAGTGCAGTTAACTGTACTCAATTTACACAAACCTGTTTCTGAAGTTCCAATATCTTGCAATTGCCTTTTACATTAATAATTCTACGCAACATATGCACATCTCAAATACCGCACATAACCTTTTACAGAAAATCAAAGCGTAAGGTACCGAGTATTGCTATGGAGTACACATGTTTGGTCAAGGAATGTTTGTAACGCCTACTGCAAGCTTATTTAGATAAGCTATTAATATGTTTGGTTGTCGTCATGAACCGATCGCTTTTAATATAATTATTACTATGTTGTAATAATCAATATCACATAAAGTACGTGTACTATATAAATAGGTGCACGAAGCCGGAGGGTTTGGTAAAATGAGATGTGAGGCTCGGTCTATTTTTTAAAATTTCTTCCAACCTACACAATTCCTCTAGAGCTTTTCTCATTGCAGGATACGAGTTAAATTGATAACCCAAATCATTAACCTTATTCGGATACACGACCTTCGTGTAGCTCTCGATTGATGTTGTTATTATTCGATAGAAAAGAACTTATTAATTAAAACATTTTCAATAAGTTTATGAAGAAATTTAGATGAGACAATTGAGAGAAATTTTTCTTACTTTATAGTAAGAAAAAAAAAGATTAGAGTTTCATTATATGGCACAGTATCGCTTGTTAATTGGCAGATTACGCGAGGCTCGAGAGAAAGTTGTTCAAGTTCATAGCTTAGGTATTTTTATTTTATTTTCAGTATTATTATACGGAGCATTTAAGACTGTTTTACAATTTCAAGGAGCTTTGTAGGAGAGCTGAGGGCTTTGAAATGAACGATGTTTTTGTGTAATATTTTTTATTAAGCTTTGTCCTTTGATAAAATATTAGTTCAAGTATGCATACAGGAGACGCTTAAGTCGATTTGATCGAAGTGATATAAAAACTCCTTGAGTGCTGTGTGTGTTCGAGTTCTTGATTAAATTCTATGAAGGTAGTATTGGAGCGTTTGAACGAAAAAGGTTTTAACTGTTCATAACTCAATCAGTGCACTCGGAATTAAAAACTTGTTCGGGTTATTCGTTTTAGATTACATCGGGCGCCGCAACTCATGTGCGTCAATCCCTCACGCAATTTGTGCTAACAAAAACACATTTAAAAGTTATTCCCTTATTTTTAATAACGTACGATTGTATAGGATTACTCCTAACATAAGCCCAACGCCAAGTGATATTGTTGCACAGCACTTTATAAAAAATATTTCTTCTCCATTTTCCTTTCGAAGAATTGAAAATAAATATATATTGTTTCATATAACAACGAGTAAACAGAGACCAAATGGGAATTACACTAATATACTATTGATTGTAAATATTGCTTTATTATATATTAATTTGTATACTAGACGGGTAATTAAATTGCTCGAGGTTTTTCACAAAGAATGATTTTTCTAGTGTAAATATTAATTTTCATTTGATATCGAATAGTTGAAGCAATTCTATATATGTCGTTTTTATATTCTTTGAACTCTTTAATAACCTTATATCAACTGCTAATGAGCAGTATAAAATATTTTTAATTATATTTTTAATATTTTCTACAGACTACGCGCCGGTGGCCTTATTTAACTGAATAGGTAGATTTAAATTTATTTGGTGGTAAGGCTTTGGGCAATTCGCCTGGGAAGGTACCATCGATTCATCACATATTCTACCGCGAAACAGCAATACTTGTTGTGTTCCGGTTGGAAGTGTTAATGTATAAGTACAGACATAGGGGTATAACATTTTATTTTCCAAGGTTGGTGGCGCATTGGCGATGCAAGGAATGATTAACATTTCTAACGGCGTTCATGTTTATGGGCGTTAGTGCTTACGATCTACTAGCTTACGATCAGGTAACCCATTTGACCCATTATAAAAAATGTACGTTATAACCATTAACTATGTTATTATAACTTTAAGTATAAGCGCATATACATACTTAGTAATAATAATTGTATTAGTTGTTATTGTTTTAGTAATAATAATAATTGCCAATGTAGATGCAGTACCGTTACTCAGGGAGCTTTACTTTATAATATAGTTCTCCCGGATCCGGCAAGCGTTTCTATCGTGGCCCAGTCATGGACGTTGGACTTAACTAACTCAATAGTGTTAAAATTGTTCTATGTCATTAGAGCTATGGGAGTATCGTCTATTAAAATATTTAAACAGATCCTATAAAATTAAACAATGTCATATATATATCACGTTATATTTATATATAAATTAATTATATAAAAATATATTTAGCTGCAGTTTAGCTATTATTCCTCAATATGAATTTCACATTAAATAAACTAGCAAATACAGCCGATTCATACAATATAAAATGTAGAAATTTTTAGCGTTAAAGATTGTGATTCAAATAGTTGGAATAAATTACCCATATTAATATTATAAATGCGATGGTATCTCCATAAAAATGGAGAAAAAATATACGATGAAACTCAATATAATAATTATTTTTAATTAAAGACGGCTTGACTTATTAATTTACGTAAGTATCTGTGTAAAAATAACGCTATTTAAAGGTTTTATCAACTTCACAACAATGATTGAAATTGAAAAACTTACATCCCGTAAGTTAGGTATGAGATTTTTTTAAAACGACATACTGTCAATTTTCGGTTGTGGACAAAACCGAGGAAAATCAGCTAGTTGCATCTATTTACACGTAATTAAATTTAGTTAAATCGAAACATATTTGAGGCTTAGTCGCTTTAAAATAATTAAAAAAATAAATTATACATAAGTATAAAACAAAACGTAAAAGCAAATGAAAAGTAAAATTAAAAAGAATACATTCAATAAGAAATCAGTTAAACTCCCACTGTGGCCAAAGGCTTAAAACTTATTCCATCAAAATGATATCCAGTCAGTGCTTTTGACTTTACATGTAGCAGATAAAGAACAAGAAAAATTTAAAAACTTTAAATCGAGGTACTCTATCCCAGTTCTATCATTCGTTCAAATAAAAAAAATATATAAAAAGTTAAAAGTCGTTCATGAAGCTATCATTAATTCTGTGAAGCAGATTAAACTCGGACGATCGGACGAGAAACTTAGCCTTGCTTTTGTTAAAGTAGTGTCCGTATTGTATTACAAATCAGATGTCTCGTAGAAGAAGAAATGTCTGCTGTTCATTGAATGCAATTGCCTTCTATAAAAAGTAAAGTTTAAAGGATAAATATGTTAAGTCCCCCAGTGGACTGATTACAATTGACAAATCATTTATTTATTATTTTTACAATTGATATTGAGGATGTAAATAATATCGAAGACTTTGATTATATTGTAAACAATCCCCAACTAACTAGAAGTTTAATTTAATTGACAGAGAAGAAACAATACCAAAAGCAAGTCAGATTAAATTATTTTTATGTGTAACACATAAAAAATAATACACATACTTGTGCACTAAAATACCTTCTGTAGTATACTTTGAGGGCGGTCGCCGTAATCGAGTCGGGAGGTCTAGGAGTATTAAGTGTACTTATACATATAATGTTAACTGTTATTCATATAAATGCAACTAATTCATATTATTAACGATGTTTAGAACTTAACTTTGAAATTAGGATATTTGACGATACATCGCGAACACTAAGCTGCTCGTAATCCCCTGGATAGGAGAGCTTTAATTTATTCACAGGACATATTATCTATTCATATACCATAATCTGTCGAGGGTGGAGTTAGAATACAGGAAACTTTATACTTAGCTATAGGGGCTGCAATCGCGAATAATACGATAACAATTTATATTTTAAATAATAATAATAAAAGAACTTTATTCACCAAAAAGAAACAAAGACAAAATTAGGTACAAAACCATTAAAAAAAAGAGTTAACAATGTGATATTTGATAATTTGGTGAAAAGGTCGTAGTCTCAACTAGGCTGCTTTTCAGTCTACGCCTACATATGCTGTCAAACGTTACATTCAGTGCAGTAAAAGGTAAAAGATAAAATTACTTAAATAATAAACTTATGTTAATACAATTTTATAACACGCCTAATAGGATAAAATAAAAACATGCAAGCATTACTAAAACAAAAAGAGGTTTTTTTTTGTTACATTCATTTTCAGTCAAAGGGTTTTTGACGTAAACTCGCGCGACTGAATGAATGCTTCTATTTAAAGTTCTATTAAAACTTGATTTGCTTTGAATTCGATTCACCTATGGACTTTTTTCATTCAATTATGCAGAACGTTTTAAAAACTCACGATGCAAAAAAACAAAAAATTTTCTATTTAAACAAAAGTGTAAGAAGATTCTTTGGTTTTAATTGTCAACAAAAAAAAATATAAAAAAAAAATCATTATGCATTTATGTCTATCGATAAAAAACTAGGTAGCGAAAATCGATACAATCTAGACAATATATTTTTTTTTGTTTTAAGCCTATTTATATTTTTAACGATACGATTTAAGTGCTTTCTTACGTAATGATTACTACGATATTTACATAGCAAAATTAGAAACAGAGTATTATATGTTTTAATTAATATATCAAGATAACAATCATTATGATATTCAATGTAACGATAATAGAGACGAGAAATACAAAAACAAAAATAAGCCACTTAGTGTGAAGGACGACCGTAGAAAATAATTATCCTCATATTTTGACTTAGATATCATTTATTGAGAAAATCTACTAAGACGTTATTATTGGCGGCATGCGCTCTCGTGGCAACATGGCGATGAGTTTGGAGAGCCGGATTAATAAATTTAACTGCTCTAAGTGTCGTCACGGGCCATATGTATTAAAAATCGATATTATTTATAATTAATTAAAGAAAACCAATAAATATATGTAGAGTAAAATGAATATATGTTTCTTTTATATTATAATAACATTTAGTAATGTAGTATATGGTATACGCGCCACGCCACTGCATATATTTATATTAATGTATGCATTTTGGTAAGGTATTTGTTATATATTTTAATCAAATTCAAGTATTGTTCTGAAACGCTCCATGGAGAATGACTGAGGCCGTTTCTCGAGTTAGGTGTCATAATAGTGCGAAAGGTTTCGATCTAGATCCATTAATTTATTAAATAAATGACAATCGCCGTTAGCTTATTCAGGAGCATCAGATTCGCACTTGAATAACTTTCAATACGAGAGCATTTACTTTATTGCACTCCTGATTTTTATTTTGTAATATTTAAAACTATTTTTCTTTGACAGATATTAAAATATTCTAAAGGTTTCTGGAAGCTGACGTTTAAGAGCGGGATTAAATTTAATATATTTATTACTTGTTGTATAATTTATTAATATAGACACATAGGGATTCGGTACACATACAATACACAGTTCTGCTGTAAAAAGGTTAGTTAATAGGTCTGTTTAATTTTAATAATAATGTAAGCGACGTAGCTACCCGTCCAGGGACCACTCTGTTTGAGTTATCAAATAAAACCATAAAACGTATATCAAAATCGGTTAAGCCGTTTAGGAGGAATTCGGTGATGTACACATGTAGATGAGCTATTGAAATTACCTTTATATATATTATAAATCTCATGAGGTGGATGGCACGAGTACAAGATTAGAATACTAACCGTCCGCTAAATAATTGCGAGCAAAATATATCTAATCGAGCAACGAAATACGTTATAATAAAAATACTATTCCGTCTGCACCATCAAATGGTTTCAATTCATTCAACCATTAATATCTTAGAACGATAAATTTAATTACAGTAGAAGCATTCACACAGGTGAGGGTAAACTAAATTGGTCGGTTCCCATTAAAATGGGTTATAGAATCCAGGTCAGCCTTTGGTATCGGACAGATTTCTTGTGATGCAAGTGAATTAACCTCGATACCAATCCTATCGGCTATCACAATATTTGTTGAACAAAAATGAAAATTCACTTTCCAACAGTTGAGCTATTTTCAAATGATATTTAAGTTCATTGGAACTCTAGACTTCACTTAGCTGTAAGACCTCGCAATGTGTCAAGTGAAGAGAGCTTGAAGGCTTCCGGTGTAAATTGAATTTATATTTCTATAACAGGAAAATGTTATAAATGTAAAATATGATAGCTTTCGTAGAAGAAATTTTCAACCAGCTAGACTGAATAAAATTTGCATAAAATGTATAATGTAGGCAGTACTGCGAGTTTCCCACAGCTGGGTTGAGGTCCAATAACCAAACACTTCACAAAACAAACCAAGCGAAATAATTAGCTCATTCATGTGTACACTGATTTGGCTACAATCAGTTTGTAACCTTGATTGAACATTAGAAAATCTATAATATGTCTGTCCTCTTACATATTAATTGGCTGAACATACTGCTTCATAAACGTGTCGCATATCCTGAATAATTTAATATTATATGTATTGTAGGAATATAGGAGGGTAGACAGGTCTCTTTTTGCTATCGTGTGTTCGGTCGATTGGTGTCATACTGTGTTATTTTTGTAATCCATTGCGATTAAGTTTGTTAGTGTCGTGTTGCTAGGGTTAGTTTTGAATTAAATTAGGAGAATTGTTGTTACATAAATTCATTAGTAAAATTATCGAATAGTTTGTTATTTTGTAAAATTGATTAAATTTATTATCTAGTTTTTTGTAATTTTGTTTTTAAAAAAAATCCCTTCTGATCTGGTTTCTAAGAGTATATTATTGAAGGTAGCCCTATATTTAAGAAGCTATTGTTATGCGTGGCGTGTACTATTTCAATGTAGATTTCTAGTAGAAGCAACATTTCTAAAGAAGCTATGTTACGAATTATAAATAAATGGAAACCTAGCAAATATGAATACAAGAAAGCAAGCGATAGCTGAAAGTGTACGAAGTAGTGTTTTCGTCTAATGTTGTAGTTCTCCCAACTTGTTGAATCTAGTTCAACCGGAGAGCAAAATGTGTCAATATACTTCCCATTTGGTTGAGTAGATGCAAGATATGAGTCACTGACAAAATTGACCGTTTTGAAATCGTTGAATGAGCGTGAGAGCCTTTACGCGTTGGATCAATTGCGTCCTATACCGATAGAAAATAATATTCAATTGAATGTTATGAAGAGAACAAATAAGTTCAATTTATATTACAAATTATAAATTCTTTCGATACCCATTGATTTCGGAGCCCCGTGACGCCAAATTTTTTTAAGTATTTCTAATTCTATATAGTTATTACAATCTACAGCAGTGTTTAGTTTTATGAAAGAGTAAATTATACATAGCAATATCTTTATTCAGATTTTGCATGATTTTGTATTAACATTTGAGTTAGTACCACCGACTCCTTAATTTTACCTTAATGTTTTTTACTATTCTATTTAAATTTGAAAAAATGAAATTGTGTTATTACTGTTACGAGGAACATAATATCTCAAATTGGCAACATCTACTTGCAGTGGAGATATCTTACCAATTTGGGTTTCAGTAGGGCCTTAGCCCGTTTTCTTTATGTTAAAAAATCAATTGTATTCAGAGGAGTATTCTTTACCATATATTACATAAAATGAAAAAAAAACATATATCAAATTTCAACTATTACTAAATCTTTCCAGGAATAACAATTATTGCGCTTAGTCATGTTTTATGAACTGAAGTAAAGAATTTCATTAATCTCTCGGATAAAATGCTGTTTTACATGAGACTGGCGTTATAAGTTTAAATACGAATTGGGAAAACACAAACTAGTTATAAAACTATTATAATGCGATAAGAAAGTTTTTGCTAGTTTTAATTAGAATACAGAAATAAAGTGCCTCCTAGAAGTAAAGCTTTCTTATTTCAGTCAGGCGTCCCACACTGAAGTTACAAAAGTAATCATTTCGATGCAATATATTGAATAATGCAAATAACTCCATTAGAACATAAAATATTTCATTAAATACTCAATATTTTCATCTTCAGTCATTTTTTTTTTATATACAGAATATATATAGATTATTATTAGCAGCGTAGGTCGCCCTTCAGCCAAATGGACCGATGACCTTAAGAAGGTGGCGGGTACCGAATGGATGCGGAAGGCGGACGACCGGGAGCTTTGGCGCACCTTGGGAGAGGCATATGTTCAGCAGTGGACTACGATTGGCTATTGATTGATTGATTGATTATTTATCGAAGATTTCAGATCAACACATACATCGTCAACTGCTTAGATCAACCTTTGTCTAGAACACAGGTAGTAAATGATTATTTAATGTTATACATATTTTTATAACGTTTTAATGAAACGGTATGCTCGCATCCATTTTTTATAATTTTAAAACATACTCTAAACAGGTTTCAATGTAATAACTAATATTCTTTTATGTCGTCCAGCTAAGAATGATGCTTGTGTTCAGTGGAGTCGATAGTACAAGGTTCAGTTCTGAACATGCGACTTACATAGCACTAAGTATTCAAAACAATTTTTAAGTTATATATAAAGTAAAATCGTCCTGTTTTTTGAGCATTATAGAAATTCATTGAAAAGTTAGGAGTTTATTAGGCCACACAGGATTGCAATGATGAAATAACATAAATAAGAAATGAAAATAGGACAAAATATGATTGTTCTTGCTTAAAAATATTTACAATTTTAGAATATATGTAACCAACTTCCTATTTTTCTTGGGTTTCTTCATTTACAAATTATTTCCAATAATCATAAATTTCGATGTTTCACATATGCCGGGCGACACTTTATTTTTAAATCGGTTATGCACACAAGCTATTTGGATAGTTTATATAATATTATACTGAATCACTAACCCCGCATGCCGATTTATAGAATATTTAAAATTTACCAAGCACAATCAATCGCTATTTTAATTGAAACAAATGTTAAGCATTTGATAATACTGGCAGGCGATTAATATTAGAGAATAATATATAATATCAAAATTTTAAAAATAGACATCACAGCTTTTATAAGATCCTATAAGAACAAGCTCGAAGCTCGTAGGGCATGTTTGTGACATATCAGAAAATGCGACATTGTATCGTATTATTGTTATTCAGGTTTCAAAATTTCACAAGTAAGATTATAAAATGCGAAGAGAATAGCACTGTAATTAAAAATATTCAATTTAAATTAAGTCACCAGAGCTACGTGTAAAAAGTTTTTATTTCGTTGTACATTTGTATTATAGAATATTTGTTAGTACATCATATTTTTTCATTCAATCTATGCTATTGTTCTCGATTAACCCTTTGTTTTGAATATACACTGTCGACCGAGCTTTTAGCGGGAGCGTATGATATTTTTTTAAGCCGATTTGTTTTCAATGGAACATTGTTATATATATTTTAGCATTGTAGTGATTAAGTTTCTTTTTAAAATAAAATATGAAAGGATAGATTTTATTACTTGTACCTTGTTTTGAATAAAGTTAATGATTGCATGTAACAATTTTCATTTAAATAAAACATGCTTAGTCAAATACATGGAATAAATACGAACTTAAAAACACCTTGCATGTTTAAATAAATACTAAAATTAAGAAAATATAGTACTAGATAGTAATGTCGCCAGAACGTAAAATGTATGCAATTTCAGTTCAATCAGTTGCATGCAAATCTATTAAAATTCCGTTGTGATGTTTGATACACACGTTTGAATAAAATAAGAGTTTGTACAAAACTCGTCTCAATGTTTAAGTATATTCTCGTATATTATGTCTTAAAGAATCTTCAAGGCCAATTTTCCTATTTCAGAGAATAATTCGTATTTTCCAATTTTCTTCCCCTGCACTCTAGCATATAGATATAATTTGTTTCTTAACATCTCTTCTGACACGAGAGTGTTTCTTTATGACATTTTCCTTTACCGCTGAGCATGAATTACGAACTCACATTAGAACATGAAAAAATTTGTTGTGGTTCCTGCGACTTCGATTAAAATCCACTTGTCTCGTCCCAGATCCAGAGTTGAGTGTAGTAATAGAAAGTTACTATTCGGACCTTCCCAAATCCTAAAATTTTTGTAAGTCTAGTGGAACACCGAACTCCCAAGCAGTACTAATTTGTTATACGACAAGTTTATTTACTAGAGTTTTGCATCAACCTTATTCCCGTTTGTTGTGAAACGTTTAATTATTATAAGCGCAGTCGGTAAATTACATTTACCGACTGCGCTTACTCACCAGAAATTTGTATTTTTGAATGTTATTTTAATTTATGGATTTTAAACGCTTTTCACACTACATTTGAAACTAAATCTTAGTGCAAAATAATTACATTTTCTCTTTAGTTTAACTATAACTAATATAAATTTCGATTTCAGAATATTTTCAAAAATATAAACATACGCTACAAAATTTCTATTCCGTAAATGTTTGTTATATTTACGTGTGCGTTGTGGGGACAGATACCGCGGCTTCGTTAGAGCAGAATACAGCCACCCTATTTTAACTCCTATATATTGAAAGAGCAGACTAAGAGGATATTTGTATAGCGCATCACCCGTAAGCCGTACCACCCACATGTGGGCGGGGGGAGACCACCAGGAAAAGCATCCCAGGGGAGAATTGACCCGAGTGGGCGGCTGTAAAAATCTGCTAAAAATATTTTTTCAATCCGATTACACAGCGCTGAGCCAAAAAAAAACAAATAAATGGGATAAGCAAATGAAAAATGATTGAAAGTGTACGGAATAATTCTCAATTTTGTAATTGATTAGCAGTTGAGAGGCATAACCATGCTTATATATCTAAATAAACACTTCTTTTAGTTCTTATTCAAAGCATATCATTTAATTTACATAAATAAATTGCTCTCGACACTAAAACTAACAGTAAGAAATAATGTTACGACATTTTAATTTTTACATTGTCCCGATGCAAATGACATTTTGTCATATAAATATTCACATTTATACGTTACCGATTTCAAGCAAATATGAGGAGTGTAAAACTCAAAAATATATCATTTAAATTATCAACTTCATACAATCAACCTAATGTACATACATATATGGCTTGAATACAATATCCTTTATGCTTATAGATTTTAGTTCGCATCGAGTAGAAAAATTGAGAAAATTTCAATTTGCTTATTTCAATAGAGTCGCGTCTTCTTAGAAGTCAACTTTGCCTGATCCGGGAGGACTTTTTTTAATGTTATAAGTAGGCGAACGGTTAAATGAGCCAACTGATGTTAAGTGGTCACCACCTTAGACACCTATAGACATTAGTGAATTAAGAAATTTTAACCATTCCTTACATTGCCAATGCGCCACCAATCTTGGTAACCAAGATGTTATCTGCCTTGCGCCTATATTTACACTAGCTCACTCATCCTGGAAAGCGGAACGCCACAATAATAAATATTGCTGTTTAGCGGTAGAATGTCTGATGATTGGGTAGTATCTACTCAGATGGGTTTGCACAAAGCCCTACCACCTAAAAAATTATTGTTAAGTAACGGTTATTTTCCAGCTTCACCAAGACAAATAAATATGGTTATTTACTTCTATGGTATAAGACAATTGCTAGGGGTTTATAATAGCGGGGTTACCACTTTAACCTGTAAAAGTAAAAAATGGCTAACGACTCAAATACTTAAAATATAACATTGGAATAAAGGTACAAGGGACTAGAGAAAGGGGTCATGACGGCATAAGAGTGTCATGCCCATTGCCGTCACGACATATGAGTCGGTCTTAACACCAAGGAGCGAGCGAGCAATAGATGTTTTACGTATGAAATTAATTCATTTTAACGTTAGAAAATTAGAGTGCGATCTTATCTACCCTTACACAATTAACTTCTCCTTTAATAGAATTAGAGTCATGTACGTATCTTTTATTTACGCAGGTTTTTAACAATGAAAGACATATAATTCGGAAAAAAAATGTTCAATATTAGACGGATTAAATTATCAAGATAATATGATCTTTTGTTCTGAAATAAGCGAGACAAAATATATTTTTATTTTTCATAAAGCTAGTTTTAGCAACCGCCAAACGCGGTACGAGTTACAATGCCTCGTTCAATTTGTTTGTAGACAATTATCTGATAACACGCTCGCGCTACCTTTGTTAATTAAGCCGTAAGAATAATAACTTATTGCAAACTTAAGATATGGTTAATAATGCAGAAATGATTTTTTTTATTATAAGATTTTAACTAAATGTTTAAAAATTGAGCAATTTATTAGTATAAAATTCTATAATACGTAGACGTATTATATTACAAAGTTAGTAAAATACAAATAAATTAAATACGAGTCCAACATTAAATCATCAACTATATTATGAGCATCAATATAAAATACAAATAGAAAACCTTAGAGTTCTAAAACATTTATCAAAGACTTTTAACAACCCCTTTTATTGCCTCCATTAGTTGCAGTAGGGTTGGTGCATTTGCTGTGTGGTCTGCACTGCGCGGCTGGTAAGCCAGCTGCCCATGCCGCCTGCAGCAAGTCGTGCCAGGGCGGAAAGGGCGCCGCGCAGAAGAAGAAGACAGGGAAGGTGGCGACGAAAGGCCCGATAGCCGCGTCTCCACGCACAGAGGCGGAGCCGATGGAGACCGCGCAGTGATGGCCCTGCGCTGTCTCCAGGCCAATATCAACCACTCTGCCAGAGCTCAGGACCTCCTAGTCCAAAGCATGGCAGAGTGGCAGATCAACGTGGCGGTGGTATCGGAGCCCTACTTCGTTCCCTTGCGGGACGACTGGGTCTCTCCGAACGGGTCGTGGCCATCGTCGCCCCTGCGGTCGCTGGCGCTCCAGCCATCGAGGGTGTGGCCAGGGGCAGGGGGTGCGTGCTGGCCGTCGTCGGCGGTGTGACGGTCGTAGCCGTCTACGCCTCGCCCAGTCGGAGTCTCGCCGAATTTGAGCAGATGCTGGTAGAGGTCGGGACTCTGATCGGGCAAGCAGCGCCCGCACCGGTGTTGGTCGCGGGGGACTTCAACGCTAAATCAATGGCTTGGGGTTCTCCTGTGGCCGATGCCCGGGATAAGGTACTGGAGGAGTGGGCGGTCTCGTTGGGGCTTTCGGATGTTCGGCCCACTGTTGTTGGAAGAACGGAAGGTCGTCCGCGTTGGTGCCTGGGTCGCCTCGACGGACAGTTGGCGAAGGAGGCGGCCATCGTCGAAGCCTGGGGGGGCGGTTCAGACCCGGTCCTCCGGATCGACCAGGAGGCCGACTGGATCGACGGCGCCCTGTTTCAGGTGTGGGACGCGGCGATGCCGAGGGCTAAACCGCACCCGCCGCGTCGGCGGGTGTACTGGCACCAAGAGGAGGACGATGGGGGACCGGTGATTCCGATCACCGAGGCGGAACTGCAGGCGGCTGTCATCAGACTAGGGTCGAAAACAACAGCCCCTGGGCCCAACGGAATCCCTGGTCGAGCCCTGAAGATCGCGTCGGAGGAGCTGGGCGAGAGCATGCGGCGCCTCTTCACCGCATGCCTGCCTCAGGGTAGGTTCCCGTGACGGTGGAAAACGGGCACGCTCGTTCTGCGGTTGGACCGGGCGGCAGGCGTAAATGCCTTTCCTCCCCGAAAAAAAAAGGGTTGGTGCATTTGGGGTGCATGTCAGTCACCTCCACGTGGTGCACCCTGGGCAACGGGGTCGAGCAGCAATCCGATGTTTTTCCGGATTGCTTGTCGATCGCGGCTGAGACTGACGCGGCGGAAGTGTCGCGGGCCGCTCCTGGGACCTCTCTGTTGCGCAGAGTGGACCAGCGAGCGGCAAATAGGAGGACTCCGGGGTCCTTATGGGTCGCCGGAGGGAGAGAGAGGAGGAGTTGGTCTCCGGGGTCCTATCGGGCTGCCGGAGACTGGACACTCCTTCCTCCCTCTACATCACGTAGAGGGAGGAAGGAGAGGCGGGTTCGCCCAGTTTCGGTGTCGATGTTGGGTGAACGGACTTCGATCACCGTCTTCTCAAACTCGTTTCCCCATCCAGGCGTCAGCCTGTGGTGGGACCGAGGGCCTTGCTTTCACCGGCTGGGAAAAGAGGAGACAACCTCAATAAAAAACAACCGGTGGGTCGCTAGGCGACGGCCGCTGGCGGGGTCGCGGTGGTGAGCTAACGCGTTCCCGTAACCCCGCCACCATGCGGTGAGGCGAAAACGAGGAGGTTTTAGTGGGTAGGACGGTGGCCTTTTGCTCCGTGAGTCCCACATACCCGTCCCGGTCGTAGTCCGGGCGGGAGGCGTAAATGCCTTTCCTCCTCGAAAAAAAAAAGGGTTGGTGCACTTTTCGCCCAGATAATCGGAATTGCTATTCAACAGGGAAATGCTTTGCTAGCATTCTTGCCATCATTCCACGCGGTCAAGTTCTGTTGACATTATTTAAATTAAATTATCCCAACGTCAATAATTCCTACGTAAATAAACTAAAAAAAAATTTAAAAAAGATGTTGATGAATTAATAAACAGCCATGATTCAATATTTCCAATGGTTTCTATAATTTTTATACCGGGAGGTAGAAATTCGGAGAAGTGAGAAAAAGACAATAAATTTAATAGACGCCAGTAGCTCCTTATCGCTTATTTAAATCAGGGAAAGCATTATTGACATGCCAATGATTCAAGAGTTTATAACAAGTCGTCTTGCGTTTGGCGATGAATGAAAACATCGCGAGAACATCGTTAGTGCATCCGCACTAACCAAGTTATCCAACTAAGATAATAAATATTTACAATTTATATTTATTATTAAATGAGTAATCATTACATTTTGCGCCGGTTTTTAAGTAGAACTTACTTTGCAAGCCTGTGGTAGCTTAAAAAAATTGATCATTTAAAATAACAAGTGAAAATGAATGTCAAGCCTTTATGAATAAAGTTTATTAGGATTGGTAAATAAATTTCAAAGCCATAGAAAAAATATTTTTCAAAATCGTATATAAGTAAAGTTTACTAGTTGTTAACATTATGCATTAACTCGACGACTTTGTTTTCAAACTGAAACAACTGTAATCGAAATATTCGCGATTTCAAGTTTCCTGATGCATGTTCGAATATTTTACAAATGAATGTTAGATTTGAATCTAGTTCAAACTTTGAATATCCAAATGTTAATTAGACATTAAAAAAACTACGTCCCTTTGTGTCGACGTAACGTTTTGGGTACATCAAACTAAGATAAACACAATTAGCTTAAATCTCTTATAAAATACTTGACTAGATTTCGTTTGATATAATAAGTACTTACCTTAAACTGGCTTAAGAACTCTTGTTGCCTGGTTATGTCAGTAGCCAGGATAAGCGAGCTGATTTGACGTTCCACCTTGACGCGAATTTCCTGCACCTCCAGGAGCCCACTCTCAATGATGCAACTAACAGCCACTCGCCAGTGATGGTTTTCCAAGACCGATGTATTCTGTTGATTTTCTTTTTATAAGTATTTCAGTGGAATAAGACTGATACAATATAAGATATGATATGTTATAAGTTATTAATTAATGAAATTATACTATAATAATTATTATAGTATAAAATATCTTTTAATTATTAAATGAATACTGTCTCGATAAATATTATTTATGTGATATGTTTTAAAAACAAAAAGAATTAAAATAAATGTACACATTTTACAATATTATCGGAATTCAGAATTCAAGTTTCCAACAAATAGCGCGCTTGGCGGTTGCAAACAACTATTGTTATAAAGAGAACTTTCAAGTCCAATTCATTACAAGGAGGGAAACGTTGTGCACATACATAGGTAACATTATATTTATAAATGAAACATATTCATTTAGTTTCAAGGTTTTTTGGTTTCATTTGAACCGAATTCATGAAATCAAAATAATATTTTAAATCAAAAACTTTACTTTTTCGTCGAGATAGTTGGTTTTATGATTGCGGTCCTAGCAAAACGCACTAATCCGTTTTATGTGCTAGTAGAATGTTTTCATTACAATAGCTAACTCTGGTATATTTATTTAGTGCTTTAAAATCCTTTAATGTCCTGTTATTGGACGAAGCTTTAGCGAACACGCTTGTTTGTGAGCTTATTCTGCCGTTCTGCTCCAGAGCTGTTCGGTTGCTATACATTATGCATGTACCAGAATTTCATCCGACTCATGCGAGTTCCCTCACGATGTTTTCCTTCACCGCCGAGCGCGAGATTAGTTGTAAACACAAATTAATCACCATCTTCGCTTCGTCAACAAACGTGTCCTTGTTCAAGCTATATTATATTTATGTTTTGTATATTGTCGTATTAATATGCATTAAATTGTATAATATATATCCATACACATTTAACAGGCTGTATAATAAGATATCGCTATACGCCCATTAATTAAGAATATTATTTTGACTGCAAGAAACAATAGCCTTAGAGGATGAATAATACATACGCGAAATTTCTTTGTAATAAATATGGAACAATTAACTTTCATATATAGTCTTGATAATAAAAAATATATATATTAATTTCATTTACATATTAAATTCTATATTTAGATATATTTTCAGAAAAAAGGTTGCCGACGATGGATAAAATCGAAACAGAGATGAATTATTAATATTTCTGTGTCTTAAGAAATGTCACGTGACAGAAATCGATCTAAGCCTAAACAATATTGACGAGAGTGCTCGGTTATCAGCTCGCCGCCTTTAATTTCCGTCTCAATAAGACTCCTTCACCGTTCAACTGTTCAATATCTCAATAGCTCGAAATATTCATCCTCCTAGTGGCTACAAAATTCTACACATGATTAGCTGTCGAACTACATTTCAATATGGTTTGCTATATTATTAATAGCAAAAATTGATCCATAAGGAACATTAAGAATTGCGTCTTTTACTATAGCAGTATGATTTTTGAAAAAACTATATTATTTGCTCTTCTCTTAGTACCCTTGTTTTATAAAAGTCAAAAGCGTTGCCAGGCAACAACGCAGCCTGATAGGACTTTCGTTTACTAAACCATAAAATAGTATTACATGAATATATATATATATATATATATCAAAATATTCGCTGGCACCTAAGTAGCATGTTCAATTTGCAAAAATACGAAGGCATTGGTAAAATTAAGTAGACGCAGAAGTCTTAATAAATTTAGTTTATTGAAAAGTATCGATTGTCTTAAAAAGCTAAATTGCGATGTATGCTCATGGTTTGTATGTCATTAGTTCTACAGACAAACCGCAAGTATATTCAGGAAAGTTTTGATAGTCTTTCACCCATAGCTTCATCTCGTCATATATAAAAGTATATTCTATCTGTGAGCGTGCGCGCCCATTCTACCCAAAATAGTCGAAAGGTAGTCCTCGCTGCATTGAAGCTTTGTTTGTAGTAGACGTTCACGAGCGACACATGTTAAAGTTAGCTACTTTAAGACACGTACTCGTAATTTTAGCCTGATTTAGATCTTTTTCCATTTATGAGAGGGCGTTAAAACTATATTCAATTATATTGAAGTATTTTCTCATTCCATTCTCGTAAGAATTGTATTAAACATTTAAAATTCTTTAGAATGCACTTACCATGTTATGGAAAAAGTTTTGTTTGATATTGCCTACCCGTTGTGCGATAGTTAACCATTAAATGAATATCAGAATTGCCTTTATTTGCCTGAATTGACTTATATGCTTGGTATACGTACAAACCTGGAAATACTATCCTTCATAGGAGGAGCATTAAAAGTTAAAAGGTCACTCCAAATAAAAACATTACATTATTCCATTTCTGTCTGGTCATGGATTTGCACGTTAACTTAATTTTACGTTAAACGAAACAGGTAAATAAAGTAATAATATAAATTACATCTGAAATTGTGAGGTAATTTGCAATTTTGACGTGACTGAATCGTTCGTTATGTTAACAATATAATTCAATTATTATTTTTCATTTAAATAATTATTGCCTACTGGCGTTGTTGTTTTTGTTATTGAGGCAATACAATAGCATTTCTATCAGGTAACCAGATCTGTGGTACCAAATCGTAATTTTAACAAAGGAAGTCAACTGTCACATTACGAGTCAATGTCGAAGAGTAATCATCAGGACTCTACGACATCAAAAGTTTTAAATTCTGAAACGTAGACACATTAAAATAATATTAATATAAATAAAAGATAAGATAGACTAAAGATAACGTAAAACACGTCTGTGGAGGTACGAATAAAAGAAAATTTTAATTATATTCGTTTGATATATTTCTAACAATATGGCGGAGAAATGACTTCTAGTTTTAAGTTTTTTATTGCCACTGAGCGAATCGTAAACTACAGAACAACGTAACATGCAAATATATGTACAATTTCATTAAGAAGGCTGTGCCTATTGTTTATATTTTTTATAATTTGTCGAATTATTTGCATATACAGATTTAGCATGTTCTTAAAACTATTGTAACTACATTTTCTTTCGATAAATACCTTTGTATGATATAACTCATCTTTTAACAAACGATCGAGATTGCAAGGGCAGAGTTTATATTAGAGTTCATAGTTTTGATCACCTCTTTAAGCACGCAAGCTCATTTAAATCTAAAGTTAAGTTCTTGCCAGAGTTTGTTGTTCCGGCTAATTTTTTTAACTTGTAAAGAGATCGAATATTCAAGAAAGTTGAAAAACACAATCTCATACATAGATTCTTATAATTGTCGTCGTACGACAGTACTGTTTATGGAATCGCAAAAACGCATGTCTGAAGTTTGCGCAGCATTCTCGGCTAACGTATTCCAATTGAAAAATAATTACCTATACTATAATTTGTTTTTCAGCAACCTCAATATCGGTGCTCTTTATAATGCCGATTTATAAAGTTACATATAGAGGTCAGGATATAAATACGTTTCCAAAGTCAGAAAGGGAATACTTATTATCAAAAATATTATGTAGCAATTGGAAACCGGATATAGTTGTGGTTGTCGCAATGTATTCCGGGAAATTAATATTTACGTTGAACCCTCGCTTTTGAAAGGTCCGGTCGTAATTTGTTTTTTTGTGCTAAATAATATAAGTTCATTTTGTTTTTTATTTAGTCAGGAAATGAAATATTGATTATATTCACGTAATAAGTTATGAAGAAGTATGATTTGTTAAAAAAAATATAATATATTAGACGAAGAAGTTTCTCATAATAACTGTAATTAAATATTCAATATAACTGTAATTATATTGGAAGTCACATAAAGTCCCCTATCTAAAAATTGACTTCACGTTTTAAAGTTATCGTGTGTGACGTGTGGCTGATACCTACTCAGACTGTCTGCCACAAGCCCTGCCACTTAGCATCTTATGGTAAATACCATTATTAAATAGGAAATATTAGTGAATACTATAAAAATGGAGTTTTTGTTGCTTCTGTTCAGTATATATAGTTTTTTTTATAAAGTATTTACCGGGTGTGGATTTTGTAGCATCCGTATGCAAAATATTACCTACACCTCTATTTTCAAATAAACCGACATTTAGTTTAAATAAAGGTTTAGCGCAAGAAGAGTTTTGTATCTCTTAGTCACACTTTTGCAACTGAAAATAATTATTATAAGTTTTTGAGAAACTACAAGATTGAATCCCCAAAATTGCCTATCGGAAATCACACTACATAAATACGTAAAAAAAGCTGTCTGTTACCTCTTCACGTCTATAACACTGAACAGATCGTATTGAAATATTGAGGAAAATTGTAACAGTTTTCAGTCCTAATCCATACGAAAAATAACGATGTGGCTCGAATGGCTAGTTCTTATGTAAGTATTGAAAAAAATGTAACTTTTAAAATACATTTTTAAACATAATACCGATGACGCTTGACAAGTTTTCGAGCGCAATTCAACATCCTATAGTTCGTTCGTCAGTTACGTATTGTGTAGTTAAAGACGTGAAAACGTAAACAGCAAACAAACTAACTTCGCGTTTATAATATTAGTTAGGTTAAATATATTAGTTTATTACGTAGTTAGGTTTAGTAATTGTTAGAGGTTGCACTGTAAGTCGCATTAACTTCGGTATCGCTTTTAATACTATAAGCTTAAATTTTATATATATAGTCAAACCAATACAATCCAGGTAAATGAAATTGAGTTATAAGTTACACAATGCAGTTATAACAGTTATAAGCTTTTGTATGTATAATTTATTTGTTTTTAAGTGAAACATCTCTGACAGCGACGAGATTAAAATTACACTGTCAATATAGAAGTTGGATGCGCTTCGTTTATATTTAATTTTAGGACAGCTCTCAAGCAAATTAGCTAATGTCGGTAAGTGCTCACTTTTGCAAATAGATTCGTTGCTAGAAACATGAATCAGTGTTTACATTGAAAAGTTGTCGCCAATCATTTAAATTATAATATGTATATGTATATAAAATAAATAAATATGTACTCCAGACCGATTTCGGCCACGGCGTCCAATCTAAGGAGATTAGCCAACTACAAAGGACATATTATAGTGCACAAGTGTGTGCGCAAACACAAGTGCACTCTCTATTCCCTAACTCTCATAATCCGATTGGAAGGCAATACGACACGACCGGAAAGAGTTCAGGCGCAGGACCAACGGCTTAACGTGCTTTCCGAGGCATGGGAGTGTACACACTTCCAACTTCCAGACTCCGGGCTGCTACTGAGAATTTTCTGACAGAAAAACCCAATAACTTTTTATTGGACCGACCTAGGAATAGAACCCAGGACCTACGGATCTGCGGCCTTATATCAAGCCACTAGACCAACGAGACAGTCAGTATGTATATAGTGAGGGCTACAATTGTTATTTCGATTCTCTGAGTGTCTTTCAAATCGGAACGCAGTATTATTATTAATCCTCTTTGATGATTGAAAACGGGCATACAGAATGTCAGCTGGCTTATATAGAAAGCTCAGTAAGCTAGCTAGGTCAGTAAGTGTTTGTAAAAAGAAACCTATGTATTTGTCAGTCCACCTACTTATTTCATAAAAAAAATCACGTAAAATTACAAATGAACGCAAAAACATTGAAAAAAATTGTCCTCAAGTCGAGTTAAAACTAGAATCGCTTTTGTTATAATAGGTCGGTTCTCAGCTCTCCTCGCAATTCTGGTTTAATAATTTGCTTGCCTTTTATTAGACTAGCAAAACTCATTTACGGTGGTCATACCATGTTTTTCTCTATTTACTATTTGCTTCAAGCTGTTTCGTCTGCATTACCTATGTAGTTTATATATTTAAAACAAAAAACTACTACTTCGTACATTCATTTTTCAATTACTCAAAAATTTGACCGTAAAATTTTTTTTCTTTTTTTTTGCCATGTAACGTATTGAAGCTTTAGTCTTGTCAAAAGCTTAAAAGGCTCTTTGTATTGGTCATACAAAATACTGTTTTTTTAAGTCATATTTTTTGCAAAAGGAATATCTAATACCAATATTCGAGCAACAATATGCAAAATCAAAATCGATTTTATTCATGTAGGCTCTTACGGCGCTTCCAAACATGCTACCTCACGTTACCGTCGGCTTTGCCGGCGTCATGCTGTCATGTCCGCATCCACAAACAAAGCTTGCGGCATTGACGGCGTCATGCCGTCAAGTCCGCTACCGCAAACAAGGCGAGCACGTCTGAGTATTTTTCGGGGTATATTTAGATTTGTGAGAAAAACTTTAATGATAATAACGTGGAAACTGTTTTATGTGAAATACTCTAGAACTTGGTCGCAACTCGCCCTCGATTGTCTTGACTATATAACGTTCATTCAAAATTTTTATATATATTTAATGAGTCGAAAACCTAGCTCCTTAAAAACCATTAAAACTGTTGCGAGATCTAAAATCGATTAAAAATCATTAACTACGAGTTTTTAACAAAATGAACTAAGGTTTAGTTTTTGTAAGTACAAGTGGAAGTTATCTATTGCTTTAATGTAAATATTGTGTTCTTGTTTTTAGTTACAATTAAATATTCGTGATCGCATAAAAATCATAAATAAACTAACGATGTGATATGTAATGATCTTTATAAACGTATATGCAGCATTTTATTTTACAAACGAATCTCGAATGAACGAATATATCGACTTCGCGAAGTAAGAAACTTTTTATAAGTTTATCTTTACTTCTCATGTTTATGCAACGTTCGTAACGAATAAATATTATTATGTTAATTACATTAATGATATTGTGACGCTAAGAAAATTATCTTTTCCTTGTTAAAATATTCCAAACTTCTAAAGCTGCTACATAACAAATAGTCTATAACATAACAATAGCTTCATTTTAAAAAACCAATATCATACCAAAGCCTGTTGTTCTAAAAGTTACAAATGGAGCCGTATCAACGTCAGTTGTCTAACTTTTGTGATCGCATATGCTCGATCAAATGCAATGCAATGCAAACAATGATAAATGAAAACTCTATTCTAGTTTTAAGTATTTGGAATCACCCTAAAATACTGTATTAAATATCAGCCAATGGCTATCTGTTGTTTAATACTAGGGTATAACTTTGGTATTTCACAATTGGAATTTTTGAATTGAATTATTTTATATAAAGGTGATAATAATATATATATGTATTAATTTACGCATATTTCGTATCAATTATAATGCGTTTTTCATAGCATCAATATTTGTTTTTAATGTTTATTTTGAAGATAAAGAACGGATGATTATTGCTAACGTTTATATCAAAAGGTAAAGGATCAAAATATTTCACCTGTTATTTTAAATCGTTCGAAGTAAATTTTAAATTAATTTAAAAGCACTAACCGATTCCCTTTCAATTTTATTTTTAATCGTCATTTAAGATTAATCTATCAAATTATTTATTAACAACGTCAAATTCAAACTTAACATCAGAACAATAATAATAGGACGCTTTAATAAATTTTTAAACAGAAATATGAATTTATTTTGCTCTCTATTAACAGGCGGGGCTTTACCAAACGAAATGGACATTTGCGGTGTTAGAACATTTTACACATTTATTAAATAGCCCAGTTTTACGCGGAATTATTGAGTGCTCGAATAATGTTTTCTATATATTATTGTACAAGGACATGCTATTTATGCGGGTGAAATTGCGAAACGCAGTTATAATAAAATTATACCTTCTCCAAGAAGCGCTGTATTTTTTTGTATAATTTTTTGTATTTTCATTTAGGCATCACAAAAATAAGTTTCTTTATTTATTCGTATAGATATAAGAGATATATATATTTTCAGTATTTGATATCTTTATTTTAATCTTTAATATAGTACTAAATACAAACAAAGACTACTAAATATTCAATAATATTATATAACATATTCACATAATACATTTTTATAATCGTTATTATTATTACATACCACATACAATGTAAATATTATGTTTTCTGATACATGTATGTAAAATTAAGATAATTGACAAAATTCCGCGAAATTGTAATGTCATGTAATGTAATTGTAATGATTAATATGTTTCACAGTTTTGATAATAATCCAGCGGCTTTATAACATACAATAGATATAACATTAACTTCGCAGTTTGCGCTACCACAGCGGTCAAACCGCTTGTTACGATGTCACTGGCGAGGCTTGCGGCGGACGGTAATAATTTCACTATTATTTTAGAGCTAGCCTCATGAATATGCTTTAGAGGAATGGAACCACGTACCCATTATTGCGTGATCTAAATTACTGGTGTTCCTTTATAGCATTGAAATTGTAAACTTAAATGCGAGTAAGTTTATTAGTATGATTCAAACGAATCCTTTTTATGTATTAAGGTTATGGTATAGTTATAGTATGTCATTTACTTTATAGAAAATATTTTTTAGAACACATATACAATATTTGCTATATAACGAATAAAAAAACTAATAGTTTCATACACAAAGAGTGTACGAAATTATTCGTTTTAACATAAAATATCTTAGGCTCCATAGAGGCTAAAAAATATATTACATTCAGAAAATATGATTTTTAATATTATGTGATTTGAACAACAAGTCTGCAATGTTCTTCAAATAAATACCTCGAGGTTTGAGCAAAGTGGACGCTATAATTGCTTTTTGTCAAAGCGATTTCAGTTAGTTACTGAAATTATATGTTACCTTTAAAGTTTTAAGCTCTATTAGTATTGACTAACAGATGTTGAAACTAAGTTGATATGAGGACTTTACTGGAGAGTTTAATTAACGAGTACTGTTGTAATTAAGAACAAATTCACGTTAGAGTTAATATTAAACTTTATTATTTTATTACAAAACTTTTATAAGTATGTTCGTAAGTACGGTAACACTTTTATATGTATATCGCAACGTCTTTTTTATTTTGTGTTTTAATATGAGATCAATTTTAGAGAAGTTTATTCACATTGTTACTTATTAGTTAGTGACTATGTGTACAATGCTGTGTCTTCTTCTTTCGAATATCAAATCAATAATCTCAGAAAGAAATAAATCAGTATTTTACTAAACAACAGTAACTAAGGTCGTTATAAATAAGTAAGGTCGTTTTGAGCATAAAAGTAATCATTTATTGTAACGGTACACGTAAATTAAACTATAGCACTATAGCACCAAATGAAAAAACATACCAAAACCGATCGTTATTGATTTGTCAAGTTCACAGCAAAGTCTGGATTAACGAACAGAAATATTATTTTCAAATAAAAAAATAATGATTTCATACGTACTAATTGAAAATGAAATTTAGGTTTATTAAATTAAAAAAGTTTAGTTTCGTCATTTTTTACGGTAATATATGTGAGAGTCGAATATAACTCGGCTATGATTCACGTGTTTTAACTCAGTGGTTAAAACACGTGAATCATAGCCGAAGATTGCGGGATCGAATCGGTCTAGCACTACCGAATTTCGAAGTGGATAATTTGTGTGCAAATTTCATCTCCTGCTTGGCGGTGATAGAAAACATAACGAGAAAAAGGACAATAGTACATTGTTCTGGTATAACCTCGAATAAGCTGATGTATGTTAATATACGTATCGGAATTTTATTATTATTATAATACCTACTAAAATAATGTTCAATATTTATTCCCCTTAACGTTTATTGCTCTATTAATATGAGAGTCCATTATGCGGTTCGAGTCCGTCTTATTGTCTGTCATAAATAAATGTATTTTATATTCCTTTTCCTGTTATCAAAGAAGAATAAGGCACACCGTTTTATTTTTTTACTTATGAATATTGTTAAGTGGTTCTATGTGTAATATAGAACTGGTTTGTTGTTTTCTTTGGAATGTCAAGTTACTAGTGACCGAAAGAGTGTAACCGTTTTGTGTAATAAACGCTCATACAACATTAATTAATAACATTTTTGAATTTATATTATAATATTATTAGTATTGTGATAAGAATAAGCAAGTATATTTTATCAGGCTAATCGAAGTCGAACTACTTATGGTTGAGGCATATCTTGAGTTAACAGTTGACTGACCTGATACAAAGCAGCGAGATGGTTAGATGTTGCTATCAGGAAGGGCTGGTTGACTCCAGGGTGGTCTATATCGTGAGCGATGGCAGCCAGCAGCGACGCCAGTATCTCGATTGGCTCTAAATGGTCACGAATCTACAACAAAAAATAAAGATCCAAAAATATTATAAACTGTTTATTTTATTATGTAATAAAGTATATTATTAACAAATTATTTTTAACTATTAACTTATATGTATATTGTTAACTATATAACCACACACATATATATTTTTTTCTTTCGAATGTCACATTAATAATGAAAGAAAGAGATGAATCTGTTTAGTAAAAACCTGCTTTTGCTCTTTCTGTCATTATGGTATGTTTTGCCATTCGAAAAAAGAAGACAAAACATTGTTTAACGGAACAGCCGATAAGCAACGTTTATAAGGTTTCATTCGATAATTAATAAGTAAGATAAGTGTGGTGGTTTATTTTGAATACATATATTAATTAACAATTTATTAAAATAACAATTTTGTATCTGAATTTTTAATTTAGAAGTAATTGCATTTTATAGACTCAATACTCAATTTGGTTTCCATTAAATTCTCATTTACGAAGTATTCATTATTCATGCACTTGCAATAGTATAAAAACACACTTAAAGTCTTACACACACTGTTAAGCTCAATCAAATAAAGATATATATCTACGTCGTATTCAAATAAACCTTACACCTGACTTCATACTGTTATAGTGGTATGGTTGAACAGTCTATGTAATTAAACCAACCGAATCGATTCAATGTAAATCTTGTATGTATGTAAAGTCGATGAGATTAATTGGGAATACACATTTGGATCGTATCTTGTTTGCAATTATAATTTGAAATAAGCCGATTAGGATTTTGTTGTGCTAATTAAAACTTTAACAAAAATGTCTTATTATTTGCACCTATAATAAATAAATAGTAATAATAAAAATAAAATTTCTCAACTGCAAGTACATTTGTATAATATACATTTACATAGGCTTATATTATTAAGACGAAGCACGTAGAGACCCATTGAACGTGTCGATAATAAGTTAGAAGTTATTATGTTTCTTGATTTCCATCACTCACAGAGTATATATATATACTGTTAATTTTGTTTATGTCCGCCGCGGGAACTGGTTCCATAAGTTTATGTGAAAAATTATTCACATTCATGACAATTATGAATGCTGCTGTATTCGGTTTTTAAAAATTGCGCTGCTTACCCGTTAAATTGCAAAAGAAAGCTGTCTATTTTTTTATTTACATCCTTACTAATATGATAAATTGCGAAAGTGAGTGTATTTGTTTGTTACGCTTTCACGTCTTAACTTTTCAACCGATCATCATGAAATTTTACATACGCATTGTTAGTACACATTGTTACACAACCTCCCCTCATACGCGAGCGCAGGCGGAAACAAGTAATAGAATATTTTTTCTTTATTGCAGCTCCATATCCTTCCACAGTTAAATAAACATTCTCATTTGAAATTTAAAAGAGCAATGTTAATATTTTTTTTTTAACATTTACATGACTGGTCTCTAACTATTTGAAAATGAAGAGCATTTGTCTGAAATCACAAAACTCATTTGAGAGAGTAATTTTTTTATAGGAATAGAATTTATATTAATTATCAAATTTAACATTATAAATTTGATATTTTTTTAACAAGAGGGCTATGAATTTATTTTAAATTTATCTCTGAACGCCCACTGACAAATGAGCAACCTGATGGTAAGGGGAAAATTATACTGTGAGAAATGTTAACAATCACTTACATCACCAAAGCGTTCACTCACCCTCTAAACCGAAATCTTTTTAATTTGTTTACTAGCTAACTACCACCTCTATTTGCTGTGGCTCAATGTGATATGAAATTAATAGGGAAGTAACTAAAAGTATTCTAGCGAACAAAGATTAACTTATACTACTAGCCTGATAGTAATTGAAGAATATATGTTTTTTTTTTAACGAATCGGCTACATTTATTATTTATTAGTGTCTGTTTAAATATAAAGATCAGACAATACACAAATTGGACCATGGGACGTGTTTTCGCTCCTTAGAACAATTGGTTTTCTAAATTCAAATCATACAATAAATGGCCAGTCACACGTAAAACAATCTTTTTATACCGATGACAGCGATTCAAGATTCCATATTACATTCTAAAAACCAGACCAGACCAGAGAAGTTCTCACGAAAGACAACTACGACGTCAAAAGGTTTTAACCCTGAAATATAGATTGTGATGCTGCCTAGTAAATTTAGTGCTATCACTCATGAATCTATTTGAAGCTAAACTCTTATAAACGTAAGTAACTTCTGTTGTATGATTGCTCTCGTGCAGCTGTCATTTACAATTGTGCCAACGATTTGCCACGCACTGCAAGATAAAGATTCAAAATGAAAATTAGCGTTTCATTGTATATTTCTACTGTAAAATCCAAGTCATGATTATGTATTCTTAGCTTTATCCCCAAAATAATATTCTATGTCACGGGGAATATGTAGGTTGAATAATAGCGAACAGATTAGAAGTGAATGAATATGCAATTGTCCTTTTCCAACAATTTAAGTGTTATGCACTGCGATACTTAATAAAAGCTAACAGAATATACACCACACAGCTAGATTGCTGTTGATTTAGCTGCCGATTTGATATTAAGAGGTTAAATTTAAATTACTTCTTGTTGGATCTCTAACAAGTTCACCCAGTCAAAGAAAAATCATGGGCCTTAAAATACATTGGAATTTATGACACGTATAACAAAACTTTATATCGGAGAATGTAGATATCGAAAACTTGTAGTTACAGAAAATTCGCCGACTTTAAAATTGCGTTTGAATTTAAAAATTTGTTCTTGTTGTTCAAATGATGTTGAAAAATGTTTAGAATATACGTAATAACCATTACTTAGGTTAGGATTGGTACATTGTTAAAATTTGTACATTGTTCTCAATTGCACGGAATGCAATGCTCAATTAATAATATATTTGTGGAGATATTTGTTATTCCACCATTTATTCGGCTTATATATGGAATTTTAGGGAAGACCCTATTCCAATGTGGATATGGCCTACTTTATTAAAAATCATCAAGTGAATGAGTAGTAGTAGTAACTATAAACCATTAAATTTCGTAATAATAAATACAGTAAAATATCAATTGTTTTAAGGATTACCTTACTCAGTGACGACGTACTTTTTAATACAAGTAGCCCAAAAAAATTACAACATTTCTAAGCAAATTTTAACTTAATTCTGATTTTTATTATTGTAGATAGAAATTTAATAAATATAAACCATTATATATATCAAAATAATAATGTCATGTGCTTAAGCGGAGTAGAAAAGAGTCACTCAATCTCAACCAATGAGTTTCGTAGCATCCATCAATTTGTGTGAAAAAATACAAAAGTACATAAAATTTAAATAGGTTATGATTTTACTAATTTGAAAATGATTGTAAAGTACGCTTTTTAATTCCGATTTAGTGCTTTCTTTACGAAAATATTCGAAAAAAAAGACATCGTGGGATTTATGTGCTAACAATTTCTTTCAAGTAACGCCACTTTACTGAAAACATTTAAAAATTACAGGATATATCATATATCTTACATACGTTTGTGAAATGTGAATATCGCTATAGCACGATATTCCGCTTGTACCATTTTAATAGCGAGTGGGCGATCTATGAACGTGATATATTGCAATACACTTGACTTATTGGAAAAGGAAAGAGAATTTTATGTGTTTACGATCGTAATTGAATTCGTTTGAAATATTTAAGTTTCATTCTAATTGGTTTCACGATTTCACTGAAGTACGCTAAGTAATTTAAAATGACAAGTGATTTTGAAAGGTCAAATGCCAATATATGTAAAGTATTAATTTTTTTTAATATTTAAATATTGTACTAAGTACTTTGTTTTTCTGGTTAGAAATCGACTCCGTTGATTTTGAAAAAGAACATCACAGTCAGCCACTAAATCGAGGTGTAAAACATGGAAAAGTATTCATGTATTGGTAAAAGGCAAAAACACAACGAATAAACATTTTAAGAAACTGATAACAATGGGTTTATACTACGACAGAACATTACTGTATTAGTATTCAAATTTATCGATATGATTCACAGTTTCCAACATACATCTGGATCTTTTAAAAAACTTTAGAAAATTGAAAGAGAACATATAATTATTTAAAAATTGTTATACGATAGGCACTATGATAATGGCACAATAATGTAGGGCACTGTTCTGTGATTAGAAGATATAATCCGCATATATATCCGATATGGAGTGTATGCTAAGAGGCGGGAATGTAATGCAATTTGCGAGGTTATCACTCTAATGTCACTCACATTCATTTCATACTATGTTCCAGAAACAAATCGTTTTACTCCCAGCAAATAGGTTACTACATACTAAGACAAATAAACTAATATGTTACGTACATTGTAGTTACACTGGTTTATTTGGCAACTATTTCTGTTTGACGATAGAATATGTGATGAGCGGGTGGTACCTGCTTAGAGAAGAAATAGTAGAATTGTCTACGCTGCGAATTCAAAAGCGTCAATATAAAGAACGTATCACAAGACTCAAGTCATATTTATTTCACAACGATACGCAACGACTTTAACAAATCGTTACTCGTAACTCAAAAACTGATGTACAATAACGATTCGTAAAATATAAGAAACCCACATAATACTTACTGCATTGTCATCGTGTAACAAGAATTATACTTTAAAATTTTATATTTTCAAGACAGCATTCGTGGATGTTTTTATTTATATAAAAAAAATAAAATATAGAGTGAATCGCGGACCAGTTTATAGGAATCCTTGAACGACATGAAATCAACAACTTGAAAAGTGCTTGAACAAAAGTATTAAATTGAAGATATATTTACCTTACCGAACTTAAACGTGAAAAAGTGAAACATTTCACTTAACAAACGACTTACAAGGATCAGTTCGTAAGTTGTTAGTCGAGATTCGATGAAACACCCATTCCTCTCGTGGACTGCGGAGTAACGCATGACCTCATATGTGTTGCGAGGATGGATTTAACTAAATTAGAAACATTTAATATATTATTCGAACCGACTGTGTCCATTTGAATGTCAATTAAAGATGCGTTCTATCTAGTAGCAAGCGAGTATGTTAATAGCATATAATCCAGATAAATTAGAGAATGTTTCTTAGTTTTATTACATATATTGCGTAAGATTATTTGTTTTTTGTAGTAGTAATAATAACTATTATGTATATCAACAGTTTTGATTCGACGAGTTTCATTTACATAGATTACCTACGTAAACCATTAAATCTAAATTATAATTTTATACGTTACGAAATAATGTTTTCGTGTTACACAAAGTCCATAAAACATATTTTACATATCTCGCTACAATAATATGAGCTAATTAATAAACAAATAAAAAAAGATAAAAGTCAAATCCGGACCCAGAGATTACAAAGATCAATTTAAAACTATAAAAATACGCGCTTTTAAAAACACAAACAAAAACAGTTAAAAACATTAAAAGCAAAAATAAATTGAGACCTTGTAAACAGAACCGGTTAAGGATTACAGCAAAAGTATAATTATATAATCTATTGATTATTAAAATAGATTATTAATTCAACCGTACACCGTAACAACGTATTGTGAACGTAAGATATTAGGATGCGTATCCACATTGTTCGTGTACTCCGGCAGTACAAAGTTGCATGCTACGCGGTGATCGTTCGACGCGGTTGCGGTTTTTGTGTAAACACAAAACGGAGAGCAGCGTGTTTGTGGGTACCATTTCCATTAAAAGTTGCGAAATATTGGAGTGCATTTGGTACGTAAACGTGTTGGACCTTTAAGTCCTAAGTTCTAAAGTATGTTGAGATGTTTGAAATGTATAGCTTGTTAAGCCTGACAAAATATTTTCTTTAACACTCAACTCGACTCGAAACTCAACTACGAGTCAATCTCCACGCTGTTTATCATCTGTATAAAATTTCATACAGGTGACAGAATATAAGTCACATTTATTTCATAGACTCCATGTCATTCCAGATATTATTAATGTATTTTAATTAAATTTTCTAGTTTTCTAGTGAATCATACGGAATTATGTTTATAAACAAAATTCTAATAAAAAATTACTAGAAAACAATAATATATGGAATGTTGCTTATAAATTACTGAATTCCCAACCTTATATTATAACCGACTAGTGTTCGCCCGCGTGTGTTTTGCATTTTCATTATTATAAGGACACATAAAAGTATAGTGTATACAAAAAAGCTTATGATCGATTTTTTAATTAAATTTAAATTTTTAACAGTTCAGTGATACAAATTTAGACTTGTTAACCGCACACGTGTTCGTGTTCGCTGAGGTCGCTGAGACAATGTAGAGCTTTGCTTGGTTAATTGCTTTTTTAATAGGGTACAACCCTGTCAGTCAGCTTCGAAGTTTGTTATTGACATCGGTTTTTTTGTATAGGTAATAAACTTACGAAGTAATTCTTTATAAAAATATGGATTATTATAACAGTTTTTATTTTTATTTTAAATGTAAAATATTTCACCGGTGAAAATTATGCTTTCATTATATTAAATGAAACTTAAGTTATTTACTGGTGATAGGGCTTTGTGCAAGCTTGTCTGGGTAAGTACCACCAATTCATCAGATATTCTACCGTAACACAGCAGTACTTGGTATTGTTTGATGACCACTTTCCATCAGGTGGCCCATATGATCGCCTACCTATAGTATAAAAAAAAAACATTGATTCAATACAAAAATTATATTTGTGTAAAATTTCATGATGGGTTGATGGGATTTGTAGTGTAATCATTATCAAAGTTGTACACAATGCAACGTCGTAGGCGGTATTAACATTTATATCGTAGGTTTTCTATATTATAAACGCAAACACTACGGTACGCTACGCTCCGGTTGCGCTTCGTAGCGGCTTGACGCTATCTTTCATGGCAACAGCTACGAGTGCGTAATAGCTTTGCTTTGCACAGCGTTGCTTTTGTCGAACGAAAATATCTCATTCTTCTTTTTCTTAAACAATATAACAATGACGAATCAGATTGTAAAGTTAAAGCCGGTTAATAATAGCGGGTTTTATGTTGTTACTATTGGTACATTTTCAAATAAAAATTTTAAGTACATTTCTAAGTTTGGCTGTAACATACCAGGCGTTTGTTACATATAATAATGTATTATATTGATTTGAGTTGAAGTAGTATTTTGTGCAACGAGTTTAAAAGCAAGGATACATTCATTATGATTATATATTAGATAAAAATTAAGAAATATAGATATTATTAAAACGTAAAAAAAGAAATAAAAAGTAATTTTCAGTAAAGGGACTACAATAAAGGATAATATATATAACAATAATTACAAAAAAAAAATTCGCGTGCTGCGAGCCGCGTGGCGGGAATCATTATTTTTTTTCTTTTATTTTGTAGAAATCATAATATTATATGTGTTTTTTATACAAGCCAGTTTAATTTATGAGTTGAAAAGCGCTTGGAAACTAACAAAAAGGTTCACATTGTTAAACACTAAGCAGAATGAAAAACTTAGTGCCGAGTTAATAGAGATGAAATAAAGCATACTCCGGAAAACTTATTAGCAACCATTTCAAACAAAGTATTTTCTTTTAATTAAATTACAACTTCACTGACTGACTGACTTTAAAATCTTTGAATAACTTATAGTGCTTACTCAAGTAGAATAAGTTTTTTTGTATACATAATGATGGCAGAAAAGCGAACCAATAACTTAATGGTAAGTTGTCACTTTACTAATCTAAGTTGTTAATCTATAAATCTCACGCTCCTGCAGTAGCTGCGTTCACGTTCGTGGAGTGTGCAACGTTGCAGCGTTAAGCGCCTTACGTGTTTGTGCGAATTCAACGCTTGAACTCATTGAATTCGTCGAAGTGAATAAGCAACACGTTAAGTGTGATTTTTCTGTATCGAGCTCGGCGATATATTTATTCGAAGAAAACCATTTAATTCTAGTCATATTGATATTTTATAGAGCGGTGGGTCTACAAGATTTTGTATAATTTGGAATAATTACTTGTGATTTGAAACCCATCATCAACAAGAATATATTCTTACGTCTTTTCGTATCAATTATTCAAAATATTTGATCCTCAAAATCTTGGAAGAATTTCATCATATTTAATACAATGTATGCCACATTTAATTTCTAGCGATCGCTTGAGCGAATTTTGAAATTCAAATGAAAACAGTGGATAGTACGCAATTGTTCTGGTACTACTCTAATAGCGCTTTCTGCCTCCAATAAAGCATTTACCCACAACCTCTAAGCGTGGTAAGTTATTTTCTATTACGTATAACAAAATTATTTAAAAACCCCGTGTGTTTGGGTACAAGAACAATGGTTTACCTTTGGATCCGGCGATAGCGCCGGTTCCAGGATTAAAAAAAAATTAAATTCTTACTTGACGAATTCTATATTTTTTAGAATTTATATATATATATATATATAAATTCTAAAAAATAAAATAATAATGTATAAAATAAAGATTAATTGTTAACTTTCACACTGGAAATATCGAACACACAATAATCTGTGGTCAAATTTAATAACAAAAAACATATTTTTGATATTTCCTTTGGGATATTTAATGCCATAATTATCAGGTTTTAAATTAAACTTCAGTTTTCCTATCTTTTCTTAACTTAAAAAATAATTCAAAGAAGAATAAAATATATATTTTTGTGGATTTGCTATTCGGTTTATAGACATTTATTTCTCATAAAGAATACAAAAAAATCACTTAAAATGAGAAATATACAATTTTTTACGTTAATTTAAGTTAAAAATAAAGATAGTGTCTCGGATACAGTAAATTAAAGTAGTTAACAATATTAAAAAAGATGTAGGTAGTATTAGAAAAGTAATAATTACGCATGCTATAAAAACTACACCATACTATAGATTTGCTATTCATCTCATTTTTATTAGTTATTAATTTTCGATCGCGGCTTCTCCCGCTTGGAGAGTATCAAGTGTTCGGTATGAAAAGGTATATTATGCTTTTTTATAGTTTAAGCTAACTTCACATCAAAGTTCATCAAAGTTCAGTTTAGCCTTGATAGCGTAACAAACAGAAAGACAGACAAAGTTACTTTCGCATATAATCTGATATAAGGATAGATGAATTATTGCCGAATTTTGACCACTGAGCAAATACTAGTTTTAATTTATTCGAACGGTCAACAGTCAATTAACAAAAGTAATATTTACGTTTAGTAATATACAGTATGTAACTTTATTTTAGTTATTGCTTATCATATAATTATTCAACGCAAATTTACTACCGCAAGTTTCCTATTAAACAAAACCCGACAGTCAATAAAAGTTGTATTAAGTAATATCGAAAAAAAGTAATAATGTCTCAAGTTATAATCTTATTTCGATTGGTAGCTCGTGTTGTTTACTATTCTGTCTGTGTGAACGGAAAAAGCTGTTCAAACTCGAAATTTAGAAAAATCATTATTGTCTTAAGTATATTTTAAAACATAAGATTATTTATATTAAAGCCTTAAGTGTAAATATAAAATAATATCTACTGTACAAATTTAAGAAATATTTTAATTTATGGGATATTTATAATAAATAATAATAAATTTAAAGTTTTTCTTATTTGAACGAAGAAATATATGTAATGTAACGGACGATAATTAATTCAAAATGGTTAATTATTTGTCTCTATTTGTGATTCATCACGTGTTTTTTATTAACTTTTTGTTTTAATGTTTAATGTATTCATTTATTTTTCATTTATAATAATACTATAATAAATATATATAGTGGTATATATATACGGGCTTGCACAAAGGAAGGAAGTATATGTATATATATCTATATATGAGTAGGTACCGTCCACTGGTCATATATTCTACAGCTAAACAGCAATACTTAACAACAATATTGTTGTGTATCCGGTATGAACGGTGAGTGAGCCGGTATAACTACAGACACAAGGGACAATTGGTGACAATATATAATCACGAGACCTATCTAAAAATAATATATTAAGTTTAACTTTTTAATTAGTCTGTTTCTTCTAAACAACATGATTTATTGTGATGCAGTTTTCGTTATGATATTGGCAAATACTTCTGGATTGTATTGGAGTAAATATATTAATATAAAAAAAAACAAATGGATTGTGTGTTTTACCTTACGGCAAGGGTTGTGTTATTACGCGTATCTGAACATGTACGTATGAATTGCGTACCGTGTATTCTTTATTCCCTCGAAGCAACGTACCGGCTGGATGGATTTTAATCAATGATGATTCTATCGGCTTGCGGAAACCATGCGAAGATTATAAGCCCATAGATACATCATAGCGTTGGTTATGTTTTCATAAAACCATCGCAGTCGTAAAATACAAAATGGCGGTAGATATAAAATAAACTGAATAGGTTATGCATGATGAAGATAATCTTATGATGCTCTCTTTAATAGCCATAAGAACCATTTAAGAATTAGACAACTTGGAAGTTTTATTGAATTGACATAACTATTTAAAGAATCCTCTCTTTAAATAGTTTTGAACGTAGTCTGCTTTTTTATTTTTGTATAATTATATATTTTTCACTCCTTTAATCAAAACACAGTAGTTTTAGGGCGCTATCATTGTGTACAAGGCCTTAAAAAAGCTTAAAAAAAGTTCACCACAATACATCATAGAAGTACTACGTTCATTTTAAGCATTTCTGTTAATGAATAATAATAATTACTATTTATACTTAGCTACGGATATGTACGATCTCACTTCATTACTCACCCGTGAAATGTTAACCATCTACTTATATGATATTTTGATTGAAATGTCATAATTATTATAGTCAATTTCGCTTATCACTTTCTGACATTTCACGACCGTTTTCTGTGGTGAGTTTCGTGTTTGCTTTTACAGAATAGTCCTACAGTATTTTTGAGATAATAAGTTAACTAATAAATAAACATTTAAAAAACATGATACGAAGATCAGCAATGTATAAGCCGTGAAAAAATGTGATATTTTTATAATATATAAACATGTCATATTTTTCACAACTTGTTATTATGAATTATAAAATATTATATTATGAAAACTTAAATATTTTGAAAACTTTAGTTCTAATGGCTAACATTCCGCTGATTAAGCATTCACTTCTATAGTCTTCATGCCTTGGGCTAACATAACTACTTTGATAATAAGATGTTTTTGTTTTCATGCAATAGCAAAACACTACAAACGGGCATTCAATATAATGTTACAATTTCGTCAAGAGAAATATTTGTAGTTACGTTTGAGAGCAAAAAGTACGACTACGGCCCGAGTACCAAAGTAATTTTAGTTAAAATTTTATTTTGTATTCCTTTATAATATCCGTTGGTAAATATGGGTATAAGTGTTGTCCATATGGTAGACGGCACGTAAACAATATGTATTTCGTTTTTTTTCGGCTTATGCCTTTGCATTAGTATTATTGCAGAAACTTTATTTTGAATTATTCCTATCTCTAAACATATATATCCTCAGTAACTAACTCAGTTACTGAGGATGATAGCTGCCATCCCTCACAAACTCTTTCCTTTGATCGGCCTTCCTTGTCTTTTATCTGTATGTATGTATTTGAGTTAATTTCAAAAACTACTGCGTGGATGTTCATTCCCCTTTCAAGTAATAGTATTCATTAACTAGGAAGGTTAAAGTGCTTCATTTAAATATTTTGTACGAATTAGCTAATCATTATTTCATTTCTCGTAAAATTGTGCCTCCTGATAGGCTATGCTGTTTAGACGGTCAAAGTTATATTAAATTAATCTAGGATTGTTTGTCCTCTTAGTAAGTTATAAAGAGAGTTCCCGGCGTTATACTTAGTGATAGCCAACCGACACGGGGCGGAACGCTAATTAAAAATAATTACAAATGTTCTTAGAGAAATGAATGTATACATTTTATTGTCCCTATAAACAGTCCGTAGCTTTAATTATTCTCCTGTTAACACCAGGAACAAGTATAAACTTACAACCACTATTACCAGATTACACAAGGTTAGTTAGTCTTTTATGGGACAATGTATACGCTTTTACAACAGGATCTCAAAAAACGTTCAAAAATATTCAATTGTGAAATTTAAAAGAATCGTTAAGGAAAGCTTGTGTGCTAAAGGATATTACACATCCGATGACTTTTTAAATGACTGCACATCCTGGGAATGAAACGATCGCCTCCAGGTTATCTTAAATTAAAAAAAAAAGTATATATAATTTTAATAAATAAGTTTTATGTGTATTGTACTTCTTGTAAAGGAATTAGATATAAAAAAACCCCCACTGAGTTTCTTTCGCCGGTTCTTCTCAGGTCTGAGGTGTTTATTTCCGAACCGATGGTAGATTTATTTCAATCAGTAAGCAAGTGTAACGCTTCTATATTGAATAAAGATTTTTGACTTCAACTTTGATTCGATATCGCTCAATTATATTGAAATGTCATTACGCTTATTATATTATAACGTTATTAAATTGAGCTTTATTTTCATTTTTTCTAATGTAATTTAGAATAATACCAATAATAATGCCACAATGGTAAACAAATATTCGATATGAAAAGGCACTTAAGTCCAGAAATTCTCGATTAGAGCGAAATACGCTCAAAAACTCGCTTATTCAATATTATAATAGAGCTTTTTTTAATTAATTCTATTACTATTACTTTGATTTCAAACTGAAGTTATTTGCTGTTTTATTGGCGTATTTTCTGCACAATAGCTGTCGACATTTCAGTAAATAAAGTGCACAATGCTTGGAAATTGCGGAGGAATACTTAATTGACCAAATATTATAATATAAAGTACATTATTAAGGCTGTATAACAGAGATGTATTAGTAATTAGGTAAAACTGGTGAGTTTTTGTTTTAATACAGAATACAAAATTTCTAGTAATTTCTTGCAACACCTCTTTGATTTTTACAAGAATTCACCCACGCAAGTGCATACAGCCAATGCTTACGCATTATTATCATCTCAGCCGAAAGACGTCCACTGCTGGACAAAAGCCTCCCCCAAGGATTTCCATTTTAGCCGGTCTTGCGCTGCCCACATCGAACGCCTTTCCGCGACTCTTTTTATGATATGATATTTTACTCTTTTTATTTAAATGTTTACTCAATGTTATGAAAAATATGCGAACGCATAGAATACGATCTAAATTAATTACTAATTTTTACGTACAAAATATTATGAAGTCAAATGTTGTGGATCGTTTACTGTTCCGGTATTCTGGTATTCTGTTAGAATAACTAAATAATGACATACATTACGTTTTGTTCGGAGTTTGAATTCGGAAGTATTATTTACACAGAAGTTATTGTGATACCTTTTGGGGAAAATACATAGTAGCTTACTGTAGATATTTACATAGACTTATTGAAAAATCGAACATTTCATAAATATATATGTTGCGTGAGTTAAACACTAGAGTTTTTTTAACTAATAACTAATATCAAATGTAAGAAACCATATTTTACCTGTTTCTGTTGCAAGAAGCAGTGCATAGCCTGCGTGACATCAGCTGCGTGGACCGAGTTATGGTAGGGGTTAGTGCTGTGGTAGCCCTCCTCGATCATGGTGAATAGCCTCCATGTCTTAACAGCATCCAGCTTGAAGTACGAGATCAGGCCGTAGACGTGGAACAAATGCACGCACAACACGGGCAAGCAACGCCCTGCACAGAGAGATTAGTATGCAAAATATCAAATAGCACAATAATATAAAATTAATTTAAATATTTCATCGTTCATTATTCACACAATTGTATCGTATGTTTTGTTTTGTTTCAGAGTAGTAAATTTTTGTTCATTTGCGTAATATACGCGAAAATAGTATGTACCCGTAATATATTTATGGGTCATTTTATCAACTTGAAATAAAGTATTGTTTTAGATAATTCAATGTTACTCAGTGAAACTATTATTGTCTCTACTGATGTGTATAGATTGCTCTTGTTTCCAATAGTTTGACAACTCTAAAAACGCATACATGGAGAGATTAATGAGTGTGGTTACGTATTTATATTGCCCGTCGTATTTGCTGCTTTCATTTCAAAAATCATTTGCCTTTAGCTAAAATGTCGTATACATAACATTTTGAATTGTAAAGTTGTTACATATATATATATATTTAATAAATCTTATAATAGTGAGTCGTATTTAAGTTGCCAGCATTTTTTATAATTTAGAAACAATATCATTTTTATTCTGTTATAATAAAATCTTTGGAATTATGACAAATATATCAATGGTAATAAAAAAATGTAGTTCAAATAAAGAAGTTTAAGCATAAACTTACATACTCCGATTCATGATGTCTAATACGTTCACTAGACGTATTTTTTTTTTGTGATCACACAAATGTTGCAAAAATGATAATAGGATCCATATGGACGTGATTGAAAAGCTAACATTTTTGCTCAGGTTATTGAGTTAGTACTGTAAGTTATATAAACTTAAAAATCTTAGAAGTATGCCAGCGACAAAGCGCCGCAATCATGGGGTCTCAAGTTGCGTATGGTGGACACGATAATTAGCTATGTAGAAATGTGTTGCAACACGAGTCTGTGACTATTTCTGTTCTTAACTTGACAATAAAAAACAAAATATATAATTGCTGATTACTATAAGTAAATTTGCATTTTGTGTTTAGTAAGTGGTTAATTGTGGTCGGTCACCCTTTAATTCGAATATAGATATAAAAATATTATCTCAACTCGTCACTCTTACGACCCTTACCACAGTTGGCTGAACACACAAACTTTCACAATAATAATATTCGTAAAAATCATTTTTATAATAATATTTATTTCGTCGAAACCCAGTTCAAACGTTATCTTTAAAAACAGTTTCTTCGTCGGCCCGACCTCGCGCGATGAGCGTCACATGAAATGTAGTCAAAATTAATGAGGTGCTTGTAACAAGCCGGGAACTTGAGATGGGAGTCGAATGAAGTTTTAATTTTAAAATAACAAGACAAGAAATTCTAATTTGTTACAAAATCATTTTAAGATGTTTCTTCAACTGTTATAATAGCGTTAAAAATTATGCAGTTCCTCAATTAGACAAGGACGCGTGTAACCGAAGCTATGAATATGAAATATTCAATTAGTCATGATATTTAAATCAATACATGGTTAAACAATAAAATAAAAACACATATAAAAATACAAATAAATTCTGTCAAATTAGGAATGTATCCTTAAGAATTATTTTTGTTTTGTTTAAAAGTTTATAATTTTATTCAGATTATCTAAATCGCGTTATAAAATATCAAATTTTAAAGATAAAAGGGTATTATTTTTAAATATAATATTTACTGTTCCATTAAATCGATTTCAAGCTCAGATTGAGGGTTATTTTTTAAGCCCAATTGCTTCACGGTTGAGAATAACTTTTTTATCCAAAAAGTATGTAATGCGTTGTGTGTAAAATGTACTTTGATTAAAAAAATAACCTTTAATACATTTTTACGTCTGTCGTCAATCGCGTCTATAAGTAAAATGCAGATCGAAAACTATTTAAAGCTCTTAAATACGTTAAGCGAGACGAAGGCAGGCAATTCACCTGTAAACTAGATTGCGAAATGAGGCAACGCCCTGTCCAGTAATATTTCGATTTGGAGACCTTATATTTTCTCGCTATTTAGTGATGTTAATCGAAAACGTAAATTATTGTAATTTATAAACACATGTTTACTTGATAGGGCTTCGTGGAAGTAAGGGCAGGAACTACCCACTTTAATTATTGTACCACTATAAATTCCACAATATGCATGGCTGTGTTCCTAGTTCAAGGGTGAGTAAGTCAATATAATTATATTAACAACAAATCTTGCTTTTATGTTTCTGTATTTCACATAAAAAATATCTAAATTATTTGTAATGGTATTCGAATCAAATTGAATAATTCTTTATTCAAGTACGCTTATAAGGGCACTTTTGAATCGTATTAGTATTGAACCAAAAGTTACCACCGGTTCGGAATGTAGATTCTACCGAGAAGAACCGGCAAGAAACTCAAGTAGTTGCTCTTTTCATTCTTTTAATTACAGAGTCAATCAAATACAATTCAAATTCTATTATTAATAATAACATTTTAATTTTATCGATATGTCGATATTTTCGATAAGTATGATAGATAGTAAGTAACAAGATAAAAAACACCTCTAAGGGTGAAAAATCATTTTCTTATTGGCGTCGCTTTCTCGTTTGTGCAGCTCGTTTCAATTTTATTATTTCCCTTTTCCTAGAAGTATTTAGAGGTAATTTACTTACTTTTCTTGTTTTTTTTATTATGTATAGCAAAACTACTGAATTAAAAAACCGAATTAATTACTCATTATGTTAAAACCTGTTACAATTAATTTGTATTTTGATATCATATTTTTTTATTATATGAGACATGTCGTATATGAGGCATATCATACGAATTCGTAGAATACCTTCCATAATAAAAGTTTTTAACACAATTATTTTGGTATAATAGAACAAGCTTTATTTTATAAGATGAAACATTCGACAGTAGTTACTAAATTGTTCTGCCATCCATATAAGTTAGTTAACCTAAATATCTCTTTGCTGTCCGATAAAGGTTCATTATTTATCTAGTAGCTTGTAAGGATAGCGGTAACGCTGATAATTTACTCCTGGGCTCAGATTTCGAGTCGGGGCAGTGAAATGAAAAAGCTATTTGATTCTGCCAGGAAACTATCAGCATTAGCCTCGAGTAAGGAACTCGGTAGTATTGCACTCCGGTGTCTCGAAAAGCACGTAAAGTTGTTTGTGCTATTGGATTCTGAGAGTAATGGAATAGAGTTAGCGCTCTATATGCGCAGATAGCTAGAATTACTTGAGGAAGTCCGCCGTGTCTGTGTCGTGTTTTAAGAAATATATACATACATACACAATAAAATCTTCATATTTGATTTTACGGGCAAATCTTTCCTCTTAAATTACCTTTTAATCTTAATGACTTTGTTTCCTAAAAATCAGCAGTCAACATAAAAATGATATCTTTAGGGCAACTATGCAATGATAGAACTTCATAACAATACACTTACAACAACGCAGAATACACAACAACAAAAACACAAATGGCAGTTGCGGCGGACAGGCAAGACGAAGATATATTCATACAAAGCTATTCGAAAATATTTTATTTAAGTATAAATGAACTTTAAAGGAATTATTTTCAATCACGAAATCAATCACTTATTCAACTGATTTAAATAAATATATGTAAAAATACTTATTTATAATTTTGGAAATTATACATGAGAATATATACATATTGACATTTTTAATCAGAAACATGCACAACAGTTTTATTTCAATACACGCTATTAGAAAATGTTTAATAGTTAAGAAAATAAAGACCAACAATAAACAACGTTTTCAAATTATTTCGTATTTAAAAATCAAAAGTCTCTTTTGTTGTCATTTCGTCAATTTATATATTTTGTAATCGTTATGATCGTTGTAATTATCTTATTATTCATGTTTTGTGGTTGACTCGTGAGATAGCTGTTAAAAACTTTACAATTATCTTACGGGTCTTATACATAGAGATGCTTAATATTTACGTCGGTGGTGGTATACTTGATGCCATTTCCATAGTATATATTCAAAGCACAATGATTATAAATAGCCATACGAAGTTATGAACGTTACAATGAAGTTCAGAAACGCTTACAAAGATCTACATCTACATTTTATACGGTAAAGAAAAACATTATTGTTTTCAGAATTTAAAATAACCATCAACTCATTCTGTTTCTTCGAATATAAATATGATATTTACTATTATTTTTTTGCCTCGTTGTTGTAGTGGCCAGATGTAAGGCCTCAGACCAGGAGATCCTGGGTTCAAATTCCAGGTACGGCCAGTAAAAAGTTATTGCGATTTCTGTCGAAAATTCTCAGTAGCAGGTCGGAGTCTAGAAGTTGGAACTGTGTACACTCCTCGGAAAGCAAGTAAAGCCGTTGGTCCTACGCCTGAACACTTTCCGATTCTATTGGATTGCACCCATGCACTATAATATGGCTATACTCTCTTGAGATAGGCCACCGTAGGCGAAATCTTTTTAATATTTTAAGTAATGTATTTTTATATATTTTTTTAATCCTAAATCGTTGCCATATTTTCTTAGTTAATTTGCTTTAAGACCTAAATTATTTCTGTTACAGCTAAGTTAAAGTCTTTAAAATACTTTCATATCGGGTCTCTACTATCGACTTCGTCATAGATTAGACTACTTTATAAATGTTATGTTACTATTTATATTGGTCAGTCTCGTTTAGGGGATGTTACACTCAACGTTTTATTGTATGTAATTTTAATGTATATAACAAACGTCATATAATGTGTCACATATGTAACGTGGCATACAAATCTTTTTAGTCATCAATCAAATAGCTTTGGATGTTTAATAATAGCCGTATGAGATTGGACTCGACAGCGACTTATCTATGCTAATATAATATTAGCATGAGCCAAGATTTGATTTTTTGTATTTTTGTTTATAATGGATAAACCAAAAACTAATTAACCGATTTAAAAAAATCTTTCACGTATAGAAAATTAAATATCAGCGAGTTACATAGGCTGTTTCATTTTCGGACAAAGTCGGAGATGGTCGCTGGTTATTATAGGTTTGTACTTGCTACATGGAAACAAAATATAATATAATGATAAGATTATTCTTTATTCTGAACTGTAAATCAGACAGACAATACCAAAGGCAACAGCTAGTAAATAAGTATTTCATAAACATTATGATCAGATTAGAAATACTTGAACGGGACGTTAATAGAATTTAACAATGAATTTTAAACTAAATTTATGCCGTCGACATAAAAGGAAGGTGCCGATGACCCCGCAATGGAAGGAAAAATGTACCCAAATCTCGAAGCAAAACAAGGCCACATCAGTAGCTTAGCCAATAAGGCAATATAAAATCGTGAATAATAAAAAGTGTCCTTAATGACATGTACTTAAATCATTAAAAAATAAATACACTTTTGAATCGAATTTAATGTTTTAGTTTTGTGAGGCTTCTTTTTGGATCAATATAATAAATAGCAAATTTATAGTAGTAACACGGTAATTTAAGTATTTGACAAATTTGAATATAGTCGATATTTTCTAAAGAAATTATAATTCAAGACAAACATTTACATGAATGTATAAAGTTTATATAATTTGCAACAGTGTATTTATTATAAATTTCATCTATGCACGTTTATTTTAATATATTTATAAACTATGAATAATTTGATAAAACATATACAATGCTTTAAATGCTTCATAAACACGTTACAAAGTATATACAAGGGTAATATGTGGGAATACACTTTGTACATGTGTTTTAGTTAAATACTCGTACGTGTGTCGGACTCTCGCATTCGCATCATTTCCAAGAGCTAGTTGTAAAACATATTCTATACATTTTACAATTAATATTCGAAGATAAACAATAGTATTTCAAAGTCAAACTATTCACTGATAAGAAAATAATGTTTATACTCTCATTTTATTTAAACTTATATAATTATGTTACATTAGACGTCTATTTATTTGTGGGTTGGGCTTCGTGTAAGAAAGTCTGGGTTATAGTAAATTTATTACTAATAAATTTACTATAACTAATATGTCCTATTTATTAACGGTGTTAAACAAAAGATGCTTACTGGTATGGCTTGAGGAAGCCTTCTAGGTACCACCCAGTCGTCACATATTCTACCGCCAAACAGCAATACGTAGTATTATTGTTCCGATTTGAATGTCACAACGGACATAACATTTTAGTTCCGAATGTTGGTGGCGCATAAAAGATGTAAGGGATTGTTAATATTCCTGTTAATGTATAAAACCGCCCGGTGAATAAGACTGCCAGTGCTTAGAATTAATCGAATTGAGACTTAATCAAAGATTGCGAGTTCACTCAAGCAGGCCTAACGATTTATAATGTGTGTGTATTAAATGGCCTTGGCGCTGGCACCCTGCATGTGTCAGTAAACTTTTGCCACATTTATAAATCCACAAACCACTTCAAGGCCTTAGACCACCGGTGGGATATTTACAGGCTGTCATTTTAGTTTTCATATACATATATTTAGTTAGATCTCCTGTTATTTGTAAACATATATATAATAGTTTGCATGCAAAATTTTTTAGTAAATCAGTAAATGTATGATACTTTTTCAATTACAGACAAGCTTCTATCATTTGCTTCTTGTTAATAACAAAATGATAGAAGCGAAAAAACAGGTGAAAAAAATAAAGCTTTATGTAACCAATTTAGCAATATCGCAACCGCCGTCCGTCATATTAAGTTTCAGGTGGCGTCAAATACCCAATCAATTATTTGTCTAATGAGAATTCGAGCAGCTCCTCAATCAACCAATGGACAGACACTTTCCACTAGCTCATTCTTGTAACATTATATGTAATCGTTTTCTAACATTACATATGTTTACGTATAAGGTAAGACCGCTTTTGTGCACCATTTGTTGTTTGATCGTTTCCTAATTACTCTTATGTTATCTATATGTTGTGCAATAATTATTAAATAAATAAATAAGTATAAGTAAAAAAAAAAAAATTTAAAAGCATTGTTAAATTGACGATTTAAAAATGAAGGAGAATATGCGATATGCTCACACAAAATCCTACCACCAAGTGAAGGTTTTTTGCCATCACATAACATATATCAACTATGTATACTCAATTAAATCTACTCGTATATATATATTCTGTTAGAAAATCAACGAACTCCATATGTTTTTTTTTATCATCTACATAATCTTACATATGCCTTGTCTATAATCGTTGTTTTAATTTTAGCTTGAATTGTATTATTCAGAATATTAAGTACCTCGTTGGTCTATTAGCTAGATTATAAGCACGCAGATCCCGATCCGATCCGATCGAAGTCCAACGTACGAAAACCTAGGGACTAAAAATCTATTGCGTTGTTCTGTCCAGAAATTATATCCTTTGGGTAGGATTTACTATCCCATTGCATTTTCAGATTGAGCTAATAGAGAGGGTACTTGTGTTTTCGCACACACTTCTACAGTATTATATGCCCTGCGCAGTTAGCTATCCAAGAGTTACTTCGCTTGCGAGTGACCGCCTCGACCGAAATCTGTGATCGGTATTCCTTGAAAAATATAAATCAGCAAGTCATTTATCGTGTACTAATTATTAATAGCAATATTACTTTAATATAAATTTAATCATACATGTATGCAGTAGTAGTTTCTTGGCAGTTCTACGCACTACAGTAAGCATTCCGACTCAGTGTATACATTTAATTAATATTGTATATTCTATGACTAAGAAGTAAATATATAAATAAACAAGATTTACTTTGATTTTCGATTTTACGTTTATATATCTCTGCAACTAATTAAATATTGGCTCGTGTAGATGAGGTTGTAAAAGGTTTTCCGAGTGTTACGATTACTAACTGTAACTACATATTTATTTTTGTGTAAACGCTGATCAAATTGAATATAGTTGACCTTATAAGCAGTCAGAGATACTTGAATGACGAAGGGATCCGTGTCGTTATTACAGTTATGTTAACAATATTCGGAGAAAAAGGACTGGCCTCAAGATTGGACGTTCTCAATCTGAAAATAAATAACTGCTTCTCTATATACGAAACTAGAATTTGTAGTGTTGGTTGTTCAATATGGAATTTTGTTTATGCTTCTAACGTTCGATGACGTTGGGTAGAAAATTTTGACAGAGGCATTGCTAAGCGTTCCTGGCATAAGTTATTTAATAATAAAATCTATGTCTTCATTAATCATTGCTCGCTATAAGGGATAGCGAGTATTCCATTATCTGGTGTGAGTAGTGTGTTATACTACTGCAAGAATAAGCCTGATTGTCACCAAAGCTCCTTGGCTACGCTGTACTGGTGGGCAAGAGCAAACTTGATTATTCATGAGTTTCTAAGTATTGACGTTATCAGCATCGCATTTTTTATGTTTCGAAGTCGTATCTTAGGACAACCACAGGTTAAACCTCTATTCTTGTAGCGTGCGCAAGCGATTCCGTGTTCAGTAAAAGACGTAGTGGATACCTCTAGTATTTAGCAGGTATTCTAGTGCGCTTGGCTTACTGGCAAGTCCCACATATCCCATTTCCACTGCTGCAAATAATCTATTTGAATTATTTTATCATATATTATTTATTATATATTTTTGAATATTTTATCTATTTGAACTATTTTACAACAACTTAAGCAAGTGGACAAACATCCCCTATATTTTGGTATAATCCTTAATATTATAAATGCGAAAGTGAGTTTGTTTGTCTTAAATTCTCAATCAATCATCATGATTTTTTATTAAAATTGTCAGGGTACAGGAGGGTAACTAAAAAATTAAAAATCCCTTGGCTGCCGCAGCCGGTATCGAAATACTGGGTTGCCGAAATTCTGACTTTCAGTTCCGTAGTTGGAAGGTTAAGCCAAATCGGCTTCCAAAAAGTTTGGTGTGCTCAACAAGGCGAGACAGTACTTCACGTCGCTCATCGCCTAAAACTCTAGAAGTACTCTTTTCTTTCGTCTAGAGAGCAATATTCTTTGGAGTGCTGCTCTCTAGACGAAAGCTCCTCAGTATCAGCTTCTTCCATTTGACCGCACTCAACGTAGCGCAGCTCGAATTGTTGACCAGCATGATCCTTTGGATCTGCGTAGTGATGTTGGGTCATTCTGCATCATTTATCACGGGGAATACTCTGAGGCCGCTGAATTTCATCTCCGGACATGACGTCAAAATTTTTAATTCCATCCGTGCCATTTCGATGTCTGCAAATCTACAAAAGCGAGATTTTTAAGGCTTATCCTGCCTCGCTCAACCACTCTCTGGTAACATGTTTCGCAGGCAACTTTTCCGAATCGATTTGACATAGGAACGTTCAAGAGCCACTCATTCCTTAAAGGCGGACAACGCATCTGCAAGCCCTCCGGTGGTGCAGGTGCATTTCAGGAGGCCGTTTGTTCTACTATTATATAAAAAAACACCTACCGTGCGGGCGGAGACTATTTGTGACAATGAGGTTAATCATTAATAAATATAATTCTGGTATTTTATATTCAACTTCAAATATTCAACACTAAATATGCCCTATCCTATTTGTCGACTTCGTATGTTCATAATGTGAAACGTAATTGCACCCATGTAGAGAAATTGGAAATTTATTTGTTATGCAAAATATTAAAGGCTTTGCTCGCTTGGTTATAATAAAACTCGAACTCATTATACGAATAAAAAGCAGTATGATATTGGCATATTCTCTACATTTATTATATTTTTTGAAATAGCGAGGCGGGAGGTGACACCCTTCTGCCATGAGTGTGGTGCGCCTTTGGACACAGCGTGCCACACTCTGATGGATTGTGCCGCTTGGGGACCTCAGCGCCTGTAATTGGCGGCCTTATCTGGTGGAGACCTCTCGCTGCCGAGTGTGATAAGCGCCATGCTTGGTAGCGAGAGGTGCTGGTTGGAGACGGTCTCCTTCTGCGAAAATGTCATGTCGCAGAAGGGGGCAGCGGAGCGGAAGCGTGAGGAGAGGGCACTCCGCTGACTCGCTACGCCAAAGAAGACCGGGGAGAAGGCGTCGATGCTATGCGCATCTTCTCCTCCCACCGTAAGTGTTGCCGGGGTTAGAGTCTTTGTACCCCGAGAACCCCCTATGATTTGGAGGCCTGCAGAGGCGGGGCAACCGTCGGGGCGTCACGGTAGTATGCGCAAACGATCCAGTGTCGCCCCTCGAAAAGGCGGTGTGGGTACCGCTGGTTTTTTAGTGGGTATTTCGGCGCATGCTCAGCGCCGGCGAGTCCCACATACTCCCCCACTTCAAGTGTGAGAAACGCATAAACGCGTTTTTCCAGCAAAAAAAAAATGGGCGTTGGATCTTAAAACAAAGTTATATTTAAAAATATATATGTATTACTTTCGAAAATGCTTTCTTTATTTATTTTAAGCTTAAAACGTTATTATTTTGACGCCACATTTTGCCCTGCTGTTCCCACTTCAAAGGGGAGTGTGTTAGCTTCATATAAAATTTAAATAATGACATAAAAATTGTTTTATATATAAAATATGTCGCAAAATTTTATGCACACTTTTTTAAGACAAGCGGTTGATTCGATAAAAATCTAAAGATTATTATTAAATGGTTTTAACTTATCCCGTCATCGTTATATCGGTAACAAGCTTACACGTGTAATGGTAATCTTTACAAATTTAATTCCATTGTAATTTAAATAATTTGGGTTATTGTTAGCAAGGCATGGTTATGAACACAAGCAAATATCGTATTGTATTTAACATCCGATAACACGAGACAGCCTTTACTTATTGTTGTTATATAACAATTTAATGTTTCTTGATAAAATGTACAACAGTTTAAAAGGTAACTCGATGAAGAACTACTTAAGAAACAAAAGCGTTTTATTGTAGTCATAATAAATTATCGGCACTAGTAATAAATCTTGTTGTACTTTGAATAATATGTTTTTTTTTGAAGTATAACAGGATTGCCCGTTAGTTAAGGTATTATTCAAATGGTCAGGATAGAATCTGCGATTTACATGGCTAGAAAATCGCGTCCCCGAAATTATTACGCTATTGACGCTTTTATGTTACATTGATTTCTCTATTTCTATATCATTAAGTTGCCATTCGGAAAAACTAAAAGAAAGCTTTGCGTAAGTAAAGAACCGGCAACGTTTCGTAGAGTACATAAAATACAAAAAAGTATTTATCGTGATCTGATAAAATAATACGCTTCTTGAAAATGTTTCTTTATACTTCGAAATTTAAATATGTTTCTACGATGTTGCTTCGACGCAGTTAGAAGTTATCATATGAAATATAAAACTTGATAAAATGTTCAAACGTTCAAACCCGATTTATACCCACCAAGGCTACTCCCGCGGAAACTTAAAAATAAAGTATATTTGTACGTTTTCAGAGCGACACGTTTGTCTGCTTCCGAAAACGTGTACAACATTGAATTGCCTTGTATATACTAAATATTATAAACAGGTAAAATTAGATTTTTGTACGTAATGGATGAACTCAAAAACTGCAAAACCGATTTTAAAATACTACAGAAAGCTACATTATCAGCAAGTAGCAAAAATATTGATCCCTACGAAAATTTGTGATTATAATTCATTTTGTGCTTTACGGTAAAGAAAAACATTGTGAGGAGATCTGCATGTGTCTAATTTCACTGGAAATCTGCGACATGTGTATTCCACCAACCCGCATTGGAGTAGCGTGGTGGAATAAGCTCCAAACCTTCTCCTCAAAAAGAGGAGAGGAAGCCTTTAGCCCAGCAGTGGGACATTCACAGGCTGTTACGAATGTAAACCAATATTTATGTATCATTTTAAATGTTTTAATTTTTTTTTTTTCATTTCATTCATTGTCATTATTTGGCATGTGCCGAGAAACTAGTTATCCGAATTAATGTTTTACACGATTATAGGACTCATTTTACCTACAAAAACCTACCTTGTGGACTAGGCTATATATCTAACTATTATAGTTAAATCATTGTTTATGTAAATATAAATTTATTTTTAAATTATTCATATCGGACCTTTCGTTTAGAAATTACGACGTGTATTAAAATGCTAAAAGCAAGAAAAATGCCGCGGTGTGAGTGAACACGGTAATTGGTAACAAATAATACTACGTTTAGTCAATTATTTATCTACACATTTTATTTTTGTAATCTAGAAACAGTTAAAGAGTACGTTAGCACTTTTATTTTTATTTTTTATTATTTATAAAAAAAAACTACGACAGCGGTGCCACTTAGAACATATTTGTCCCTTTAACCATGTTTAATTTAAATTACTATCTTTAGGAGTTATCGCAAGAAAATTAACTATGGTGGTAGTCAATATGGCGATAGGTAAGCCGGCGCAAAGAATTTGTATGTACCATGCTTACTTATAACGTATGGTAGGGCTTTGTGCAAGCCACTCTTGGTACGCACCATCCACTTAAAGCATATTCTACCGCCAAACAGCAATACTTCAGTATTATTATGCTCCGGTTTGAAGGTTGAGTGAGCCAGTGTAACTACAGGCACAAGGGATACAACATCTTAGTTCCCAAGGTTGGTGGCGCGTTGGCGATGTAAGGGATGCCTGATATTTCTTATAATGTTAATGTGTAATGGACAGATGCCAGTCTGCCTAATTAATTATTATAGTTTAAAAATAACAGGTCAAATTTTTCAAGAGGTCATAATGTGAGACGAATGTATGATGAGCCACCGCTTACGAATAGAAGCCGTAAACAGAACTCGTAAAACCTAATAAATTCAGTTATAATTATGGGAGTGTTTTCTGGTGACTTTCATCGGACACTTCCTGTTTAAAAAGAAACTATACCTACGAAAAATCTACTAAGATCGAGCGAGTCGCGGCGGGCCGCTAGTACTAAATATAATGACACTTTCAACGTGTTACATATGTTTCGTTAAAGTTGCATTGTCTGTTTTGATATATAATTTTCGCAAAATCCTTCCTTAGTAAAAAATAAACCGTTAACGGTTTAAGGTTTCATCTAAATTTTCAAATCCGCGTTCTATAGTATAAATATGCCGTACTGTAGAGTTCTATGAGAAAATTGCATTTTCTAATGTCGGTCGTTAATTGTTATTAAATTATACATTTACGTTAATTACACATAGCCGCGTGGTGGAACAAGCTCTAATCACTCCGAACAAAGAAAAAAGGCCCAAAAGTAGGTCACTTTTAGGTTCTAAGACCAAACTCTACTGGTGGTAGGGCTTTGTGCAAGCTCGTCTGGGTAGGTACCATCCGCTCATCAGATATTCTACCGCAAAACAGCAATACTAGATATTGTTGTGTTCCGGTTTGAAGGGTGAGTGAGCCAGTGTAAATACAGGCACAAAGGACATAAAATCTTAGTTTCCAAGGTTGATGGCGCATTGGCTATGTAAGCGATGGTTGACATTTCTTACAATGCCAATGTCTAAGGGCGTTTGGTGACCACTTACCATAAGGTGTACTCAGGTTAATTCTATAAAAAAATATCCTGAAACACATCGCGGAAATCGGGCGTGATATGTCAGAATTTGATATGCGATATCGAAGCTAATAAATATAAGATTTCAAAAATACACGCATCGAAATCACAATAAGTCGGTTGTCAACATTTCACGGGTGAGTAATCATCAACGGATTCCCATTAACTATTTAGTATATCTGTTGCTTTTCCAAACTGATTTACAACTAAATTGAAATACCAACTCAAAAACAAAGTTGACCGTGGATGAATCAATTAGTTAGAATAAATTACTCTATTTTGTCGACTTGTGTCTATCGACCATACGAGCTACAAAAGGAACAATCAATTTTGATATTTACGCAAACCGTGTGAAGACGAAAATGATATTGAAAGATTAGTAATGCAGTCACTCTAATGAGTTACGTATACTCGGTATAATAATTCTAAGATCGTTTGTTTACTCAGGTAAAGAAAATGAAACAAAATGTACATCGTCGCTGACTCGTGTTGTATAGATGATAAAAATAAATTGTCACAAAAATAGCTGACTAAACTAGTATCGTTAGAAAAGATACGAAAAATCTAAAACGAAACGACAGATCTAGGCTTCAGATAAAACATCTATACTTAAAGAATACAATGACGATGGCGAAGATTATAAATCCTTGAAAACAATTGACCAATCGACAGCTCTAAAGAATTTTATACATTACAAGTGACTGTAGGCCACGTGGCTGAAGCCAATCAATATTTTGGAATAATAAAACTAGCATAAAAAGCTTTCATAATTTTATAAAATAAAGCAAAGCCAACATTAAAACAAAAGTCACACACTCGCATTATTTTGCGATCGCTTTAAATTACATTTTAAAATAACGTTGACAGAAACGTTTACCATAACATGACACGTTTAAAATGTAATTTTTGAGTTGATAATTTATATGAGCAAAGAAGCTCGTGGAAAACGTAATTTTGTTTATACCGCATTCATTGATCTCGCTTGAATTTCGAATACCTTTTATCGACCATTTGGTTTCGATAATCGGATTAGTTTTCGATGTGAATTAATTATTTATTGGTGCACCTTAGGGGTACAGTCGACTCGAACGCCGTGACGGCAAACGGCACGACACTCCTTAAGCTGGCATGCTCCTCTCCGCTATCTCTCTTAACTTCCCCTTTGCACGGCATACCATAACTTCGTTGTTATATATTATTATTATAACAATAAGTACAATTTATGTTTATTTTATTAACGAAATTAATTTCTTTTACACATATATGTGTGTCACGGTTTACTTTAATTATGAATTATTTCTATACCAACAATTTTACACCCGCTAGGCGTCACGTGGCGGTATATCTTTTGAAATTGTTATTACGGAATAAGTCAAACAGTACGTATATATATATTATAGCCTAATAAAAGTATTGAAAAATTGCCATCTATGATAAATTTAAATATAAAAAATAATTAAGAAATTATCTCTTTATATTAATTTGTTTTTATAATAGTCAGAAAGCAGCCGGCAAATGTTATAAAAAATCTGAAGGCATGAAATATAATGAGTTCGTAGGATCTCGCATTGTAAGAACTAATGCTTACAATCTCGACGCGTTAGTAATCCGATCTCATATATTTATCCATAATAAACGTAAGTATATCCGCTATATATATATTTCAAATCTGAACCCACCAACGAGTGGAAAAATACAAAAGGGTAGAATAAAAATTCGGTCTTAAATAAGTTAGTGGTGTCTTCAATAAACTTCAAACTAAGACAATTAAATGTAATATGTCCGTGTACGTATTTCGTTTTATACCAACAACCCTTTAAAACATCAATTAAAGCAATCAAAACGTTTAATAATTTCCTTATAGAACTTTTCAAGGAGGCATTTCTTATATGTAATTACCCGTGTTCCATACGCTTCCTGGTATACGTAAATAATTTACATACTAACAATCACGTTCGATGTTACATTGACTTTTCTATACTTATTTAAATGAACTATTAGATTTTTTTTAATATAGGTAGGTGATGATGGGCAGTGCTACTTGATGGTGAGTGGTCACTACCGGTGAGTGGCGTCGTAAAACTTACAATGCGCCACCAACCTATGGAACTAAGATGTTGTGTCTGTAATTACACTGTCTCACTCACCGTTCCACCAAACACAATAATACTAAATATTGGTGTTTGGCGGTAGAATATGTGATGAGGGCGGTACCTACCCAGACGGGATTGCACAAAGCCCTACCAAAACTTACTTTGCCAGTTGAAATATATATATATATATATATATATATATATATATATATATATATATATATATATATATATATACGTATATGATACTTCATTAAATAATATTAAGTAAATAAAAATACTTTAGAGGGCTTACACTTACTTTACTTTAGTGCTGTTACAAAACAATAATTAAATGTAATAAAGCGAGATTAAACTAGAATTTAAGCATACAAAATCAAGTCAAGTCTTTCGGGGTTTGCAATGGGTTTTGAGAATTATTATAAAAGTAACCACATGACCTGCATGAGCTTAATGCAATGCCATCATGTGGCAAATTTTAAATTCATATTAATAGATTTATCATAGCTAAGAACATTCCTGATCAAGTAACCTTTTAAATAAAAATAAAAAACTACAGCAGAATCGGTTCACTCGGTTAGGAGCTACGATGCCAAGAAAGACACACAGATACACACGTTAAACTTTCTACACCCTTCTTTTAGCGATGAAGGCTCATAAAAGAGGTTGGCTCATTATAAAATAGGTTATATATAATTAAAGTCAGTGTGAATAAAATATGTCTAAGATAAACGACAACATCGAATAAAACGAAAGCTAATCTACAGCCACGTCTCCTCCATACATAAAGTAGTTGTTACGAACAGCTTATACTCAATTAATTTCTACTGAAAGTCGACATAACTTTCTATCATTCTTAGATTTATTAACTTTTATTAATAAATAAATACAAATAAATACTCGACCTTTTAATATGTTAGTTATAACAGGAGTGTTTTATTAGACGTCATATAAAACTTGATAGATTTTTTTTTTAAGTTAACAACTGCGTTCATTAATTACTTCAGTGTAAATATTGATGTTTTCCTGATCGATTCAGGCAACGTTGGCCAATCGCAAGAGAGATGAGCCAAATGCGACCAGGACATATTATAGTGCAAAAGTGTGTGCGCAAACACTGATAAACCCTCTACTCTACCCTCACTCTCATAATCCGATGGAACGCAATCCGACACGATCGGAAGGAGGCGTGGAACCTTCGGCAGAAAAATCCAATAACTTTTTAAATTGGCCTGACTTGGGGTTTGAATTCAGGACCTCGAGATCTGCGGCCTTATATCTAACCACTATACCAGCGAGGCGGTCAAAGTGTAAATATTAATTGGGCTATTAATATTTTTTTGCTCGATAAAATGAAAGAGAGATGCCTATGTGACGTGTTTAGAACACGTCAGAACACAATCTTAACCGAAGATTGCTGGTCCGAACCAGGGCAAGCATCATGAAGTTTTCATGAGCTTAATTTATGTTTATAACTCGGGTTCGGCAGGTAATAAAAAATAAAAATAAAAATAGAGAATAAGCGTTAACGTCAGCGTCAACACATATGTCGGAAAAAATACAGACACACATCTGTACACAACCTAAGCTCTAAGCATTTTCCTCAAAAGAGGCCTTCGCCCAGAAGTGAGATATTCGCAAGCGGTTTGACTTTGGACTTTACTTTTAGAGACCTACTAAGATAGTGAATCCACTAATGATTATTATATTATTAGAGTTCTTAGTCAATTACTTACGCTTAATTGAACGTGCCTTTGATGTCAAGTTAGAAATTAGATACTAAGGGCTATGAGACGTTAACAAAGTTCATTTTAAGTAAATTGTTGAAATCGAATTACTTTAATTCAAATAAAAACGATCATTGGATTGGATCATTTTATCAAGCGACGAAATACGTAACTTTATTAAAACTTTTTCTAATAAGATCTTTTAGTTTTTATTGTATATATTTATGTAAAATCTATTATATAAATAAATAAATATAAAATATAAATAATAAATGTATAAAAATAAAATGTAATAGAATTGAATCCATAAATGTATACATTTGGCATAAGCAACAGTTAAACTTTTAAAACTAAACCGTGATTATCTTATATAAGACAAGAAATACAATTTAAGAACAAAGTAGTGTTTTGATTTAACCATTTTCCTTCAAGTAAATTAAAATATTCATGTTTTGATGGTATTTTTTTTATTAAGAAACATAAATAGCGTTACAACCTTATTTGTTTGTTAAGTTATATGCACAGTTCTAAAAGATTTATATAAAACGGTCTTATTGCTTAGGCACTGCAGTACTAGTTATTATGGAATGTTTTGCATTAATTTCGCCTTGTTCAAGTCAAGTCAATTTTTCAATTCAAGTCTTGCAATGTTTACTCTCCAAGTTTGCTTACGTTTTCATATAATTTATTGATAATGCTGTAACAAAAAAATTAACCAATATTTTTTTTTATAATTACCACATTTATTTCTATAATTTTATTGAATCTAATTTCATATACCAATGATAAATTTTAATAATAATATTAAGCTTTTACTTTTAGTGAAAATGTAAATGATCGGTCAATCGATTTAATATCGATAATAAAAATCATTGATCGATTTATGATCTATTTTTTTTATCGATTATCTGTTTTTGAAAAACGAATAGTATATAGCTTGCTACCTGCAAAAGCAGCAAGCAGTGTGGCAAATTGCGTTATTTTAAAACAATAAGTATACCTAAACGTATATTTATAGCAACACGACTATTGTATACAGAGTGACTATTATCATTACTAATATTATAATGCGAATGTGATTTTTTAATAATTGTTTTTGTTGTTTCACGTACACGTTTTAACTACCTAACCGATAATCATGAAATGTTGCATACACTTTGTCAAGGGTACAGTCTACAGAAAATGACCTAGGCTACCCAACACCTCCCCTACCCTCGAGGGCGAAGCTCCGGTCGGAAACCAGTTACAGAATTTAAGCCTGCCAGTTTAAATGTCAGTGAATCTTGAATTACGGTATAGTCCGGATGTGAAAAAAAATATATGAACTAAGGTTCGTTAAATGAATCATGTAACAAAGTGTTATAGGTTTGTAATGTAAAGGAATTTTAAAACCATTTATTTTTAAATCTCTAAAAAGGCGTACTGTATTTAAATATGTTCATATTTATAAAAAAATTATTATATACAAACTTCTTAAGTCTGTAATAGACTGACAGTTGTCTATTGAAAATAAGAATACGAATATAATTAAAATGTAAAAAGTATATATTTAATTAAATCAAGTCTTTAAATTCTGTTATTTCAAGTAAAGTTTTATTTATTTATTCCTAAATAAAAGAAAAGGTATAACAAACTATATTTAATTAAAATATTTATAGAGATGCTAATATATACTTAATATTATAAATGCTGAAGTGAGTTTGTTACATTTTCACGTCTTTATTATTCAATCGATCATAATGAAATTCCGCTTATACATTGTCAATGGTACAGAGGACCTAGGGTTCCTAACACCTCCCTCCCTCGCGTGGGCGAGCCGCGTGCGGAAACTATTACATAAATATAGGAAGTTCTCAAAAAACTCAATTATAAATAACGTAGCTTTCTATTTACCTAACCTTTATATTTTAATTTAAATTGTATACGCGATTTATGAATGTGATTTTTAACGAAGAATATTTAAGTAATACGTTTATTCAATGTTCGGAAGCTAGCTAATTAATTAGTCGTAATGGAACGTACCTTATGTCAGGAAAAGACAGCCAATTAATTATCTGAGGCTGAATAGTGTGAAACATATTAAACATGTTACTTAGAAAGAACTAAGATAGTTAAACTATAACTATTACGAAATGTACTCTATTCGAGTTTTAAGCACATTTATATCGTCATTAAGCATTTACATTAAAGAAAAAAGCGCGAGACGAATTATATACATAAATATGGGTTGTGCGCATGAAAATTCAGTATATATCTACTCCTATTAATTTATATGCTTTGTGTATACTAATATTATAAATGTGAAATTGAGTTTGTTTATTTGAAACGCTTTCACGTCTTATCACGTTGTCAGAAAAGGATTGCACTTGCCGCTCACACGCAGGCGAAATCGCGGGCGGAACATAGTTTATAATTTAAAAAGGCCTTCCTGCCTTTAATACTTCATTTAAGGAAAATATAACATAACACTCGTATTTCTTAAAATATTTTTAAAATTTAATTCAATACATTAACCAACCAACGCTAATGCCATCGTGAATTGAAGCATTGTTATTTTTTTCAAAAAGAAATTCCATTCTTTATGTACATAAGTAAGTAACAGCCTGTAAATGTCCCACTGCTGGGCTAAGGCCTCCTCTCCCTATTTGAGGAGAAGGTTTGGAGCTTATTCCACATTATATGTACATATCGGGAGCTTATGGGAGATGTCACATGCACCGACGCGACGGTTTGATTTTTTTTATATAGAATAGGAAGGTGGACGAGCATATGGGCCACCTGATGGCAAGTGGTCACCAAACGCCCTTAGACATTGGCATTGTAAGAAATGTCAACCATCGCTTATAGCCAATGCGCCACCAACCTTGGGAACTAAGATTTTATGTCCCTTGTGCCTGTAATTACACTGGCTCACTCACCCTTCAAACCGGAACACAACAATATCAAGTACTGCTGTTTTGCGGTAGAATATCTGATGAGTGGGTGGTACCTACCCAGACGAGCTTGCACAAAGCCCTACCGGCATTATATTGATGCGGAGTGATTAAGGTCACCCTCACTATTCTGATAGCAGGCCTGAATAGAAACATTTCCCGTGTTAAAATGTAACCTTACAACTCACAGAACCCAAAAAATATAACAACTCATTACTTAAATAAAAAAGATGTAATATATTTCTTTAAACATAAAATTGTTGTCACTAAGTTTATACGGATTCTTAAATGTTTCTTTTGTGCGACTTCCTTAAAGGAATTTCGTATTTAATTAATAATTTCGAAATTCTCTTATTGTAATAACTTTAGAGTTCAAACACAATAATATAATGTTAATATATTTATGTTTTTGGACTCCCCAATAAACTGAATTTTGTTATAAAACTTAAACCACGCCGTTATAGAACAATTTAAAACACGGCATTATATTAAAATGGAACAAATATTTATAATAATCAATAAATATTACACATAAAAAGTAATTTAAAATGACAATACAATATTAATATATATAACTGATGAATATGTTCTCCTGATCTGAACATTCAAAGGTCAAACTAATAATAAAGAAAATAATAGTGAACTATTGTATCATAAAATCTGACGGGACAGCAATTCCTATGCAACCGGAATAAGACGAGGCACGACGGCAATGCACTGAAAATTCATTTTGTGTGTGTAAATAAAAAAGTAAATGTGCAAACACAGCTTTTTCTTACTCAAAATAATATATTTTTAAAACAAAATGTACAATATGTTACAATTATATTTACTAATTTTGTTTTTATTTATCTTCGTTTATAATTTCAGTCAATTGCCATCAATTCAATGTCTGGTAGATATGGGCGACCCGGGATTGTTCCTTTTTTTCCGATATTATCAAATACTATTTAATATTCTGAATAAAACTATTTCAAACCTAACACTGTAGACTCTTTTGTTAGATGTTATTAGTTTAATAAACATTATCTAATCAAAACACTAAATGTTTAAGAAATAATTGTCAGTTAATTTTTTTCATTCCTTTAATAGGTCATTATTTTTATAACTTTCATAGTAAATCCTGAAACGTTTTCATTTTTTATCGCTTTATATGAAATTTATTTAATTAAAAACCCGTCCAGAAATCATGACATTGAAATTTAGACTCAATATATTAGAGGAATTTAAATAACATCTTACCGGTTATGACCTACGGAGCCGAGACGTGGACACTGACAGTGCGTTTGGTCCACCATTTTAAGGTCGCTCAGCGAGCTATGGAGAGGCCTATGCTCGGAGTTTCTCTGAAGGATCGAATCCCAAATGTGGTGATCCGACAGAGAACCAAGGTTATCGACATAGCCCAAAGGATTAGTAAGCTGAAGTGGCAGTGGGCTGGACACATATGTCGCAGAACCGACGACCGTTGGAGTAGACGCGTTCTGGAGTGGAGACCACGCCTTGGCAAACGTAGCGTAGGACGCCCTCCAGCTAGGTGGAGCTGAAAATCGAGCTCAGTGGCGTGCCATTGGAGAGACCTATGTCCAGCAGTGGACGCGAAAAGGGTGATGATGATGATGATGATGATGATATTAGAGGAATAATTTATCGATCATTAGTACGGTGCGATAATTAAACAATGCTTCTTCACTGATACATATTATTGGGCATAATGAGGCGAGTTCGTGTGACCATATTTCGACTGGAATGCGATCAATATTTTACATTTCATATCTTACAGAGAATTATAATGTAAACCAATTTGAATGTTATTGTTATAATTACCGCGATGTAATGTTTTTTTTTTATTTGGAACTTGAAGAACAAAACATTTACCGAATTAATAAAGAGATCGTCAAGCTCAATTCGAAGAATATATTTTTAGTTCCAGTTAACTTGATTCCTAAGATAATATCGCGGCCGGTATAAATAAAATCTGCAAAAAGAAACTCACTTTTTCTATGTTCGACAAAAAGTTACTTTGTAGCAAAGATAAAGTAGACCACGGAACAAACATTTCAGAGAAGTTAAATCAACTCAATATTAAAATTAATCAATGTTTTTTAATTAACTTTAACATGTTAAATAGTTTTTTAAATGAACTTTGTCGTATTAGATGATATTCAGAATCATTCCAGTATTTCTTATGTTAGATGTGTTTTAACCGAAATAATTGGTAACTACTATGTACACAGTCTTGTAAAATATTTGCCTAATAACTTAAAGTGAATTTCTCACTAGCAAGTGATGGCAGCATAAACGTTTTTCGAAGGAAATTTCTATTTTGTGGAGACGAAGCTTTATAATTTAAAGCCGTTTCGTTGTGTTGAATAACAGAAAGTTAAAAGTAAGTTCGTACTCACTATAATTTTGTCAATAAATATTTCGTCGTAGAAAAATTCCCAGATAAAAGTTCTTTCATCGCGATCAGCCTAACGTTTCTGACGCAAAAATATCTTAGTGTAATAAGTTAAACGTTATTTAATTTGTATCGCTTGTACTTGTCCATAATGTGCAATTTATTTGGCAATGTCAATCGACCTAATTAAAAAATATATACATTCTTTCTTTATGTAAATAACGCCTTATATATTTTATCAATTTCACGTTGTTTCAACTACCAGCGAGCTGTGTAAATCATGAAAATTAATAACAAGAATCATATTACATTAGCGGTGAATAATAAGGATCATTAAAATCGGATATTGTAGTCGTGTGCTAAAACTAGCTGCAGTCATCGAGTTTTCCTCGCTGATCACTTTTTAAAACGTTTTATAAATTTGTTTACTTGTATGTCTGTTTTATGATTCTATTTCTATAAACTTAATAATAATAACTGAACTTATTAATAATAAGCTTTATGACATTAAGTTTTGTGATTTAGGAACATAATTCGGTACATAATTTTAAATGAAATAGACCTATAATAATAGACAATGAAGTTTATCGATTGCACAATTTCACAGACACACGACAAAATGAAAGTAAAAAGTAGTAAGTTTATATAATAGAAAAGCAACAAACTATTTTTAAAAACAGAATGAAATAAAAATCACCCAGTACAGTTACATAATATTTAATTTATCTAATATTCTTACTAATATTGTTAATATGAGATTGTTTGTATTGCTTTCAAATGTCATAAATCAAAGTTATAATGAATGTACGTTGACGCCAGATTATCGTTATCATGTCGACTTTCATTAAAATAGATTCAGTATGATATATGTTACAGTTAGAACTCTTTTCCGGTCAAAATCAGCTTTTACCGGCAGATAAATGTTTTACTAAAGGCGCAGGTTTATTTCTGGTCGATCGTCTGTGCGTCACGATATGCATGCACAAGCGATCCTGGTGTGCCCAAAAAGATTGAGACGGTTTCTAGTGGGTGGACTGGCGCACTCCGTGCCAGTGAGACCCACATTTCCCCCACGTGAGTGGAACGCATAAACAGGTTTATTTCTGTGAATTTTCGGTGCGTATTAAAGTGCGCTGAATGGCGAGGCTGGACAGGGTGAGCGATCTCGTTCAAAACGTGTGCATGTTTGAGTCAGATTGTTACATTCGGTAAAACTTCATTCATTGGAAAAACGGGCCCATCACTACCCAAGAACCTCAAGGTGTTACTGTCGCCCGAAAATTAATGTAAGCCTTTTCTTGGGAAAATGAAGGAAACGAATCCTGTTTATTTATTTTTAAACTAAAAGCATAACCGAATTTTAAAGATGAAAGATTACATAACCGAAGAATATTATGCTTCAATAAAAAATTCGCTTGCGCTGGCTGTATAAAGTATACTTTGATTTTTTATAACCTAAATTATAATCCAGATTTGGATATTCCCAAAATTAAATAGTGAAGGAATAAATTTACTTACGATAACGATAATAAATAAAAAAAAACAATAATAACGGTAAAGGATGCTGTTTCATTCTAAGCCCTTTTCGCCAACTTGATAACGTCCCTCATAGTAAGTGGTATCTCGGTACGAGGAACACGCAGTACTGTAATGTAACCTACGCCTTTAGTAGACTATTTCCTATTTATATTCTTCAGCTGTTGTGTCCAGTTTAAAGTAATTTGGACCAGGAATGAGTTTTGACTGTAACGTAAACATTATACATACATATTATTACATAAAAAATGGGTTATCAGTATAATTTCAACAACGATTTATTTTCAAAATATGTTTTTATCTCATATATGACCTTGTTTTATATTAATTTATACGGTAACAACAACATAAAACGTGAGGCAAAACATATATATTAATTTGCGTGTTTAGAAATATATTTTATTCCACTTTTACATTCACTATTTTTTTATTGATAACAAAACTATATTTCGTCAATAGCTACCAAACGAAAAAAAAAACAAAGTCGGTTGACAAACAGAAAACGAAAATCTGTAAAAGAAGGTAGTGAACTGTCTTGTTTTTTGCTATTTATTTATAGATTAGTATTTATATTCAGTAGCTAAATAAATGTAACTTAAGTCATTGATAACTACTATATAAGTATCGTATCATTCAATGTCTTATCAATTAGATTCGTTTATTTATCAGTAAGTGGTCTTAATTAGGAAGGCGACTGATCATATTGATTAATTTTATTTGATCAATTTACTAGTTGATTTTGTAACTAAAAAGATAATTGAATGATATGTTCTTTTAATTAAAAATCATCAAAAACCTTTTGTCTTTGTTATATAAATAGACTAGTTGTTTTTCGCGGTCAATATGTTTTAAGTTTTTCTATCCTGTTATTATATGAAATAGGTATCATTTGAAAGGTGCGTGCTAAGGCAAAGAATATTTTCAAAATAAAGATTTTCTAAGTACGAGGACAGGTAAAAAAGTCCGCGGAATGTAGCGGAAAATGGAGGGTATCATCATCATCGTATTTAGTATAAATAACATGTTCGAAATCATTTGGCAAACGTGGAAATAATTTAACATCGCGTTGTGTTAATCAACTCATAATAAATTTAATTTCTTAATGCTAGTAATCTTACTGACCACGCCTGTATAAATGAGGTATCTATATTTTAAGCATACACTACAATACAATAAGAACTTGAAATAATTACTGCCTACAATTGACTGCCGTTGTTTTAAGAGCTGGCTGCATATTCCGTGTTTCTGGTTAAAAACACCAGGTCGAGCCAGAAAAAACTAATTTGATTATTCTAGAAATTATGAGAAGCAGAGGGTGTTTTTTTTTAACATTACCCACTATTTATGAGGATGGCGCGGTTCATTCGATGGCTTTTACGGTAGTTAAAATAAATTTATTTCGTATCACGTGCTCTGTGCCGTACTTACACTAACTTAAACTACTACAGACCCTTTTAAATATTTTACGATGGAACTAGGAAAATTCATAAATATTACATTATTTTATATCGTCTTATAAAATCTGCATAATTTTCATTTGTATGAGATTATTTGTGAAATATAATAAATATTTATGTGTATATCTTAATAAATATAATGAAGCAGTGGATAAACGTTTTATAAAGGAATTCAAATATCATTTGATTTCCAAGACGGATAAAACAACATATTGTGGTAATAGTAGAAAATTATGAAACTTTGTGTGGACAAAGTTTCATATTTGTAACATTAGCGAATAAAATAAGAATGTAATTAAAAAAAAACAATAATTAAGATTCCATTTTTTAACCATCACTTTAGGTCCGGATTGTGCATTTTTTCAGCAATTTACACGAGGAACATTTTTAAACGTGTGATAAATTTTCTACTATTACCACAATATGTTGTTTTATCCGTCTTGGAAATCAAATGATATTTGAATTTCTTTATAAAACGCTTATCCAAATTTTAATTTAAAATAAAAAAATATTAATTAAATTCCAAATAATTCCAAATATTAATTAAAAACCACTTTTTAATCTTTATTCGAACGCTTGTTTGTCAGGTATTAAAACCTAGAACAATTTTTTATTTTTAATCAAGAAGAAGATTTGTACAACTATATTACTGGTGGAGCTTTGTTCAAGCTCGTCCGAGTAGGTACCACCTACTCATCAAATATTCTACCGCGAAACAACAGTACTTGGTATTGTTGTGTTCCGGTTTGAAGAGTGAGTGAGCCAGTTTAATTACAGGCACAAGGGACATAACATCATAGTTCTCAAGGTTGGTGGCGCATTGGCTATGTAAGCGATGTTTGACATTTCTTACAATGCCAATGTCTAAGGGCGTTTGGTAACCACTTACCATCAGGTGGCCCATATGCTCATCCGCTTACCTATACTATAAAAACAAGTTCTTACTTTAATGTTAAAAGTAGCGACGATTACACTAATACCTATTACCTTGTATTTTTATAAAAAATATTGTAATCGCTGTCATTTCCAGAGAGGAACAGTACAATACGCTTCCTATTCCTATATTATGTTCCTATGAAGCTTGAACCATTGGAAACAAGAGTATAAAGTACAAAGCATTGCCTCGAAACCAGAGGACGTTGATGTTTGTCATCAATCATAAAATATACCATCGATACAATCATATTAAATTACAAATAAAAATTTAATTTTGACAAATTTGTGTTTAATCTATCGACTAATGTAACTCGTTAGTCTAACTTAACATGAACTTTGAAATAATGAACGAAAACACAAAAATATTGAAAAAGGAATATTACCACCGGAGACGTTTTCTAACGTAAAGGCATTGAATTTCCACATCACTGACTGTTTGAGGATACACTGTAAAGAAGCAGGAAACTGTTAATATTTAATTAGGTTATATTAGTTACCAAAGTGCAACAAATCAATTATATAACATTACAACTTTAAAAAGTCGCAATGCCGTTATATCATTCGCAATGAACCTATACCTATATAAATATACATGGCAATCAACATCACATACCGGTAACCAAAATTACCATGACTTATACTCAGTAGAGTATAAAATATCAGCCAGCTATTAATATTTAAAATCAGCAGAAATAAAAAACATAAAATAACCCATCACTTCCTCATAACTAAGCCAACAGCCGTCCGTAAGCACTGGCTTTAGTTATAGTAATAGTGTTCGAAGTCATCATATTGTTATGAAAATAAGTTGGGCTACGCTTGATTTAGATAAAATATTTTGGTTACATATATTGTGGGATGGATAAACAAATAATTCTTATTACTTTATTTACTTTACTATCATATACAATATTTTTACGAGGCATCATTTTATTAATTATACGTATTATTTGTTATTTCTAGTACATTTTTTTTTAATTTTTTGCCTTTTAAATTTGAAATTCCTAGTTATTAAAATGATCGTAATCTGATGATCTCTACGTCAGTCATGTCATGATATGACATTTGCGTTTTTCTTTTTTATTTCGTATAGCAATTTACTACTTAAGCTTATTATAGAAGATGCTATAAGAGGCATTAAAATCTCACCCGAGCGACGCGACGTCCTTGCACGGACTACTCTGAACGCGAGATCGTCAACATCGCTTGCATATACGAGTACCTACAGACGATAGTGCGTGCGGATGTGTCATGAATACAAACAAATTTCATTTAAATTTGTAACGAGTGTCGAAGCGATGCTATGACGCGAAGGACAGTATTATGACCATGACGATAATGTTGTTTTCCTTTGCGAAACATTATAATGCCCAAACTATAAACGGAAGATTAGTCAACTGTGAAAAATAAATTATAATCGCGCAAGCTATTCGTTTAAGGCAACGCAAACAACGCTACGCTTTGTCGTTATCACTTCAATTCGCGTATTTTAAAGGAGGTTTTACGACTTACGTTAACAATTACATACGAGCGGCTTTATTGGTCAGTCAGTAGTCCACTTGCCTGCACTTGTCCATATTGCAGGTCGTCTAGAAGAGCGGATTCCAGGCGCAGCGATCTGGTCACAAGACTCTTTTTGCGTCGCTTGTGCATCGTCAGAAACCGGCCTGTACATAGACTCGGCTTCTTCTTGATTCTTATTTCATTGATGTCAACTCGAGTGACCAGCACTGGGACTTCTTGAACTGCAACAATAACAAACATGCATTTAATATTTTCGCTGGCATATGATCGAAATTTACTCGCACGTAAGTGAAATATTTGAATGTAAACAGGAACATTTTTGTTATATTTTAAATGTGTTGCTAATAATTGGCCCTGTATTTATATTTGTATGAGTCGATTAATTTGAATCATTAACACAAAAACTGATGAACACAATAAGCGATTCAACGATATAGTAATATGATAACGATACATACATTTATCAGAGTTAGTACTTCGACAATCGATAGTACGAAATATTGCCTTAAATGACAATCTGAAATAACATACGATTTTCGATAATAAAACGTGTTACGTAAACAATATTTCGACATAAAAAATAAGTAGTAAACAAAATTAACTCATAATGTAAAACGAGGTAATATTTAAATAACACAAGAAAACGAATAAGTGGTAAAATTCATAGAAAATCGATTATAAATGCCTGCACGTCAGACTCGGTATGTAACGTGCCTCTCATACACGATAACTAAATTGCGTAATCACTCCTCCAGTATTACTTAAACCTCGGTTTAGATTGCACATCACTACGACAGCATCCACGGGGAAATTTGAAAACGCACGCATCACTTTGATACATATTTCCTACAAGAGGAATCCGCTTACTTACGCAACATTGTAGATGCAGGCATGGGATAGCTTGGGATAGCACTACAGCAACCTTGAATCAGATTATATCATTGAATCATAAAAAAAAAGAAAGGCCATACTATTTCTGACACTTGACACTTATATATTTATTTTCGATATTTGGCTACGGTTAATTCCAGCCAGACAGTCCATTTTTGAACGTTTTATTATAATTTGTTCATCGATACGATATCAGTTTACGCGATCACTATAATAATAATCTCGGGTTGATATAGCTACAGCACTACGGAATAGCTGTTTATCACGCAGTGTTTACTGATCGTTGATAAAAAGCCAGTAAAAGCTTGTATAAGTCGTACAAACTAATGTCATCTATATTGAAGCACTATTGGTTATCGGGCGCTGTGTAACTCGTTACGATCATTATAATTGATCTGAATCTATACCACGTGATATTCCAACGGAAATTCTGTAATTATTTACGAAACAACGTACGTACGAAAGAAGTAAAATGTTTTTGAGTCAGAGACGTTTAAATTATGCATAATAAATATATATTTTTAAACAATAAAGGAATATAATGTTTGTGAAACTATTGGTTCCATACAATATGAAGTATTTACTTAAATATTGTATTAAGGTATAATTTTATTAAGGGAATCAAGACGATTATAATATTATCCGACTGGATGCAGAAGGCGGAGGACCGGGAGCTTTGGCACACCTTGGGAGAGGCCTATGTTCAGCAGTGGACTATGAGTGGCTGTTGATTGATTTTGATTGATTGACAAAATTTTTAATGCGATACCTTAATTTTGGGAGAATCGTAATAGCAACTCATCGCGGAGATGCTGCTAGCCTTACTGACATTATTGTACATGTTCGTGGTGTGTAGGAGCATATTGCAGTAGCTTTTTTTTAATATTTATGCATTCAATTAGTCATCGATGTAAATGAAGAAAAATAGAATAAAAAACATTTCAGATAATATTTGTAAACACATTAATTTGGTTTGGAATTGGTTGGCTATTTAAAAACAATGATAGAGAATGTAATGATTGAATTAATGAGAGAATAATTGAATTTCATACTTTGAGTGTATCAAATTCAATTATTCTTTCTGTCTCTAAATGATATATATGTATAATTAATATATCTTATCGAACTAGGTTTAGTGCGGTGGGCTCTCTTAATATACAAATCAGTTTCTTTCGAAGTAATTTTTTTGCTTTTAAGGAATGAGAATCCCACTGAGGCTTCGAATCTAAATAGTGTATATGCCGTAACCGTAACAGCCTGTGAATGTCCCACTGCTGGGCTAAAGGCCTCCTCTCCTCTTTTTGAGGAGAAGGTTTGGAGCTTATTCCACCACGCTGCTCCAATGCGGGTTGGTAGAATTCACATGTGGCAGAATTTCAGTGAAATTAGACACATGCAGGTTTCCTCACGATGTTTTCCTTCACCGTAAAGCACGAGATGAATTATAATCACAAATTAAGCACATGAAAATTCAGTGGTGCTTGCCCGGGTTTGAACCCACGATCATCGGTTAAGATTCACGCGTTCTTACCACAGGGCCATCTCGGTGTATATGCGTTACACTAAAATCTCTAGTGTCTAACATGACTTTGATTTTTTTGACGTAGTCCTTTAGGTAAAGTATATATTGTATATACTTTACCTGACACACTACGACAACAATTAAATGTAATACTTATATATATTAAATATAATATTATATTTAATTAATTTATTTTATGTTTTCTTATTTCATGTGTGAAAAGTGTAAGACATAATAATGTTCTACATTTTAAAGTAATATATTACATTGATACATGAATTATACTAAAGAAAGTAATATAATTTCATTAAAAAGAATGTTATATGTTCCTCGCAATCTAGTTTAGAGCTATTGAGGCGTAATAATATGCAAGACCAAGCACCATAACAAGCACCGAGCGGCTCTTTAGTGAACCAAACCTAATAGCTAGATTACATCGAAACATTTTCTCGTCCATTTAATATCTTATCTTTCATAAGAAATTACAATTATTCTTGACATATTATAAATCTAATGTTTATATTATTTATATATTTTTATTTAATTTGATAAAACTTTTAAAAAATAATTGTAATAATTAAAATTTGTATGTAAATCTCTTATTTACATTTTCACTATATGTCGGCTTGAGTTCGTAAAAAATTTTAGACATAATAGTAATATAACTAATAAATAAGAATAATCAGGTTTACAAGCTTAAATCTGCTAATTTTTTTTCATATTCTGAAAGTCATAACGAATCGAATGGATTTAGTAGTTTTTTTACATGTTTACATCAAAATCCTATATGCAGAGTTCGGGATGTCTGCCTCATGAATTTTCTTCGCTTCCAGGATACATTAGACTCTCAGCCCCAAATACAGATATGAACAATTAATTTACGATAATTTTACATAAATTTGTTAACAACTAAATTTGTTAACAACTTGATTCGCAATCGATATCAAACAGGAGCAATACATATAAGTACCGAAATCGTAGAAATATTTGCTCCGTTATACTTTACACTATAATAATGTGAAAAAGGAAATTCAGCTTGAACTATTATAAGCACTAAAGACTGCCGCTCTTAAGTAATCTCAATCGGGCTTTAAAAACCCCGCTCCCGACCGCAGCTTCAACTTTTATAAGCCAAACATGATGACATTTTTTATTCGTTCCATAAAATTTACTCGGAAATGCAAGAAAAATACAATTTTTTAATAGTTTTTAAGACAAAATATAGTTGCGCTTTAAAGCACTTTAAACACTTAAGACACTGCTTGACGGGTTTTAACAGTGTTTTCTCTACCATGATAAGAGCGTCTCGCGCTCTCTCTAGCTACGAAACGAATAGTCCTTGAAAAGAAAGTTACGTTTAGAAGATAGACTTGAACCGCATTATTATCGGGCGTTACACTCAGTCACGTTGATTAAAATATTTATAAATTATTTTGCAATAACAGTATTTTTATAGATTCAATCGGTTTCGAGTTTAATATTTCATTAAGCGGTCAAAGGCCATCTTCAATTTGCCTCTATGGAATTACAATGCTTGGTAACTAAACATCTGCGGCCTCACAAACAAGCTGGGTCAGTTTGATTGTCCGTCTCTTGAACTCTGTTGCGATAATTGAATAAGTATTGACTTCAATTCCATATTTACTGCGTTATTTAATATTTAAGTTATATTATTTCCGTTATTGCTTTTTAATGTTTAAACAGATAATAATATTTGATTACTTCTCCTCCGATAAATCCTCTCATACGCTTAACTATGCACTTAATCTCATAGCATCATTAATAAATAGAATATATAAACTATATTATATCGTGGTATAATATGAATAAATAATATTTATTCACACTGTCCGTCAGTCTTTCATAAGTAGCCGGAAAATTAGTTAAAAATTCTACGATATAAAATATTTAATATGTTGAAACGGTGTCATTTACCAACATATTAAGTATCGTCCTTTTAATGGAGTGACGCTCTAAGTTTTCATCGTATTTCATATCTTTCAATCAAATCAAGTGTTACAAGCAAAGCTGTTATGTTATATATATCGTACTATGAATTATAAAAAAATATGTCTGGTATATTTATTATTAAATAATGTACCAACGCGGCTGGGTGGATATATTTGAACGAACATTTGGCATTGAAAACGATAATGTAATTGTTCTATTAAGACGCATCTATAACAACTAATTAAAATATATTATGTACCAATTTTACTGTTTATCGTAACGCAATACATCAATTTGAACTTTAAAAAATAACTATTTTATTATAACATTATAAAAGAACGCAGAAAGAAATAAAAAAATACCACTTTTTAATAGCGCTATATAGAGCTTAATATTTAAACCGCAAAGCCAACAACATGAACTCGTTTAACCTAAAAATAAAAGTTAAAATAACGATGTTTCCATATTTTTTTGAATCATATCATCGTGCCGATGACTTCGTTCTCGTGGGATTGAAAAACAAAAAAGATAAGTTTTAGACTTTTCTCTCTTATCCACTTCTACGAGAATAAATCATAGATACTTTCTTATACTCATAAATCGGCATCGGTATCCTTAAATATAATATAAAATCATTTACTTCGTTATAATATATCCTCAAACAGACGGAGGATAGATAAGAGGGAAGACTTAAAATATAGCTCAAACAGGATAACGATCTTAAATACATTGAAATTCTAAAGGAACGTTTTATAAACTCGAGAATAACTTTTATATCCACGCTACATTGACCAACATTACTTACGCAGTATAGTCGAAAGCAACTAGATTTGTTATAAAAAATTCCTGGCCTGATACAGAAAAATGGAAGTGTATCTAACATTTTCGTATTCGCTAAGTCAAAACATCCTTCCTGGTACACGGTTTTAGATTAAATATAAATATGATTAATCTAGATAGAAAAATAAAGAATCTGTGGAATACGGACGGCATTTTCAAAAACAAAACAACGATATCTAAGTATTTGCAATGGTTTTACAATTATTCATACTGAAATAGTACAAAGAAACAAACTAAAATAAGTATTTTTAACCTGTGATTGTGAATTCTTTTTTCAAAATAAATAAATAAAGCAGTAAAAACATGTTAAACTATTTTTACATTAAAGATCCCACCACTTAACCAACCCAAAAGTGAGTTATTTATAAATGTATATATATCAATATATCCTATATTTCTTTATGCTAGTTACTTGGATAACTGCTATCCCGATGCAAATTTTTCAACATACCCTTATTTTAAAAACTAGCGATAAAACCGTGAGAGCATACATACATCAATGCCTTTGCGTGAGAGCGGAGTGACGTACATGAGTAATATTGATATAGCCCCTAGACGCTCAGTATTATCACAATAAATTGCATTATCATCTTGCATGGCTTTGAAAGCACAGAAGGCCAATTTGAAACATGAGGAAAATCGATAATAGGTTAATTTTGGTTGGTTTTCCATTCCTTTGTCGAATTGTGACAATAAAAGTAAATATTTATATTTAATCTTGTAAATATAATGTAACAATTGTAATAATTAGTTATAACAAATAGTATATGGATTTTGAGTACTTTCCAAATATTGTAAATTTCATTAATTTTATTATAATATAAGAATAGCTCTAAATCGCAACGTTTATTCTCTTCGATATTATGAGAGGGCAAGCTTAAACGGCGTCATCTCGGCGCATCGTCTACATTTCTGGATAAGCGCCATTTCGTGACCAAACTTTGTAATAACAAAAAATTATATGATTCATATGATTTTGAATTCGAATTATTTAATATTCAATGAAGCCGAAACATACGAATATTTTATTTGTTTACATTAACATATTGCATAGAATATTTTAATCTATTTAAGAAACGAAAAGAAGAAAAGTGGATCTTTTGTGCAGAATCGTTGAACTATGCCGAGAGTAGTTCCTTTATATTGTTTGTTTGAGTGGTGAAATACTGTGAAGGGCGTGGTTAATCTTTTTAGGGTTCTATGGATGAACTCCAGCAAGATGGTTTAAGCAGTTAAGATGAGGTAAAATTCTGCTTTTGATGATTTAAAAATAAATACATCTTTTGGGGATTTTAACCCTTAAATTACGATAAACATAAAATCGTAAATGAATTTTATAATAAGAGGGCCACGGAGACCTCTGTCCACTAATAACCTACATACATATAACTTCATATCGTATAATTTGCAGAAATATGACACCACCACCACCACCACAACCACGCACTGAGCGGCATGACATACAATTACCACGTTTATCATTATATATTATGAATATCACTACATTCTTATAATATAAAAAATACCATGAGATTAAATAAAAGATGTGGCCGTATCGAATTGTTAAAGAATAGCAATAAACAAATGTGAATAAAAATAAAAATATTAACACATAGTATAGTTAGGAACGGCGATAGAGACACCATGAAAGAGCATCATGCCGTTTGCCGTCACGGGATAAGTGTCTGTCTACCGTATAACGAAACATTTTTTACTCAATACTGTAGTACACTTCACTCATCCATTTTTTTCTTGAGTTTGTATCTACATCGACCTTTGGTGTATATCTTATCTTTAATTTCTTTTCATGTTATTTTAATGTGGCTCCTTGTTTATTACACAGAATTACAATCAAAGTTTTGAGATTAAAAAATGATCGAGATATTGTATTCATCTGCAATATAAATATTAGTTTGCATTTGACATTGCAAGGTTCAGAAGACTTTTTCATTGACTCGGATTGTGTACCAGTTGTTATTTGTTTTTGGATTCCTTAGACGGTGAGGATGAGGCTCACCTGATGAAAAGTGAATACCACCGCCCATGGACACATGCAACACCGGAGGGCTTATAGCTGCGTTGCCCGCTTTTAGGGAATGAGTAGGCTCTTTTCTTGAAGGTTTCTATGTCATATTTATTCGGAATAGTCGCCGGCGAAGGCTAGTTTCACCGATTGGTTGTGCGAGGCAGGTAATGCCTTAATAACTACGCTGTTGTGGATTCCTAGACATCGAGATGATATAAATTTTATTTGATTGACGAGCCGGTTGGCGTGGTTGGTGAATGCTTGCCTTTGCCTTTCACGCCGAAGATTGTGGGTTCGATTCCCACCCAGGACAGATATTTGTGTGCCTGAACATGTCTGTTTGTCCTGAGTCTGGGTGTAATTATCTATATAAGTAGGTATTTACAAAAGAAAAGTAGTATATGTAGTATATCAATGGTCTGGTTTCCATAGTACAAGCTCTGCTTAGCTTGGGATTAGATGGCCGTGTGTGAATAATGTCCCAGGATATTATTATTATTATATAAATGGAATTTAGAATTTTGTCGCAATGTCCTGCGGTAAAATTCAGAGGTCGGAGTTAATATAAACAATTTCTTAGAGCATACCCCTTGAAAGATGGGATAGAAAATGCAGAGTGATCCAACATCTCTACGCAGATCCAAAGAATCAAGTCGGTCGAAAAAAACTTTATCGTCGTCTACAGCACCAATGGTGCACCAATGCAGTTTTCCAAGAGACAAGACAAAACATTAAGAATGGTGCCAAGTCTTGTAATTGGCACTGTAATACGGACAAGACAGAGGTCCGACGAGCCAAGAGGAAGCTCGACAGAAATCTAGTACCCATCAAGATGAGAGGTCAGTAGAAGGTATAATAAGTAAATTGTATGATCCTCCACGTCAGGAATTCCTGTTGGCGAGGTAGTTAGTTGTGTCAGATTATTTGTCAAAGCGAAATCGACAGCAGATCTTCTCGTGTGATCGTTAGTAGATCTAAGCCATTAGGCGTGGTGGACGTTAAAGTCGCCAGAAATCACTATATCTGCGGACGGGATCTGCTGCAGCACAAAATCTAGGCAGTTTCGATATTATACGTTCATCGTAGTCTAGGCGTAGCCTGAGAAAGGATAGATCTCTCTCATTCAAGGCTTCCGAGGCGACGAGATCAAATATCGTCTCTGAAGTAAACACACATCCCAGCCCAAGGTACAAAGGAATGATCCAACTTGTACCCGGGGTAATAAAAGTAAGAAAGAGTAAGAGTCGGAAAGCATATCTAAGTCGAAGTCGTCGAAGAGCAAGGCCAGCTTCGCGGTCTCAAGGTGGAAGTGGAACGGCGTTCAAGTTCCCTTTATATTGCAGAAGTCCACAGCGAGGGTGGAAAGGGTTGCATGCTCCGCTTGCCCCGATCAGTGACGAGCGCAATAAGTCTTACCATAATCATCATCGTCATTATGGATAGCCATTATTAGGTTGTAATCCAAAATCTCCAGATTTATTAGGTTGTAATCAAGTGTTATGTAAGACAGATAAAAAATAGTTTATTAGTATCATGAGTAGGTATTTATAAATTTCCGCTGTTAATAACATTTTTAAAAATGAACTTATGGAACCGAATTAATCGTCTATAGCGAACCTTCTGAATAATGAAAACGAATATGTGTAGGGAGTATCAAAGCTGACACTATTTCGGAAATGCAAACTGCGTTTTTAATTATATTTTAAAGAAATTTTAAACCAAATTTGTTTTAATTAATTTTCTTGTCAAAAAATATAAATTGTTTTTGTGAAAGGTTTTCAGTAGTATCAAGTATTTCTTAATTAAACTCAAACAAAAACAAGATACACTTGTTTGTTATTTTTCTTAACGGAGACAAACATTCTGTATTTTCATTTGGCTTTTAATAAAAAAGCAATCGTAAATGTTTGTCAATTCATGTTTCCGTACAAGCAGGTTAAAATAAATTGCATCTCGCTCATTTTTATTTAATGTACTATTTTACTACAGATAACATCGTCGTCGGAGTAAGCACAGTTGTCGTCAAAGTAGTAAGCACAGTTTTATCTATTTAAGATACCCAAGATAACATTTGTATCAATTATTCAACGTTACTTGAATGTGCAAAACAAATGAAATACTTATTAAATAAAAACACACTACTTTAACTATTGATTAAATATATACTGTTCTATAATGATTTTGCAAATTGTGTATTTTCACTGGAAACATTTGATTCCCGATCGGTAGAAGATTTTATATACCTGGCATGATGAATTTTACTTTGCACTTTGCAATGTTACTACCACGTGAATAGTAAATTACGTGAATGATACTGCGCCTGAACTCTTTTTAATCGTGTCGGACTTGCTGCCCCATCGGATTATGAGATTGGGGGGCATAGAACGAGTACATTTCTATATGTTCCGCACTTGCACTGTTGTATGTCCCTTGCTGTTGGCTAGTCTCGGGAATAGCCACCGTGGCCGAAATACGTCATGAGTACATAATGATGAATTTATAAGTTTAGTTAACTACTATAAAGTCGGTAAGTAATAATGGTTTTGGCTATTGATAATCTATTCCACAACATCACCACAGCACAATCACTAGCATGCTTGCACTAGTAAAGTTGCGTGGCTTAGGTCCCGCTTTGATATTACACTTACGATGGGGTAAACTACCCAGTTATTGTAAATGAATTAAGTATAGATATTTATAAATATGGAATAGTATACATATCGTATTTCTATTATTATTACACATTTCAAGAATGTATAGATGATGAAAAGGGTGAAAAACTAAAATGTTGAAATGCGCTATTCTTTTGTAGAGAAGTCTTATGATTATAATATGATGCATTATGACACATTTCAGCTCGAAATGCAGCTATCACCTTCCGGATGTACACCTACACACGGTTCATTACTTATTTTCTATTTTTTTTCTAACAAATTAAAAAATATATTATTGGAATGGATTGTTGGAATTATGCCATAAAATAGGTAGAATATAATTTAAAGGTTTAATAGGTGTTAATGATTTCAAGGTTGGCATAAACAACCCATTAATCCAAGAATTGAATTAAATTACTCCTTACTCATTAAAATGTGTCCATGACAACATAAATATAATTGCCACAGCTACCCTAAACTATTTCCAGATGGTTAATAATTCAAAAAGTATATAATAATTTTAAACAGTCACTTTCTTTTCTCCAATTTCGTCTTCTATTTTTTTTGTTTCTAATCCCATTCATCCAATAGAAATCGCGTCACTAATTTGCGCAAGTAAGACAAGCTCCCCCTTTCGAAGCCCAAGGCGCTAATGAATTATCGGCGGCGCGCAGTAAAAACAATTGAAAGTATAATAATTGGTTTTTCAGTTTCTATAAACGAATTGAAAAACTTTCTTGACAATGTAAATCACATAGTAACCATATTGTATTAAATTTAGTTTATATATAACTTTTCATTGTGTATGTTAAGTATTCATTGAATACAAGTGGTTTTTTTTTATTTCGATGTAACTTTGTGACTTTCAATTGTATTTTCGCAAGGCATATACTATACTGGATAGTATTTACAAAGCGATTAAATGATTTTATTCATTATATTACTGCACGAAATGAAGCCATTTGAGGTTTTACAGTTATCAATCCTTAAACTTTTACTTATATTCTACTTAATATACAATTGAAAATTAATATTCAGTAACAGTTAACTTTCAATTTAAATGAATCTCAGTAAGATCGTATTTCAAACCATAGTTTCAACGAAAGTTTCTGGTACATTTATACAGTGTAATGTAAGATGAAATTAAAAATCAAGACACGAAAGGATAGCGCCGCGATGCAAAATTATTTACTAGCAAATAAAATAAAACTTTTCATACGTCGTTCTATTTAAAGTGCAAGTTATAAATAGGTCAACATCTGAAATGTCTGGTAAAAGAACGTCTTAATTAATGAATATTAATATCCAGAGTAGTATTTTTTATCATATTAACAACTTGACTACAACTGCAATATCACACGCATGGCTAATAAAAACCATAAAATTCAGGCTAGCGTAACGTGTCATAATGGAATTGCATGCGATAATGGGTCAATAGCGACCAAAGGATTGCCTTTGATAACAGCTTATATTGTCTTGTCATCCAGACTATATTGTCTCCCAACCTATCAACTATGAGGAGCCGATGTCAAAGATGGGTTTTCTATCGAGTTTGTTACAGACATTGTATGTTTAAAACAATTCATTATAATTACTGTTCGTTAACTATTCTTGTCATGGTTGGTTATATATATTTAATTGGTAAATTTTGTATATAAAAACATGATTATGATGTGAATTACCAATTTTAAAGTCAAATAACGGAAATGGCAATTTGAATTTTGCGTTTATAGTTTGGTTATAGTGATGATAGTGGTTGAGATATAGAAAATTCAGTACACGTTACAATGCTGTTACAGGTAATACAAGTTTGCAGAACTCTATTATACGCTTTGTGGGACGTGAACGTTTGAAACTCAACTACACTATGACTGGCCGTCTTTCATCGGCGTGCCTTAGATAATATAACGATGCTCTTCTTTTGAAATGCAAATAGTCATATTGCGATTTTAACGTCAAAATTCTCATTTTATTTATTTTGTACTAGAGCAAAATTGACGTTCAAAATATTGCAATAAATTCAGAATGTTTATCATTTACCTGCCTATGTTGCTAGGGCTTTAATTTTTTTAGAAAATTATGTTACACTATATTATATATTTCCGTCAGCTTTTCACGCTGAACAGTCGCAATAGGCGAAATTCGGGCAAAGTTACGTTATTTATTTATTTATTACATCATGACACCAAAAAAATTATTATTATACTTAATTTTGTTTAACGTGTTAGTATTTTAGCAATCGTTACAATAGGCGTAAAGGTCTACCGACCTCACTCTACTCACAGATTACTTGTTTTAATAGAATTAAAAATTCACTAAGAAAAAAGCAATATAAATAACACAATAGATGTTTGTTAATATTTTGTTATAAGCGACTTGCTGTAAGTAGGACATATATTTTTTTTTGTTTTTTCCTGTCGCAGGAGTCTGCTCAAAAGATTTAAATGAAACCAGGCGACACTTAGCCATGAAAGAATTGTTACTTTTTAAGCCTTTCATTACAGACAAAGAAACAGCGCAACCGGTGGATTTTTTTTTAAAACTTAAGCCCAGTTGCTTAAAGAAACTACCTTATAAGCATTTTATGAAATCGTTTTGTTACTTATTATATTTATTTATTCATTCAGCGAGTAAATCTATAATGTAGTATACACATGCACACATCTAAGCAATACCTAATTCGTAGCACGTAAAAGAACGTCCTACCAACTGTAGAAACATATATGGTTTCCTCTCCTCTTGATGAGATATACTCTTTTGAAAGTTTTGGAGATGTTTTCAAATTAAACATATATAAAGCACAGAAAATATCAGTGGTCCTTGCCCAAATCCCAGCATTTTATCCATAACATATTATTTAATGAAGAGCGCCAACTACTTTATTATTTATTGTACAATGTAATCTAAGTTTAAGCATGAATTTACTGAAATAAGTTAAGGAAGTAGTAGAAGAGTGTAGAGCAGCTAGTCAAAAACACGATAGGACTATAACAGTAACAGCCTGTTAATATCCCAGTGCTGGGCTAAAACCTCCTTTCCCTTTTTGAGGAGAAGGTTTAAAGCTTATTCCACCACGCTGCTCCAATGCGTGTTGGTAGAATACACATGTGGCAGAATTTTAATGAAATTAAACACATGCAAGTTTCTTCACGATGTTTTTCTTCACCGTCTTGCACGAGATGAATTATTAACACAAACGTTCTAACTACTAGGCCATCTCGACTCTTAGGACTATAAACGGAGTAAATATAATAAAGTAAGCAGGGAATGCCTGGATGTCTGTTACAGAGTGCCTGAAGGCTGAAGTTATCTCACGGTCTGATAAAATTTACGGAACAATGCTAGCGGTAACAGAGGGTCGGCGGGTTCCTTAAAAAGTTCAGATTCATATAACAGAAAATTAAAAAGTAAAACAATGTTACTGTTAAAATGTATTTTGGAATAGTATAAAACAGATACGTTCTTAGCCTCTGCTCGCATTTATATCAGCTTCTCGCTCTCTATTGACTTATATGTACGCGGCGCGTAAATCTAAGTCCGGTCATTAGATAGTATTATTAATTGTCTCAAATTATTTAAAATTATTGCGATGTGACATTGCGATACTCATATCAAAGAAAATATGGGAATTTCATACAGCCAAAGTAAATGATTAGATGTAAACGAAATATAAACAAGGATATAAAACCGACTCAATTGTAAAATTAAAGCAGTCAGAAATTGTGGAAACTTCTATTCGACCAGCGGTAGTTCTTTGTGCAAACCTGACACCAATTATTCTACCGCCAAAAGACAATACTCTCAATTGCTCTGTTTCCAGAAGGGTGGTTGGGCCAGTGCAGTTACAGGTACAGGGAGCCTTGAATCTTAAATCCCGTGGTTGGCGGCGCATTGACAGTGTTCAGAGTTATTTATATTTCTTGCAAAGACAATATCTAACTGGACTATTATATTTTGTTAAGAGTGACTTAAAAAGTTTATTCCGAACTGGAACATTGAGAAACGTCCTAATTTTGCATTACATAAAATATATACTTATTTGTATCATTCGAGTCGAATTTCGCATGTTCGGAAGTTAAAAGCTCGCTGATCAAAAACACTTTCTTCATATTTTCGTAATAATAAACAAGTGCGGTAAATATAATGAATAACAGAAATTATTCAACATATGTTGCATTTGCCAGAACAGCGTTATATATAACTGATAAGTAATTTTACTACTTTTAAACTTAAAGAAATCTTTATGAAGTCATAAACGAGTAAATTATAAATCGTGCGATGAACTTTGTGAATATAGAACAGGTGTATTTAAGTATATTTTTGAGTATTATGATATTTTTAAAAGGGAAACACAGCATCCTGTGCCTAAAAAATAACATAGAAAATATTTTTTTATTTTTATCTTATCGTTCTGTCAGTTTTACAGTTTTATTTTGTTAAGTTCTATTAAATTTTTAGTAAGTGTGGTAATTCTTTAGTGTGGTTTCTATGTACATATATCTTTTGTGAAATGCAAATCTTGATTGTGTATTCTTTTGTATTCCTCTCTAAATAGTATTGTTCGCAATGATCATCGTTATCCAGCAAATTAAGTTCCTCGCACGCACTCCGATACTTATTATGTATTATTCCATGCACTGTGCGCATATGTATAAATTATGTTGCACCACGAAGGGTCATTAGAAGCATACGTAAAAAAAAGCATGCGGCTTTGTTCGAATATATTTTGCCTAAAGTATTTGCCTAATATATTCCATGTTGTCTAACTATTCCTTTGCCCCTATTCTTTCTTTGAAATTTTTTTCGTGCTATATACGTTCCAAGTATCACAAGTCGCAGTGTCGGCATACATCAAAGACATCAAAAAAGTTGCGCCTTGAAATACATGTCCGTTATCAAGTTTTCAGGGAGATCTCTTGTGGATCTCTCTTGGATTTAAAATCCTGAAATACGCCACGAGACTTTATTGCTGCTGATATATTGCTGCAGATAACTTAAGTAGGATTCACGTAGAACGCTATGATGAGAGTAAGAAAGTGTTAGGTGTAGAGCTAGGAGCTTGGCTCTCTGTATATATATCTATGGCTATAAGATCTACTATTTTACAGTGCTAAATATCTTGGCGTTGCTTTACACGAAAATGTTTTTCGTGGGATATTGAGTTCTGCTTCCACAAACGTTTGTGGAAGCAGATTTTTTACATATATAGTTTAATAAAGGCAATTAAGATTCAATTTTTTCTAAGCAAAATATAATAATCTAATGATTATATATAAATATACGTTTTATTTGTAAGTCTTTTTTCAAACACTTAACTTTTTTTTTTATATGCCCCGGGATGGCAAATGACTACTCCACCTGATGGTAAGTGGTAGTAGAGTCCAAACGCGACGACTTTTTATAATAAGCCTCGATGTAATCCCTTGGACTAAGGTCGCAGCGAACGTCCATCCCCAGCATGGCGATTTTGCTTTGTATCATCAGCGGTGTGCCACAGAGGGAGGGATGAGGGTAAAATGGTGACTTTTTCGCTGTGAGAGCGCATACCTGTGTTTTCTTGACATTAAACTCAACAAGATTATCAGAACCCCATTTGGCGATGAGCTCTAACGTCCTATCGAGTTCAATGACAAGATTCTCCCGCCTCTCCTCAGTTTCCGCCCGCCCAGCCACTACGCATCCGTGGTATCCACCATGCACTGTACTATCATCTGCATAGCAATGTATGTTCCCAAGAGAGAGCATATCATTGATATGCAAAAGAAAGAGTGTGGGAGATAGCACAGATCCCTGGGGGACCCCAGCATTCACTACATAGAATTGTGAAGCGCAACCATCTACTAAAACACGAAGGCTACGCTTGTGTAGGAAGCTGGCAATCCAGGTGCATAGCTGAGCAGGCCGACCATATGCCGGTAGCTTGGAGAGAAGACTTCTGTGCCCGACCCTGTCGAAAGCCTTGGAGATATCGAGGCTGACAGCCAACGATTCTCCATGCTTGTCGATAGCTTCACCCCAGAGGTGTGTTACGTACGCTAGAAGATCACCTGTGGACCGTTTTGGTCGAAACCCGTATTGACGATCATTAATTAGACAGTGATCTTCTAGGTAATGGATCAGTTGGTTGTTTAGAATCCGTTCCATCACCTTACAAAGTACTGAGGTGATAGTTATTGGTCGATAATTTGCCGGATCAAACCGATCCCCTTTTTTGGGAACCGCTTGCACATTAGATCTTCTCCAAGCCTCCGGCACACATCCCGAAGAGAGAGAAAGTTGGAACAGGCGCGTTAACACAGGAGACAGCTCCGCCGCGCACTTCTTCAGCACAATGGCTGGTATTCCATCGGGACCACTAGCTTTCCGTAAATCAAGTGATTGCAGCTCCGCACGCTCATCACGTTGCCTGATTTTGATGTCAGGCATCGTGTGGCCACATGAAGGTATTGTTGGTGGCTGCGCACTACAATCATCGATCACAGAGTTGTCGGCAAAGAGTTTAGCCAGGAGGTCGGCTTTCTACTGCGGACTGTGAGCTAGCGATTCGTCCGGATTTCTGAGCGGTGGCAGCGAAGGTTGGCAGAAATTGTTTTGCACAGACTTGGTCAGACGCCAGAAGCTACGGGAGCCCCTAGGATGCTAAACAAGGTCATGACCAATCTGTACAATGCGCTGTGCATCCGCTCTCGTGTATGCCTTCCTACAGGACTTGGAATTTTTATTGTAGTTTGCTTTCAGTGAGTCAATGTTAGATGCCCCGCTAATGCAGCCGTTGATCCACGCGCGATATGCCGCCTGCTAAGATGATACAGCGTCGGCACATTCACGAGTGAACCAACGGTTACGCGTACCCCTATTGATGAGATCTGAGCTAGGAATGTAGTATTCCATTCCTAAAATGATCTCATCAGCAACAGCAGCGGCACTAGCTGTCGGGTCATTCCCACTGAAGCAACGTTCCTTCCAAGGGACTGACGCATAGTAATCGCGCATACCGTCCCAATCTGCCGACTTATAGTGCCAAACGCTGATGCATTATATTTGCATACCGCTGATGGCGGCAGCTTGGCCTGTGGCACTTTGGTAGATATAAGGCCGTGATCCGAAGAACCAAGTGGAACTTGAACCACAACCTGATATTCCACCGGGTGAGAAGTCAGCAGAAGATCCAGTAGAGAAGGCGCTTGCCCATCAATGTCTGGGATCCTGGTGGGCTGATCAACCAGTTGGGTCAAGTCGTGTGTGAGAGCAAAAGCATGAGCAGTTCTTCCAGCGTGGTCAGTTTTGAGGGATTTCAACCATGATTCATGGTGAGCATTAAAATCCCTCAAAAACACCAATTCCGCGTTAGGAAACTGCTCTTGCGCAGCATCTGCCACCCGTCTAAGATGGTCAAATAATCGGCTTGTCTCCAAGTCAC